>NW_026126515.1:10095000-10780000 GCF_943737965.1 Phodopus roborovskii | reverse complement strand
TGAGTTAATAGTGGTAGAAGTGACTAGTCTGGAGTAATGAGTCCCTGACTTTCATTCCTGACCCAAGTTCCCTGAAACACACCTCCTTTCAAATGTCTGTGTGGAAGGGCAGGGCTCAATCTACTGTGCAAAACCCGAGGCAGTTCTGTGAGTCTGTATAGAAAGTAGGACTATGCCCTCAGGTCATCACTGTCCTCAGGTTGGGTATTTATGATTCCAAACAGGACCCCGTGCTACTCAGCCAGTCACACATATGGCAGACACAATGCACAGAAAGAATGGAGCATTATTGACAGGTTTCTAGATTTCATGCTGTTTCAGAGAGGTGATGAGTTCAGGCAGTGTCTGCAGCTTCATATTGAGAAGGAAGAATTCCACTCTCACAGCGGTTTCCCTGGCAGAGCATATCATTTGTGGAACTCATCATTGCATCCCACCAAGTGAAATAACATTGTCTCGTGGTGTTTGGGGAAGAACATTGTAGGCATTGACTAATACCACAGGGAGAGGATGCTGTCACTTTTGCTTGGCTTGAAAGCAAATCATGGCTATTTTGATGTGTCCAGTTACCACCAAATTGAACACAGCTAAGGAAAAGATCAATTTTCAAAGCAATCCTGCGCTGAGTCAATGAGGTATGACTGCAAAGGAAGTAATAAATTATGTTTTTCAGTGTTGCTTGAAGAGATCAGTTACCACTGGGGTGTGGTGTGGTGTGTGTGGTGTGGTGTGGTGGTGGTGGTGGTGGTGGTGGTGGTGGTGGTGGTGTGTGTGTGTGTGTGTGTGTGTGTGTGTGTGTGTGTGTGTGTATGTGTGTGTGTGTGTGTGCACGTGTGTGTTAGCCTTTACTTCCTACCATTTAGTTTAATACCCCCAAAATGTGGGGGGGGGGGAAACAATTCCTACACATTAGTGCTGTGTTTCAACACATCTTTCCTATTGAGTCTAAGTTTCTCACAAATGACCATCTAGAAGAAAAGGGTACCTTGAGGAAAATAAATAGATGTATTTGTATATTAGATTTCTCAGAGTTTTCACACAGGCTGAGATGCTCCATCTCTGTGGCATGACTGCAGGGATCTCACACTGTCAGCATCTCTTCTGAGGGATGAGCTACTGAAGCTGTCTCTTTTATGAAGGCTTCATATTCATAAGGCAATGGCTTTGCTTGCTCTTGGCAGGCCCTACCCTCACTCTGTTAAACTGGAAGTCATTTATCTGAATCGAGGCCCACTATTGGAACAAGCTGAACAAGAACTCACAACGCACATAAAAGCTTTTGGAAGAGACCTGGGATTGGCTGTGGGGGTGGATAGCATTCAAATGCAAATGCATTTCATCAGAGGTTTGCCTTGGGTGCCAAGTTTTGGGCCAAAAGAAGGACCAACTACTGATCATTTGCTTTTTTCTCCCCCCAAAAAACAGAAAGCAAACTGTAGAGTCAATATTCCCTTTTGAAAACAATGTCATAAAAGGCTTGAAAGCATTGTGATGCTTAGTCCATCGTTACAGCAGATGCTACCTATGATGTCATTTCACATTGGAGTGAGCTTCTAAAATTAAGGGGGGAGGTTAGTTGCCAATATCAATATATGATGGAAAAGAGCACACAGCATTGAAAAAGAACCATATTTAGAAGGTCAAAGAGATGCATCAGTGATTGTAGTGCTTGAGTGTAAGTATGAGGACCTGTCTGGATCCCCAGCATCTACATAAAACCCCATCATGGCAGCATTCCTCTAGAACCTCAACACTAAGAAAGGGAGGCAGGACATGCAAATTCTAGCGCTGTACTTGCTTACCAGGCAGTGTGCTGTCTGTCAGTGGTTAGGTGTTGGGCTATTCAAAATAGAACCATTCCTGCTTCTAGTTTTGCTTATTCAAGGAATTTAAATCAAGGCTCATACCGATTTATGAAGTATCAAGGTAACTTTATTTAATTTTTCCCAGTTTTCTTCCATTAAAAATTGGTTTTATTTATTTACTTATTTAATTATTTATTTATTTGGTTTTTTGAGACAGGGTTTCTCTGTGGTTTTGGAGGCTGTCCTGGAAATAGCGCTTGTAGACCAGGCTGGTCTAGAACTCACAGAGATCTGCCTGCCTCTGCCTCCTGGGTGCTGGGATTAAAGGCATGCTCCACCACTGCCCAGCAAAAGAAAAATTGATTTTTTTTTTAAAAATCATATAATGTATTTTGACTTCTCTTTTCCCTTCCCCAATTCCTTACAGCAGATCTCCCCAACCTCCTCTCTCATCTGTATCCACGCCCTTTCTGCCTCTTCATAAGAAGCAAATAGGCATCTAAAGGATAAAATAAAATAAGACATAGAACAAACAAAAGAATCAGAATAGAGCAAAGCAGATGGAAGAAAAGAGACAAAATCTGAAAAGAAACACAGAGATTCAGAGATTCACATGTTCACAAACCCAAGAATCACATAAAAACACAAAACTAGAAACCACAATACATATACTACAGGCCTGAAATATTAAGAACGAAAGAAAGAAGGAAAGAAAGAAAGACAGACAGACAGACAGGAAGAAAGAAAGAAAGAAAGAAAGAAAGAAAGAAAGAAAGAAAGAAAGAAAGAAAGACAATGCTTTGACAAAACATTATGAGACACTGTGCCTTCAAGCAGGTCACTGAATTTGTCTTTGTGTTGGCTATCTACTGCTGGTCATAAGCCTACCTTTAAGAGTGATTTGTAACCTCAGTTAGACTCCATTGAAGAAAATTAAGTTTTCATTTTCAAATTGTTATAAAATGGGGATAGTTTCTGAGTTTACAATGGGGTATTATGTCTGCTTCTCCTCTTAGCTCTGGGAATAACCCCATCTGGTGCAGACCTTTACAGACCTTGTGTATGCTGCAACAGCCTCTGTGAGTTCATTTGTTCATCAATCCTGTTGTGTTTAGAAGGCCTTGTTTCCTTGGTGTCCTCCATTGCCTCCAGCTCTGACAATCCTTCTTCCTCCTTCTATAGAGTTCCCAAAGCCCTGGGGGGGGGGATTTTATGAAAACATTTGATTTAGGATTTAGTGTTTCAAGGCCTCTCACTCTCTTCACATTGTCTGACTCTGGGTCTCTATATTTGTTCCCATTAACTGCAAGAGGAAGCTTCTCTGATGATGACTAAACAACACACTGTTCTATGAGTATAGGTGCGTATTGTTAGGAGTACATTGATTGCTAAGTTCCTATAACTTTCAATTCTGTTAGCTAAAGGTGTGTGTGTGTGTGTGTGTGTGTGTGTGTGTGTGTGTGTGTAACTCAGGAACATCAAAATCTCTGAAATATAATATTGTCATTTGTGTTGATGTCTAGTTTTTACAGAACTTATTTTATAGAATTATTGAGGATTAAGCATACTAGTGTCTAGTATATTAAGCATCGGAATAATGATAAAATATACACAAAAATAGTCAGATGGTAATGGCACACACTTTTAATCTTAGCACTTAGGAGACAGAGACAGGACAATCTCTTATTTCAAGGACAGTCTGTTTTATAGAGTGAGTTCCAGGACATCCAGGGCTACTTAGAGAAACCCTGGCTTGAAAAAAAAAACATAAAAATATTGACATATGTGCACTAAACCTCATTTCATTCAAATAAAAATTTCCCCAAATATGGATTAAATATTTTCCTTATTCTGTGAAAGTATGTTCCTTGATGTTTTTATAAATTTGTATAGAATATAATAGATTTCATTATGACATTTTTAGATATGTGTGTCTATATATTTTATATTTGTTATTTCATTGTTCTCTGTGATTTGGCTCATCTATTACTTGTTCCCTTCCTCTTCCATCATAATTCTGGGTTATATACATGGATGCCAGGTAGCTAGAAAGAAAGATAGATACATGGAAAGACAGATAGATAGAAAGACAAATGGATGGTAGGTAAGCTGTCAATTGTCCTTAACCTACTTTCTATTATTGTTTGTCATGCTATATAAAATGGAAACATGCAAAAAATAACAAAACTTTGTTGCTCTTGGTCTCTGACATAAGAGTCTTATAACTCTTGTATCAACAACAGAGTTTAAAATCTATTACGAGATAAATTCTGGATACAAAGATGAGCTCTGAAAGCTTAACTAGTGCTATAACAATATTCTTTTGATGCTAAAAGGTAATAACATCATTTCTCATCCTCTCCCTTCCTCCAACCCTCCTGTACACTTCACCTTTCTGTCTTTCAAATTCATGGTATCTTTTTATGTTATGTAAACATGAGAAATAGTCTTCTGTAGAAATGAGCATGCCAACTGGTTATTCAATACCAAATGGTCAATTCTGAAAACACATACATACGAGTAACATAGAGACCGAGGAGGTTGTAGTTGTAAAATTAGGAATATATATGTATACAAAATAATAATTTAACATTTTATTGTATTTCAATAACTTGCTGCTATATCATTGTCAATTGTCAATGATGTCACAAGTTTACCTATAAGCATATAACTAATATACATGTGCATATGCTTGTGTATGTATATGTTATATATACATATATATATATATATATATATATTTGTGCATAAAGTTCGAGATAACACTTGCATAAGCATGTGTTTTTCTATTACAAACTGAAATAGTATGTTAGTGTTTGAGCTGGAAAGATGGTAGAAAATGAATAGACAACCGTTCCATACATCTCCACAAAGTCTAAAACAAAACAGCTTGTGGAATGGGGAAAAATGTATATGACATTAAAAGGCTAGAGAGGATCATGGATAAGTGTAGATAGGCCAGATATGAATCCAAAAAACACTGAGATTTAGATTTTTTTTTTTTAAAAAAATGACACGTTTTTGGGTGCTAGAACTGAAGCATAGAGAATAGGAAAAATCACCCTCAATGGAGTTTTTGGCAAAAGACTAAGAGAGCCTAAGTGAGCTCTATATATCCAACCCAACACTACAGCAATCTGATGTAAAAATGAGAGACCTGGGATCCACACAAGAAGTCACTTGAGAAGTGTCACTCACTGTTAAAAAGCTCTTGGATTCTGTGTTTGGAAATCATGTCAAGAGAGTACTTGAAAATTAATATTTTCCTGGGGGGGACATCCCTATAAACAAGCATTTGGCTAGGGGAAACAGCCCTGCATTTTATATTTCCAAGTAGCTAAATCCTATGTCTACTGCCTAAGCAACAGGCACATGAAAATCAGTATAGACTCAAGGAACTGTAAATTGTGTGTGGAGCAGGGAACAAAATTCCATATGGATGTGTGAGCCACAATATAAAGACTTGTGCATTTGAGAACAGTAAATTTGAGATCTGGAAAGAGGACTGAGACCAGTCATGTGTGAATGTGAGCTTGGTGGTTGGGATAGACACCAGAATAGGCAGGGCATTCAGGATCCCACAGGCCCAGGAGGTGACTCATGTGTTTCCCTTATCATACTATGAGAAATGGTTTAGTCTGCTGCTTTTGATGACCTAAGAGAACCCAATACATATGAAGGAAATTCAGCCTTTCATGAGATAGTCATTATGCCCATGGACAAACTGCAACAGTGTCTGTTAGGGCCGAGTGGGCAAAGATAAGTATATAGGCCCAGTTGATGGAAGAAATTTGTATACAATTTCCACATCTCTATATGGAGAACAGTTACAGGAACTTAGCCTAGTCACATTGATAAGTCTTCTGGCTCTATTAGGAACAGCAGGCTTGACCTTAAACTGAAAGGAGTCATCTCTCATACAAAATACATACATCATTTAGTGTATGGGAGGGATTGGAGGGAGGAAAGGGAAGACAGAAATGATGTGATCATGTTATAATCCTAAAATCAAAAGAAAGAAATAATAATTTCCCCCCTGACACTGAGAGTAGAATTTCCCCAGGCGGAGTGCGGGACCTGAGCTCCTGTGTGTTGTTGCTCACTAGAGCTGACCCTGTTGTTGGGGTTGAATGTGGGTCAGCCCTGAGGGCTGAGATCAGGAAAGCTTAGCCCATCCCCCCATAAAGTTCAAATTAGCTACTCTGCAGCAATCAGGAAAAAGGCCCTGTATCTTGCCTGGTCAAAACAATAGAGCTGATCCTGTTGATATGAGTGAGGGGGACCCAGATTTGCGGGCCTGAGAGCTGAAGCACTGGCCCTAGCAAGTTACCCCAAGTGAGGTTTTAAAAATGAGGATCAAGAGAAATCTAAGGGTTTGTTTACTTATTTCTTTATGACTTCCAGGTTAATCTTGATTATTTTTATATAAAGTTTTTACTATTTCTTTGAGAATTTCATACATGTATATAATGTATTTTGATCATATTTACCTATGACTTTATCCCTACAACTTCTTCCAGAGCTACATCCCTGAGTCCCTCTCCAACTTCATCTTCTCTTTTGTTGCTATTGTTGTTTATAACTGCTCACTGAGTCCCATTAATGTACTTTAGGCTGTGGTGGGAGCTGGTTAGTTCCTCTACCTACCATGTGAGAATATGGATAGGCTTGATCTTGTTGAGGTCCTATCCAGCCAACTACTGGTGCTGTGAGATTTTAAGTGCAAACAGAAAAATGTTGGTTGAGAAAAAGGGCCAGGAGAGATCTTCCAGAAGAAAGAAACATTCACTAGAAAGTATAGGAAGTATAATAGGCAGCCACGAAAATCTGCAGACAGTACTAAATGTTCTCTGAGGGCAAAGATAGTCACTCTTTGAAATTGCTTTTTTATGCAATCAGAATTAATTGCTTTTAGTTGGTGAATAATAAACAATTTTGATGAGTTTCTGAATTAATGATTGCAATCATACTTATTTATTAATTTATCTTGATATTAACTTTCCTTCTCCAAAATAATAGCTTGCAAATTAAAATACAACACATGAATTTAATTAAAAATTGGGTAATTAAAAAGTACTGAATAATACAGGAATTCCTATATTTGCTAAGTAGTGAAGCCATCCAGCAATTCTGGCAGATATCCCTTAGGGAAATATTAAAGTTAAGGAATATAGAATGATTCATTCAAAATGGCAGACAGCATCTATGAAGGAGGTAGTGATGTGTTTTTCCTTATTGGAGACACAAGATCATGTTCACATTTATCATTCTTTTTCTTCTATCCTTACACTGTGCTAGAAAAGCATGGGATGAGTACTTAAATCCACTTGTAATTTTCAGGGGTTTATGCACAGTTCCTTCTAACAAATATTCAACCAAATGTGATTTATATGATTAAGATAAACATTATCCAGAATCTAATTTTCTTTCTATGTAACATCAAAATCCATATCTTTTAACTACTTTAGATTGCAATCATTCTTAACTAGTCTCTACTCAGTCAAGCTTCTAGACACAGGAGCCAAGGAGGTACAAGCCTTTGTCTATACTCCAGATGGTGTTGGACACATTCTCCATGAAGTTGTTATTTTGAATCTGGCAGCATCCTTTATGAAATGGGTAGTCACAACTAGCATTCCTCTCAGCGTTTTTCTGCTTAGTAGATAGCCTCATAGTGATCACACAACAGTATTGGCAGAAATACTAAGGATCCATCTTGCCCCAAAAGACTTTGCTGAGGATAACTGGCTAATAGGCTGTTTTCTTAGATATTCAGGTCAATAAACATTAATTGAGGCTTCATTCTATATCAGACATTTGGCTAGGCACAGAAAAGAGTCACATCACTGAACATCAAAGAAGAGAAGTATGTATTAACATAAATAAAGAACAGTCTAATTAGAGTAGAGAGATAGATACCTACATGAACTTTGGGGACAGAATAGAAGGATCAAGACAAGTTCAACAATTAAGAACGGTTTGTAATGAAAGAGCTGATGTTTCAGGCATTGAAGGTTGATTGGGTTTGACAAGCAAGGAATTTAAGAAGCAATACAAATAAATTTATACAAATTCAGAAGCACAGATATTACTTATTAAAATATTAGTATAATAGCTATCATGCTTTGGGGTTTATCATTTTCAAATGTGTCTTCTAAGACTTCCACTCTTGTATGTTATCAATGGAGCCAAGATTAATGTATTTATTGAGCACAATTTTTAAGGTCCCAAAATATTTTAGAGGCCTTATAAAAATGTTTAAATTTTTTCTAAAGTCAAAAAGAAAAATGAATATAAGCCAGAATATTCTTACTAATATAGCACAAACCCCTTGTGTTAATTATTATTTGCATGGACAATCCATGGAGGTAAAAGTATGAAGGGCTCATAAAAAGCATATGGTATCCCAGAATGGAGCATTCTTCATCCCGTAATTCCTTTATATTTTTCTAAATTACATCCTAAATGTGTATCTTTCTCTTTATTTCCACTATATCAGAAGAATACAAGCCACTGTGATCTTGAATGTAGATTATAATCTGAGGTCTCAGTTTGATTTCTGTGTCAATTTTTCATCACTTATGCTTCATGAATTCCAATGAGCTGTGGTTGATCTTCCTTAAAGTTTTGTGGTGTCCTATTCCACTGAACAAAAAAAACATCAAATTTTGCTTTCTTTCCTTAACAAAGGGTTCCTGGTATCTAATAAGAACTCATTCTGCATTATGCTCATCACCAGGCTATGACAGCCTAGTAATGCTAGTCCTTTTAATTCTTCACAATAATTAATATTTTACCTATATGGATAATGTTTATTATAATCATGCTGTTCTTAAATGTTTTACAGATCAAGTTGGTTATAAACACCCAAGGTTAATACATTCATTTCTTAATTTATTAGTCACAATTTATTAGGCACATTATATGTTAACTTCCTAGTTTGGAGAAGGAGAAAGACTTGCCACACCCACTTTCTTAAGCAAACTCTCGAGATACAGTGATGTGCTTTGGTCAATGTGAAATTATTCTAAGTCCTCTTTCCTCACCTACTTTCTTCTGATAATGTTACAACTAATCTCTGCTCATTTATGCAACTTTCCTAGTCTGAGCATAGCAATTGTTTAAAAATATGGTTGAGGCCATGCCATTTATCTGCTCAAAAATCAAAAGTTATAGCACCTAGAGTAGAGGCAGATCCTATGATCTGCCTTCTACTCTTATATCATTAGTATAATAATTTATTAAGTCTTTGAGAAGTTCATATATTTACTGCAACTCTTCCCTCCTCCTAGATCCATATCCTATTTCCTCCCCACTTCATGTCCTCTTGAAAAAAAAGAAAAAGAAATACTGAGCCCATTCTGTGCTCTTCGTACACTCATGGGTGTGTGGGATTATCCACTGGATTATTTCATCCTACAACGGGACACATCTCTAAAGAAACATGCCTCCCACTTTTCCAGTAGCTGTCAACTATTAATAGTTTTTCACCTAGATATTAAGGTGACTGCAAGGCCTTCCATCTCTATGCTATGATGTTGACAAGCTTAATATTGTGCCAGTCTTGTGCAAGAAGCCATAGCAGCTATGAGTTCCTGAGAGCAATTGTCCTATCATGTATGGAAGAAGCTGTTTCACCCTGGTCCTCCTTAACCATTGAGTGTTACAACATTTCCCTCCTTCCCACAAAGTTTCCTAAGGCTTGGAATACAGGGTGTATAATAGAAATGTCCGATTTACGGCTGAACACTGGACAGATGCTTATTTTCTGCATTTTTTGCCAGTTATGAGTTTCTGCATTGTCTACTCTTGACTTTACAAGACTTCTCTAATGAAAACCAAGAGCTTCATGAAATACACATTTATGAATACAAATTTATAACTTTATAAAACTTATATAGAAATACAAATTTAAAAATCAGTTTTATACTCTGTCCATTTAGCATAGTTATTATGCTAATTTCATGGCTTATGGGCTCAAGCAAAATGGTTTCTTGGCCCTGTTTACAAAGCCAGTCGTATATTTCTCCTCTGGAGCAGATCTGAAATCCATTCAGAAATCAGTTGGTTACATCTATACCATTCATGATGTCATTTCACTCATGGGCAGAGTTTATCATTCAAGTTGTTACTAGAGCTTGTAGGTTAACTAGCTAGGACTGATTTCTCTCCTCTAGAAACTAAGCAGCACTTTCCTGTACTGTGAAAGCTAACCATCTCCTTCTAACTACTGTTATCTACCGAGCCAACCCCATTTACTTTTCTCCAGGGAGTTGAACTCTCTGGTGATCTTCAAGTACTCCATGCATGCCTTAGTATTGACCTG
Source organism: Phodopus roborovskii (assembly GCF_943737965.1). Classification (NCBI taxonomy): domain Eukaryota; kingdom Metazoa; phylum Chordata; class Mammalia; order Rodentia; family Cricetidae; genus Phodopus; species Phodopus roborovskii. The sequence continues at coordinate 10,769,869 of NW_026126515.1, read as the reverse complement.
TTTTCATATTAATTTTTCTTAATATCTACATATTCCAATAATCTTATTGAATTTACCTTTTCTTCTTTTTACATCTCAAACATGTACGTATCAGCAACAGATAAATGTCAAATAAGTGTTTGAAAAGAGGTTAAATAACAGTCTTAACTAGGATTGTTGGAGGGAATTCTAAGAAAAATACCCACCCTAAATCAAATATAAAATATGATGTTTATTTGTATAAATATTTTGCCTGAATGAGTGTATGTATGTATACCATGTGCATGTCTAATTCATGCTAAGACAAGAAAGTATAGTATCTCATGAAACTGGAGTTATGGATGGTTGTGAGCTATCATGTGGGTGCTAGGAATTGAACCCTGTACCTTTGCAAGAACAACAAGTGCTCAAAATCATTCTTATTTACGGAGATAAAATTGAATATAAGAATGATCTTTGGTTTCCATACTATAGAACAAAGAATTTACTAGATAGACAAATACTCAAACACCTTCTACAATTGTTGCCCAATTAGGCCTATACTAACTCAGTTTATGTCTGATTCATTATTTACTTCCTTCTTTACTATTCAGTGAAGAATCACCTTGGTTCATGAATAAAAAGAAATTTGACTTATTATACTTGTGATTGTTCACCTTCCTCAATATTTATTCCTGACAACTTGCATCAGAGTTGATGTATTGCACTGAAAATATGAAAAGCCATAGAGGGTCCCTTCTTTTTCAACATTTTCTACCTGTCAACATTCTACAATCTTAAAGTTTTATCAGGAGGGTAAACAGTTGTTTTATCATTTTTCTATTAAGAACTATAAATATCCTTCATAAAGGTAATATTAGCCTAGTAATAATTTAAAGTAAATATTTTATTAATTATTTATAACCAAAGGCCATATATATGGATCAGCAGTTAATAACACTGTTTATCAATCTCATGGACCAGAGTTTGGATCCCTGCATCCACATTAGGGAGCCAAAGGATATCTGTAATTCCAGCTTCAAGAAACCCAACATCCTCTTCTGGCCTTTATAGAGTTCACAGACATGCTAACCTATACTCACAGACACAAACACATATACACCAACACACAGAAGTAGAAAGAAGCTTATACCTATTTTCAATCAGATTCAAGAAAGAAGGTCTAATCAACTGGGGAGCAGTAAGATGAAAGGGAAATAAATCATAGGGTAAATGGGGAAAAGATTGACCTACAAGGAGTATCAAAATACACTGTGTGTGTGTGCTTGCTATAAAACTGGGCTAAAATGTCAAAGAGGTCAAATGAGGGGAAAAGATCTCCCATGAGGGCAATTAGGGATTGTGGCAATGTTGCGGATGATTCTCGTCTACTGCGCAATTTGGCTTGGGTCCAGTCTTGACCAAGGCCTGTGGCATTCAAAGGTCATTACAGCATAATTGACAGAACACTGAAAACCCAAACTTTGTCCCCAACTTCACCCCATTTCATTTTTGTCACCTTGGATTGTGAACTTTATCTCTGTAACAGAGATTTGCTGTTCAAATGTTGTGACCAAATGCCATAACCAACCAGAGAATTCTGAAAGAAACCCAGAAGCTGTAGGAAGTGTGTCTTAAAGGAAATGGTGAAGGATTTTAAGAATGACCAATGCAATGGCTGTTTTATGTTACACTTGCCCTCTCCTTAATTAAGTATATTTTGTTCTACATCAGCAGGTTGTATAATATACAAATTTTACAATATTTCAAATACATATAGGTAGAAATAACAATGAAATAACTTGATAGTCTTAATTATCTATAACATTTACCAGAATATTATTACATTAAATTACCACTGTAAAATAAAATGTTCTTATTAGTATTCCCTAGCACTTGTCCCATTGGTTAAAGATTTTGGAGCTTTATAAAGTTAAATTGACATAACAAATATTGAATGCATGTAATTTGACAAACTTTTACATATGACAAAATTGCACAGTCACAGCAACAGTATAGCTTTAGAAAATTTCCTTCATCAAAACAAGTTTTCCTTTGTCTGCAGTTAGATCTTACAGAAGCCCATAAGTTCTTTAGTATATTGGGGACATTTCTTTCTATTACTAATCATTGGGAACATTTGTCACCAACTGAATTGAACTTTGTCATATATATTTTTGCTTCATATATATGTATATGAAAATATATATGTATATATATTTTTTCTTATTTTAATTCCCTGTCCCTCCCTTCCTCCCTCCCTCTCTTTCTCTCTCCCATGCCCCCTGACCCCTCCTCCCATCCTTTTTTCCCCAATACTCCATAGGGAGGGTGATTCCTTCCAGGAGGATCAACAAAATCTGTCAAGTCATAGGAGAAGGGTATAGGCCCACCCTCCTGTCTCTAGGCTACGGGAGTATCCCTCCTTGGGGAATGTGCTCCCAAAGTCCTCTTGTGCACCACGGATACATCATGGTTCCACTGTCAGAGGTTCCTTAGACTTCCCAGGCCTTCTAATTGACACCCACATCCAGGGAGTCTGAGTCGGTATAATGCTGGCTTCCCAGCTATCAGTGTGCAGATCCATAAGCTCCCCCATGTTCAGGTCAGCAGTCTCTGTGGGTTTCTGTAGTCTGGTCTTGACCCCTTTTCTTATCACTCCTCCCTCTTTGCAACTGGATTCCAGGAGTTCAGCTCACAAAAAGAGGAACATGGTATGTACTCACTCATATGTGGATTTTAGACATAGAGCAAAGGATCACCAGCCAATTTTTCTTCTTTAGATATGATTCATGATAATAATACTGATTTTTGGAAGATAGACTAATCTTTTGTATATAGGCATATCCTACTTCATTACAAAAGATAGATAGTGTTATTGGATGCAGTTTGCTAATTTTAAGGGTTTTGTATCTTTGTTCACGGGGGAATATTAATTTGTACTTTTGTAAGAATTTTTTTAGGAATTGGTATTATCAAAATAATGGTCTCATAGAATGACTTGGAAGTTGTACCTTCCTCTGTTTTCAGAAAGATTTCTTTCTAAAATAGTTGTTATCAATCACTAAGGAATGTTTGTATTCTATTTAAGAAGGTTTATTTTCCTTGGTTACATTTCAACAATCTGTATTTTCACATTTATACTTTACTGAAAACATTGATCCTACACAAAGAAAAATGCTTGAATGTTTCATGAGAGATACATAAAATAGAAATCACTCAATAAATCAGTCTTCCCTTCAGTGGAATTCTTTCCAAAGGTATATTTCAGTAGTCTTCCTGATAAACTTTATTTGAACTTCTCTTTAATGTCACCATGGTCAGTGTAAAATATACTACACTGTAGGAATTCTATGGGTGGAAGTGGATCAAGGATAAGTTTCTCAGTGAGTCAGTGAAGATCTGAAGAGAAAATAATTTCTTTGAGAAGTAAGCCAGTCATGGTGGTGCACACTGGTAGGATTTTCAGAAGGAGCAGAGGCAGGAGGATCATGAGTTCGAGGCCAGCCTTGGGATAACTTCCCAAAATGCTTCAGCTGATTATAGTGAGCTGACCTTGAATTTCAAAATCCTAATTTAAGATGAAGTAGTCCACCACGTTAGAATCCATTAGGAAACCTCTCTGAAGTAACTCTCTGCTGTGCTTATTGCAGACTTTCTCTTATACATTTTGGTGTGTGTATATGAGTGTGTATACATGTTATGAGTATGAATATGAACATGTGCTTGTATGGGTGCACTGGAAAATATCTGTGGAGTTGACTTGGTCTATCTTGCTCTATCACTGCCCTCTGTAGTTTTTGAGACAAGGACTCTGTAGTTGGTCAGAGTGCCCTCATGGTTAGCAGTTTCCTTCCATTACACAGTTGAGTTACAGGGGCTGGCACATATGTCTGGATTTTATATGGGTTCTGGCATTCTATACTGAGGTCCTCATCCTTATAGAGCAAACACTACTCATTAAACTGTCTCTTCAGCCCTAATATTTTTCTCTTAATGTTGTGCTGTTATATATTAGGTTTTTACCTTTTTTTGATTTTACATTTGGTATTATCTAGCCTCCTTTCACACTATGCTCCTAGCACCTGAATCTTAAGAGGAAATTTTAGCATCTTCTTCTCTTGTATTTCTGATGAAGTAATGAAACACTCTTAAAATTGAGGGTTTTTTCCTCATGAATACATTACTATTAGTAAAGGAAGTGGAAAAATGTGATGTTGTTCTCACATATTCATTGCGTTTTATGTGGGTAGTAGCCTGAAAAGCCTTAATGGACACAATTCCTGGTTCTCCCATTAGTTTTATACATGCCAGTAGAAAGTCTCTTTTTTTCTTGCTTATAAATCTGAAAGAATGAGATAAATATATTATCACTCTCTTAATCTCCCTAGTCCCTCAACTAGGTTTTCATCTACTCATAGAATGCCTAAGCTCTGTTTTTTCTTTTTCTTTCTCTTTTTATTTTTTTGTGAATATTTTTTAATTTAAATTTGAAATAAGGTTGTTTTTCATGTCAATCCCAGTTCCTGCACCCCCCATCTTCCCCTGTTCCCCCCATCAACCCCTATCCCATCTACTTTCTGCTCTCCAGGAAGGGTGAGGCCTTCCATGGGAAGTCTTCAAAGTCGGTCATATCATTTGGAGCAGGACCCAGGCCCTCCCCCATGTGTCTAGACTGAGGAAGTATCCCTCTATGTGGAATGGTATGCCAAAGTCCATTCATATGCTAGAAATAAATACTGACCCCTCTACCAGGGGCCCCATAGACTGCCCAGTCCTCCCAACTAACACCACATTCAAGGAATCTGGGTCAGTCCTATGTTGGTTTTCCAGCTATCAGACTGCAGTCCATGAGCTCCCCATTGTTTAGGTCAGCAGTTTCTGTGGGTCTTGACCCCTTTGCTTATCTCCCTGTCTGCAACTGGATTCCAATAGTTAGGCTCAGTGTTTAGCTATGGCTGTCTGCTTCTGTTTCCATCAGCTACTAGATAAAGGCTCTAGGATGCCATATAAGATAGTCATCAATCTCATTATTGTGAAAGGGTTTTTAAAGTATCCTCTCCACTATTGCTTATATTGTTAGTTGGACTCATCCTGGTAGAGCTCTGGACATTTCTCTAGTGCCAGATTTCTCTTAAAACCTATAATGACTCCCTCTATTATGGTATCTCTTTTCTTGCTCTCCTCTATTCTTTTACTGACTCGATCTTCCTGCTCTCTCAGGCCTACCTCTCCCCTCCTCTTACTCCTAACTCCCTCTCCCCTCCCCCCATGCAGTACTAAAAGGAAAGTTCTTAGCACTAAGGGCCTACTTGAAGAAACTGGAGAATAGCCATATTAGAGAATTAACAGCATAACTGAAAGCTCTAGAACAAAGAGACACAAACTCACCCTTCATGGTGTATATGCCAGTAAATAATCAAGTTGAGGGCTGGAATCAATAAAACAGAAACTAGGAAAACAATAGAAAGAATCAAGGTAACAACAAGTTGGCTCTTCAAGAAAATCAACAAGATAGATAAACCTTTTTCTAAACTAACCAAAAGGCAGAGAGAGAGAGAACATGCAACTTAACAAGACCAGAAATAAAAAGGGGGATATAACAATGGACATGGAGGAAAGCTAGAGAATCTTCAGGTCATACTTTGAAAACCTGTACTCCTCAAAATTTGAAATTTAATGGAAATGGAATATTTTCTGGATAGCTATCACCTACCAAAATTAAATCAAGAGCAGATAAGCAATTTAAATAGACCTATTACCTGTAATTAAATAGAAGCAGTCATCAAAAGCCTTCCAATCAAAAAAAGCCCAAGGCCAGAGGGTTTCAGTGCAGAATTCTACCAGAAATTCAAAGAAGAGCTAATACCAATACTCCTCAAATTTTTCCATACAATAGAAGCAGAAGGGTCATTGCCAAACTCTTCTTACGAGGCTACAATTACCTTAGTTCCCAAGCCACACAAAGACACAATTAATAAAGAGAGCTACAGACCATTATCCCTCATGAACATTGATGCAAAAATACTCAATAAAATATTGGCAAATTGAATCCAAGAACACATCAGAGAAATCATCCCCCATGACCAAGGAGGCTTTATCCCAGGCTCAACATATAAAAATCCATCCATCAGTGTAATCTACCATATGAACAAACTGAAAAGAAAAATCACATGATCATTCCACTTGATGCTGAAATAGCCTTTGACAAAATTCAACACACTTTCATGATTAAAGTATTGGGGAGATCATGGATAATAGGAAAATACCTAAATGTATTAAAAGCAATGTACAGCAAATAGACAGCCAACATCAATCTAAATGGAGAGAAACTCATGCAATTCCTTTAAAATCAGGAACAAGACAAGACTGTCCACTCCATATCTCTTCAATACTGTACTTGAAGTTCTAGCTAGAGCAATAAGAAAACAAAAGGAGATCAAGGGGCTACAAATTGGAAAGGAAGAAGTCAAACTCTCACTATTTGCAGATGATATGGTAGTTTTCATAAGGGATGAGAAAAACTCTACCAGGGAACTCCTGCAACTGATAAATACCTTCAGCAAAGTGGCAGGATACAAGATTAACTCAATAAAATCAGTAGCCTTACTATACTAGACAACAAAGGGGCTGAGAAAGAAATCAGAGAAACATCACCTTTACAATAGCCACAAACAACATAAAATATCTTGGGGTGAAGCTAACCAAACAAGTGAAATACCTATATAATAATAACTTTGGGTCTTTAAAGAAAGAAGTTAAATAAGATACCAGAAAATGGAAATATCTTCCATATCTTCCATGCTCTTGAATAGGTAGGATCAACATGTTTTTTTTTTCCAAAATAAATGTGCATCCTTGGTCACTGTTCTTAGTACATGGCTTAGAATAGTCAAGATAAGTCTAGGAATCTCTACTTGAAACTTATTTATGTACAATAATAACAGGTTCTCTAAGCTTTTAGTAGCAACAAGGATATTTTCAGTCCCCTGTGTTTGATTCATTTGCTTTTTTGTTGTTTTCTCTCTGAAACAATCAGACTCCCTAATAAAGTAGTGTCGAGAAATGACCTCAATGAATTTTTATCAGTAGCACCAAAGCAATGGTTTTACAAACAATTGATGATGATGATGATGATGATGTTAAACATTAAATGTTTTGTTGACTTCAAATCTTGAAACTTATATTCCGTGGGCAAAACACAACTATTAGCCAAATGTGGTTAGGGGAAAAGAAAATAATTCCGGAAACTCAATGTTAAAAGTGTCTATTGCAATACTTAATATTAAAATGTACCACAATATGCAATTTAAAGCCCTCATTTACCAAAATATTGGAATTGCATTAAAATCTTTAATTGTATTTTTACTAGCATACAAAGGGCTCTTTTATTTTTACCACATTTCTCAGAAACAATCTTGTTTCTTAAAAAAATAATAAAAAGGCCTTTGATTAAAAAAATTAACAAATGTACGATTTCTCAGTGTTTCAACACAGCCCTTTGATTTCTGATGCTTGTGTTGTAATATAAACCATAGCTGAAGCCTGGTCTCACAATTGTCAGGTTTATTAATTACACACATTGGTAGAATAGAAGGAGATGGGTAGAGAGAGAGGATGATGTTAGTTTAGCTTGCAGCTGATATTGAAGTTGGTAGTCTACCTGGGTGAAACTGAAAATTCTTAAACTCTTTATATATTTGTTCCTATGTTATTTTTCTTATTAAATAATCAAATTTTATTTAGAGAAAAACACCCATAAGACCATTTTCCTTCCAGTGTGTTAGACTTCTTTCTTGATTATTTTTATAACTATTATTTAAGTACTTAAGATTTTTTTATTATGTGCAGAATTAAATATCTGCTAGATTAATATAACTCAAATTAACTACACATATCATTTTTTGTCATCTTTTTATTCTAGTTCCGAGGAGAAGTGGATTTGAAGATTATGTCAAGTTTGTTCTGTACATTTTGATTTTAAATTGGCAAGTGCAACCAAATTTATGATAATCCAAAGTTTATTTTTGTTGATAGTTCTTCTGTCATTATTCCTGATTTCACTCTGGATTTCTGGATTCCAATTTGTCTTTTACTACTGTAGTTTTACTTTAATTAGTACATTCTTGATGTCCACAGAGTACTACCTTCTTTGCTTAATTTTTAATTTTAATTTTATTTTTAATTGTGCGTGTGTGTGTGTTTGTGTGAGTGAATAAAGGTGCTCTTAGATCAAAGCTTACTTAAGCACATAGTATTAAAAGGAAAAACCAAAACCAAGACTGTAGACATTAATATAACTAGATCAGTAACTTGTATAAATATTAAAGAGTGACATTTCCTCTGGCATGGCTTGAAATAGAACCCAAACATTTAATATTTTTAGACTTAGTAGAGCAAATTATGCCAATATATTATAAAACTGACAATAAATATAATTGTAATTGAATCATAATGACTCATAAGTTTGGGGATCACTTTAAGAGACTACCTTTAAATTTATCATTTCATAGAAAAACATACAAAGAAAAGGTAGGAATAGACATAATAAAGAATAAGTATGAGTGACATGATAATAATTGCAAAAATATTGGAGAGTATGAAATATGTATTAATTTGTAAGTAAAAAAAGAGAGAATGTTTAAATGGGCATTAAAAACACAGATCAACATCTTTCCTTAAAAAAACTTAAATACATGTCTGGAGAGATAGCTCAGCAGTACACTGCTTTTGCAGTGTCCCAGGTTCAGTTCCCACTATCCACAATTGAGTGAATCACAACCAACCACAAATTCAGCTCCATGAGTTCTGATGTCCATTCTGGCCTCCTTGGGCACTTTTACGTATAGTTTTCTCCATAGTTTTCTTTGTATTATAGTTCCTAGGAGGCGATGCTTTAATTCTTCACTTGACTGTGGACTGTATAACTATGCCAATCTTGTTCTGTGCATTTTAATTCATGTTGAAAATATTATCTGAATGAATTCTGAGTTCTCCAAATGCCATGGTCCTATTTTCTAGTGTGTGTGTGTATGTGTGTGTGTGTGTGCATTTAATTTGATCCTTTAAGCCAAATTCAACATGTCCTTATACATTAATTGGCAGGGACAATGAAAATCAGAAATACTGATAATATTCTCACACAATCTGTTCCTAAATTGCATGCATAGGTGAGTCCACACCCACATCATTTTTTAAAACAAGCTCATACTGCAAACAAAAGACTGATTAGCAAAAATTCTTCAAACTTATTTTATTCCTCTTATATGGTGAACAGCAAACACTCAAGTTTCATGGTCTTCTATGTGACAGTCCCTAACTCTGAAATTTTCACGTTGGTAATCTTTCTTTAAACATTGCCTCAATTCCCTTCCCTGAGAATTTTTTCAATGTAATATATGTACATATGTAAGTATATATAATTTCATGTATATTATATTTTTTAAAAGTGTACTCATGACAAGCTCTGACCACTAATATTTTTTAAAACACACCAAGAATCAGGAAAATAGCTTATTATCAGAAGAAAAGTAATTTAATATAAACAGACACTAAAATGAAGTCAGTTAAGTTAGAAATGATGTTTAAATAAATATCATGTATGACATGCCTGAAGAATTATGGAAAAATATAAGCATAAAGAGGGAAGAGCTAGTATATATAATAGCATTAAAAAATTACCTAGTTATGAAAAGTATGAAATTAAGAAAAGCAATTTACTGGATAGGATCTTCAGCAGGACAGCATAACTGTAGAGCTATAGAAATATCTAATTGAGCATAGACAAAAGCAGACGAAAAACATCAATAGAGATTCAAAAATCTAATAAAATATCAATTAATCCTTCATTATATTTAGAATATAGAGACTACCCATAGAACCTGGCAATTACATTTATGAAAAACTTGTTATAGATAAAAAAAATAATCTTTTTAAGTATGGGGTAGGGGAGCAACATCAGTGAGGCAAAGAAAAGAGTTACAACAGACAGTTTATTAAGGATAAACTCCAGAACACAATGGAATATTATTCTGTAACATTTCTGACAAGAGGATATAACTGACCCATGATAACACACTAGACATATAAAACCTGAGGGATATCTGCAAATGAACAAGTAGGGATGTCCAAGAAGCTTAATGTGATCAAAACAAGAAAGGGAAAGAGGGAATTCAGGAAGGATGGAGGGAATCAAATGTGATATCTTGCTTGTGCAAATAAAGCCTGTCACTAGCTAACCATAGAGGTCTGGAGATCAGTACAGACAAAGAGTGAGGTAGCTGTGCAGAAACAGGATACTACTCTCTTTGTCTGCTGAGACACTAAGGAAGTGAGGCATCCTATGACTTGCTCCTCCTCTCTCATCTCTCAGCATTTCCCTCTATATCTGATCTGGCTTTTTATTATCTAAAACAATTAAGAACACCATTTGCAGTCAAAGAGAGTTTTAGTAGCTAAAAGTAACATGAAGTTGATTGCATGATGGTTTGCTTGGCACCTTGGTTTGCTATAAAAGAAAAATTTTAATAAGCTTTGTTTATTTTACAATACTATTACTTTGCTGTTATTTTCTTTCTTTACATAATTCTACTCTGGCTATGAAATATGGTTATTTGAGAGTGAATATACATGACTTCTGCATTTTTTAATGGTTTGTAAACAAAACTATAATGCATAATTATAGTAAAGCTCTATAGGTAGATGGAGATAAGCCTCTAGGTATGTCTGTGAGGGAAGTTTTTAGATTGTGTTCATTGAAGTTGAAATACAACATAAATATGGTTTGTATCACTCTATGCATTAGAACCCCAATGAACTAAATGGGGAAAACTGACTGAGCACCAGCATCTTTCTCTCCTTCCTAACAACAGGTTTAATGTTACCAACTGAATCATTTTGTTCCCACCATCCTTTCCCTGCTGCTATGGATTATAGCCCGAAATTGTAAGGACAATGATATTGTCCTCTATCAAATTGCTTTTTCCAGGTATTTGATCACACCATCACAAAAAATAACCAATACTCTGTCTAATAAGAAAGATTTCCCAATCAATAAATATAATAATAGCAAGCAATAATTGAACACATCTGTAATCCCAGCACTCAAGAATGTGAAACAGGAAGAGAGTGAGCTTGAGGCCAGTCTGGACTATTTAAATCTGACCTAAAGAAAAACAAAAAAAGCAAGAAAGATGCAAATAAATATTCTTTAAAAAAGATAACTTGAATGAGAAGTAAACCCCAGCTAGAAGGGGCTAGTAACTCTTGAGGATAGACATTTATGTTAGTGATTCAAGAACAACAGATCTTTGTAGCTATTTAAGAAAGGCACTAGAGCAGAGATTTCCATTGCTTTACTTAATTGAAGAACAACACAGAAAAGATACATTCCCATTTCAGACAGATGAGTTACAGTTTCCTAAGGAGGGTACAGTTGGCCACCTTGTATGGTCATAATGACCAGGTTCCCGTCCTACCTACAGCTTCCATTTCATTTCTAATGAGCCTGTCAGTTCTATCTATTGAACTTCAAATTACCCTGGTTTAGGATAATTTGGTTGTTAAGTCTTAGTGATGACATTTTTAATGTTTATCACACCCAACTTTAATGAAAAAGAAAACTGTGTTGACACTTTTATTGTCTGTTAGAGAAGACATTGTAAGAAATATTTCTGTTTTTCATTTTTATTTTACTTAGTTATTCTCCATATTTACATTTTTATACCTCTGACAATGTGGCAGAGGGAATATGTGTATTAGAACTCTGCTAATCTGAATTCAAATTCTGATTTTGTTGCTTGTTAAATGTATGGCTTTGACAGATCCCCCACAGAGCCATGCTTTCTCAGTTGGACAAAGTCTTTCATTTAAATGTAATGAAGCCAAGCTGCCCAAGAGTTAATTGGTGTCTTTTCTCTTCTCTCCTACTTCATTTAACTATACTCTCATGTTAGCCTTGCCAACCCCCTTTTCTCCCACATACTTTATGCTGATTAAAATTCAACTCATCATTTGAGTTCAACACTATCATCTATGGATCCTCCCGTAAATGCCCATTATCAGTAATTATTTTACCTCTTTCACTCTAATGTCATGTATACTGAACTTCCAATTGTTGCAAAACATGAAAATCACATGGCTTAGCCAAGTAGTTGAAAGACTCCTACCCAAATTGCCTAGCAGATGGACCACTGTGCTTTCTATATCACTCAAGTAGCAAAAGCAAGAGATTGTGAAAGTTTCAGAAAATGATGCAAATCAAGTGAAGAATTCTCCATCACAACTTAGGTGTGGTCCATTTCACTAGATGTCCATACAGATTATTAATGACGCAATATCAAAAGTGACATTGTAAGATTAATTTCCGCCTTAGAGAGTACTAGGTTTAAAAAGAGTTAAAATTATATATGATATATATCTCCAAGATAGTTCTGAAAACAATTTTGACAATATGCAACATCTGTCTTATGTATTGCTTTTAAAGGCAAATGAGAAACATGTTTTCTCTGTATTCATTCTGACAGCTTTTCTCTTTTGTAGCTACACTATCCTCTTGAGGTGCCGAATTCTATTATACCTGGAACATAACACTTGTATAATGAATATTTAACAAAATTAAAATTGAAATTGGATAAATGGAAATAAAACGGCAAGATGAATAAGGCAAGGAGAAGTCAGCAGGGATCTTGGAACATGGTCAGCTCTTTGAACAGTGACAGTCAATCTTTATTAAACACTTTCCACATGTTGTTACATTTAATCCTCAGTACTTTCTGATGAGACTAGTTATGGATTCTACCTTTCACAGGAAGAAATCAAGGTTTAGGGTAAATTTGAGTCACTTGCCTGAGGTTATACCTGAGGCAACAGACAAAGACTGCATGAAATGTCATCTTAAATTGCATCTAGGTTGGATGAGATTCTTCTATATCAATTTCCAAAAGCTTTCTCCTCATCTTTATCCCTCAACATAGTAAACATGAGATTTCTTCCTGTACAATGGCAGACCAATCAATAGTAATTATTTTTTATTTCTTTGTGTACATTAAACTATATTAAATAATGTAGACATGGGCCTACCAAAGCTTGACAATAAGTCCATTTGAGACCATCTTCAAAAATGTTAGGGAAAAGTGTCTATAGGGGTAAGCTATATCTAAAGACATGCATAGAACCCTGCTTAGGTTTGTCTGGTTGCCTTTGGTATCAGTAGAGAGCTAGTGAAGATTTGGAGAGAATCTGGTTCTATTTTCCTATGAAGCTATGGACTCATTGGATTCCTTCTGTTTTTAACCAAACCTTTCCAATCACTTCTAGTGTTTTGTGATTGACACAAGTCATGATTCTATGCTGGTGAAAATGGATTAAGAGCATGGAGACCTCAAGAATGAACGTTTCTGACAATTACTGTCTGAAAGAATTGGCATGGTATTCACTATTCCTATGGCATCAAAACAGGTAGAAAGCATAGTACCCAAGAAGAGAACTAGTAGTGTCTTCCCAGAGAAGACGAAGAGAACCTGGATTTTTTGAAAACAACTTATTTCACACAGGGTTTTTGCCCAGGAAATCATTGGCTTGGGCTGCTCTCTAGTGGCAGGCAGCATTCATTGTCACAATTCCTTGAACAAGGAATCCAAGCTCAAAGTCAAGAGGGAAAAATTCAAGCACTTCTTGCACACCAGGAGATGAGTTACAAATGGATGCATGTACACACACATGCATACACGCATGTGCAGGTGCATGCACACACACACACATACACACATACACACACACACACACACACACAGAGAGAGAGAGAGAGAGAGAGAGAGAGAGAGAGAGAGAAAGAGCGCACATAGGTATATGCCTGAGGGACAGCACAGGACAACAATTTTCAGGAAGAAATAAGAACAGGGGTTTAAGGATATGTCTTCTGTATGAGCTAGAGAAGAATAAAGGGGGTTAAAAAGACCCGTTGCAAACACTCATGTGTCTTCTGTCTGATAATTTTTCGTAACTATGTAGAGTAACCAGAGAGAAGATTTATCTCCCACATAGATGCCTACTTAGAAATCTTGAAACTACACCTAGTGCTTGTGCAGTTCATGTGTGTGTATGTGTGTGTGTGTGGGGGGGGTTATGGATAACCTATGGTGCATGTGATCAAAGGGCAACTTCCAGCACTCAGTTATTTTCCTCTACTGTTTGGGTCTTAGGGGCTGAGTTCAGGTCATCACACTTAGTAGTCTATGCCTTTCCATGCTAAGCTATCTTGCTACCCTGTCTCATTTTAGATAACAGTAGTTTTAAATGTGGATATGTTCAATAAAGAGCTACACATATTACATGGGGACTTTTTCCTTGCAGGTTTCTACAAAGGATGCAAAAGAGAGATGTCCATCTTGTTCTGGCATTGTCTCTATTCAGTGCAGCTCTTACTTCTTTTGTCTCTCTTGATCCTCATTTTTCCAAGATTGCATGCATGATTTCACTTAAGTTTTGAATTTCACATGTTTCAAGCAAAGATAAAACTAAAGCCACTTTAGGATTTTTTCATCATGTGGCATGCTAGTTTGTACCTTGTTATACACACAGAATGATTTCCTATGAAAAATTCTGTGATGTATTTGCTGACTTGGATCTACAGGGTCTACAAAATTTTGACAGCAGTTTATTGAGTTTTCAAGATCCACTGGTATTCTTTTCTGTTACTTGTGATATGTGCTGAGAATTGTGCTTCACCAAACATTCATGAAAAACAGAAGCAAAAAATCAAAATGTCCTGGGCTAGGTGAGAAAGCAGTTGAGGTTTGGCCAGCTAAGCAGCAGTTCACACAGAGAGGAAAGCTCAAAAATAGAAGGATACCAGGCAAGTGGCATATTGGTGGCCAGAAGGTACTTCCTTCAGAAGCATAGGCAGTTGTTATCATTGCCCTCTGTAAAGTTCCTACAGTAAATATCCCCGGAATGCTGCCATTTCCAGATTCTCTTCCTTCATACTTATGTTTCCATATATACATATGGATACATATGCATACATATATATATATATATATATATATATATAATTAGTTATATGGGTAAATGGAGCAGAACCCCCCACCATCATCACCATGACACCAACACATGCAATCACATGCAATATTTATCTAGATGCTTCAGCAGATGTAGAGTTTAAATTCAGATGATCAGGAGAGCGCTTCTCTTCTCAAAAGCCCTGAGAACAATTGCATGGAACCTTCAATGTAATATCAAGGGACACAGCTGAGAGAGTACCATAATCACCTGACATTCCAATAAGGATTCTGTGAAACAAATATAGCCTACATTATTTTTAAAGGGGCAGGAAAAATAAAGGCAGTGAAGTTATTCATGCTGAAAAGTGCTATGATCATATGTTCATAAATGTGCCCTGGGAAATAGAAAAGGCAGGGCAAATTAGATTCTTTCATCATTGAGGGTGGGTATGGAACTGATGATTCCAAAATGACTAAGAGGGTGAACATGTTCTTTGGATCAAGTTTTAAGAGGACAAATGAAGCAAATTTTGGGCTATTAGGATATAATGGAAACCTTGCCAGGTAGCTACTGAGAAAGGGCAGACAAGGAAGCAGAGCACTGGGGAAACTTTGAATATACACATCTGCCCGAGAGGCACACAGGATTATTAAGGTAAGTGCTTGATATCAAGTTCTTACTCAACAGCCCATGCGTTTGAAAGCTATCATAATGTAGGGAGGGTAGCAGATATTCCTGAAACTGAATATCACCAAGTTCTTTCCAAAACCTATATTGTATGTTTTGGAAAAGTGGTTCTACCATTTTTGAGACTCAATTAACAAACAAAAGATACCTGAATATCCTCTATTCATATTTAAATCATAGCCAGTAGCTGACCTTGGCAACATATCCATCTGAAATTATGGTGATGAAAAAAATTAATAAGCAAAGCAAAACAGAACAGAGGTGACAAAAATGCATGAATATCAATTAAAATTCAGGAGAGTAGTCCAGTTCAGTGGCATGCAGCTGTAGTTCCAGTCCTCAGGACACTGAGGCAGGAGGATCACTTAATTGCAAAATCCTGTTTTGCTTATGATGACTACACACACTCATCACTTCTGAATATGCCATTACAGAGAGATAATGAAATGCTTTTCTATGTTAAATAATTTTAATTTAATGTTTTATATTACGAGCATACATACAAACACCTGCAGAAACACAACCAAGGTAGTTTCCTTTCATTGTCAAAACATCCCGAATGCTTATGTGTCTATGCTCACCTCCACCCTTTCTCTGAATCCTAAGCAACCATTGACCTGATGGAATTTTATATAAAATAACTGTGGTCATGTGTTCACTTAACTATTAAATTGTTTAGGGGATATCCTTCTGCAGTAAATGCCAGGTTTGGTTTATTTGTAGTGGTTGAATTGTAGTAACATTCCCTTGTGGGGACCTACTACAAATTGTTTATCCATTCACCTGTCCATGAATATTTATGTATTTCCAACTTGGGACTATTAAAAATAAGAAAAAAAAAAGAGAGGAGGGGTAAGAGAAGATGAGGGAGGAAGGAAGGAATAAATGAAAGACAAGGAAAGAAAAGAATTTTATTATACCTAATTGTACAATAAACTGCCAGGCTTCTTCTTGAATCAGTTACAGAACTTTACTTTTTATGTTGCTATATGGAGGGCTAGCTGCTCAATTTGCTGTATGTTATGATTAGTACCTTCATAGTAAATATCATTGGTATGTGATCACATCCTATCATTTTAATTCTGTTGCTGCAATAAATAATAGTAAATCTTTTTACATATACATTTGTCAGCATAGTATGTTTTGTGAAGTGTCTGAAAATTTTCACCCACATTTTATGAGGTTGTATGAGTAATTATTAGTTATGGTAATTCTTTATACATACTTAATATATTTTTTGCATGATATTTTTGCTGCAAGCATTCTTTTCCATTCTGCAGTTTTCTGTGTTGTTTTCAAAACCATGCCCTTTGAAGAGCAAATGATTTCAATCAGTGGTTCTCAACCTTCTTAATGCTACAACACTTTAATACAGTTCCTCATGCTGTGGTGACCCCAACCATATAATTATTTTCACTACTACCTCATAACAGTAATTTCATTACTATTATGAACTATAAAGTAAATATCAGTGTTTACAGATGTTTTTAGGCAAACCCTGTGAAAGGGTTATTTAATCCCCAAAGGGGTTATGACCCACAGTTTGAGAACCACTGCTTTAGATTTTGATGTAGTCACGTATTCTTTGGTTTGTGAAATTTTTTTCTAAGACACCATTACATGCCACGAGGTGCAATTATTTCCTGTGTGTAGTGAGATAGTTCTGTGGCACTGACCACGCCCATTGGGGGGTGGAGCCATGGGCGGAGTGACCTGTGGAAGGAGGTCGGAGGGAGAGCCTTTGTGTTTTATTGTAAATACTTAACAGTTGCCGATTTCACAGGACTATAATCAAGAAAATGTTTTGTATAAAACAATATTCGTTTTATCAAATACTTAGTTGATTATCATTTGTTAGAAAGCAATTGACTTGTCCCGTAACTGGAGACTAGTTTATGTTTCTGGCTCCATTTTATGGCTATTCTGTTCTTCAGATACATGTCTTTTTATTAGCTGATACTAACTTGGCTTGATTACTGTCTATATTTTAAATCAGATGGTAGAGGTACTTTAGCTATGTTCTTTTTATTTTTATTTTTCTAGGCCCTTAAATCATCAAATGACGTTTAGAAATATTGATTTGATGGTGTGAGGGAGGAGTTCAAGACCAGCCTAGTCTACATAGAGAGTTCCAGGCCAATGATGCCCACATAGTGAGATTTTATAACAAAACTAACCAACAGATGAAATATATCTCTTAGATTTCTGTTGTTGTTGTAAAATCATTGAATCAACTTTTCATCTGGGAGCAAAGTTAAATATTTTACATAGTATAATCCACAAATATGATACATTTTACATTATAAAAAAGCAATTATTAAAATATTTATTAGTTTTCCCTAATATTTAAGAGTAAAAGTTGATTTTTGTTTGTTTGTTTTCATTTTCTCTAATGTTGCTATATTTGGCTCAGGGTTCTTTGTTTTAATTTTGTCAGTTTTTCATGCAAAGAATTATTTTCCATTAAGTACAGAATTTTATTTATTTGTAATATTGACAGTTTCTATTTTAAAATTATCTTGTTGTAATGTATATGCCTCATAGAAGAACACTGATATCTACAGATCATCCTTGTCTATTTCCTAATTTCAAAGGAAAACATTGGCATTAACTATGGCAGTCACTGTGACATTGATTATATTACTAAAGGTTTTTGAGAGAAATTTCAACATATATATATATATATATATATATATATATGTTTCAACATATATATATATATATATATGTTGAAATTTGAATATTGTAGATATAGAAATTTTTGTAGCATATATTTTTAAAGGAAATTTACTCTAGGAATTGATCATATGATTATGGCAGTCAGGCATTTCTATGATCCCCTGCCATCTTTGAGCTGAAAAACAAGGAAATCTGATGGTATACTTCTGTCTGAAGGCCTTTCAGAAGGCCTGAAAATCAGGTGCTGCTGGTATAAATTTCTATCTGAGCCCAAGGCCAAGACATGATATTGTTGACGTGGCTACCACAACTCAAAGAGAATGATGGTACCTCTCCTTCTTTTCCTTCTTGTCCTTCTCCGACATTTAAAAATTGAATGATGCCAACCCAGGCTGGTGATAACTATTATCTTTCTCAGTCTAATGGTTTCTCTTGGATATGAAATTTCCCCTCTTGGCTCATGGGTTGGAAGAATTGGTCTCACTTGATACCATTGTTTGGGGATATTGTAGAACCTGTAGGAGATGGGTTTTCATTGAAGGACCTGTGCTGTTGGGGCGAAATCCTAGAGAGCTACAGTCTGTCCTTCTTTCATCCAGTTCATATGTCAAGCCAGACATTTCTTTTCAGTCATTATTGTGTAACAATGAGTTACTGCATTCTTCTGTTGTCACAGACTAGCCCTTCTGCCATGCTTTCCCAACCACAATAGACTCTACCCTCCCTAACAATGAATGAAAATAAACTCTTCCTCCCTTAGGTTGCTTCTGCCAAATGTCTGATCACAGAAGCGAGAACACTCATATACCATTCAATTGCTCATCTCTAGAAACCCCTCAGACAAACTCAGAAATGAAATATTAGCTGTGTAGGTATTCTTTTTTATTTTTAATAATTTTTCTTATTTTACACATCAATCCCAGTTCCCTCTCCCTATACCCCCCACAGATGTCCCCATCCCATTCCCCCATCTACTCCCCAGGGAGGGGTAGGCCTTCCATGAGGGATCATCAAAATCAAATCATTTAGGGTAGGGCCTAGGCCCTCTACAGTACCTATAGGCTAAGGGAGTATCTTTCCTTTCATGGGCAATGGGGTCCTGACGTCCGTTCCTGCACAAGGGATTCATAATGGTTCCATTGGCAGAGGTACCATAGACTTGCCAGGCCTCCTAAGTATGACCCATGTTCAGGGGGTCTGGGTCAGTCTTATGCTGGTTTCCCAGCTATCAGTCTGGGGTCAATGAGCTACCCTTGTTCAGGTCAGCTGTTTCTACAGGTTTCTCCAGCCTGGTCTTGGACCCATTGCTCATCATGTCTCCCCTTCTGCAACTGGATTCCAGGAATTTGGCTCATTGTTTAGCTGTGGGTGTCTGCTTCTGTTTCTGTCAGCTACTGGATGAAGGCTCTAGGATGATATATAAGGTAGTAATCAATCTCATTATCAGGGAAGGGCATTTAAGGTAGCCTCTCCATTTTTGTTCAGATTGATAGTCGGAGCCATGCTTGTAGGTCTCTGAACATTTCCCTACTGTGAGATTTCTCTTTAAATATGTAATGGTTCCCTCCATTATGGATCTCTTTTCTTGTTCTTCTCTATTCTTCCCCCTACTCAATCTTCCTGCTCCCTCATGTTCTCCTCTCCCCTCCTCTTTTCCTGTTCTCTTTCTCCTAACTCCTTTCCCCACCACCCGCACAGGCTCCCAATTTGCTAAGGAGATCTTGTCCCTTTCCTTTTCTGTGAGGGACCATATATGTCTCAAGGGTATTCCTTATTTCCTAGCTTCTCTGGTGGTATGGATTATAGACTGGTAATCCTTTGATATATGTCTAAAATCCATATATGAGTGAGTACATTCCATGTTCCTCTTTTTTGTGATTGGGTTACCTCACTCAGGATGGTTTCTTCTAGTTCCATCCATTTGCCTGCAAATTTCAAGATTCCATTTTTTTTGTTTGTTTGTTTTTGTTTCTGCTCAGTAGCACTCCATTGTGCAAATTTACCACATTTTGTCCATACATTCTTCTGTTGAGGGGCATTTAGGTTGTTTCCAGGTTCTGGCTATTACAAATAATGCTGCTATGAACATAGTTGAACAGATGTCCTGGTTTTGAGTATATCCTTAAGAGTGGAATTGCTGGATCTTGTGGTAGACTGATTCCCATTTTCCTGATGAACTGCCATACTGATTTCCAAAGTGGCTGTACAAGTTTGCACTCCCTCCAGCAGCGGAGGAGTGTTCCCCTTTCTCTACATCCTCTCCAGCATAAACTGTCATTGGTGTTTTTTATTTTAGCCATTCCGACAGGAGTAAGATGGTATCTCAGAGTTGTTTTAATTTGCATTTCCCTGATGGCTAAGGATGTTGAGCACTTTTTAAAGTGTCTTTGAGCCATTTTAGATTCCTCTATTGAGAATTCTCTATTTATTTCTGTACCCCACTTTTTAATTGGATTAGTTTGTGTTTTCTTGACTAGCTTCTTGAATTCTTTGAATATTTTTGATATTCAAAGTCAGTCAGATGTGGAGATGGTGAATATCTTTTCCTATTCTGTGGCCTGATGTTTTGTCTGGTTGACTGTGTCCTTTGCCTTACAGAAACCTATCAGTGTCAGGAGGTTCCATTTATTAATTGTGGATCTCAGTGTCTGTGCTTCTGGTGTTATGTTCAGGAAGTGGTTTCCTGTACCAATTCATTCAAGGGTACCTCTGACTTTCTTTTATAAGAAGTTCATTGTGTCTAGATTTATGTTTAGGTCTTTGATCCATTTGACTTAAGTTTTGTGCATGATGACAGATATGGATCTATCTGCAGTCTTCTACATGCCAGCATCCAGTGGTGCCACCACCATTTGTTGAAGATGCTTTCTTTTTTCCATTGTACAATTTTAGCTGTTTTGTCAAAAATCAGGAGTTCATAGGTGTGTGGCTCAATATCAGGGTTTTCAATTCAATTCCATTGGTCTGCCTGTCTACTTTTTGTGATAATACCAAGCTGTTTTCAGGACTTTAGATTTAAGTCAGGGATGGTGATGCCCCCAGAAGTTCCTTTATTATACGGGGTTATTTTGGTTATTTTGTTTTTCCATATAATGTTGAATATTGTTCTTTCAAGGTCTGTGAAGAATTTTGCTGGGATTTTGATAGGAATTGCATTGAATTTGTAGATTCATTTTGGCAAGATTGCCATTTTTACTATGTTTATCCTACCTATCCAAGAGCATAGGAGATCTTTCCATTTTCTGGTATCTTATTTAATTTCTTCTTTAAAGTCACAAAATTCTTGATATATAGGTCTTTCACTTGTTTGGTAAATGTTGCCCCAATATACTTTATGCTGTTTGTAGCTATTGTAAAGGGTGATGTTTCTCTGATTTTTTTCTCAGCCCCTTTGACGTCTGTATATAGTAGGGCTACTGATTTTTTTTGAGTTTATCTTGTATCCTGCTAGTTTGCTGAAGGTGTTTATCAGCTGTAGGAGGTCCCTGGTAGAGTTTCTCTCATCCCTTATGTAAATGTGATCTCTTATTGCTTTAGCTAGAACTTCAAGTGCAACATTGAAGAGATAAGGAAAGAGTGGGCAGCCTTGTCTTTTTCCTGATTTTAGAGGAATCACCTTAAGCTTCTCTCCATTCAGTTTGATGTTGGCTGTTGGCTTACTGTATATTGCTTTTATTATGTTTGGGTATGTTCCTGTTATCCCTGATATCTCCAAGACCTTTATCATGAAAGAATGTTGGATTTTGTTAAAGGATTTTTCGGCATCTGGTGAGATGATCATGTGGTTTTTCTTTTTCAGTTTGTTTATATGGTGGATCACATTGATAGATTTTTGTATGTTGTACCATTCCTGCAACCCAGGTATGAAGCCTACTTGGTCATGGTGGATGATTTCTCTGATGTGCTCTTGGATTTGATTTGCCAGTATTTTGCATCAATGTTCATGAGGAATAATGGTCTGTAGTTCTCTTTCTTGTGTCTTTGTGTTGATTAGGTACCAAGGTAATTGTAGCCTTGAAAAAGAGTTGGCAAAGAACCTTCTGCTTCTATTGTGTGGAATAATTTGAGGAGTATTGGTATTAGCTGTTCTTTGAATTTCTGGTAGAATTCTGCACTGAACTATCCAGCCCTGGGCTTTTTCTTGTTGGGAGACTTTTGATTACTGCTTCTATTTCATTGGAAGCTATAAGTCTATTTAAATTGCTTATCTGTTCTTGATTTAATTTTGGTTAGTAATATCTATCCAGAAATTTGTCATTTTACTTAGGATTTTCAAATTTTATGGAGTACAGGTTATCAAAGTGTGACCTGAAAAGTCTCTGGATTTCTTCAGTGTCCTTTGTTTTATGTCCCCTTTTCATTTCTGACTTTGCTAATTTGCATATATTCTCTCTGCTTTTTGGTTAGTTTGGACAGATGCTCCTCTATCTTGTTGTTTTTCTTGAAGAACCAACTTTTTGTTACATTGATTCTTTGTATTGTTTTCTTTGTTTCTGCTTTATTGATTTCATCCCTCAATTTGATTATTTCCTGACATCTACTCCTCCACTCCTCTAGGGTGAGTTTGCTTCTTTTTCTTTTTCTTTTTTTTTTTTTTTTTTTTTTTTTTTTTTTGTTTTTTTTTTTTTCCCTAGAGCTATTGTGCTGTTAATTTTCTAATGTTACTATCCTCCATTTTCTTCATTGGGCACTTAGTGCAATGACCTTTCCTCTTAGTACTCCTTTCAAAGTGTCCCATAAATTTGGGTATGTTGTGTCTTCATTCTCATTGAAATATAGAAATTCTTTTCTTTGTTTTTTTTTTTTTTATTTCTTCCTTGACCCAGGAATGGTACAATTGTGGATTGTTCACTTTCCATAAGTTTATAGGGTTTCTGCAATTTGTGTTGTTGTGGAATTCTAACTTCAAGGCGTGGTGGTCTGATAAGATACAGGGGGCTATTCCAAGTGTTTTGTATATGTTGAGGTTTGCTATGTTGCCGAGTATGTGTTCGATTTAAGAGAAGGTTCCATGTGGAGCTGAGAAAAGGTATATTCTTTTGTGTTTGGATGAAATGTTCTATAGATGTCTATTAAACCCAGTTGGGTTGTAACTCCTGTTGCTTCTTTTGTTTCTTTGTTAAGCTTCTGTGGTGGTCCTGTCTAGTCGTGAGAGTGGGGTGTTGAAATCTCCCACTATTAGTACATGAGAATTTTTATGAGATTTGAGTTTTAGTAATATTTCTTTTACAAATGGGAGTGCCTTTGTATTTGGTGCATAGATGTTCAGAATTAGACTTTGTTCTGATGGATTTTTCTGTGATGAATATAAACTTATCTTTTCGTCTCTCTTGATTGATTTTAAAATTTGATTTGTTTTAGATATTAGGATAGCTATACCCACTTTTTTCCCTGGGTCCATTTGATTGGAAAATCTTTTTCCAACCCGTTATTATGAGGTAGTGTCTGTATTTGAAGTTGTGGTATGTTTCTTGTATGCAGCAGACAGATGGATTTTGTCTACATATCCATTCTGTTAACCTGTGTCTTTTTATTGGTGAGTTAAGAACATTAATATTGAAGGAAAGTAAGGATTATTGATTGTTAATTCTTGTTTGTTTTGGATTTGTTGTTGATGGTGGCATTATGAGTAAATTTTCTGCTTTTTCTTTTGGCTTCTTGTAAAGTGGAATTATGTGTTGCTTATGTTTTTGTGAGTGTAGTTAACTTCTTTATGGTAGAGTTTACCTTCCAGAACTTTCTTTAGGGTTGGATTTGTGGATGTGTATTGTATAAATCTGGTTTGTTATGTAATATCTTATTTTTTCCATCTATAGCAATTGAGAGTTTTTCTGGGTATAGTAGTCTGGGCTTGCATCTGTGGTCTCTTAGTGTTTGTAGAACATATATCTAGGACCTTCTGGCATTCAGAGTTTCCATGGAGAAGTCAGGTGTAATTTTGATAGGTATGCCTTTATATATTAACTGGTCTTTTTCCTCCACTGCTCTTGATATTCGTCCTTTATTCTGTATGTTTGGCAGTTTGATTTTTTTGATTATTATATGGCAATTGGACTTTTTGTTTGTTTTTTTTTTTTTGTTTTTTTTTTTTGTTTGTTTTGTTTTTTTGGCCAGTCTATTTGGCGTTCAGTATACTTCTTGTACTTTCTTCCCAGGTTGGGAAAGTTTTCTTCTATGATTTTGTTGACTATATTTTCCTGTACCTTTGAACTTGGATTCTTCACCTTCTTCTATACCTATTATTATTAGGTTTGATCTTTTCATGGTGTCCCACATTTCCTGCATATATTGTGTTAAGGATTCATTGGATTTAAGATTTTCTACTCTTTACTGAAGTATGGCAATTTGGCAATTTACCTAAGACATGCAAGCAATATTATTTTAAGGATTTGTTGTAGAATCTGACACAACAATGGATTTGATATTGTGAGATATGAATATCCTTCCTAATCATGAAAACCACAAAAGAAATATAATCAATATTATACCTAATTTTCTATCTCAATTTGACTGGGTTAAGAATACCCATGCAGCTTGGCCCTCACACACCCTCTGCTAGAGGTGAGAGTTTGGTCAACTCGGGTCCAAAACCCATCCTTTCCTTGGAACTTTCTCAGTCTGTTCTGTGCATAGTGGACCCAGCCCTCCACACAGGACTATCTGGAGCCTGACATCTCTTGACCCACTTACACCCACCAGGAGAGGAGAGTAGAGAGAGAGAGAGAAAAGAACCCCACCTGCACCCACTGGAAGAAGGGATGGAAAGGCAGAATTATAGGAACATATTCAATGATAGAAAGACCAATATGATACCACCAGAATCAAGGGACTCTACACTAACAAGACCTGAACACACAAAAGCAGATGAAGCACAAGAGAATGATCTTAAAAACAACTTCATGAAAATGATAAAGGCCCTCAAAGAGGATATGAGGAAATCCCTTACAGAAATGAAAAAAAAAAATTGGAAGAAACAGAGGAAAAAAACCCTCCCCTCCCCCCAAATGCAACAAATCTCTTAACGGAAGCAAGGAAAGCCAAGAAAAAAAAAAAAAAACAATCAAACAGATGAATTCAAACACTTCAAGACCTGAAAGGTGAAATAGAGACAATTAGAAAAAAAAATCACACATACACAAACTGAGGGAATACCGGAAATAGAAAAGCTGGGTAAATAATCAGGAACTATGGATGCAAGCAAACCAACAGAATACAAGAGATTGAAGAGAGAATCTCAAGTACTCTAGATAAACTAGAGGACATAGATTCATTGGCCAAAGAAAATCTTAAATCGAATAAATCCTTGCTCCATGACTCTATTATACAGTTTTTGTATCCTATATATTCATGTCTCCTGAAGGTACTACCTACTGGTTACATAACTTAAAGGTTTTACGGAAAAGCTTTCATCCATGTCAGAGCTAATTTTAGGGAAGTGTACGCAATGAGATTATGGACTGAGAGCTCTAGGTACCAGAGAGAGACCTTTTGCCTCCCCACCTTATTTGCTATCATTGCCCTGAAATCCTTCTCATTTTGGCTTTATCTTTTTACCCTCAGAAAAATAATGAAAAATAATTTCTTAGCGCATAATAATGATCTTGGGGTTTTGAACTGAAGGCATGGGAAGTAAATGCTTGGAGTGCACAGGGAGAACCTGTTATTTTCATTAACTCCTTACTCCAGTGGGGCTTTGTAACTATCTTCTATTTATTTCTCAGGAGTATCCTGCACTGGGGGTCTGAGTCACATCTATTGAATGATCATATTTGGGGATGTAGCACAAGCAATATAAATTATCTATATTTTGATTTTTCTTATCAGTTATTACCTGGATATATCTACACGTATTTTCTTGTTTGTGCTAACTGTGGAAAAAGTCTGCAGTTTTTCATGTTTTTTACAATGTACATTTTGTTGGCATCTGCATTTTCTTTTTGTTTTGTGATTTATATACAGTGACAAAAATAATAGTGAGGATGAGCATTGTTTATTTCCCATTATGCAGCAGAAACTGAGGTTCACAATGTAGCTTTCTCTCATTTAAAATAACAATATTGGCATCTAACTTACAGAGATCTGCTGCAGTGTGATCCTTCCCAATCTCAGATGAGGTAGTATGATCTTTCCAATTCTGATCTTTTTCATTAAGATTACCACAGTTTTATAAGGCTTTTTGTAGCTTCATATGAACTTTTTGAGTGTGTTTTTTTTTTTTTTCTATTTTTAAAGGAAAGGTTCTTAGGATTTTTTTATATATTGCATTAAATCTCTGAATCACTGCAGATTTTATGGCTGCTTATTTAAAAATACTCTTCCAATCCATGAATGTGGAATATTATTCCACTTATATCTGGATTATCTCTTTATTTTACAACTGTTTTTTCTGAGCAAATAGACTTTTATCCTCATTATCCTCAATATTGTTCCTAAATATTTATTTTTGTGGTTCTTATAAATGGGTTCATTTATTTGCTTTTTTCATTTGCTGCTAGTATACAAAACCCTTATTGGCTTTACTACACTGGTTTTGTATTCTGAAGTTTCCACAATTTTGAAAATTAATTCTACAAATTAAAGAGATAGAGACAGATCAGCAAAGAAGCAAGTTTTGTATGCAATAAAAGTTCATCTGCTTCACATTCTAATTAACAGATACCAACTCATTTCTGGCATAGGGTTAAAAAGATAAATATGCATCAGGTTTCTCTCCAACCCATAATGGCTACCTCTTTCATTGCTCTCCCCACTCCATACCTACCCCAACTCAGACATCTTAATTCTTCATATTCCCATCCCCTATCTCCTCCCTTCCACCCACCGCACAGTTTACCCAGGAGATCTTAACTATTTCCCCTTCCTGGTGCCCTCCATATGTGTCCATATGGAGGACACATATGTACCCTCTTTTTTACCTAGCATCAATGGGATTGTGGATTGGAGCCTGGTTATCTTTGCTTTGCATCTAATATCCACTTATGAGTGAGTGCATCCTATGTTTGCCAGACTTTGTTCACTCCCCCAAGGGATGCCACTCTAATGAGTGGATGGGGGTATGTAGAGTGTAGAGGCCTGGGGGCAATAGAAAGGGATGGAGTGGGAACAGGTGTTGGTATATAAAATGAAATTTTTAAATAAAAAAGTTATAAGGGAACAAACAGATAAATATTTTTACCTTCACCCTTCCCTCTCTATCTATCCCTCTTAAGAAACTGCAAATTTGATTGGAGAAAGGATCTGACCATCAGGGCTCAGAGAAAAATGTACAATACAGTTGCCTGTGTTTTCAAATTCAAGGTCTATGGCCCTGAATTCATGCTTAACTAATGAGAGAGAGGATAGAGTAACTATTTATTTTTCTCCAACCAGCATGGAACACATTCTTGAATAAGCAACTGTAGTCAATGCTGGAGGGCATGAGGAATCATAGAAGTCTTCCCCCAAAACACCCCCCAGAAGCACAAAATTGTAAACAAATAAAAGCATACACACACACACACACACACACACTAAAACAAACAACAAAAAAGTGTAGAGTCAGTTATATATTGGTCAACTACTCCTGAACAACATAATGGCTGCCTTAGAGTCATTGATATACACAGTGTCATTTCTTTAGAAGTAACATATTTTCCCTCTCCCAGCAAGTAAAAATGACAGTTAATTTTTTAACCTTTAACCTAGTGGCTAGGTTTTTATTCATTCATTTTTTAAAAAATATAATAAGATAAAACAAAAACTATTACATCTAATATGAACAAGACAATCCAATTAAAGAAAAAGAGCCCAAGAGAAGGCACAAGAATGTGAGACCCACTCATTGGCATACTCAGGAATCCCACAAAAACAGTAAACTGGACGCCCTAATATAAATGCAGAGGACCTGGTGATGATCCTTGAAAGCCTTGTACATGCTACCTGAATCTCTGTAAGTTCATATGAGCCTTGATAATGTTGATTTAGAGGTCCTTCTTTGCTTGTTTGGCTCCTACACTCTTTAAGCCTCATCTACCTGAGCTTTCCCAAGCTCTGAGGGGAAGGATTTGATGGAGACATCCCATTTAGAGCTGAGTATTCCAAGTTTCCTTATTCTCTGTATAATGTTGGGCTGTGAATCTCTACATATGTTATAATCTGCTGCAGGGGGCAGCCACTCTGATGATGGCTGAACAAGGCACTGGTCTATGGGTAAAATAGAATATTATTAGGAGTCATTTTATCCCTATATTTTTCTGTTTTAGATCAGTATTATTTGGTTTCACCCAATATCCCGGACAATCTAATCTCTGGTTCGTGGTCACTAATTTAGTGTCGTGTATCGGTTCCATATTGTGGAGTGAGCCTCAAGTCAAACAGGTATTGGTTGGTTACTCTCACAAGCAATGTGCCACAAATTCCCTGGCATATTTTGCACATAGTACACTATTGTAGATAAAGGTTTTGTGGCTTGGTGTTTACATTTATCTTTTAAGAGCATTGAGGGTACTTTCTAGTAACAAAGAAGTTAGAACATGAGGATGAAAACTGTATACATATCAGCTGGACATTTCCATGATCAATGAGTTGTGTACAATATCCTCTGCAATGAAACTTTGCTCTCAGTTTGTGGATTGTAACTTATTATCTGTGCAGCAGTCTAGGTTGTTTGAAGATTTCTCTGGGATTGCTTTGGTCAACAACTCAATTTTCTATAACCCAATCCCAATACTGGAAGCTTTGTTTGATGGTAAGAGATATCAATTAGAATTCTGCACCCTGCATTATTTGGTGATTCCACTTTGATCACCTTCGTCTATACATATATTTTAGAAATTTTCTACTGTATTAGGTTGCCAGACTACCCCCAAGTGGCCCTTGTTTTAACTGTCTCTTTCCCATAAGCCACTTTCCTCTACACCTCCCCACTTGATCCTTCCTTTCTCGATCCCATCCATCTATACATATCCATTTACTTCCCTTTCCTAATGAGATCTATCTGTTCACTATAGCTCCTCACTATATACCTGCTCTCTCTCTTTGTATCTATAGATTATACCTTGGTTATCAATGGCTTAACAGCTATATTCACATATAAGCAAATATATACCATTTTGTCTTTCTGGGTATGGGATACCTCATTCAGGATGAGTTTTTTCTAGATCCATCATTTGCCTGGAAATTTCATGATGTCATTTTTAAAGGGCTGAGTAATAATCCAGTGTGTAAATGGACTACACACTTTTAAATCCTTTTTAAATCCTTCTTTTTGTGAAAGACATCTAGATTGTTTCCAATTTCTGCCTACTATGAATAGAGTGGTAATGAATATGGTTGAACAAAGCTCTCTGTAGTAGGACGAGAAATCCTTCAGTTATATGCCCAAGAGTGGTATATTGTAATCTTGAGGTAGATCAATTCTCATCTTCCTGAGGAAGCACCACAATGATTTCCATGGTGGCTATTGAGTTTGTACTCCCACTAACAATGTATGACAGTTTCCCTTACTCCACATCCTTGCCAGAATGAGCTATCACTTGTGCTTTTGAACTTAGCTATTTTGACAGGTGAAAGATGACACATCAAAGTAGTTTTATTTGCATTGTATTGATTGCTTCAGTATATATAGTTTTATGTCGAATTTTTTGATCCATCTGGAGTTGAATTTTGTGAAGTGTGGTATGAATCTATTTGTATTCTTTCACATATAACCATCCAGTTTGAGCAACACCATTTGTGGGAGATGCAGTCTTTTATCCTCTTTATTAAAAATCAGGTGGCCATAGGTGTGTGGAATATGTCTGGCTATGACTGGCTATTCACTTTGGTTTGTTTGACAAATGTATCTGCATTTGTACCAATACCATGATGTTTTTATTACAACAGTTCTGTAGTACAATTTAAAATTGTAGATGGTGACATCACCTGGATATCTTTTATTATTCAGGATTTTATTTTAAAGTTAGACTCGTGTGTGTGTGTGTGTGTTTCCATATAAAGCTGAAAATTGATTTTCAAGATCTGTGAAGGATTGTGTTGGAATTTTGATGAGGATTGTATTGAATCTGTAGATTGCTTTTGGTAAGATGGCCATTTTTACTATGCTAATCCCACCAATCTATGAACATGGCAGCAGGGGGCGGGGTCTTTCCATAATTTGATATTTGTCTTTCTTCAATGGCTTAAAGTTTAATCTTTTGCTTGTCTGGATAGAGACACCACAGATATTTTGTAGTATTTGAGGCTATTGTGGAAGATATTATTTCCTTGATTTATTATTTCTATATATGAGGGCTAATGATCTTTGTGAGTTAATTTTGAATCCAGCTACTTTGCTGAAAATGTTTATCAGCTGTAGGAGTTCCCCAGTGGAATTTTTCAGGTCACTTACTTATACTATAATATCTTCTTCAAATAAAGATACATTCATTTCTTTTCCAATTTGTATCCCTTTGGCCTCCTTCATTTGTATCATTGCTCTAGCTAACATTTCAAGTATTATATTGAATACATATGGAGAGAGTGGACAACCTTATCTTGTTCCTGATTTTAGTGGAATTACTTTTGAATTTTTCTCCATCAAGTTTATATTGTCTATGAGCTTGCTGAAACTGCCTTTATTATGCTGAGGTATGTGCCTTCTGTCCCCAATCTCTCCAGGACTTTTTAATGAAAGAATGTTGGAATTTGTCAAAGGCCTTTTATGCATCTAATGGGATAATCATGTGGGTTTTGTCCTTCTGTTTGTTCATATGGTAGATTACTACATTTTCCCACTTACCTATGTTGAACCATCTCTGCCCTTTCAGGGAAGAAGATAAAAAAAATTCCTTAGGCTATGAAATTCCCAAATGGGAAATATAACTAGACTAACAAAGATGAAAAGAAAAGCTATGTCAACCAAATAACTGACTTTATATGACTTTACATAGGACATACAATTATGTAGAAAGAACAGAAAAGAGTGGAGGACATGTAATTTGCATTGTTTAGTAACAAAAGTCTTCCCAGTTCTGTGTTTCCAGAGAGTTGCGTTAAAATCAAGGAAGTCTTAGTTGTATTTTGCTTCTGATGGCATACATGAGATAGGTTATCATCTTAATTGCCTTCAGTGATTTTGAATGCTCCAACTCCTTTCTTAAAAACTGCAAGTTCAGTTCTCACTGCAGCATACCTGCTGAATGGTCAGGCTGTCAGGTGCACTGGTTCTCAGCTGCCTCTGTAGCCGGCTCAGCACTGGAAGTCATCACTAGAAGCCCTCTGACAGTGCTCAGATATCAGAACACTGCACATACTGCCCTCCCTGCATGTGCTTCCCTATCTTGGCTCACAACACAACTGTACTGCAATGTGCTTCCAACCAGTCAGCCACAATGAAGATCTAGCCTTTTCTACTTGTCTTTTATTATTGTCTATCCACTCTTCAAACCACCTCCAGATCCAGGATCAGCCAACAAAGGGTCTTTCAAGAGGTCTGAAGAAGAAAGGGATGGAAAGAGTCATGAATTTTCTCCTTCATCCATTAATTGAAGACAACAGAGGCCAAGCTCTGGGCACTTCAGATAGGGTCCGACTACATTGTTCTTTCTCTTGATCCCCATATATTGACATTCATTTAAGGTTCATAGAGGTTGATGTATAGATATTGAATATGTATTATGACTCACCTGTTTCTTTTCCTGATAAAGGGAGCAAAACAAGATACATTTTCCATTTCAAAGAGGAGACAGGGATAAAAGCTTAGTGATGTTCAGATCAGTGACTGGACATGGAACCCTCTGTTAATAACTAACTGAATAATCTACAGCAAATATTTTATAGAAGCACTGACTAGAATAGGCTTTATAGTGATATAGCAATATGATATTCAGTTCATAAAATATTGAGGTTAAAAGGCCTGACATAATTGTGACATCTTAAAGCAAGATGGTACGGGATTTGACTAAATGGTCTGAGCCTAAGAGGATCAGCCAAACATCTATAGTACATGAACAATATGACCTGGATTAGAAAAGAGACACAGGGATATAAATTAAATATTTTTCAAGGTCACTTTAATGGAGGGAAATAGAAAGATTCCCAGGATCCAGTAGATGCCTTTTCTTAAATAAAAAGGGTGCACTATATCTGCAAACTGTGTATGACTTCAGGGTCCTATAGGGTGGGTGGAGAGCTTAAATACCCAGGCCAGAAAGACACATAAAGTTTGTGTTATAGATGAGGAACTGTAATGTTATTATAAACAATCAATTAAGTTTGCAGTATTTTTGAATACATCTAAGTGCTCCCTATACTTCTATGTATTTTATATAAATTTGAAAGTCCAAAAAAGAAAAAAAAGGACATCTTCATAGTTGCACATAGATGGAAGATTGAGAGGAAAAATCTACCAATCAACTTATCATCTGTCTCTCTACCATCTTTCCATTTATCATCTATCATTTGTGTATTTATCATCTACCTATGCAGCAATATATCAATAAAATATTATATATAGATCAACGAGAAAGTAATCTTACTTATTGTATAGTTGTTACTATTAGTTGTTATCTTAAAAATTGATTTACTTCCTACTATAGGTTTCCAGATTCACTATGTTAATTCAATCAAGTATTAAATATGAAATGAGTCTAGAAAGATAGCTAGCTTGTCTATGTGTTCTCCCTCCCAATAATTACCCAAGAAGTGTGAGGCCTATTGAGCATAATTGCATTATCTGTCTCATGTGAGTTAATATTTCAAGAAGACAGAGAGTAGATAGAGGTCAGGGGAGTAGAAGAGGAAAGTGCTGGGAAGGTATAGAAGTGAGTAAAAGGGAAAATCAAATTTCAAAAAAGTGAAATAAGTATTAATTAGAATGACAGTTTCTATATTGTAGATCAGAATATGGAAATGGTGCTTTGCTTTATTTTTTTCTCCACTCTCCCATCAAGCCCTCAATTAGGCTTTGAGAAAGGAGTTGGTGAACCTCTAAAACTTTCCGCTTAATCACCTATAGCGAATGTTCATTTAATGATCGCCTTTTTCTACCAAACAAGAAGAAGCAATGCTTTTAGCAAAGGGACTGGAATGAGAAAGAAATTGCCTAATCATCCCAGCTCATGCGGTGCTTTGTGAGAAAGATTATTGAATTTTCAGTCTCTGCAGAATTTTAATGAAGCTTCATCTTGCTAGAGAACCCTGCCTTTTGTCAATAGAGTTCAATAACTCGACCACCCATGTAATAAGATGGAGCAGTTGAAATCTTTCACTCTTCCGAGGCCAAAAGGTATGCCAGAAGCACTATGGAAATGTAGAAACACTTTTCTATATGTCTTCTGTCATGGATTAAACCTTTGGGGGTCATGAATAAAATGCTATACTATGAACTGTGTGTACTTGTTTATCTCTTAGCCCTTGTTAAGTAACATTTGCTATGAACAGTCATACAAACCACACTTGTGTGCCACACACTCAGCTAAAGCATCCTGCATATAATCATTCTTCTTTTTAATAAATACCTTATATGCCATCCTAGAACACTCATCTAGTAGCTGATGGAAGCAGAAGCAGACACCCATAGCTAAACACTGAGCCAAACTCTTGGAATCTAGTTTCAGACAGAAGTAATGAGCAAAGAGGTCAAGACCAGGCTGGAGAAACCCATAAAAACAACTGGCATGAACAAGGGGGAGCTCATGGACACCAGTCTGATAGCTGGGAAATCAGTATAGGCCCAACCCAGATTCCCTGAATGTGGTGTTAGTTGGAAGGACTGGGCAGTCTATGGGGCCTCTGGTAGAGGATAAGTATTTATCCCTAGTATAAGAATGGACTTTGTGAGCTCATTCCACATAGAGGGATACTCCCTCAGCCTAGACACATGGGGGAGGGCCTGAGCCTTGCTCCAAATGGTATAACAGACTTTGAAGACTCCCCATGGAAGGCCTCACTCTCTGGGTTGGTGAGGGGAACAGGGGAAGATGGGAGGTGAGGAAACTGAGATTGATATGTAAAACAAGCTTGTTTTTAGTTTAAATAAAAACATTATAAAATGTACTATTTACCTATTAATATATGTGTATGAGTATTGGGTACAGGTGTCTACCAATGTTAAAAAATGGTGTCAGATCAACGCAGGTCAAATTAAAGACAATTGTGAGCTACCTAACAGGAATGATGAGAAACAAACACCAGTTCTCTGCAATATTAACAAGAACTCTTAACTGCTGATCCATCTTTCTAGTATAGTCACACTTCGGATGTTCAATACTCTAGCAGGCATTTCCATTATTTTTACTTTCCATGTGACATAGCTAAAGAAAGTGATAGATGGAATAATGGTTCCTACATTCCCAGAGGTGGAGGTATGCTAATCTCTGATTCCTGAAAACATGTTATCCAGCTTGGCAAAAAAGACAAGAGACTTTGTAAATATTTTAAAAGACGTTGAGATGGAAAGAATAACTTTGGGGATGGGATACTTGTTTTTTTATTGATTACATTATTGATTGATGGGATTGATGGGTGTCTCAGTCAGTGCTTTATTGATGTGAAGAGATACCATGATAACTCTAATAAAGGAATGCATTCAATTGGTGCTTGCATATTGTTTCAGAGGGTTAAGTCTATTGTTATCATTATTGGGAACATGGTAGCCTGAAGTCAGGTTGGTGCTAGAGAAGTAGCTGAGAGTTCTACATACAGATCCACAGGTACTATAAAGATAGAGAGCCAATGGGTCTGACTTGGGCTCCTGAAACCTCAAAGTCTATTCCCAGTAACACACTTTGTCCAACAAGGCCACACCTACTCCAACAAATCCATATTTTCTTATAGGCAGATCATTGTTGTAGGTTCAAGAGTTTGTAGCTATGTGATAATGATGATTACTTTTCTTCTCTGGTAGCATGAGTAGTACTTTACAGCACCACAAACACTGGCCAATGGGGATGAAGCTTCTTGTTGGTTACCAGTTCAAATTATTCACGTACAATGACACACATAAGTGATGTCTTCAGTGATAGGGACTTACCAACAGGCTGTGGAGAGTAACCAATGGACTTGGCAATAGGCTGTGATATTTGTGGGTGTCAAAGGGACCCACATAACTAACAATTCAACAGAATGTAACACAGCCTTAGTGCTGTAGATTTTATTGAGTGGTATAAGATTTCTAGTGCAGGCATTATCTCCTCCATTATATGATGACTACATATAAATATCTGACATGTGTGTATATATATTTGGAAGCTTTATGCAGTAGGTTTTCATATGGCATTTAAAAAGCCTTTTAGTGTTAGTCGTTCCTTCCATACTCCTTCTTTACCCTACCTTCTCATTCATTCTCTTCCTCATTTAATCCTCCTATTCTAGCTTCTCCTTTGTCTCTTCTATACAATATAATTCATTTTCCTTTCATTCAGAGATCTTCTCCCTCTCGCCTGCTACTAGGTACCTAACCTCTGTAGCCATTTAGATTACAGTTAACTTCCATATGTAAGAGAAAATATTCAGTGTTTTTTCTTCTGTGTCTGGGTCTGGGTTGCCTCACTCAATGATTATTTCTAGGTCCCTAAATATACCTGCAAATCTCATAATTTAAGTTTTCATAAGAGCTTAGTAATATTTTATTGTATTTTCTTATCCACTTATCAGTTGATGGACATCTAGTTGGCTTCCAATTTCTGTCTATTTTGAATATAGCAACACTGAATATTGATGAGCAAGTTTCTCTGTAGGAGGGTGTAGAGTCCTCTGGGTATTTTCCCAAAAGCAATATAACTGGAACTTGTGGTATATCTATTTCCAGCTTCCCGAGGAACCGCCATACTGATGTCCATAGGACTGGACCAGTTTGCACTCCCACCAACAATGAATAAGTGTTAGCCTTTTGCAAGTTTTT
This sequence comes from Phodopus roborovskii, assembly GCF_943737965.1. NCBI lineage: Eukaryota > Metazoa > Chordata > Mammalia > Rodentia > Cricetidae > Phodopus > Phodopus roborovskii. Next base: position 10,733,682 of record NW_026126515.1, on the reverse strand, counting down.
CCAGCATTTGTTGTCATTTGTTTTATTAGTACTGGGCATTCTGACTGTGATAAGAGGAAATCTCAAAATAGTGTTAACTTTGATTGCCTTGATGACTAAGAATGTTGAACATTTTTTAAAAGTGTTTCTCAGCCACTTGCATTTGATAATTTGATAACTCTCTCTTTAGTTCTATACCCCATATTTTAAAGTGTGTGTTTGCTTTCTTGATGTACAGGATTTGTTTGTTCATTTGGTTGGTTTGTTGGTTGGTTGCTTGCTTGTTTTTAGTTCTTTATATACTACATAAACAGGCTGAAAGACAGCAGCCTCATGAACATCTCACTAGGTGCTGAAAATGCTTTTGACAAAATCCAACATCCATTCATAATAAAAGTCCTAGAAAGGGCTGGAGAGATGGCTCAGCTGTTAAAGGCTAGGTTTACAACTAAAAACATAATAAAAATCCTAGAGAGAATAGGAACACAAAGGATGTATTTCAACATATTAAAGGTAATACACAACAAGCCCATAGCCAACATAATACTAAATGTCTAAGAATTCAAAGAATTTTCACTAAAATCAGAAATAAGTCAAGAATGTCCACTTTCTCCATATCTATTTGGTGGGCTTACTGTAAATTGTCCTTATTATGTTGACATATTCTTGTGTATTTTCTCTATAGCTGATTGTTAGTCACTATATTCCAGTATGACTTCCCTTAATTTGGGAAAAGTAAAATGCTTCTAAACATTGCAGAATGCCTTTTGATATCCATGACTGTCCATGACAGGGAACTGGTGATCTAGAAATATCATAATTCAGGTACAGGAAAGACTCCTTTGATTGCAGTCTGTGCTGGTTCCTCAGATCATAGCACAAATCTAATCTTTGTCTCTCAGCATAAGTTTGCTCTCAGGTGATCAGGAGTCCCACTATCTCCCTAGAAATTCAATTACAAATATTTACAAATATTGTTATATTGATTTACAAATCAGTTATCTTAGGTGTAGCCTGAGAAACAAGAATTTGTTTTTTTTTTTTTTTTTTTGAATCAATATCTATGAAGGGAAGGGTGAAAACAGATGGAGACGAATGCCTACCCACAACCTCAGGCAACAACAATAACCTACCATGTTTTTGGAGTTTTTTATTCAACCCTGAAAAACAACTCAAAAGGGAGTTTCTTATGCCTGGTATTGGGCTTTTTGTTGCTATGCTATGAATCTTTCAGGGAGCATTGCAAGATCAGATGGGTAACTTTCCTTTCATACACACACACACACACACACACATATATATATATATATATATATATACTCAGGCTATTTGATTGCTATGAGATTGCTCTTGTAAAAACATCAGAGTAGATATATCATTAATTTTCATCAGCATGTCTGCCTAAACAAGACATGAACAAAGATGATATTGGTAGACATGTTATCATGGAAGGTGGGACTCTCATGAGGCTCCAACAATAGACAAAAGTCTGTAGGCAACTAAGACATGCTAAGAGGATGATATTATATATAATAGTTAAAAGAAAGTTAAAGAAATAGATATCATCATTTGGAATAAGTGTAAGAGAGAAGGTACTTGGGAAGTGTTGGGAGGAGGAAAGGGAAGGGGAGAAACAATGTATGTTTTAATTAAAACATTTTTTTTAAATAAATAGCATCCTAGACTAAAATCTTCCCATGTTGAATCAAAATGGCCAAGATTTTATGTCAATGCCTTACTTGCATCATAAAATATTAACTTCATAGGAAGGCCATGATCTTAGACAAGGAGCCTTCTCACAAATGAGGTTAGTCATCAAAGTGCTCACAGCTGAGCACTTTTTTTTTGAAGGTAAATTGAAGCAACAGTTTTCCATATTTGCCAATATCCATCTATTGCATTGCTCTGGTTCCTGAACATTTATTTTGGGTAGCAGAGTTTCCAGAATTTTTACTCTCTTCTGTGAAGGGGTAGAAGAAATAGCATAGGTGGATTCATTTCCACAACTAAAATTTAGTGATAGCATCTATCTAATTCCTAAGATATCATTCTGTTTAACTTAGTCTTACCTGTTGATATGATACCAATTATTTTTTATCTCTGTGGAGTCTAAAGTAAATGTCCATATTCTTATCTGACCTCCAGGCTAATATATTAGGCATATTAGATTAATAACTGTGTAATAAATCATGAGGACTCACTCATGGATCTCATGCCTCAACTGGGTAGCAGCAGGATTTTCTCTAATGATCTCGGTCCAATGGACTTGTCAGGATAGTTACTCTAATTCTTATCTTCTGGAATCAATGAGCACACTAGGCCTAGACATCAGCAATGTGTGTGATTCAGTGGTAGTTCTGCAAAGTATATTTGAGGCCAGGGTCTTCAAGAAATGGAGAATAAGCATGGGGTCTCCCAGCAGACCAATCAAAGTAACTGGAAGTTACTTTATGATACTCGTCTTTGGCTATTGTCCTCATTTAAATTGTTATTGGTGACACAATACTACATGGGTATCTTTGATATAATGCATGCGGGAAACCCCTTAAAGAATGGTTCCGTGTCCTTTATAAGTATTTCTCCTGAGATAGAACTTTGAATGATCTTTCAGTAGGATCCCAGGTCAATATGCTGTCTGCTAGGATGTGAAAATTCTATACTTTCCATTGCAGTTGTGGTGACTGAACAAATAGAAGATAAACTAGATATAATTGTTTCTATAATGCATACCATATCTCTAAGCTCTACAGCTCAAACTTTTTTGGTTATTTGTATTCATATTTATTTAAAGTGCTCTAGTTCTATTGATATTTACAAATAATCAGTTTCATGGTTAGGTTTTGTTACAAACACTCATATGATGTTGCCTTTCCATTACGTAATTTCTTTTGAAAATTTAAACAGCCTTTTTTTTTTAACTGAAGAAAAGAACAAGAAAAAAATAAGACTCTATTCTGGGATAGTTCATTAGATTAGCAGCTGTGGAGTTTTGTATTTATAAAATAGGACAATTATCCTGGGAGCTCAGAGCCATTACGGCCACTTTGTTGTTTCTGGTAGATCAAAATGAACCACATGGTGCTATTTACTTTCAGAAACGTCCAGAATCCAAGAGCAAAATGTCTCTATATAATGTACATAAAACTTCAACTCTTGTTTCAGTAATGACTTTCAGTTAGAATTATTACAAATAATATAGTTTTGATTATTGAACATATTTTAGAGATTATAGTTATTTTATATGTATCATGTAATTTTTATTCAGCATTCAGATAACAATCCTGAGTGTTATGACAGGCATGCTTTTAATTTTAGGAATCTAGAATTGGAGGCATTTAGATCTATGTGAGTTTGAGTCCAGCTTGGTCTACATGTAAAATATGGGCCAGTTAGAACTGTCAATAAACAAGTCAAAACAAACAAAGATCATCAACAACAAACTCAGGGAATTCTTAATTTTTTTTTTTTGTCATGTGAATAGTATAAACAAATTTATTTCATGAGTATTAGGACTGTGATGATGTCATAATCAATTGTAGAGTGGATAAGTAAGAGGCTATTTCCACACAGGAGGCTGCTGTAGTGGTCCAGGCTGAAGTTAATAAGACCTGAAACAGAATAGCAGCAGTAGAGTCACAAGGACTCTTTGAGATAGGTGATTGATTGACGAGCGGAATGAGTTAAAGCAGATTCCCGATTTTCAGTTCTGTGTAACTGGAGGAATGATAGTGGTTTCTTGGAAATTAAGGAGTGAAAAAGAAGATGTAAAATTGCAGGCTTAAGCGCCAGTGCTCCATGTCACCCAGGAATGATGAATGGCTTGTCTGTACACATCCGAAAGTGTTTCAGTAGTGCAGTAGGCAGAGCCAAGTTTCACTACACACACCTGAGTGTCTTTCAACTTTTTTTTTTCTTTATTCAATATTGCCACACTGGCACATGCTATCACTCAACAAATGCCTGATAAATACCAAATATTTGTTATCTTTGACCTGATTTAATGCCAAAAATTCTAATAAAATGTTAAGTTACCAGTGGTTTAATTAGGAAAAATTATTTACCCATAAATTTTAGTATCCAAAAAATTTTGAGATTCTTATTTTATAAAAATCTGCTATCAAAAACCCAATGTCATGGCCCAGTTATCATGTTATTGACTACATGTATGATAAGATGCACTTCCTAACTAAGATGGGAACACATCACATCTTCACCTTTCACATGGTTCAGTACTGCAAGATAGAAAAGTCAGTTTCTCAAATGTGGCAGATAAATGTTGAAAAACAAGAGATGAAGGTTATGGAGCTTTGTATTTGACACATGAAAAAATAGCATTTAAAATACTATGGGCATGGATCAACAATATCTCATGGATGAAAGTTAGGGGAATTTACTAAGATATGTCTGATGGTTGAAAGAAATGTTTAATTATATACTGCTCTCCTTAAACCAGTACAACTAGGCTATCAAATTAAGCTTCCATTTTGAAATACCATTGGTTTCTCACACAGAAAGAGATAGCAACTCATATCTTCAATAAATAATTTATTAAAAGAGGTTGGCCATCTACCTTGGTTTGCTTGGGCCCCAGAGTATTTAGAACTTGTGGTCCTCACAGTTAAAAATTGGGAGAGTTCTAAACAATTCAGGAGGTGATACTCAAAAGAATCTGAATTTCAGCTGCCACATGCATGGTCTAGGCTGCTACAGTTTCTTCATTCTGTAATTGTTCCTATGGTTTCTGGCTATCAGACACAAGCTAACAGGGGGCCCAACTCGCTGTGTAGCTGTGGTGATCTTGGGGAATCCACATCATTTCTCCTAAGCTGTATTTTCTCATTCTGGTGATCTGAGAGATGTTTCTGTAAACCAGTTCAAGTATATGTTAATCTTTGGTAATTTAATGTCTAGTTCTGCATAGTTTTGATTCCTTAAGCATCAGGCTAGGCAACAATCTATAGAAGAAAGTGTTATATGTCCACTAGTAATAAAAATCCAACTCTGACTGGCAAGGGGAAAAAAAAAAGGTTATTTGGCAGATTATTATTTTGCCTTCTTTTTCCCCAGAGCTGAAGACTGAACCCAGGGCCTTGCGCTTGCTAGGCAAGCACTCTAACACTGAGCTAAATCCCCAATCCCTATTTGGCAGATTGTTAGAGTACTTCATCTGACTAAAAAGTTAGTGTAGTTGTGTGTCAGGAATAACAGCCTTTCTGATGCTAGAATTTCTCCTTTACTCATTTCACACAACTTCAGTTCTACTCTACACACCTGACTTAATAATGTAAAACAAACCTGGGTAAGAAGATTTCTGAAATTTTGTGCCTTGAAATTCTTAGAACAATATTAGAAATATGTGCGCTTTTCTGATTTGAAGGAAGCAAAACAAATCAGGAAGTAAGCAAGTCCACTGATTAATAAATTTGAGGTATATTGGTTGATTTGGACAACTAATCCCTAGTTGCCATCTTAGTAGTCATATCAATCACCACATGAGCTGCATGGATGAGGTAGCCAGGAAAGGCTTCATAAAGAGAGAAGGAGTTGTCAGGAGGAAAAAAAATAGAAAGAAAGAAAGAAAGAAAGAAAGAAAGAAAGAAAGAAAGAAAGGAAATCTACAAGAGATTTCAAAGACATGAGTGTGGCAAAAGTTTGCACCCTCCTTCTTAGAAAAGTGCTTTACAAAGTGTGTTCTCACAGAGGCCATATCAACATCGCCAAGGCATATGTTAGAGGGATATATCCATGACCTTATCTGGAAGTCCTGATTAAAATTCAGAGTATGGGCCAGCTTCTGTGAAATCCATCAGGTGACTTCCCGTGTACACCTAATTTCACCAACCATCATTTTAAAAATTGGGGTGATGCTTGTAACTGTCAAAGTTACTGTTTCATTGGTGTAAGGAGACTCCATAGCCATGACAACTTTTTCAAAAGAAGGCATTTAGTTGGAGGCTTGCTTGCAGCTTCAGAGGGTTAGCCCATGATTATCCTGGTGAGAAGAAGGCAGGGATGGCCCTGGAACAGTAGCTGAGAGCTTCATCCTGTTCTGCAGACAACAGGCAGAGAAAAAGTCTGGTGGTGATGTGGGATTTTGAAACCCCAAAGCCTAACCCAACTAACATATCTCCTTCAACAGGGCCATGCCTCTTTCCACAAGGCCACACCTACTAACCCTTCCTAATCAGTTAACCAACTGGAGACTAAGCATTCAAACATAGGGGTCTTTGGGAGCCACTCTCACTCAAACTACCACGGTAATGAAAAATATTTGTGAGCATTTTGAGAGCCTCTCATGGGGAGTATTAGGCATCACTAACCAGAACTTCTCCATCATCCCTCTAGTCAGAAAGGACCTGCTTTACAAACTCTCTAGTTTTAGTCCACCATCCTTCTGTTTTTTCTCTCTCTCTTAGAGGTTGACAGCTAGCTGTACATTGACTGAGAAGCTTAAGCAATGCATCATCATACTGAATGGAGTTTCTGAACAGCTAAGGGTTTAACAACAACAACAAAGAGGGACAAAAACAGAAACTAAAACAAAACACAAATTAGATTTTGAACAGGGCCCAAACAAATGAGTTTGATTGTGTTTGTTCGCTCACTTGAATGCGTCAACTGAGGAAATGGAACCTAAATAAACCTCTTTTGGATTAGCAGGTGCTGGTGGTACTCTCAGTATATTATTCCAAATATTACTGATTATTTTATGGTAACAAAAAAACCCACTTGCTAAAATGATTGTGTTTTAGTAAATTCTGTTCCTGTTTTCTTTTTGTTTAAATCCAAGAACAGAAGCAATGCTCATTATCTCATTGTCCTACTTGAGTTACATTTTCTCAAGCTATCTGGAAGCAAAATTACTCAGGCACCCTTGTTAGGAGAATGATTATTCTTTGATGTATATAACAGGTCATTTAAATCACTAAAAATATATTGAAATTTATCACTTTTTTATTTACGTTTTTATTTTAATGAGAGATTTTCTCAGCTGCTGTAAAAAATTCATCTCTCTCCTCTCCCTCTCTCCCTTTTCTCCATTCCCTTCTATTCTCCTATTTCCTTCCTTCTTTTTATCCCAAGAAACTAAGCTATTGTACTACTTGAATATCCTTATTGTCTATATTAGAATTTCATGGCTGCCAGGCTGTTTTCTACTTTCTGACTATGATACTAGACAAATTATTTGCTTTGGGAAGCCTGGTTCTTCTCATTATTAAACTGAAAATACCAAGATCACTTTATAGAATTACTATGGCAATTGGACAAAATTGTGTAATGTCTAGCACATGCTCCCTGGAATGCTAGTAATTATTAACTCTTCCTTTCGAAAGATGTTGCTTCACTTTACTTGATCAGATACCAATAGCCACCAGGACTACACACTTCTATTTGTAACATATTGTAAAGAAAATAAATATAAAAGACAGATGCTAATGATCCTCCTATAGTAGTTTACTAAGTTATCTGTTAATAAACACTATACAGTAGAATAGACAAAAGGTTTCTGATTCTAACATAAGCGTTGATATGCTTACATTGACTTGCAAGAAATAAAACACCGTGTGCTCTTAAGGGTCACCAGAAATAGACACCATGCGTTTTCATGCTCTAGGTTTAGGATTGTGAGTCAAACATGAATCTAAGAAGTGCTTCATCATGGGATGTGTTTGAGACTAAAATGCCTGTGTAAGAATAGTTCATGACTTATTTTTTATGCCAGGGATGGTAAAAAATGAATGCCTAGTGGCAATTTTAAACATGTCCACACCATGCAACCATTGGGCTATGGCACTGAGATTATGTAATGGCATCAGAATTCCTATACTGAGAGGAAACATAAGTAATCCCTAAATTTTATCTGCTGAAGCTCTAAGTCAAAGGATTTTGTAAAGGTATGTTTGGATGCCCAAACTGGGAGAAAGTAGAAATAAGTCAAACACAACAGCTCTTTTCTTGTCATTCTGTAATACTATGTAACATTCACCTAAGCAAGAGACAAACCTCAATCCAGCTCTCCCTGCACTGGGAGTTTCAGGTAGATGGATTGTAATTACTTTCCTTGGAACTAGGCCAAGGGGTCTAAGTTATGAGCATCTCGTTTTAGACAATTGGTGCTGAGGGATCATTAATGGTGCAACTTGTTCAAGGCCCCAGTTCTTTGTTTCATAGCAGAAAGAAATATTGAAACTTAGCAAGATTTCTTACTCACCAGCCCATTTGCAAATGGAGCAGGGGACAGCTTGGAGTGTTTTCCGTAGGTGGCCATCTAATCTGTGCAACATTAGAACCATTTAATGACTGTTATCAATGAAATCATTAATTCTTCTTCATACCTAGGTTCAAATGGAAACATGACAGCCTATAGACATAAGTAGAGCAAAATTAGACATTGAAGGATGAGATATCATTGGGAATATAGATAATTCCAGTTGTTAGAGTTAAATAGATTATATCATCTTGAAAAGAGCAATAAGTGCTCTTAATCACGGAGCCATCATTACTCCAGCTCTAGGAATTTAGGCTTCTGTCGCTACAGCATCAGACCAGAGTCTGTGATTTTCTTTTTCTACTTTGAACCTAGTACATAGTAAGACCTCATAGTTTTGGATTTAAAAAAAAAATAGTGAGTATAAGCAGCTACAAAGAGTTTTCTGGCCGTAGAAATGAAATAGTACCTACTGGGTGATGGCTTGTAATAGATTATAAGAGGCACTTTGTATTGCACTTAGGTTGTGTTTCTGTACATGAGATTAAGGTATTTGACTCGGCCACTTACAGCTTAGCTGTTAAGCATTGTGTTAGCATGTACATAGGACTACTTTTTCAAAACACAAAAATCAGAGGTGATGGCTCAGATAGTAATGTGTCAGCTACATACCACAGGGGTCTATGATCAGATCCTCAGCATTCATATAAAAACTAGTACAGTAGCTTCTGCTCTAAATTCGGCTCTAGGAAGATAGCGACATGAAAATGCCTGGGCTTTATTTATCAGACAGTTCCAGCAGAATCAGAGTTCTGGGATGGATTGGATACCTTGTCTTCAAAAATAAGGAGAGTGATTGAAGAGGAGAGTGGAGACACCTGATATTAGCCTCTGACCTACACACACACACACACACACACACACACACACACACACACACACACACACACACAATCCTGTTACATCAATGATATAACAGATTTTTGAAGACTATTGTTCTAATGATAATCAAAACACAAGTGTTTTCTTGAAAACTTACAACTACCATATACACTAAAACCCAACTCTCACTCCCTACCAAAAACAAACAACCAAAGCGCCAAATATGAGGCATGCTCTTTAAATATGAAGAAAATAATAAGGTGCTTTGAAAAGAAGAAGGTAGCTTGGTGGGAGGAGGAAAGTTCATCTGGACACTAGCGATTAGGACAGATGTTCCTGGGTTTAGGGCTGGATTTCTGCTGTATGAGGCAGGAGCAAGGTGTCATTTTAAGAAGAATAAAAACAATGTCAGCTCACATATCTGTTACAAAACTTTGTTGTTTATGTTTGCATGGAGGAGAAAAAATATTATGAGTGATTGGAATTAAATTTTAGATATAACATGGCTACAGGTATCTAGAGAAGGTTGTCGGGCACTATGTTCTTATTGAAAGTCACATTGGAAGCAAGACAGATGCAGAACACTTAGAAATAAATTGACTTTACTTTTTGGATGATAAAAAACATAAGCAATATTTGAATATTTTGTTTCACATTTTAATGTGTTCATGAGTGTGGGCGCATATTCTCATGTGTGCAGGTACATGGAGGCCAGCGTCAACATCAAGTGACATATTTGGGTTCTAAGCAATGGTTTTTATGGACAGTGTCTTATTTATGGTATTTATTGCTGCGATAAAAACATTAAGATCATAAATAGTCTTGGGGAGAAAAAGAGTTTGTTTTAGCTTACATCACTAAGAGACATCTTGACAGGAACTCAAGGCAGAAACCTGGAGGCAGGAACTGAAGCAGAGGAATTCTACTTACTAGATTGTTCCTCTTAGCCTGCTTGGTCTGCTTTTCTATCATTCCCAGGACCACCAGGCCAGGGGTAGTACCACCCATGGTGATATGGGTCCTCCTTCATCAATCAAGAACATGCCTGTGGGACAGTCTATTCTGAGGACCTTCTCAATCATGTTTTCCTACTCTCAAGTGAGTCTAACTGGCATCAAGTTGACATAAAACTAGCCAGCACAGTCTCTCACCTGGCCTGAAATGCCCTGATTCAGCTATGCTTGCTTTTGAAAGCCCTGGTGATCCTGTCTCTGCCTCTACTGTGCAGGGATGACAAGTGTGTGCCATTTTGGGGGGAAAACACTTTTTTTTCCTGGGGGCAAATTCAGGTCCTCGTGTTTGTGCCCAGCACTTCACCACCTGAATTTTGAGCACTGTAATAGGACTAGTGTGAATTTTTCTAGTTACTTAACATGATTTAGGTTAAACATCGATTGCTATTAAGAAAGAAAATCATTCCCTGTGACAGTTCCCATAAAGATCATGAGTCCATGGCTTTAGCCTTATCATCTAGCGAGAACATGACCCCATTGCTAACATTATTTTTTCAAAAATGTGTTATTACTAAAATTATTACACTCATAAAAGAGGTGATGTTCCTGTGCTGCTGTGTGTCCCTCTGTCTCACTTTGGTTTATCCATCTTCATGCTGCTATAGGTTCTGGGCCTGCTATCTGTATGCTTATGATTTCTAGCACAATACTTTATAAAGGTCTCAGTCCGTAATGCAGTATGCATAGTAAAGGAGACATCAGTTTCATAAGCAAGACCCCCCTGAGATGACTAAGGAGGGGTTTTGGCCCTGGGTAGTAATCTTTCTCCTATTCAGCAAAATGGTAAGAGTGCACAAAATTTAAATTCATGCTTCTTAAACTTCTACTCGGCTGTGTGTTTCGCACTCTAAATGTGAATGCCCCATAGTAAACAATAAAATAGAAAAGAAGAAAAAGTGAGACCCAAATACACATCCCTTTGCTATATCTGAAACCGTAGCTACCACACTATGATTAAAGTGGGAGGGGAGTATTAAAATGGCACTCTTTAAAATAGCCCTGTCTAACTGCAGCTGGAGTTTTGCAAAGTATATTTTCATATTTTTAACTGGAACCAAAAATAAAGAGAGTGTATTCTACTTGGAACAGTTTTTACTTGGAACAATGTTATTTCATACTAATTAGGAGTTACTTCATGTAAAGAAATATTCCTGCAAGTGGAGTGTCACCACTTTTCAGTTGCTTCCTAGGCTAAGGGCCTATGGGTAACACTTCATCTGCCAGAGTTTTAGGCAGTGTTATAGAAATATCTTAGAATAGGCTGGCAAGATGGCTCAGGGGATTAAGGCACTTTTCACCAACCCTGATGACTTGAATTCAATCTCTGGGACACACATGGTAGAGAACTGACTTCTAAAATTTGTTCCCTAATCTCCACATGTGAATTGTGAACTTAGCACACATAGGCCCATACATGTACACACACACACACACACACACACACACACACACACTAAACAGGTAAGTAAATAAACAAATCTAATAAAAATTAAAAACATTTTAAATAAAGTAGACATGTCTATTTTAGTGTATGGAAATTTAATAACACCTTATTAAATATTTTATGAAAAACGTAAAACTATTTGCATGGATGGTTTTCAATAAAAAAAATGTTTGTAAACGAATAATGTGAAGCTTCCTACATGTCATGTTACCAGATAGTGCCATGTTCCATGTCATTAGTCATATCAAACAACGGTTCGATGTTACTTCACAGAAGGAGAGAATCAACACTACAGCTGAAGTATGATCATTGCCTGCTGTGCTCATGTTCATGTCTTCTTCGCTGTCCTTTTGTGAAGTGTTATCAGGTTGATTTTACAGATGAGGAAATTAGTTCAATGAGATTTAATTAACTCGCTGACGATCATAGAGTCTCTCACCCCCAAAAGTGCAGGGTCTGGGCAATGATATGAATAGAGAACATTATGCTACACTGTGACATATTTAGTAATTATAATTCCAGCTAGAAAGGCAGTAGGTAAGTATCCCATTTCTTTCTTTTGACACATTGACTTTCACAACAGGAAAATTGAACAGCATATCCAATATATTATTATAACATTAAAATCTGTCATCATATTAAGACCAAATTAATTTTTTAGTCCTTATCTCTCTATAGAATATTTAATGTGAACTAACATGATAAAAATGTTATCTGTGTATGATTGCTATATATATTTAGTACTTATGTATATCCTTCCATACATTTCATCATACCTAGTAATGACTGTTACAAAAATGTTTTATATAATTTGGATTCTACCAGTTATAATCATCAAAGTATTTTAAAGCATAATTCTATTCCAAGCATGCATATTTAAAAAAAATTCTATTACATTTCAGGTGTTATACAGGATGTGTTTAACAATAATATGTATAGAAATTATATAAGGAATTAAATTATTATTATGGTTCAAAAATATTCAAATTTATTATCTTCAAAAATACTATAACATTAAAATGAAAAAGCTAAATATAACATATCTAAATATTAAGATAATTTACATGAGAATAAAATAGAATTTCTTTTATTTTTAAACTGTTAATCAAATCTCATTCAGTGTTTTATGCAAAGCATTATCATTTTGGACATTATTTTCTGAAAGAGCACTGTTAGATGACATCACACTTTCTGGGTATGCACAAGCTGAACATGTGTAATGTGAATTAGCCAATGCTTCCTATTGCAGAATGTTCCTCAAGCACCACACACAGCCGTGGCAGAAAATTCTGAAATTAGTAGATGACTTTGGATCTGCTTGTTTCAGTACAACTTGGAAATGACATTTCATTATGTGAGAATTTATTGCATTTATGCTATCTGAGAGGATGGTTTGACAAGTTAATTAATTTGTCTTTTATCTAAACTCCTGTGCAAAGGCAGCACACCCCTCCCACTACCACAGTCCCTACTAGCAATGGACAGAAATATTCATGACATGGAATGGAGGGAGTTCTTCTTTTGAAGCAGGAAGTATGAGGATGCCCTCTCTGAATCAAGTTAGTTTTGGAGACAGGTACCAAATGTTAAGAGATGATGCTGACTGAGCAAAGGACTCCAAGAGGAGGAGGCACCAGGTTTTTCTTTTCTTTTTCCAAATATAGGTTTTATTTATTTGTTTATTGTTTGTGTACTTTGTGTGTTTGTTTGTTTATTTATTTATTTGAGACAGGGTCTTACTCTTTGAATGTGAACCACTCACAGAGATCTACCTAAATATACATTCTGAGCACTGGGATTACAAATATGCACCATGCATTCAGCTAGCTTTCATATCTGTAGACTATTATAATTTACAGAGCTCAGGGCATGGTCCTATTTTAGGGGGACAGGATTAGATGAAAGAACCACTGACCTTGTAAGGTAGATCTGGCTGATTTACAGCTGACACCTGCATGATGTTAGTGCCTTCTTCACTGCCTCACGAGGCATGCAGCTTGAATGGAAGAGAAGAGAGAGGGAGGACAGCATTGAGTTTTTCTACAGGTGATAAGAACACAGGAGGTCACTGATGTCCCAAGCCACTTTCTTTCCCCAGTGTGAGAACTTATCTCTTCCATACACAAGGGGTAGTAGAGGAGGAGTGGTAGAAGGCCTGGTCTTGGTGCTCCTGTAATGCTTACTTTACAATGATGAATCTTCTGTCAGGAAGAAAAAGAAAAATTTAAATCAGTCTTATTTTCCCTTTCTTTCTCTTTCTTCGTTTCTTTGCTTCCTTCCTTCTCTCCTTCCTTTATTCCTCCCTCCCTCCCTTTCCCCTTCCCTCTCTCTGTCTCTCTTCTTCTTTCTTTCTTAGTTTTCTTTGAGATAAGCCAGGATTTCTAAATCTTCTTCGAATCCCCCATGACAGTGCCCCTTACCAGCAGGAAGTAGTTTGGAAAGAACAACGCCCAAATTCCCAAATATTGTCTGTAAATGTTTGTTTTCATTTAAATGGACTTTGTTATATAAAATAAATTTTAAAAAATTAAAAAAATTAATAAAAAATAATTAAGAGGGAGATCGCCAATAGGATGCCTGAGCCATCAGCTATACAGTTTATAATTAAAAAAAATTAAAAAAAAAGATCTCACTATTTAGCTCCAGATTCCCTGGAACTCACTATGTAGACCAGTGCCTTCAAAATCAGAGAGACCCACTTGCTTCTGACTCTTGAATAATGTGATTAAAGTTGTGCACCAGCATGCCTGGCTTAAGCCTTAACACTTTTCTCTGGCCTTTGATATTCAGTCCCAGTTCTAGTTTCCACAGAAACTGATTTTTATTTTAATCAAAGTATCACAATAACATAAATAACAAAATCCTATGGATACCTAATTTAGCCTCTACCTAGCAACCTCCAAGTCTCTTTTCTTTGTTTTCTGAATGACATTTTGATAAAGACAGTAAGAATCTAAGATTTTATAGCTCCATGGGAATGTAGAGAACATCCACAGGATAGAAGGAGGAGTCAAAGCTGTAAAACCAACTTCTCCCCCATACCACACCCAGTGAATAATCCAGTTGCTCTCCATTACACATCCCAAGCTCCGAACTCTACAGATACCAGGAAAAAAAAAAATGTTAACTTGTGGGCTCTGTTACTCTGCAGCTTCATGACTATCTGTCATGTTCAAGCTCTTCAGAGTTGATAGTTCCTTAAACTCAACAAAATTTTCACCCTTCTTTTTCTTTCATGTCTGGCACAACCTTGTAACCAGCTCCTAAATATCCATTATGTTTTCGATGTAAAATCTATCCTCATACAGACCTCCTGTGACTATTCTATCTCATGAAAACCACTCATCTCTGAACTTTCTTCCTACCGCTGTACCTCATGTGACTCCATGCCAATATAGACTTAGTGTTGTGGTCACAGAACAGTTCATATTAATTGATCACTGCATTTTTGTTATTGATTTAATGAACTTGGGTGTTCCATCCACAACTCAGTTCTCCCTCATCTGCACCAATCAACTTGGATGTCCTAATCCTTGGCCCCTATCTTCTGCAGATGATTACTATTCCACTGCTGTCTATAATTGAGTCCCTTTGTGAGTACTGGATTATTAGATAAATAAATTTTTTTCTGACTTTCAAGTTTAAGGTGGTTATGCCTAACTTCATGGAAATAAAACCACCCTTATTCTCAAGGAAATGTTTTGAGAAATTATCAATGAAGTGATACATTCTATGTATCTATTAAGACATTCCTTCTCTCTGTTACACATGAATATAACAAAACCTGAAAGCTGAACAGGTGGCTTCGTTTTGTGCTATATAATTCTCTACAACCAGTTTTCCCTGCATTATTCTACACAAAGGAGTTAATATGTAGCCTATATCAGCATAAACTATATTCATAGTACAATCGGAGCCTTAAAATCTAGGAGAGGAACTGGAGAGATCCCCCAGCAGGTAAGGACTTGATGAGCAAGTGTGAGGAATGAAGTTCAAATCTCTAGTGCTGACATTAATGTTGAGGGGGCATAGTCATCTGCCTATAATCTTGGTTCAGAGGCAAGAAAGCCAGGGGAATTCCTGGAGAATGCTAGCTAGCTAGACAAGCAAAATTGGTGAGCTCTGTGTTCAAAATGACAGACCTTTCAATACAGAGAGTAAGGAAGAAAACATGAGCTACCATACAGATGTGCACACACCTGTCTGTATCCCCACATGTGACCATGTACCTCCACTACTTCCTCCACTTGCTCTCCGACCACTACCAACTCTACTACCACCACCACCTCCATCAACAACAAAAGTGTGTGAGTGATACATATGATACTGTGTTCAAAAAAAGCGCCATAGACAGTCTGCCATAGGGCTGGAGAGTTGGGAAAGCCAGCTTGGAAGCTGTGTTTACTGTTTGCTTGTTTGTTTGTTTGTTTGTTTGGTGTGTGTGTGTGTGTGTGTGTGTGTGTGTGTGTGTGTGTGTGTGTTTGCTCCACTCAAACAGAGAGATACAGTACAGAAAAATCAAAATTGTTCTTGGTCAGAGGCAGCTACAGCTGCTGGGTTCAAAGAAGAGTAGATTGCCTTCAGTGCCTTTACTTCTGAGCTCTGCAACAGCTGAAGGATCCAGGATAAGTCGAATCTATTTGATCTTCATGGGATAGTTTGGGACTCTGAATTAATCTAAAAGATTTTGAGTCTTGCTGCTGTGATTGCTCAGCATCTAGACTAATAGATTATAAAGCCCTCAGTCAGGTGGAAGAAAGTACACTAGAGAGGGAGGGAGAGAGAGAGAGAGAGAGAGAGAGAGAGAGAGAGAGAGAGAGAGAGAGAGAGAGAGAGGAGAGAATTTTTTTAACTCTTTCAAGGAGGTGATTTTCTCCAGTGAATTTGATCCAAGCTCCTATAGGGGCTTTTTTATGGAAGAACTGGAAGTTAACAACAGACAGTGGCTGTGGTTTGTAATGCTATGTGTTTGATATTTAAGCCTACTGCATGGCGTGTGTGTGTGTGTGTGTGTGTGTGTGTGTGTGTGTGTGTGTGTGTGTGTGTGTTTGTGAGGGAACCATTCATTATGTTTATTAATTATAAGTCTTAGAAAAATCCTGCATTTGAGTCTGAAGATATAACAATATTCATTAATACAAATAGGGCTACATATTCCTATGTAGCAATTTTAGCAAATGTTGCCAGCTGAATAATAATTTAAGACTAAATGTGAAAGTGAAAATAAATTCTTACAAATAAACTGGTTGGAGAAAATCTTTCTTAGCATGGTGTTAGATCCAAAGCTAAAAAGGAAAAAAGAAAACAAAAAAGTGGCACATTACCTAAAGATTGTTTTGCAAGATAAAAGACTAGATATCAAAGTCAAAACAATTTTATTATAAACCAAGAAAATTTAGGTAAATGTATTAATTACTTTTTTCGTTACTATGAGCAAGTTACTATGAGGAGTGGATTTGTTTGACTCATAGTTCAAGCAATTTGGTTTCTCAGGGCTAGGAAGGTATGACATCAGAATATGGAGCATCCATTCACAGTGCAATCAGGAAGCCAAGTGTTGTGTTGTGAATGCAGATGTGCATCTCTCTTTCTTCCCTTTATCCTGACCTGAGCTGCAACCCATGGAATGGTGCCACTCACAGTTAGGGTGAATCTTCCCACTTTAATGAACTCATCTTCAAACTATACCTTAGGCACTCTGAGATGTTTGTGCTCTAGGTGATTATAGATGTTGTCAAGTTGGCAATCGCATGAAGAGAACTTAATATTCTGGGTATTGATAGACTAGAACAATAATAACTAAGTGATTACTAGGTGTGGGTCATTGTAACTCATTTACTTAACAATGTTTTGAGACACATGCTAAAACTGGTCTCATTTTGTAAATGAGGATAGTAAGGTATTGAGAAATTGACATACATAAGAACTAAATAAGTTCCACAAATAAAAAGAAATGTCAAAACCCAACTAGAGAAATAGGGACACTAGGATTAGTATGTCCTTTCCAATTCTCTGGTTGGACTTGAATTGTTGTTATGATCCTGAGATGGGACTTGCAAGGTTAATGGCATCATTGTAGGTATGGGTTAGCTATCCTCTCTCCCATATTACAGCTTCCCTCACTGAACAACCTTTGCTGGATACCTGGCTTCTAAAATTCTAGCCGCCTAAACTTCCTTGTGAACAACTAGGCTGTAGTATCCTGTGGAGCAGAAAAAGGAGTAAGAGAGGAAAATAGGCAAAATCTTTTTGTAATGAGAAAACAAGAGTGAATAAACGAGTGTCATACTTTTAGCTTTATCCCAGAGAGACTGGGTTTTTCCTTAAGGGGAAACAGGCTATTATTAAACAGATCCTGAAAACCTGAACGCATGTCATTGTGCTTACATGGTAAATACTTTATGGACTGAGCCATCTAGCTAACCATCTTTTTCTTTGGAACTGGTGTTTCTCATTAGATATAGAACCTGAAAAGTAGGTTAAGTGGGCTGGCCAGTGAACTCCAGGGACCCCTCCTGTCTTTCCCAAACTCCCCAAATGCTGGTGTTACATGTATACAGATATACTGGGTCCTTGGGCTGTCATTCGGGCCCACATGTTTGTGTGGCATGTCCTTTGCCAATCTCTATTCTGCAGATTTTGAAAAATATCATTAACAAACTTCAGCATACTGTGGGCTACAGCAGTGCCTCATCAGCAGTAGGCCATAAAATGGTTTGTGGAAATTTGCATCCTTTCAATTCAACCGGAGGCCTTGGCTGGCTAGTCTGAATCCTGTTTTGCTTTGGTTGACAAGTGTCTTTCAGGTGAATACCCAGGCCTTACAATCTTTGATTTCCACATAGAGCTGCAAAGACTATGTGCCAGAAGGTGAAAATGTTGTCACAGAGAAATTGACATGACTTCAAGGTTTTTGGGTCTAGCCTGATTTTCATGTCATTTTGACTTATTACTTTTTGAGAATGTATCTTTCTGGGTGCTGATTTTGCACCCAGGTTGAAGGAACCTGTCCCACTAACTTCTAGGAGCTGTTAATGTCTCCCATTTGAATGGAAGCAGCCAGAAGCCTACAGGAGGCCTTTGTCAGAATAAGAAAGCGTTTATTCCTTATGCATACTGGGCTATGGCATAAAGTGTGTAACAACTCATGCAGAATACAGCTATCTCTCAATGTTCCATAATATATGCTGGTTATGGTTTCCCTACCTCCATTTCTCCTAGTTCCTCTCCACTGTTTCTCCATACAGATCCACTCCCTCTTTGTCCCCCATTAGAAAAGAAACAGACTTTTAAGGATGTAATATAATCATATATAATAAGACAAAACAAAGCACATCAGAACAGGACAAAGCAAACAAACAAGGAAAAGAGCCCAAGGAAAGGCACAAGAGACCCACTCATTTACACACTTAGGCATCCTTTAAAAATACTAATGTGGAAACTTTAACATATATATGCAAAGGACTTGCAAGGTGAAAAGAAGAATAAAAAATATAAAACTATGAAAAATATCAAATTTTTCAAAAGTAAAAGCCCTGAAACAACATTATGAGACAAAGAACCTCCAAAGATGCTACTGAGTTAATTTTCTGTTGGCCATCTGCTGCTGGGCATGTGGGCTACACTTAAGAGTGGTTTGCTTCCCTAGTGAGACTCCCTTGGAGGAAACTCAATTTTTATTGCAAGTGGTTATGAATTGGAAATTGCTCCTGGGTTAGGGATGGCAGCATGTGTCCACGCCTTTCAGCTCTAGGATACCATCTGGGTGCAGATCCAACAGGCCCTGTTTATGCTGCGTCAGTCTCTGAGTACCTATGTTTGTTGATCTTGTTGATTAAGAGCCTTGCTTTCTTGATGTCTTCCACCCCCTCTCACTCTTACACTCTTTCTGTCTCCTCTTCCTCAGGGTTCCCTGAGCCCCTGAGCTCTGAGGAGAGAGATGTGATGGAGACATCCCATTTAGGGGTGAGTGTTCAAAATTCACTCCCTGCCTGATGATTGGATGTGGTTCGCAGTATTCCTATCTGCTGCTGCAGGAGTATAACATAATATCTTTAGGAGTCATTTTATTGCTACTTTTTTGTTTGTTTGTCTACTTTTAGAACAGTAGTATTTTGTAGCATGTGAAGTACTTGCTGTGTCAAAAATCCTAGCATGTAAGGGTGAGGGCTCTATCTAGGCATTTCGTTAGGAGGTATATTCATTTCCTCTTTAAGGGCCTCTATTGTATTCATAAAGGCTATTTTAATGCCGTGGTCTTATGCTCCATCTCTGTTGCAATTCTCAGGGCTTACCTATGGTGGGGTTTCTGGACTATAGTGGAGACATATTGTCCTAACTGTTATTGGTAGTGATTTTTTAAAAATATTTTTAACTGGTGTCTAAGAATCTGGGTTTGGAAAGATTATAATTCTAAGTGCAAATATCTGGTTTTGTCTTTGTTTACTGGGTATTTTGTTCCTTTGGTTTTGTTGCCCTCTCTGTTTCTTAGGAAAGTGTGGTGGCTGTGTGTTGTCTGGTAGGATATTCATCTGGGATCCTGCTGGTGTGGTCGCTGGGGGATCCAAGTAAAATGGGTTTCTGTAATGAGTACGGTTTTTTCCTCCTTCCGCTGCTGGTCTTGTCCCGCCACGCCGCCAGCCCCAAGTAACACACAGAGACTCTGTATTCGATATAATCTGTTGGCCTGGTTACTATTTTCTTATTGGCTAGCTCTATCTTAAGTATTAACCCATTTGTGTTAATCTATGTATTTCCACGTGGTCTTCTTACCCAGAGCTAGCTGCCGCATACTGCTTTCTCCCGATTCTCCATCTTGGCTCCTCCCTACTACTTCCTATTTCCTCCTTGTCTCCTAATCCCTCCTATCTTCCTTTCCTATTGGCCAACAATGCTTTATTATTAACCAGTATGAGAAACATACAGAATGACATCTCCCATCAGGTTTCTAAGAGTGGGGAGTGACACTTAGGAATTGGTTGAGTTAGGAGGTGGGTGATGAGGGGGTTCACAGGAAGGAGGAAAGCAGGTTGTTCTACTAGGATCCGCTTCACCCCCTAGGATGAAGTGAGGTTATAACGTGTCACATGTAATCTGTTTCAGAGCTGGGGATGAACATGGGAGATTGGATTTGGAGAAAAGGGTGGGGAGAGAAGATCTGAAACTTCCTGATCTTGCTTTCCTTGCCTACTTGCTTCTCCATTAGTCTTACGTAGAAGGTTCCCAGAAAAAGCCTGCTGGAGTTGGGGGCTGGGATATCAGGATGAGTAGGGAGGAAGGTGGGGGAAGATCTGCTGGAGACAGGAGCAGAGGGGAGAGGGGAGGCCCAAAGCAGGTGGTCTGCTACAGAGATGTAAGTGACTAAGGGGATGAGATTTGGAGGAGATGAGAAAGAGTTGGAGTTCCACAGTTAGGCTACCTGGTTACACTGCTGGAGTGGCCTTTGGCTTCCTGGGGAATGCCTGCTGGAGTTAAGTCTGGGCAAAAGCGATGGAGGAGGTGGGGCTAAGGGAGTGTGGAGGGGAAGACCTGTGTGTTCAAATGAAGATAGGGTGGGCTATGTGTGTGAAGGGGAGGCTCCAGCAGGTAGCTTGCTATAGAGCTGGGAATGAGACTTGGATTGATATTTGCAGGGGTAGAGGTAGCCTTCCTGCCTCCCTGTCTAGACTGGCATGACTTCTCTCATATACTTTCAATCACCTGTAGGTTACTTTTAATACTTGATAACAATGTAAATGATGAATAATTGTTTAATGTATATTTAGGTAATAATGCTAAGAAAACACGTACTCAGTACAAATGCAATTATTTCCCATCCACAGCTAGTAGGTTGAATCTGTGGATAGAGAAAGAAGGAACCCAGAGATACAGAGGCTCAATTATAACTATAATTCTTTTGACAATGGACCTGATCTATACAACTGTTTGAAAAGAATCATCTTGGTGTCATACAAAGGAACGCACAAACAAATCAAAGTTAATTTGACAAGGTTGTTTCGTTATGCACAAAGAGTGTGCCAGAACAAAAACTGGGCTAGAAAGCAGCATATTTGGGCAAATGGCCTCCGTTTTTATCTTTGATGTGAGTGATAATAGCATCTCATTCCATTGGTGGGATCTTGGCTTCACAATGTGGCATAATTGACTAACCACTGTCAAAGAGAAAGGGGTGATTCAGGAAATATGGGCCCTTTTTTGGACTAACTACTGTTAATAGAAAAAAGAATAATGTTTTCCACACAATTGTCCCTGGAGAGTCTGCCATAAGCCTTGTTTTTCACAATAACTCCCTTCCTGCTAACTTATGAATCCCAATGCCATGTGCCTTTTAACCCACTATCAATAGACTTTCTACCATCTTGGAATTAAAAATGGCTCTTCTAGATGCTTGTCATAGCAGTTTTGGAGATCCTGGAATACAACCTCCTATCTTAGCCACCTCATCTGCTTAGATGTCTGCAAGAAGATCCTACTATGGAAGCCACTTCCTGAGAGATTCCCCACAACAGTCACAGATAATCCGTGACCTATATAAGAACTTAAGGACCGATGAGAAAACATACTTTATTACCTGCCAGTACAATGAACACTTTTATATCTATTGCTGTCTGTAGTCTAGAAAAAGTTTTGACAAAATAAAGTGCTTGATTCCATCAAAGAAAGCAGCTGAAAGAAAATTCATGCTAAGTAAATCTTGATTTAAACATAAACATAAACTTTGCATCAGCCTAATTCATAATAGACAAATGAAATTGGAGGGGATTGGGGGGGAGTTACCCTATCTCTAAACCTTCCTGATTCATGTCTCAACATAAAGCAATATTATTTATTTGGGAATGATGAATGTTTGACTACATCAGGATATTTTCTCAGTGATTAAAACATGAGAGGTTTGCCAGCACTTTTAACTCATTATCTTATGGCAAGATATGCAGGATACCTATTTTAGTTACTGTTTCATTGCTGTGATAAAATATCCCAACAAAAGCAGTTGAAGGGAGAAAGGGTTTTCATTGGCTTCCAGTTCCAGAGGGATATAATGCAGCAAGACAGGGAAGGCATGGTAGCAGGCAGCAAATGCATGGTGACAAGAACAGATGAGGCAAGAAGTGGGACTGACTCAAGGCCAGAAGCCACTGGTTCAGTTCTACAAGTGAGGCTCCACCTACTGAAGGTTTCAAAACCTTCCCAAGTTGTGGCACTAGCTGTGGGACAAGTCTTCTAACACATGAGTCTATGGGGCATACTTGTCATTCAATCTACAGCAATTTGCCCCTAGCGCCTATAGACTCATAGTAATCTATTTATACAAAGTGCATTCAATATGACTTAAGGAGTCCCCATGGTCTTCTATAGTCCCAACACCATTCAAAATTCTAACACCCAGTCTCTTCTGAGATTCAAAGAAATCTCTCAATTGTTAAAAAAAATAATAATATACTTTCAACATATAGCATCATAGGGTATGTAAAAATTTCTAAACCAAAAGGAACGAATGAGGTGTAACAAGGAAAGAAAGAAGCAAAACAAGACTGAAAACCAGCAGCTCTACATTTAGCATATCATAAAAATCCCAAATATCTTTGGTACCCTACTGTTCCAGCCCCGCTACCTGTAACACACATCACCTCTCTCTTGGATTGGCTCCATTCTGCAACTTCCTTCAGTGAAAATCCTCTAATTCTGGCATTTCCAACATCCTTGAGTCTCCAGTTACAATTTAGGTTTCACCTTCCTAGTTTCACAGTGGCCTCCTAGGGATTCCCTATGGGGATTCCTGCATTGCTTGGCTTCAATCCTCTCTGGAATCACAGTACAAGACTCCATTACTTCCAACCTCCATCCATCTTGTGTCATTCATGCCTGCAAAGCTGGTAACACATAGATGATATTGCCAAGTCCTCTTGCCACTTTAGGAGGCAAGCAGACCTCATTGGGACATAGTTCCACCAGGTTTCTTGTGCTGAACCTGGATAAACACTTGTAAGTTTTTACATTATGGAAACAAGAATCCCTTTTGGCATTCTTAAGGCTTGATTCTCTCCTTTCCAATTCATTTTTTTTTAAGTTGGAACCTTTTAGAGGGTAGGGTCTTGTTCTCTGGGCACATTATTGTTCCCATTCAGAGTAGGGGGTTTCTCATTAATGATGTTATAGCAACTATAACATCTCTATAGCAGCTATACATACTTTAACATCTGCATGATCCTTGTTCACATGAAACTTCCTTAAACATCTTTTTTTGTTATTGATGAATTCCACATTTTCATTTTTTTTATCTATTTCTCTCTTAGTATAGATCTGAATGAAGTTAGTATTCAATATCCTCATCACAATCACAGTGTTGCCTGCTTTGAAATTTCTGCCACTAAACAAATTAGTGCATTACTTTTGAATTCAGCCTCACTCATATTCTTTGGAAATAGGTGAGCAGCACCATTCTTTTCCTGAATAAAACTTGAACAGAATCCAGTCCAGTTCTCAATGACACCCTTGCAGTCCCTGTAACCTCATGTACTAGGTTTTCATTTCTTTTAACATTGTCTTCTAATAATCAGAAATGCTTGTAAGTTCTGCTTACAATCATTTTTAGACCAAAGTCTCAAAGTTCTTCACATCCCTCTTGCAAACAATGCATGAAGACTTAGAAATCACATGGTCAGTCTTATCATATAAACAAATTTACAATTTACTTCTTGGTATCATTTTTGTCAGAATTTATCATCCTGTGGCAGGAAATTGAGGCATATGTTCACATTACACCCATCATTGGGAAACAGAAGAGGAGAGGAACACTACTGATCCATTCCTGACTTTTGTGAGATAGTTGACTAAACAGCCTGTGCTATTTGAAGATCTTCATTTATATACTCAGGATCCCACTCAGGGAATGGTGCCACCCACAGTGGGCAGGTTCCAGTCTTAATTTATTGCAAATATGATAATTCCTTTCAGGCATGCTCAGAGGTCCTTCTCCCAGGTGATTCTAGATCCAGTCAAGTTGACAGTACCAACCATCACAGCACTCTTCTGGTTTAAGTGTTTATTTTTACTCACTTTATCTTGGCCATATTATCACCATTGCTCTGATTTCATATTGAGGGACTCTATATAGGCAGATGTATTTATTACAATGTAGTTTCTTGGAAAATGTTTGCAGATTTAAAGCTGCCGAGGTAAGTGGAAATCAACACAAAATACATGTACAAGCAAAATGCTGCCACCTAAAGCACCATTAGAAACACCCTAAAAGAAATTAAACTACTTATTCATATGGGAAATATTTATTCTCCTTAACATGGCTCCTTTGTTAGATAAGTAATGTTTAATTTAGATAGAATATAGATGGCACATAGATAGATAATAGAATAATAATAATATAGAAGTTAAATAATTAGTAATATATATACATATATGCACACACATGTAATTGTCTGACTTTGGAAGACAGTTGATGAAATGTCTTTGCTCTTTAGAAGAGACCAATGCTTATGGGAAGAAATCAGAAAAAAAAATGTACTTCCTCTCACTCCTTTATCTCTCCTGTACAAATTTAACCTCTGTAAGAAGCCCCAGGGGCTACAGTGAAGTAATATATAATACAGAGGAATGCACAGCCACTGCCTCATCTGTTATTGCAATCACATAATTTACAACCTTTTTCTGCTTTTTAGAGGGAAACACACACAACCGTTTAAGGTGTACTTAATTTGCATAGAGAAATGAGAATTTTAAGTTGTTTCCATGAGGAGATGAAAATAGAGTTCAGGCTCTTTTCTCCACTACATCAAGAGTCTAAGTGTTAAAGTGAATGCATTCATTCTCCCTTCTATATTATGTCTTCCTTAGGTGTTGAGAAAAAAATGCAGAAATATTTTTTAAAGCAGTATAATTTAGATTATTTTTGATGAAGGAATCGACAGCAATTTGTAACATCAGAGCAATGAATAACCATTACTCAGTGTGACTGTCTTTTTTATTAAGAAAGATTCTTTGCTCATCAAAACCAGCTCATGTCCTTGGCTGTGTAGTCATAACTGCCTACATCTTAGGAACGCCATCATCAAACCCTCTGTGATATCCTTCCTTCGTGTCTACCATTACTGTCAAAGCATCTGTTGGAATTAACCCTCGCCTATTCCGTGGTTTCAATCTCCCTGTTATTTCTTTGCTCCTGTGCCATCTTTGTAGTCATTTATCCAGAATTTAATATGA
This sequence comes from Phodopus roborovskii, assembly GCF_943737965.1. Lineage (NCBI taxonomy): Eukaryota > Metazoa > Chordata > Mammalia > Rodentia > Cricetidae > Phodopus > Phodopus roborovskii. The sequence goes on along the minus strand of NW_026126515.1, from coordinate 10,707,941 downwards.
AAAACCTTTTACCTCCAAATGGCCCAGAAGAAGTCATAGGCCTATCTTCTATCCACATGTCTTTTATCTCTTTCGTTCTTTCTTTTTTTCAAAATAGGGTCTCACTATGTAGCTCTGGCTGTTCTGGACCTCACTGGTCCAGGACCTCAAACTCACAGAAATCTGTCTAACTCTGCCTTCTAGGTGATGGAATGGATGCCTGCACTACCCAAATTTCTTATAGTTCTTTCATGGGATAATACAATTCACTTGATTTGGCATTTAGTGCTCAAGGTATCTTCCTAATTTGTATCTTTTGGATATGACTTCTATGGCCTTAGATTTTACACTGTCTCGATATTTAAACCCTGCAAAGTTGACAGAATAGCTGCAGTGTATCTCTCTGGTTTATCCCCATGGGAATCAATCCTTTAACTCCCATAGCCATTAAAGATCATTGTCTTAGGTCCTCTATAGTAAAAAGAGGATGTTGATCATACTTTCTCCAGTCAAGGTTGAGATAGTAATCTTTTTTTGTTGTTGTTGTTTATTTATTTATTTAATTTATTATTTTACATGTCGATTTCAAGTCCCTCTCCCTCCCTCCGTCACTTTTACCCTCTCTGCCCTCTCGCATGCACCCTAACCACCCTCCCCACCCATCCCCCCACCCCAACTCCATATGTAGGGGAATGCCATCCAGTTGGGGTCATGTAGATCTGACAGGTCATGTGAAGTAGGGACTAGGGCTTCTCTCCTATCTCTAGATTAAGGCAGTTATCCCTCCATGGGGGATGTGTTCCCAAGGTCCTTTTGTGCACCAGAGATACATCTGGCTCTACTGTCTGAGGTCCCTTAGACTGCTCAGTCCTTCTGGCTGAGACCCACATTCAGGGGGGCTTGAGTCAGTCCCATGCTGGCTTCCCAGCTATCAGTCTGGTGGCCCATTAGCTCCTCCTTGTTCAGGTAAGCTGTCTCTATGTGTTTCTGCAGCCTGGTCTTGTCCTTTCCATCTGCATCTGGGTTCTACTTCGACTCAGTGTTTATGTATGGGTATTTGCTCCTGTTGCCAACAGGTATTAGATGAGGGCCTCATGGATAAGTTAGTTGTTGATCTCACTATCCGAGAAGAGCATTTATGGTAGCCTTTCCACAGAAGGTCAAATTGTTAGTTGGTGGCAGTCTTGTAGCTCTCTAGACCTTTCTTTGTGTTAAATTTTATCTTCAAACCAATATTGGCTCCCTCTTTTATGTTCTCTCTCTCTCTCTCTCTCTCTCTCTCTCTCTCTCTCTCTCTCTTGTCTTCTATTCCTAACCTGGCTCAATCTTCCTAGTTGCACATGTTTTCCTTTCCTCCCCCTAGTTTTCTCCTACTTCTCTCTCCATTTGCGGCCCCCGCCACTTCCCCTGTGCTCTGGGGGACTTGTCCCTTCCCGGTTCTATGAGGGACTTTATATGACTCTCTTAGAATACACCTTGTATCCTAGTTCCTCTGGTGATGTGAATTATAGGCTGGCGATCCTTTGCTCTAGGTCTAAAATCCATATATGAGTGAGTACATACTATGTTCCTCTTTTTGTGACTGGGTTACCTCATTCAGGATGGTTTCTTCAAGTACCATCCACTTGCCTGCAAATTTCAAGATACCATTATTTTTTTTTCTGCAGAGTAGTATTCCATTGTGTAGATGTGGCACATCTTCATTAACCATTCTTCAATTGAGGGGCATCTAGGTTGCTTTCAGGTTCTTGCTATTACAAATAGTGCTGCTATGAACATAGTTGAACAGATGTCTTTGTTGCATGGATGTGGATCATTTGGGTATATGCCTAAGAGGCGGATTGTCGGGTCCTGGGGTAAACTAATTCCCATTTTCCTGAGGAACCGCCATACTGATCTCCAAAATGACTGTACGAGTTTGCACTCCCAGCAGCAGTGGAGGAGTGTTCCCCTTTCTCCACATCCTCTCCAACATGAGTCATCATTGGTGTTTCTAATTTTAGCCATTCTGGCAGGAGTAAGATGGTATCTCAAAGTTGTTTTGATTTGCATGTCCTTGATAGCTAAGGATGCTGAGCACTTTCTTAAGTGTCTTTCAGCCTTTTTGATTTCCTCTATTGAGAATTCTTTCTTCAGTTCTGCACCCCATTTTGTAATAAGGTTATTTGGTGTTTTGTTGACTAGTTTCTTGAGTTCTTTGTATATTTTGGAGATCAGCCCTTTGTCGGATATAGGATTGGTGAAAATCTTTTCCCAGTCTGTGGGCTGCAGGTTCGTCTTGTCCACTGTGTCCTTTGCCTTGCAGATGCTTCTAAGTTTGAAGAGGTCTCATTTATTAATTGTTGCTCTCAGTTTCTGTGCCCCTGGAGTTATCTTCAGAAAGTGGTCTCCTTATACCAATTTGTTCAAGGGTACCTCCTACTTTCTCTTCTAAGAGGTTCAGTGCAGCTGGATTGATGTTGAGGTCTTTGATCCATTCGGACTTGAGTTTTGTGCATGGTAACAGACATGGGTCTATCTGCAGTCTTCTATATAACCTCATCCAATTGTGCCAGCACCATTTGTTGAAGATGCTGTCCTCACCTCATTGTGTAATTTTAGCTGTTTTGTCAAAAATCAGGTGTTCATAGGTGTGTGGGTTAATAACAGGATTTTCAATTCGATTCCATTGCTCTACCTGTCTATTTTTGTACCAATACCAGGCTGTTTTAGAACTATAGCTCTGTAGTAAAGCTTAAAATCAGGAATGGTGATGCCTCCTGAAGTTCTTTTATTGTATAGGGATGTTTTGACCATCCTGGGTCTTTTGTTTTTCCATATAAAGTTGATTATTATCCTTTCAAGATCAGTGAAGAATTGTGGTGGGATTTTAATGGGAATTGCATTGAATCTGTAGACTGCTTTTGGCAAGATTGCCATTTTAACTATGTTTATCCTATCTATCCAAGAGCATGCAAAACCTTTCCATTTTCTGGTATCTCCTTTAATTTCTTTCTTTATAGCCACAAAGGCTTTTACTTGTTTGGTAAGCATTTACCCCAAGATACTTTAGGTAGCTTGTGGCTAATGTAAAGTGTGATGTTTCTTTGATTTCTTTCTTTGTCTCTTTGTCGTCTGAAAAAAAAATGTGGCTACTGATTTTTTTGAGTTTATCTTGTATCCTGCTAGTTTGCTGAAGGTGTTTATCAGCTGTAGGAGTTCCCTGGTAGAGTTTATTGGGTCGCTTATGGAAACTATTATATCATGTGCAAATAGAGACAGTTTGACTTCTTCTTTTCCAATTTCGATCCCCTTTACCTCCTTTTGTTGTTTTATAGCTTTAGCTAGATCTTCTAGTATGATATTGAAGAAGAATGGAGATAGAGGGCAGCTTTGTCTTGTTCCTGATTTTAGAGGAATTGGCTCTAGTTTCTCTCTATTCAGTTAGATGTTGGCAGTTGGTTTGCTGTATATTGCTTTTATTTTGTTTAGGTATGTTCCTGTTATCCCTGATCTCTCCAAGACCTTTATCATGAAAGGGTGTTGAATTTTGTCGAAGGCTTTTTCAGCATCTAGGGATTTTCTTTTTCAGTTTGTTTATATGGTGGATCACAGTGATAGATTTTTGTATGTTGTAACATCCCTGCAATCCAGGGATGAAGCCTAATTGGTCATGGTGGATGATTTCTCTGATGTGTTATTGAATTCGGTTTACCAGTATTTTATTGAGTATTTTTGCATCGATGTTCATCAGGGATATTGGTCTGTAGTTTTCTTTCTTAGTTGTGTCTTTGTGAGGCTTGGGTACCAAGGTTATTGTGGCCTCATAAAAAGAGTTTGGCAGTGAACCTTCTTGTTTCTATTTTGTGGAACAGTTTGAGGAGTAGTGGTATTAGTTCTTCCTTGAATGTCTGGTAGAATTCTGCACTGGCCCTGGACTTTTTTGGTTGGAAGGCTTTTGATGACTGCTTCTGTTTCATTGCGTGTTAAAGTCTATTTAAGTTGATTGTCTGTTCTTGATTTAATTTTGGTAAGTGATAGTTATCCAGAAATTTGTCCATTTCCTTTGAATTTTCAATTTTTGTGGAATACAGGTTTTCAAAGTATGGCCTGAAAATTGTCTGGATTTCTTCTGTGTCTGTTGTTATGTTTCACTTTTTGTTTGTGATTTTGTTAATTTGCATGTTCTCTCTTTGCTTTTTTGTTAGGTTGGATAAAGGTTTGTCTCTCTTGTTGATTTCTCAAAAAATCCAACTCTTTGTTGCATTGATTTTTTGTATTGTTTTTCTGGTTTCTATTTTGTTGATTTTAGACCTCAAGTTGATTATTTCCTGGTGTCTATTCCTACGAGGTGAGTTTGCTTCTGTCTGTTCTAAGACTTTCAGTTGAGCTATTAATTCTCTTATATGACTATCCTCTGTTTTCTACATTTGGGCACATAGTGCAATGAACTTCCCTCATAGCACTGCTTTCAAGGTGTCTTATAAGTTCGGGTATGTTGTGTCCTCATTCTCATTGAATATTATAACATCCTTAATTTCTTTCTTATTTCTTCTTTGACCCAGGTGTGGTGCAATTGCACAAAGTTCAGTTTCCATGAGTTTGCAGGTTTTCTGCTATTTGTGTTGTTGAATTCCAATTTTAAAGCATGGTGGTCTGATAAGATACAGGGGACTATTCCTATTTTCTTGTTGAGGTTTGTTATGCCACCTAGTACGTGGTCGACTTTAGAGAAGTTTCCATGTGGAGTAGAGAAGAAAGTACATTCTTTTGTGTTTGGATGGAATGTTCTATAGATGTCTGTTAACCCCAGTTGAGACATAACTTCTGTTAGTTCTTTTAGTTCTTTGTTGAGTTTCTGATATGTGGTCCTGTCTAGTGTTGAGTGTGGTGTGTTGAAGTCTCCCGCTATGTGTGTGAGGTTTTATATGAGCTTTGAGTTTTAGTAGCATTTCTTTTACGAAGTGGGTGCCTTTGTATTTGGGACATCGATGTTCAGAACTGAGACATTGTGTTGATGGATTTCTCCTGCGATGAATACGAAATGACCGTCTTCGTCTCTTTTGATTTTTTTTTTTTTTTTGAAGTCTAACTTGTTAGATATTATGATAGCCATACCTGTTTGCTTCTTGGTTTCATTTGATTGGAAGATCTTTTCCCAACCCTTTACCCTGAGGTAATGTCTATCTTTGAAGGTTAGATATGTTTCTTGTATTCAGCAGGAGGATTGATTCTGTCTTCGTATCCATTCTGTTAGCCTGTGTCTTTTTATAGGTGAGTTAAGACCATTAATGTTGAGGGTAAGGACCATTAATTGTTGATGCTTGTTTGTTTTAGGTTTGTTGTTGGAAGTGGTATTGTGAATATATTTGTTCTGCTTTACCTTTGGTTTCTGGTATAGTTAGATTATCTGTTGCCTACATTTTTGTGGGCGTAGTTACCTTCCTTGGGTTGGAGTTTTCCTTCCAATACTTTCTGTAGGGATGGATTTGTAGATACGTATTGGGAAAATCTGGTTTTGTCATTAAATATCTTGTTTTCTCCATCTATAGTGATTGAGAGTTTTGCTGGGTATAGTAGCCTTGGCTGGCATCCGTTGTCTCTTAATACTTTTAGAAATCTATCCATGACCTTCTGTCCTTGAGAGTTTCCATGGTGAAATCAGGTGTAATTTTGATAGTCTGACTTTATATGTTACCTGTCCTTTTTCCTTTGCTGCTCTTAATATTCTTTCTTTGTTTTGTAGCTAGGTGTTTTGATTATTATATGCCGATGGGTCATTTTTCTTTGGCCCAGCTTATTTGGTGTTTGGTATGCTTCTTGTACTTTCATGGGCATGTCCTTCTTCAGATTGAGAAAGTTTTCCTCGATGATTTTGTTGAATATGTTTTCTGCACCTTTGAGCTGGGCTTCCTCACCTTCCTCTATGCCTATTATTCTTAGGTTTGGCCTTTTCACAGTGTCCCACATTTCCTGGATGTTTTTTGTTAAGGATTTGTTGGATTTATGATTTTCTTTGGTCAATGAATCTATTTCTTCTAGTTTATCTTCTGCGCCTGAGATTCTCTCTTCCATCTCTTGAATTCTGTTGGTTATGCTTGTGTCTGTAGTTGCCGATTTTTTGCCCAGGTTTTCTATTTCCAGCATTCCTTTGGTTTGTGTTGCCTTTATTTTCTCTTTTTCAGTTTTCAAGTCTTGAAATGTTTCCTTCACCTGCTTAATTGTTTTTCTTGTCTTTTTGTACTTTCTTTACTTTCCTTAAGAAATTTGTTCATTTCTTCCACTTTTTTATTTTTTTAACCCCATTTCTTTAAGAGATTTTTCTCACATCTTCTTTGAGGGCCTCTATAATTTTTATGACAGTAATTTTTAAGTCATTCCCTTCTGCTTCCTCTGCTTTGTTGTTGTGTTCTGTTCTAGTTGGGGTAGATTCCCTAGATTCTGGTGGTGTCATGCTTGTCTTCCTGTTGTTAGGTGTTTACTTGTATTGCTGTTTTCCCATAGCTTCTTCCAGTAGGTGTTGGTGGGGTCTCTACCTCTCTCTATGGTACGTTCCCGGTGGGCTTATGTGGGGCAGAGGTTCAATATCTGTAGCTCTGGTGGTCCAAGCTCTCTAGGAGGTCTCTCAGCAGATAGGGACCCGGGGATGGGGTCAGAGATGAGAATCCAGTAGAAAATGCCATCAAGAACTCAGAGTGGTTCCGCAGAGATAGGCAGATCTCTGGGTGGGGCCTGGGACTCCAGCAGAGGACTGGAGGTGGGGGTCAGAGACAAAGCAGGTGGGAATTGCGGGTGGTCCCACATGGGTAGGCAGTTCTCCTGTGTTCAGAGTTGCTCTGAGAAGTCTCCCAAAGTTGTGTGGACTGTTGGCTCCACCCTCTGTCCCAGTGCTCAACCAGAGCAGTGGATCAGTGGGCAGGGTAGGGCACAGGATGGGGGGGGCAGTCTCGCGGTGGGAATGGGTGGGGGTTTATCAGAGCTCCAAGGGTGCTCTCGATGGGGACAGGACACAGGAGCAGGGGAATCCCGAGATAATAAGCTTTATGAGCAGATGACATGACTAAAAACCCTGGTTTTATAAATTTCAAGAACTCCTTTGGCATGCCATGAACCAAACCTGAATTTTAATACATGGAGAAAGACAGACACACATACACAGAGAGACAGATAGACACAGGGAGACAAATAGACACAGAGACAGAGAGATAAACAGAGTTGCAGAGATAGAGAAACTGAACTTTATCATGATAAAAAATATATGTTTGAAAAGACATCATCAAGAAAGTTTAAATTTTTTAAATCCAGAGAGAATGCATTTTAAATTATATATGTTATATCCTACAACTCAACAACAAAAAGACAAACCAATTAAAAAGTGATCAAAGTTTTGAAAGAAATTTCTCCATAGAAGATACTCAAATGACAATAAACAGATTATATGATACTGAACATCATTAGTCAGTAGGGAAATGCAAATCAAAACTACAATAAGCTACTACTTTACACACAAAAGGATAGCTACAAGCAAAAAGATGTATCAGGACAGCTGTTGATAAGGATAGAGAACTAAAATCTCACACACTGCTGATTAAAATGTAAACTAGTACATTCTACTTGAAATGCAATCTGGCAGTTGTTCAACAAAATATTACAGATGTAATTACCATATAAACCTATAAATTCCATGCCTAAGAATACACTTAGGTGAACTGAAAACTATACCTACATAAAAATCTGTCCACATTAGCAATGTTCACAGCATTGCTACTTATAATAGTCAGAAACTATTAATGAGATAAATTTCCATTTATTTAGGAATGACAAAATGTGGTATGATAATATTATTCAGTATTAAAAAAGGTAATGCATTATCTTAGCATGCTAAAATGTGGGTGGGATTTGAAAATATATCAAGTGAAAGAGGCTCAAAGGTCCATATGTTTATATTTACATTTATATGGATTTTCAGAAGATATAAACTGAGGAAGAAAGAAAGTTGAATCATATCTGTCAATGACTGAAATGTCAATGAGTGAAATGGAGAATTCCTATTATGTATGGGTCTTTTGCATTTTTCTTTTTCAGAGAATGACATAACTTAAACATTAGATCATGGGCAGATATTAATATTATTGAATTTTATACTTTACAATACTGAACTTTGTGGTAGATGAGTTTTGTCTCAATAAGGCTGTTAAAAAATTTTTTAACACAAGAAACCCAGTGGGCCCTGACAATACTTTGATTGGTGTTGCCCTCATTCAATGTTGTCCTACTACTTCAAATGTTTTCAGCTTTTTCCTGTAATGATGAATTCCAATGTCACCTAGTTAACAATGTCCAAGCTTCCTTGATTTCTGCTACCACCCTCTTCTAACTTCAGAAATTTCTGATTTCTAATCTGGGTTAATTCATGAGCACTTGTTCACTTTCCCCACTGGTACCATAAAGAAGTCAACTATTTGGAAGGAAGCAGGAATGTGAAATGGAAAATTACAGTACCCAGAAGGGCTCTTGCCTGGGACAGTCACATTTCATAAGCTATCGTGTTTGCATATTAAAAATTCTGATATGTTCTTTCATCCTCAGCAGAGGACTAGGGGACGGTATTTGAAAGGACATAAGACAACGAGAATCAGGAAAGAAGAGTTGGGATTCTTAGGGGGACTGTCAGCCAGACCCAGATGCTATCCTTCCTTGCTCTCACAAACTAGAGTCAAAATGACCTGCACCCTGGACTCTGGAGATAAGAATACAAGTAGGGTTTTTGAGTTCAAGGTCAGGAGAGCTCCACTATTTCCTTTCAAGTCAATGTAACCAGAGTCTGTAGTAAAACTTGAAATACGTGTGGGTATTTAAGTAATTGTCTGATTAATCAAATTATCTCAGTTCTATAATGTGTATTCATTGATTACCCCTGCTAATGGCAAATAGAAAATGGCAGTGATAGATAAGAAGATAAATAGGTGATAGATAATAGATAAAGGGTAGACAAATAAATACATGATATTTAGAAATAGAAAAGTTAGAAACAAATTGGTAAATATTGATAAGATGCTCAATATTATTGAATCGTAAGAGGATATTGCTGTGAAACCAACATTTGGGAAGAATTAGAAAAGTATCCCTCTGTGTCTCTCTGTCTTATTCCCCACATGACAAAGAGAAAAGTTCTTCTGGTTTCCTAATTCAAAATCCCCACAGGTAGGACCTTGATGGTGTCAATAATGATGGAGGGTGATACTTAACTCAGTTAACAAAGGAAGCAGGTTGATACATTGAGGTAACATGAATAAAAAGGCAATGATTCAGGAACCCTGGGTTTACTGGAGGAATGCAAAGAGCCCTTTAACTGTATAATGAAGCTGGAGCTGAGGGTGATGTAGAGAATGCCTACTGGCAGCTGGGCTCCCCAAGAAGGACAGTGGGTTTTTTTTTTTTTTTCTGTCTTATTTACTGGAATTCTTCAAAGTAGCTCTATTAAGCTTATTGCCATTATCTGAATGAGTGCTGCTCCTCTAAGACACCATGTTTGTACATGTTGAGTCTGTCATTTAGAGTGTCACCCCACCCAAGCTACCTGGCAATCTATCACTTATTAAAGTAAATGAATACATGCTGTTGTTCCTGGTGAAAAGAAAGTACTCTAGAAATCTTTGATATTATTATTATATACTTATAGATTATTGTTATTCAAAATTGTTATTGCTCAGCAGGCTGTATGTGTATACATATCCCCATACATATGTATGTAACAAATATAATAAAATAAAAAGAGACTATTAACTTGAGTATAGAAGAGCATTGGAGGAGTTTGAGGAAGTCTAAGAGAAGGTTCTAGATTAAAAGGGATGTGTAGATGGAAGTTTCTGTTCCACCTGGTCCCACAGCCATTTAGCCCCAAATGAACACACAGAGGTTTATATTAATATAAACTGTTTGGCCATTGATGACTTATGCTTTTTACTGGCTAGTTCTCTCTTAATTATTGACCCATAACTATTAAACTATATATTTCTACATGGCCTTATCTTACCAGAGAATGCCCAGAGTCCTATCTTTCCAGCGGCAATATGGAGTCTCTCTCTGGTAGCTCACTCTGTGTTCTCTCCCCAGAATTCTCCTTATCTGGTAGCCCCGCCTATACTTCCTATGTGGCTACTGGTCAATCAATGTTTTAGTCATCAACCAATAAGAGACACATATATAGGACATCCTCCATCAGGGATGAGGGAGTGATATAGTTTTTTTTCATTTAAAAGACATTTAAATTCAGTCTCAGTATAGATGTCACCCCATTTTTCTTTTTAACATGGTCTTTCCAACGTGCAATTGAAGTCTTTCAAAGCAGTCTTATTTTCTGGTTTTAAGGGAGATAAGGAATTGTATTAACCCACCTTTCTCTTTCGACTCTGGGGAAAGGCCTATTGACTTTTCAATCTCTGTCAACTCACATACAAACTCATTAAACATTGTTTGAGGTGATATATTATTTGTGATTTATTAAAGCTTGCCTGGGGATTCAGAAAGCAAAGTCAGCCTCAAGCTATAGAGATCAGGCAGTAGTAGTAAATACCTTTAATCTCAGGACTCAGGATTAAGAGGTAGACAAATCTTTCTGAGTTCGATGCCACCCAAGATTACAGGAGATTGAATCAGTCTACAAGAGTAACAGTGTTCAGACCTTTAATCCCAGCACTAGAGATGTATAAAAGGTAGGAGTAGGGTCTTTAGTAGTCTCAGAATTATCTAGCCACGTTGAGGAGAGCATAGTAATCTGAGTGAATCTGAGGAGCAGTGAAGTTGGGAGCAGTCTGAGGATCACCCCTTTAATCTGAGCTGAGGCAGAGGTAAGAACTAGTGGCTGGCTTCTTTGCTTTTCTTATCTTCAGCTTGAAGTTTGAACCCTAATATTTGTGTCTAGGTCTTTTACTTTTCATATTACAGTTGTTGGGTGAGTGAACAAATGAATTCAACTAGAAAAGTGAGCAGTTCCTTAATATGTGCCTTGTCAGCAGTGATTGGATGAATGCTGATTATTGTATAATTGCAACTTGAAGTAGGCATCCATGTGAACTGAATTTTCTTTGATATAATACTTTGTTTATGAAGAATGTGACTGGGTGAACTGTCCTAAATAAGGCAAACAAACAAACACTGTTTTTGCTAACTTTCCATTGTGTATCACATTTCTGTGCTCATAGTTTTGAAGATTGTTTGAAAATCTTCATTCAGAGAGCCTTTTCTTATGAAGGAAGACAGAACTAAAAGATAAAGGTACCAAATCTTAGGCTTGCTACCCACTGGTGACTACAGTGAATGTAATGGTTAACTTTATGTGCTAACTTGTCCTGGCCACAATTTCAATTTACTGGGTCCAAAGTGGTTTTAAGTATTTAGGGGAATATGTTTTTAAATTAAATTAGCATTTAAATAAGTGGACTTTAATAAAGCAGATTATCCTTCATAACACAGATAAGATTCATCCAAGTAGTTGAAGATCTTAGTGTCTTTTAAGAAGGCTGACTTCCTGGAGGGAGGAGGAATTCTGCCAGAAGCTGTAGATTTGAACTCTCACTTGGATCTCCAGCTTTCCCCGCAAACCTTGAGTCATTGTGTATGTCAATGCCTTAAAACTCATCCATCTTACTCTCTGTGTTCTCTGTCTCCCTCTTTCTTTCTTTCTTTCTTCTCTTCCTCACTTACCTCTCTGTTCCCTCTCTATTTTTCCCCATGGCCCCTCTCTCTTCTACACACACACACACACACACACACAAACTCATTCACACAGACCTCTATTGTTTCCTCCTTGTAGAAGTAGGACTGTGTTATTTACTTTTCATTGCTATGACCAAAATACTTAATGATTAAGGAAAGAAAAGTTTGCTTTGGTTCATGATTTCCCAGTGCTCAGTCCATGGTTAGTTAGCCACATATAACTGGGCAGAACATCATGGATGTGGAGGGGGTACATTGGAGAAGAGCTGTTCAATTCATAACAAACACATAGCACCACTGACTTTCTTTTTTATTCTTTGGTTGGTGCCACTCACATTCAGCCTCAGTGTTTCTACTTCAGTTAATTCTCCCAGAAAAACCCTTGACAAAAACACCTAGAGGTGTGTCACTCCATCTCTAAGGAGATTGACAATGAAAATCAACCATCATGCTGACTAATAATGGAATTGGAGACCATTACCCAGAGTGACATCACACTCCTGGGAAATGAGTACGAGACTGTCTTGGGCAGACTATCTTTCTTATCATGAGGTAAAGTCCTGGTAAATCTGAAACAGACTGACAATCCTTCATTATTGCTAGCCTCCTGAGTGTATTAGTTTGGCACACCCAGAGTGCTTGCTTGAGGAGCTGTGGCTCATTACAGCTGGTGAAGCATTCTAAGAGAACATCTCACCATATATTTTTATCCTGTAAAGGATCAGATTTACAAACCGGAAGTACAGCTGCCTCTGAGCAGCAATCACTTTTTTCAGCATTATACAGTGAAAACAATGCAAGCTGAAGTATAAGTCAGGGAGCATCAGTAGTGAAATGAACAGTTTATCTTTAGTTCAAGCTTCTTTATGGTTCATTCCCTATTTTTACCTGTACTATTATTTGCATTTGCCCACACAGGGGGCTGCATACCCTTATGCGCTCAAGACACCCAACTTTGTAACCTACATAAAAATATAAAATACCAGGGGCTCTCCCGCCCCTATAGCACACAGAGCAATTGAGAAAAAGTGGGTGGTCTTTTTCTAGGCACAGATGTGATTTGGAAAGCTCACTCTGAGACACTTTGTTTGTATGGTGGGTTCCCTTTTTGCTGTAACACAGACTAGGCCCAAGGCATCACTTCTATGTGATTACAGGTAAGGGACATTTTTGGGGTGGTAGCAATGTCTTAATCATGAAATCATGCTAAAAATGTGGCCGAACTTAGTTATGTTAACACTGAAAATATATAGCTGTTAGAAGCTGTTAGAAGAAGCTGCATGAGGACTGCATGGTTCAGCAGTTAAAAACACTTGGTACTCTTTCAGACAGCTGGAGTTCAATTTCCTAGCACCCAGATATAGTGACTCACACCGACATACATACACGTAAATAAAAACAATTTTTTCTTCTTTCCTTCCTTCTTTTCTCTTTTTCTTTCTTTTTAAAATTTAAATTTGAAATGAGCTTGTTTTACATGTCAATTGCAGTTCCTACACCCTCCCATATTACCCCCCCCCCACCAACCTCTATCCCATCCCCTTTCTGCTCCCCAGGGAGAGTGAGGCTTTCCATGGGGAATCTTCAAAGTCTGTCATATCATTTGGAGCAGGACCTAGGTCCTCTCCCATGTGTCTAGGCTGAGGGAGTCTCCCTATATGTGCATTGGGCTCCCAAAGTCCATTCCTATACTAGGGATCCATTACCAGAGGCCTCATGGTATAGACTGCCTAGTCCTCCTAACTAACACCCACATTCAGGGAGTCTAGGTTGGCCCTATGATGGTTTCTGAGTTATCAGACTGGAGTCCATGAGCTCCCCCTTGTTCAGATCAGCAGTTACTGTGGGTTTCTCCAGCCTGGTCTTGACCCCTGTGCTCATCACTCCTCCCTCTCTGCAACTGGATTCCAGGAATTCAGCTCATTGTTTAGCTGTGGGTGTCTACTTCTGCTTCCATCAACTACTAGGTGAAGGCTCTAGAATGGCATATAAGGTAGTCATCAATCTTATTATAGGGAAAGGGCATTTAAGGTAACATCTCTACTATTGCTTAGCTTGTTAGTTGGGGCCATCCTCGTAGTTCTCTGGACATCTCCCTAGTGCCAGATTTCTCTTAAAGCCTATAATGGTTTCCTGTATTATGAATGGTCACAAATGTAGTCTTTTGCCAGCAAAATCTTGGAGTAATTTTACTTTTATTGAAAATAGATTGTATTTCTCATGTAATATCCTGATTGCTGCTTCCCTTCCCTCTACTCTTCAAGTTCTACCCATCCCATCCAGATCCACCCCTTTTCTGTCTCTCACGGAAAGACAATCTTTTAAGAGTCTACAATATAATAACGCAAAAACTAACACCCAAGTAGGAAAAGGCAAACAAAAGGAATGAAATAATTTAATAATTTAATGGAATATTTTATATTTTATGTCTTTATTATGTATTATGTTTCCATTCTACCAGTCAAATAGCCCTTAATTTTAGTTGTCTCTTACTATATGTCCTCCTCTTCCTTCCCTGTCCCCACTTGACCCTCCCATTCCAGCCTTCCTTCTTTCATCCATCATTGCCTATTCTATTCCCCTTTTCTTAAAAGATCTGTCACCCCCTAGTCCCTTACTCTATACCTATCCTTTTTTTGTGGCTCAACAGATTGTAGTTTGTTTAATCATTGACTTAACAGATGATATCTACACATAAGTGAATAATTGTTTTCCTAGGGCTGATTTTACCCCACTCAGGATGATTCCTTTCTAATTCCATCCTGTGAATTTCATGATTTTAATTTTTAATAGCTGAGTAATAGACCATTTTGTAAATTAATAACATCTTTAAAAATCTGTTGAGGGACATCTATGTTGTTTCCATTTTCTGGCTATTATGACTAGAGCACAATGAATATGGCTGAGCTAGTGACTTTGTGTTAACATGAAGAATCCTTTGGGCATATGCCCAAGAGTGGTATCCTGAGGTGTCCATCTCTTCTATCGTGTCTTCAATGTCTCAGATTCTCTCTTCCTTCTCTTATATTCTGTTGCCAAGGCTTGTCCTTGATTCCTGTTCAAGTTCCCAAATTTTTGATCTCCTGAGTTTCCTCAGTTTGGAGTCTCTATTACACTTTCAGGTCTTGAATGGATTTTATTAATTTCATTCCACTTTCTGTGTTTTCATGGATTTCTTGAAGGGATGTATTTGTTTCTTCTTTAAAGACCCCCTACCACATTCATAAAGGTCATTTTAAGCTCTTTGTCTTATGTTCCATCTGTGTTACAATTCTTAAGGCCAACTGTGGTATGGTTGCTTGCCTCTAGTGAAGATATTGTTATTCTGTTATTGATTGTGTTCTATGCTGGTATCTAGGCATCTGGGTTTGGAATATTGCATTTCTGTGTTGATATCTGGTTTTGTCTTTGTTGTATGGGTGTTTTGTTCCTTGGTTTCTGTTATCGTTTTTTGCTTTTTTGGGAGAGTATGGTGGCTGTATGTTGCCTGGTAGGACATTATTCTGGAATCTTGATAGATATGGCCACTGGGAGTTCTGGATAAAAACTGACACAGAGAAGTAGGTATGGGCTGAGGGTGGGCTGAGAGACAGGGAGGGGAAAGTAAGGTTTTTCAACAGCATCTCTTTAGTCTCTAGAAGTAAGGAGAGAGAATGATGAGAGGCCACAGCAGGTAGTTTTCTACAGAGCTGGAGATGAGATTCAGGGAGTACATTTGGAGGAAAGGAGGAGGAGTGATATCTGATGTTAGCTTATCTGTTTCCCTGGCTGTAGTGGCCTGTGGGTTTTCAGGGAATGCCTGCTGGAATTGGGGGCTGGGATAATGGGATGAGTGTGGGGGAAGGAAAATGGGGGGAAAGATCTTTCTGATTCACTGGTACTGGAGAAAGGGGAGGCCACAGGAGGTGGTCTGCTACTGAGCTGGTAGTGATACAGGTGGATTAGATTTGGAGGACTAGAGGGACAGGTGAAGATCTTCAATTAACCTACTGGCTTCCCTGGCTGGAGTAGCCTACAGTTTCACAGGAATGCCTACTGGAATTGGGAGCTGGGAGAAAGCGATAAGTGGGGAGAAGCAGTTTGGAAGGTAAGACCTGTGAGATCCATTGGTGGCAAGGGAAGGGGTGGTTTAGGCTGAAGCAGGTGGTCTGATGCAGAGCTGGTGATGAGACTTAGTGAATTTAGAGGAGAGGTGAAGATCTGAAATTAGCCTACCTGTTTCCTTGGCTGGAATTAATAACATTAAGAATTTACAAAAACCTGGGATTGGTGGCACATTCCTTTAATCCCAGCAGTCAGGAGGCAGAGGCATGTGGATCTCTGTAAGTTCGAAGTTGGCATGTTCTACAAAGCATTTTTCCAGGACTTGTTCCAAAGCAATGCAGAAAAAATCAAATAACCAGCAGCAGATGTGCAAATGTGTGAATTGACATGACTGATTGATGTAGGTATAGGTGGTTAGGTCCCATCAGGAAGTTTTACTCCCCCATTGATGCTGCTTACATGGCCACTTTTGTTGTTTTGGTTTTGAGGAAGGGGCTTGGAGGAGCATTAATGCATCTCTGTGTCTTACCACACATTTCATATCTTGAATGTGGGAAACTGTGGTGGTTTGAATGAGAAGGGCTCCTGTAGACTCACAGATTTAAATGCATGCTCACCAAGGAATGGCTTTATTTGAAAGGATTAGGAAAGGTGGTTTGGCAAGGAATTGTATCACTGCAGGTGGACTTTGAGGTTTTCAAAAGCCCAAGCCAGGCCCCATGGCACTATCTTCTTGTGTGTTTGGTTCTGGATATAGAAATTTCAGCTGCTTCTCCAGCATGTCTGCCTATATACTGCCATGATCCGCACCATGATGACAATGGACTAGACCTCTATACTGAAAATGTTTTCTTTTGTAAGTTTCTGTGGTCATATCTCTTCACAGAGATAGAACAGTGATTAAGATAGATGTTATATGAGTATATTCTCCCAGCTATCTTTCAGGTGAGCAGATGCTGCAAGGAAAGAAGATCTATGTAACATGACTATCAAGAATCGTCAAGAATCCTCTAATACAGAGAACAATGTTTTGGGGAGTAAAGGGTTAGCAGGTTCTCATATTTATGAACTTTGGAGAAAATTGTGCATACCTATGACATGGTACTACCAAGTTTATGTAAACATAAGGGTGTATGTGCTGCAGAAAACAAATAATACTGTATTTTCCATTTAAAAAATATGGAGAGTATGTGTGTGTATTGCATGTGGCATTTATGTGCCTGCTAAGGCTAGAAGAGGACATTGGACCTCCTACTTTATCACTCTCTGACCTGGTTTTATTTTTATTTTATATATTTATGTATTTATTTTTGTGGGTAATCTCTTCAAACTCCCACACTCATGTTTTTCAGCTAAATTGGCAGATGTTCTCTTAGCCATTTAGCCACCTCAACAGCCTCTCTGTTTTCAATTTTGAAGGTTGAAATAAGTTTTGTGCTTATGACTTAGTTTTTATTCTAGCTGACAAAGCCCCATGGAAGTGCTATTATTTGCCTTCCCTCCTCCTTTGGTTCTAAACCACAAGGTGGTTCTCTTTCACTTAGCCTCTTCTGCCATGGGTCTAGTTCTCAGGAATGCCAATGCCATATCAGGAGAATACTCAATCAGTCTTATGAGAGGCTCTAGAGAGGTAGATCAGAGGTCTCACCATCATTACCTTATCAACCCCTCAAATGAAGTAGCTTGGAAGCAGAACCTTCAGCTGCAGGCACATCTTCAGTTATGTGCTGTTCCAGCCCATAGTTCTACTATGAAATAACCTAAGGCAGCAACAGTTGAGTAAATTTCCCTTAACCCTATGAACCCAAAGGGATAATGAATGCCCTTATGTGTCACTGTAATGTAACTGGTTTATAAACACAAGAATAGGCAACTTCCACACATATACATAAAGAGTTTTAACTAATACAATTAATGAAACAAAAACAAAATTGGTAAACTCCCCATTTCTTCCAATGCATGTTAGTAACATTTTGACTGTGTCATTGCTTCTGTCTTTAATGCCACTGACTAAAGTGCCAAAGATACAAAGAGCAGACCAGGGGTCAGATGCTTATTATAAGGATAAGCTAGATCCTTATTGGAGCAAAATCCAAAATATGTAAACATAAAAAAACAAAAGGGTAAAGTGTTTTTAAATAGGAAGGCTTTCTTGAGTGTGTAAAGGACACCTCTACTCCCTATTAGAAACACTGATGTTTAAAATAAAATTTATATGATATAGTCAAATAGCAACACACACACACACACACACACACACTTAATGACCCAAAGATTAATTCACTACTAAACATTTCAATGGGATAAACAAATTGGCAACTGACAGAAGAAAATGGGCAGTTAGCTCACAGACATGTAGAGAGATTTTCAACATTACCAATAATCAGCAGAAAGAATCTTAATAAAAATCAACAATAGAAATCTACCAAGTTGATTTTAAAAAATTAATAGGAGTCAGCATCAGAACAGATTTGAAGAATAGCATATTCCTGGAGGAATGAAGGTTAATAGATTCATTAATTGTCTTTTATTTATTTTTTTCTAACTAAATTGAATTTGCTTTCTGTCCTTTGTTATAAATGGAGTTCAAAACTTTCCATGTAAGTTCTTTCATTTCTTATAAGGTTTTGAAATAGTTTTGTTTGTCAGACTGAAAATGTATCATCCTTGTATGTGTAAAAGTTTCAAGCAATCAAAATAATTTTAAGTCTACCTCAAAAGGGAAATAGTGAAAAGTTTTAGTTTCGCTTCTCTATAGTCTTCAGTTAACTAGCATCTATCTCCTTCTGCACCCACTTCGCTGAAGACAGCTCAGTTTCATCTGATTTGGGATGAATTTCACAAAAGGAGAACTCTAGATATACTTTGCTTAAAAAGACTCCAAAATAATAAAACCAGAATTTAAACATGAGCATCATTTTATTTTAAACATGAACATTTTATTTTTTATCGAATAAATATTCTTCTTTTAAAAGGGGTTTCATTAATATGCTTTTATGTAACAGTAATCCTTACAGAGGCTCTGAAATAATTCAATTTATGAATAACTCCAAAAAATTCACATGGATCTAATGAGGTACTATATCATGTAATACAGTAACTCAACATTCTTCACTGTTGAATTCACATTCAGAGAACATCATCAGGCCCTAGAAGGATGTATAACAGGGCATGCAAACCTTGCAATGTCTTCTGAGCATCATTTAGGTAATATTTAGAGGTCTTCCTGCCTTTTAATGATTTATTTCATCCTTGAGTTATTATACTTTCTGCTTTGTGAGAAACAATATTTCTTTATGGTTATATGCCATTGTGATTACAAACTAAAGTCTTAGAGAACACAAGCAATTGTTAAAGAAAACAATCTGACTGTATAGCCTGGTTGCCTGAATTATTTCTCTATATGGCTGTAAGTGTAGAAACCTCAAGGGCTAGAAAACTTTAAGTTTATAAACTTTGTAAAACTGCATAGAATTTTGAATACCTGATTGGGTTGTGTAACAGCTAGGCATCAGGTGACCTATTCTAAATAAGTAGGTGAGTGTGTTTTGAATATTCAAATGAATTATTTTGGTTTGAGGACACAAATGTAAATAAATAAAAAATAGAATGTATAAATAACAGTAATATTCTAGTTGAGAAAAATAACCTTCTTAGCAGTGCAAAAATTAATACTCATTCTGTTGTAAAATACTCATTCTACTGGTTCTACTGAGTAACTCAGATCCATATGTATATAGAGTTGTGCACACTTCTGTGTTATGAGCAGTTTTCTGGCCAGCCTGGTCCAAGAGCTGCCCCAGCCCCAAATAATGCACAGAAATATAAAGCTATTGGCCAGTTACTAGTGTTTCTCATTGGCTAGCTCTGTTTTAAATATTAATCAATTTCTATTAATCAAAGTATTTCCACATGGTATTATCTTACCAGAGAGAGGGTCTGGACTGCTGCTCTCTCAAGTCTCTACATCTTGAATCTTCTACTACTTCCGAATCCTCCATGTCTCCTCATCCAGCCTATTTTGCTTTCCTATTGGCCAAGAGGGCTTTATTTATTAACCAATAAGAGAAACATATTTACAGAATGACATCTCTCATCATTTCTGAAAGGTCTGAAGACAGTTGAAGGAGGAGTATATTGATGGGAGATGCCATTATATATATATATATATATATATATATATATATATATATATATATATATGTTTCTCATACTGTTTAATGAATAAAGCACTGTTGGCCAATAGGAAAGGAAGATAGGAGGGACTAGGAGAAAAGGAGGAAAGAGGAAGTAGGAAGGGGAGTCAAGATGGAGAGTCTCGAGAAGGCAGAACCGCCAGCTGCCTCTCCCTGGTAAGACCATGTGGAAATACATAGAAATGGGTTAATAATTAAGACAGAGCTAGCCAATAAGAAACTAGTACCTGGCCAACAGCATTATATCAAACACAGAGTCTTGGTGTGTTGATTGGGGCTGGCGCGGTGGCAGGACAAGACTGGAGGCGGGAGGAAAAACCTTACTCCTTACAGTATATAATCTCACAATGGTATTTACATGGCACTCCCACCTGAACCCACGAGAGTAGCTCTAGAAAATGCATTAAGATAAAAACAATCATGTATAAAAGAAAAGTAAGTTGAGACTAAGAGTACAGAAAGCAGAATACAAATATTTTATAGAAGGCTGAGATTCATGAAGATAATGAAGACAGTGATAAAGATTTTGATGACAGAAAACAACTCACACAAACAAGAGAATACATTAGACATCAGATAATACAATCTGAGCACTTGACCATACTTCACAACTCAAGCCTTGCAAAGGGAAAGGATTTTTTGCTTTTTGTTTGTTTGTTTTTTTTTCCATAAGATGCTTAATTTCATATGCCAACTTGCTCCAGAATGGGAAGCCCAGATGTTTGGTAAACATTATTTTAAGAGTATCTGTGAGGATGTTTTGAAATGAGATGAATATTTCATTGGTAGACTAAATAAAACAGACTTCTTTAATAATCTAGATGCTTCTCTTCCAATAAGTTGAAGGCTTGACTATAAGAAATAAAATGGTGAACTCTAAACCAGGCATTGGTGGCACATGCCTTTAATCCCAGCACTCAGGAGGCAGAGGCAGGAGGATCTCTGTGAATTGGAGGTCAGCCTGGTCTACAGAGCAAGTTCCAGGACAGGTGCCAAAGCTGCAGAGAAGCCATGTCTTAAAAGAAAAAAACAAAACAAAACAAAAATAAGAAATGGTGAATTTTTCCAACCCTTCCAAAAAGGAAACACCCCCTCCTTTCCGGATTCTACCTTTGTATTCAGTTGAAAAGATCTTATTTTGGACCTTGAAGATGTACTTTTTGGGGGAAATAGAACTTCCATTATTGGCTATATCTTTGTTATGATATTCAGGAATTTGAAAACAAACTGAAACTGCCCTAATAATATATTAAGTCGTCTTACTGACTCAAATTAAATAGCCAAAACAAACAAGGAACAAATGAGACCCAATAAGAATGTTCATTCTTCTGAAATGAGAGGAAAATCCAAACTATACTTTATTCATTCTAAATGTTCTGCCCCAGTACCTTGGGAAGACGATGGAATCTTTTAATTGACTGTGTTTGTAATTATACTCATCTCATGAGCTCGTGATGAAATTAGATCCACTGAAAAGACTGAGAATAGTGATGGTATGGATTGAAACGTACCTTAAAAAGAAAGATGCTAGAGGCTGGTTTATAATATAAAAATATATGACTTTATTTGAAAAGAATGTCATTGAGGGTGTAACTAATCCAGATGAATTATATTAAAGAAGATCGAATTTCTGATTTGTATGAATTTCTTCCAGATAAGAAAAAAGTGTGGAATCTCAAAGTTGTTTTGATTTGCATTTCCCTGATAGCTAAGGATGTGGAGCATTTTCTTAAGTATCTTTCAGCCTTTCTGATTTCCTCTATTGAGAATTCTTGCTTCAGTTCTGTACCCCATTTTTTAATAGGGTTATTTGGTGTTTTGTTGACTAGTTTCTTGAGTTCTTTGTATATTTTGGAGATCAGCCCTTTGTCGGATATAGGATTGGTGAAAATCTTTTCCCAGTCTGTGGACTGCCATTTGGTCTTGTCCACTGTGTCCTTTGCCTTACAGAAGCTTCTAAGTTTGAAGAGGTCCCATTTATTAATTGTTTCTCTCAGTGTCTGTGCCCCTGAAGTTATGTTTAGGAAGCGGTCTCCTATACCAATTTGTTCAAGGGTACCTCCTACTTTCTCTTCTAAGAGGTTCAATGTGGCTGGATTAATCTTGAGGTCTTTGATCCATTTGGACTTGAGTTTTGTGCATGGTGACAGACATGGGTCTATCTGCAGTCTTCTACACACCCTCATCCAATTGTGCCAGCACCATTTGTTGAAGATGCCGTCCTCACCCCATTGTATAATTTTAGCTATTTTGTGGAAAATCAGGTGTTCATAGGTGTGTGGGTTAATATCAGGATTTTCAATTCGATTCCATTGGTCTACCTGTCTATTTTTGTACCAATACCAGGCTGTTTTCAGAACTATAGCTCTGTAGTAGAGCTTAAAGTCAGGAATGGTGATGTTTCCTGAAGTTACTGGGGAAAAGGATTTTTATTTTTGTTTCCACAAAAAATGAAAAGATGTGGATTCCTTCCAGACTAATGTGGTTTGATCAAGCCAGACATTCAAAACAGCTGGACAAAGCAGCCTTACAGACTACAGCCAGGATTTCTGAATCTTCTTCGAATCCCCCATGACAGAGCCCCTTACCAGCAGGAAGTAGTTTGGAAAGAACAACACCCAAATTCCCAAATATTGTCTATAAATGTTTGTTTTCATTTAAATGGACTTTGTTATATAAAATAAATTTTAAAAAAAGAAAAAAAAATGCCTTTCAATAAAGGTCTGACTATTTTTCTAACCAAAAAAAAAAAAAAGAAAGAAAGAAAAAAGTGTGGAAAAAAATAAAAAAATTCCATGTAAAAATGAAGATAGATTAGAAGCACGAAGCTTCAAGTTTAGGAGAATCTAGGAGCCATAGTTATGATGAAGTAAAAGGACCATAGTTCTGCTCACTGCTTTGTTTTGTTTCTAGTTTCCCAAAATGTGAAACAAATAAATTCTATTGTCATAATCTACCCAGCTTGTGGTAACTTGTTACATTAACACTAGGAAACTACTAAATATGGAAAAATCACTATGGAGGGATTGTATGATCATGTTAAGAGTTCAGGAACGGGCATACAAACAAGTCAGAATGGGGTTTACAAATAATTTTCATTATTTTAACAAGAAAAAAGAAATTATATATTGATCTTGGAAAATGTCAGCAGCATAATTAAAACTCACATGTTTTCTATTTGGATTCAATCTTTTCTATTTTGTTGTTATTGTTTCCTGGGTAGGAATCTTGTTAATTTTATCTATTTTCCTTATTAAGTAAGAAGGAAATTGCTACTAGGAAATAAACATATCTAATCATGGAATGATGGAGGTGTTGGAAATAATAAAGAAGTCTTTTGTATGAAGAAATATAACCTTTGGCAATATATATATATATATATATATATATATATAGAGAGAGAGAGAGAGAGAGAGTACCATTGGAATCTAGCAAGCAGAAGCAGTAGTATGAGTAACACATGATCAAGACCCAGTCCATGCTCTAAAAGTCTTGCTTATCCTGAATAGTCCTCATTGACACTGAGAAATAGAGTTAAGCACACACAACAGAGTTAGTGTAAACTCAAGTACTTAAGCAAACAATAGGGTTGGTAATGTGAAAATACTATTGATGTAATAGAATGGTTCCATTCGTCAAATACTCAATAAGGTAAGCACTTGGGGTATTTAACAATTTACTTGGATGATGGCACGAATTTTCTAATTTACTGGATGCTTGATTCTTTCATGAAGGTAAATTATATGCCATTAATCTTTCTAGGATGCTGTTGTCTTAAAGTTAATTTAGTGGTGATTCCTTTTTTTGTTTTTTATTTTTTTTGTTTTGTTTTGCATATAATACCAGCTATGGCAGTGCACATATTCAATATTGGGCAGCAATCGGAGAGGAATAGAATATACTGTTTTGCAATTACTGGCATAAAGCATGGTTTGCAGATAATGAAAAGCATTAAAGAAAAAGCAGAGATTGAACATAAACTTAAATAGCAGAGGGTCTGACTGCAAATTTATCCTTGGTTTTTCCAAGCTGTTGTTGAATATAGTTCTCTTCCCTCCTTATGTTACAGCCAGTCCCTGCCTCAAGCTCTATATTCTGATATTTTACTATTTGAGAAATTTTTATAATCTGCTTTTAAAAATACCCTTTATGCCATTGAGTCCTTGGCATAACATTTATATAAACAGACAGAATCATTTTCCTAAGAGCTTTTTCTCTGCATGAAATCCTATCTTTAAATCAACATGTTCTAATTACAATAATGTTTCATTTTTAATAATTAATCTATCGCTGGGCAATGGTGGTGCACACCTTTAATCCCAACACTCAAGAGGCAGAAAGAGGCAGATTTCTGTGAGGTCAAGGCCAATCTTGTCTACAGAGTGAGTTCCAGGACAGCCAGAATTGTTATATTAGAGAAACCTTGATTCAGAAACAAAACAAAATTAAATTAAATTTATTCCTTGACAATTTCATACATATGTGACTCCTGTCTCCTCTTATCTCTGACAACCCTCTCTTTCCAACATTCTTGTCATTTGGTTCAATTTCATAAACTACTGAGTTTAACCAGAAATTTCTGTTGCATGTGGATATGAAGCTACCTTTTGGAGCCTAAAAAGCTTACAACTAAAGACAATGGCTTCTTCTCTTCCCAAAATCTGTAATTAGCTAAAAGTTCATCTTGGAGGAAAAGGGTATTGTGAGTTCTACCTGACTGATTATTTAAATGTCAGTCTCATACAGGTCTAGTTTAAACAATGAGGTCTTGCTTACAATAACTTTGTCATACCCTAAAGAACATTTATTAACCCTTCTCTCTCCCATCTCTTATATTCTTTCTATTCCTTTTATGATATTCCCTAAATTTGGAGAGTAGTGGTACTATAAATGTTTAGGGCTATTTTCTATTCTAATTTATTCTCAGCAACTTGTGTAGCCATGAGACTCTACATTCACTGTTCTTCATGGCAAAAAGAGGCTACTCTTGTTAAGGCTGAGTGTAGTATTTGTCTTGGAAAAAATAGATATTTGTAAGGCTGTTGGAAACTATGCCATTTTAGCTAAACAAAAGTAATTTGGGGCCATGGCCTCCCAAGACCCAGGTTTTAGGGCCAATATTTATAGTATTACAGATATTGATCCATCTGTAGAGCAGGCCTTAACTCCAGGAAGAGACAGGTTGGTTATTCTCTTAACAGTCATGGCACTGTTGTATAAGTAGACACATCTTGCTTGTTAAACTGGTACTGTAATCTTTTGGACTCCCAGGTAAGTCTATTGATGCCTCTTTTTCCCCCAGAAGCCCAAACAGCACCTTGGAAATATTACAAAAGCTAGCCAACAGGGAAGAAATTTCCAAGTCAGTCTTCACATTTCACTGTATAGTGTCACTAAGGCAACAGTCTTGTTCTAGTGATAAGTACTGCATCATTTGGGGAGCTCTAGGGCTCCATCACCCACATCTAATTAGGAAATGCCCTACACCTGACACTGGTTTTTGTCCTGTTTGGTAACCCACTCCTTCTAGCAGCAGCATTATTTAGACAGACAGTATATGACCTCAACATCTTTTCAGTGTTGTATTTTTAATTTGGGATATACAATAGTGGTTTCCATATGGATTTTTCATAATCCTGAATTTTTGTCAACCCCTGCCCACATCTGCATCCTCATCTTAGCCGACCCTTCTTCCCACCGTCTGATTAAACCTTTCTACTCCTAGTATTCTCCTCCTGTATTCTTTCACTTTAACTATATTATCTCCACTCCCACTAAGATACTCTCATGGTCCCTTTATAGCTTCCTAACTTTCTATCTAACCACACAAATATAAAGATCCAATTCTAGGACCTTCACTCAGTATAGTTTTTTTTCCAGATTCATCCATTTATCCACAAATCTCATTATTCTTCACAGCTTAACAAAATTTCATGATGTATATACAGTTTCATTAGTTAACAAACATCAGGGGACTGAGGAGTTTCAACATTTTTGCTATTGTGAATATAGCAGCAACAAAAATGGACATATATTCTGGTGGTATGACATAGGTCTTCTGGTGGATATGCCCAGGAATGGTACAGCTGGATAATATGGTAGTTCTAAATCTAATTCTCTTTCCAGCTATGAAATTCCAGATTAATTTCCAAAGTGACTGAACTAGATTCCACTCCTATCAACAGTATTAAAATAATCCCCTTTCCATATATTTGATGGCATTTGAATTGTTAAATTACTATTCTTTTGTTTTTCAAGACATGATTTCTCTATGTAGCCCTGTCTGTCCTATAATGCTCTCTGTAGACCAGGCTGTCCTCGAACACACATAGATATGACTGCATCTGCCTCTCAAGTGCTGGGATTAAAGGGCATTTGAATTCTGTTGAGTATGGATGTTGAGTGTTCCCTAGCCTTTTGCCTTTCTTATTTTGAGTATTTTCTTCTTAGTTCTGTAGCCTATTCTTTAACTGGATTGTTTGTTTTCTTAAAGGTTATCTTTTTATCTTCTTTGTGTATTGGAGACATGACTCCTTTGTCAGGTACATAACTGGCAAAGACTTTCTGTTATCTCAATGAGATGCTTTTTCACTCACTTGACAATTTGTTGTACAAGTCCTTTTTTGTTTTATAAGATCCTATTGGCCAATAGTTGGTCTTATTTCCTGGTTTATCAGTGCTCTATCCAGGCAGACCTTACCTATGCCTGTATGAAGTACACTTATTTTTCCTTTTAGTAATTTCAGAATATCAGGTCTTATGTAGAGATACTTGATCCATTTAGAGCTCAGTTTTACCAGGCTGAGATTAAGGCTATAGTGTGTATCAATGTGAAAAGATGCTGAGAATCTAACATGGAAGATGTTAGTTTTCTCATCAATATATATTTTGGTATCTTTGTCAAAAATCAGGCAGCTGTATTTGCATGGGCTTGCATTTGGGTCCTCTTTCTAGTCCCTTGATCTATATAGTTGTTTTTGTTGCAGGATCATGCTGTATTTATCATTACAGTGCTTCTTGAAATGAACAGTGAAATCAAGTATACAAAATAGTTGATTACTAATTATGTGTTGGAAGCAGTAAAATGTTCCATGACACCAAATAAACCAGTTGTAGGGTTTCCTCAAGATTAATGAATGAACTCAGCTTCTTAAGTGTTTATCAAAATGTGAAGCAAGAGTATATGCTATCTTTTGATGGCATATGCTTCCACGCTAAGGAAAGAAGCTACTTCACACATGGAGTTGAGACTTCTCTGGGATTGCCTCTAGAGTGCAACGGCCCTTTTAGCTTCCACCTGCTCCTATAGGTGAGACCCTTCCTTCCTGCCAGTGTGTCCAAGAGCATACTGGGCATGTGGATGACCATTTGGACTGGCTAAATACCAACAAAATACAAGGCTTGGCATTGAATTTCACAATGACAATCAGCCTTTCCCTTAGTGACCATGTGAGCAAATGTGTCAGTGTAATGGTATGGAATGCATGTTATCCAAAGACAGGCAGCTCACAGTGGCTCTACTATGACCATGAGGTTGATGGTTTGTTAGTCACTATCTCTCCTGTCCCTCACCAACCCAGGAAACAGCTTAGTTGATGAACTAGCATTCAGTTCCTTACTGCAGTAGGCACCACCACTCATATTAAGTCTGGGCAACCCAGTAGGAGGAAAAGTGTCTCGGGAGTAGATGAAAGAGACAAAGACATCCCCACTACCATTGGTAGGAGTCCCACAAAAATACCAAGTTACATAACCATACACATATGAAGAGGAGCTAGGAGGACCCTGAAGGCTCCATGATTACAGCTTAGGTCTCTGTGAGCCCCTGTGAGTTCTACTTAGTAGAAGTCTGTGGGCCATGTTCTCCTGGTGTCCTGAGTCTCTCTGGCTCTTACATTCCTTCTACCCTTCTTCCAAGGGTTTCCCAAGCTCCAAGGTAGGGATCCCAGGAGATCTCCAATTTGGGCTTTCTTTCCACCTAACATTTGGCTGTGGGTCTCTGTATCTGCCCATCAGCTGCCAGAGCTAGTCTCTTTGTTGACAATTGGGCTAGGCACCAATATATGAGTATATAAGAATATCATTAGGAATCGTTTTATTAATGTTTTTCTAGCTTAGCTCTCTGGACTATCCAGCCTCTGGGCAGTGACAGGCATGGGCTCCTTCTCTTTGTGTGGGCCTCAAATTCGTTCCATCATGGAGAGCCACTCACAAGTTCTGGTCCTCCATTGCCCCAGTGCATCTTGTAGGTAGGGCAGATTATAGACTGAAGGTTTTGTGACTGATTTTCTATGTCTGCAAAGAGTGACCTCGGAATTTTGACTTTGGAAATGCCCTAACTCTGTACAAAGTTTTGGTAGTCTGGTTACTCCAGTTCATGAGTGTGGGAAGTCTTCCCATCTTCTCTCCTATACACATATTTTCAATGTGCCACAACTCCTTACTTCTTCTGAGGCCAGGTAAGCTCCTACCCAATCTTTCCTCTCATAGGTAACAGCTATAATCTCTGAGCACAGCACAACACATTGAAGTTTTTGAGAGAAAATTTGACCTTTGTGAGAAGCAAAAGGCACCGGGTGGTCTCCTGTAACTCTTTTTGTTGTTGTTGTCCCTTGCTATACTTCCAGCATGCCTTCCAGAGGATCAAGTATTTGATGCTTGGTCCACAGTACAGTGATGTAGAAGGTGATGGACCCTATCAAAGTTGGGGCCTTGTGGGAAAAAATTAAGTCATTAGGGGAGTTGCCCTTTGAAGCAATAAATGTAGTCTCTAAGGGTCCTGATTAATTTTCATAAGCTCCCTGGCTTCTTATCATACCATTTGATTGCTCTTTCACATGACCTACCACACATAAGGTCATCTGTAACTATGATCTCATCAAAGATTAATATTGATAAAGCCCTCCAGACTTTATAACTATGTCATAACAAACCTGTTTTCTTTATAAGTTACCTTGCTCTAGATATTTTGTTATGGCAACTGAAAACAGACTAATATATTCTGGTAGTTTTTAGCCTTAGGGTTGGTATGAACTCATATCAGAGAATAGTGTAATAGGAAACCAAGCCTTTCAGGCCTAAACTCCAGAAGAGAGAGGTGAGAATAGGGGATCCCAGACAGAAGGGACAAAAAGAAGAGATTTAAATTCTGTCTAAACTTCACCACCATCTCTGAATGTAATAAAGAAAAAAAAAGAAATAAAGAAAAAGGAGCTTATAAGCTACACACAAAGGAGATTTAGTAATAAACAAGTTGAACTGAGATTCAAATTGCCTCCAGAAAAGACTGCTTCTGTGGGTTGACTGAGGCCAAATCTACTGTCTATAAAAACAAAGCTGTTAAATTTCTAAGAAGGACACAAAAAATGCAAAGCCTATGTAATATAACTTCAATATTGTCCAGGAAACAATCCAAATCTATTGGCATAGAGAGTTATAAGAAAATGGAAACTGATCCAAGAAGACTGGCAAGTACTTGAAGTTATGTCTTTATAGCCTTAATAAAGGAAAATATGATCACAGTGAATGAAAATAAAAATGAAAATTCTCCAGGAAATGGTGGTGCACACCTTTAATCCCAGCACTTGGGAGATGGAGGTAGGTGGGTCTCCGTGAGTTTGAGACCAGCCTGGTCTACAGAGTGAGTTCTATGATAACCAAGGCTACATATGGAGAAGCCTGGTCTTGAAAAACCCCTGGGGGTGGGGGGAGAAATAAAACTGAATATTCAAACTTTGGAAAGTGCCTTAGTTAGCTTTGTGTTGTTGTTCTTCTGAAGAGACACCATGACCATGGCAACTCATACAAAGAAAATATTTAATTGGGTGGCTTACAGTTTCAGAGGTTCAGTCCTTTATTGTCATGGTGGGCAGCATGTCAGTATGCAAGCAGACATGGTGTTGATTACATCTTGTCCAGAAGGCAGCAGGAAGTTGACTGTCACTCTGAGTGATGCTTGAGAAAAAAGACCTCAAAGCCTACCCCTGCATTAACACACTTCCTTCAACAAGGCTGTACTTCCTCATAGTGCTATGCCCTTTAGAAGTTATTTTCTTTCAAACCACCACAGAAAGGAAATATGAAAATTTTAGGATGGAAAAATGCAGTATTGGAAATTACAAAATCATGGCCTGGGAAGATGGCTCAAGGGCTAAGAGCACTGGTTGCTATTCCATAGGACATGACTTCAAAACCTAAAACACACATGGAAACTGACAACTGTCCATAACTCCAGTTCCAGGGTATTTGACACATTCATGTGAGATCTGAGCGCCTCAGGAATTTATGTAGTGCACAGACAAACATGCAGGCAAAACCTATACACATAATTTTTTAAATGTTTAAAGAAAGCATGGAATAACATGCACTGGCAGAATAGAAACCCTATGTTGTTTAGATGTTATTTCTTCCTAAATACCTGTAGATTTAATAGAATTCTACTCAGAACTCAGGACCCTCTTTTTCTTTTTACACAAACTGATAATCACATCCTTTTTTGTGCAAAAAGCCTGGAGGTTTAGAAACATAGAATGCTTAGTTTGAAAAGAAGCAAGGTATCAGACTTATTGCATAGCTATGGTGATCAGGACAATGTGGTCTTGAGGTAAACACCTGGCCACCATAACGAATAAAAAGCCCATGCAGAAATGGATGCACATATGGTCATTCTATATGGTACTTGAACAATTGAATGGAGAGGAAAGGAGGAACAGTTCTTTCAATAACCAGTTGTAAAAAACTAGTTATACATATGGAAGATTAATGTTTGCTCTTACTTAACAACATAAACAAAACTGACACAAAAGAGAATGTAGACATATACAAATAAGCATAGAGTTATCAAGATAAACAAGGCTATATGTTTACAATATAGTTTGTGCATACCATTCTTTGCCATTTTAAATTTAATGGCCCTAAAACAGAAGCTGAGGAGGGTTGGCAAGATTACTTAGTGGGCAAGTCTTCTTTCTCTGAGAACTACATGATAGAAAAAGACAACTATATCTTGAAATTTCTCTGACCTCTACATGCACACAGTGGCACATGCATACTTTGGCACAAAATGCACCCCAATATACATAATAAAAAATGTATTTTTAAAGGGGAAGTTATAGTGTCCATAAATATGAGAGTAGGTAAGTAAATCATGAACTAGAATAGTGCTCAGGCAAGTGGAGGGCCAATGCATGAAGCAGTACATAATAGTCCCAAAACCATCAGGCTAAGTTGAAATTTTAGAAAAAGCATATATGGAAAAAATATATGATTATATCTGTATGAAAAAAAGATCTGAAAAACAAACAAAGACTCAACCCAAAAGCCAAAACCTAAGCAAGGAAGCAAGCAAACCAACAAACAAAAATGATCTGTGGTAGAAAAACCAGGATGCTTGGTGGAAAATGTTTGCCAGTCTGGATGATCCCACAAACAATACCATCTGTCCAGGTACCACTTATGAAGCAATGACCAGTAAATGACTTATTCTTGGGAGCAGAAAGTATGCCACTCTATCAGTTTTTTGGGAATGAATTGAGATTATGTGTAGTAAGAACACAACACAGAAGGTACATGGTAAATATGTGCTGAGTAAATGAATAAATACAGTTTATGTGCCATTTCCAAAGGAAAATGAGGTAACAAATGCACCAATGGGAGGAATGTTAAATGATCTAATTATAACAAGGATTAATCTGTTTTCTCTCATATTGTCTTTTAAGAAGGTCAACATTTCAGTGTAAAAATCATTAGGAGAAAAATGAGCCCTGGGATTGGGGGAGTATTTAGAAGGGAATTCCTTACCGTTTGAATTAATTTCTAGGCTCATGAGAAATATCAATTGATTTGCATTTCAGAATGCAAAAATAACATCCAGATATGATTACATGGTCAACAATTTACAATTATATAGAGATATTATGAAAATGTCAGGTAGTTCCTGAGGATAGATTATGTATGTTTTAATTTTCAGAAGAAGGCAAAATACAGTCAAGAAGTATGTGCTAGTTAGGGTTCTCTAAAGGAGTAGAACTAAGTGTGTGTGTGTGTGTGTGTGTGTGTGTGTGTGTGTGTGTGTGTGTTTAAAAAGTGGGTTGGTAGATTGGTATATAGGTTTATGGGCTGCAGTCCAGGTAGTCCAACAATGACTCTTGTAAATACATCATTGTTCTTTCTTTGCAGGCTGGATATCTCAGCAGTACCAATACAGTACTGGAGTTCTACAGGATTCCTAGAGAGCTGTTGATTTTCAGATTGTGCTGGAATTCCAAATTCCAAAGAAGTTAGTTCTAATACTAGCAAAGGTTAGCTAAAGCAACAGTAGAGATGAACTGGTATGCAAGAGTGAGAGTAATCAGGCAAAAAACAAACTTTCTTTCATGTCTTTCCAACTGGGCTAGCAATATTTAGCTAACATTTATGTAGTGCTTTTTGTGAGCCAAGCACTCTTCCAAGCAATCTGCACTGATTACTTATTTTAATCCTCATAGAAACCCTTTAGAAATGTGGGGAAATTCCAATATACCCTTTTGTAAAAAACAAAGCAAACAAACAAACAAACCACTTGCTTGGGATGACACACCTGAAAGTGACAGATATTGTGCTGAAATCCCAATTTGCTGACATCAGAGACTGTCCTGTCAATCAGTATTCCAGCATCTTTTAGCTGTGACTATGTTGTGATCATCACCAGGGCTCTGAAAAATGGATTTCTAATCTCCAGTACCAGAGTTTCTGAGTCTGTGGATCTAGGACCTGATAATTTGCATCCATAAGAAGCTCTCAGGAGGGATTGGTGAGGTTGGTCCTGAGCCCACATTTAGAACCATAGTACAATCACATACAAAATAGCAGCAAAGAAGATAATGTACCATCAAACTACCCATTTACTGTTCCCTAAATTTACCCAATTAAACTTATCCAAATTTATTAAGTCAGTTGAATAAGGAAAAGAGAAGATGCCCTGTCTTCTGGTTTAAAATATCAAAGGATATTATTGACACATCAAGCTAGAGAATAGTCTCAGAGTATTCCTTTTGTAAAGGTAAATATGAATATTTGTACTTTTATAAAATCTAAAATGTGTTCAGTAAGTTAAGTGTAGTGGCTCATACCTGAAATACAGTGGTTTGTAGGCTGAGAATTAGGAGCTTAAGGCCATTCTCAGTTAGGTAACAAGTTCAAGGACAGTCCAAGCAACATCCAATCTTTTCTCATTTAATAGGACCAGGATCTATCCCTGGTACATGAGTGGGCTTTTTGAAGCCCATTTCCTATGGTGGGATGCTTTAGTCAGCCTTGATGCAGTGAGGGGGGAGGGGCTTAGTCTTGCCTCAACTTAATGTATGTTGACTTCCCATGGGAGGCCTTACCCTTTCTGAGGAAGGGATTGGGGGGTGGGTTAGGGAGGGTGGGAGGAGGGGGAAATAGGAAGAACGGGTGAGTGGGAATTGTTGTTGGTATGTGAAATGAATACAAATTTAAAGTAAAAGTAAGAAAAGAGGCTGAGCAGTGGTGGCACATGCCTTTAATGCCACCCTCAAGAGGCAGAGGCAGGCTGATCTCTGAGTTTGAGGCTAGTCTGGTCTACAGAGAGAGTCCCAGGACATCCAGGGCTACACAGAGAAGCCCTGTCTTGAAAGATAAAGGAAATAAGAAGGGATCCAGTATAGTGGATTGAATATCAGCATCTTAAACTTCATGTCTATAGAGAGCTACAGAATGTGACTTTAATTGGAAATGCATCATAGAAAATGGAATTACTTAAGAAAAAGTCATTTCAGACTAGAGCAGGCTTTGAATTCAATGACTGGTGTCCTTTTAATGAGAGAGGACAAGGAAACACACAGAGAAACCAGGAGGAGCAAGGAAAGCATTCTCTCAGAGTCAGCTGATATCCCAAGCTTGTGTTTCCAGCCTTTAGTGTGAGAACAGAACAAAACACACATCTTTCTTGAAGCCACTCAGCTTCAAGGGCTTTGTTTTGGCATTCATAGGAGGTGATTGTACCTTTTGTTGAAAAAATACAACATTAGCAAAGCATCTGGATGTTACCTGGAAAGTCTAGGATCCTTATCAGACACTCAAGGCAGGCAATCACCATCAGGATATTATTGAATAAAACGTTCTTATCTTTAAAAAATTAGTTTTATCAACAATATTACCTCTAACCCTCAGCACTTTGTACTTCTTGCATCTATATGGATATTATTGAATAAAACGTTCTTATCTTTAAAAAATTAGTTTTATCAACAATATTACCTCTAACCCTCAGCACTTTGTACTTCTTGCATCTATACGGAGTACAAGAGGATTGGAGTTTCAATGCAATATTCTTTGGTTTCTTATTCTTTTGTCTCTTGCGAACTGGTTCCGCTGGAAATCTCCTTCCTTATGAACAATGAGGTTGATTTTATTTGTGCTCATTGTTCACCCAAGTTTTTTTCTGTAAAATAACATTTCAGTTATTTTTGAAGAAATTTTCTTTAAAATATATACATATATATTTTATATTTATATTTATAGTATATATATACATAGATTTATAAATATATATATATATTTCTGTTGACCAGTTACTTGTTTCTTATTGGCTAGCTCTGTCTTAAGTATTAACCCATTTCTATTAATATAAGTATTTTCATGTGGATCTTTGTGTATGTGTGGGAGTGTTTTTTTTTATTTTATTTAATTTTATATAACAGTCCAATTAAATGAAAACAAACATTTATACACAATATTTGGGAATTTGGGCATCGTTCTTTCCAAACTACTTCCTGCTGGTAAGGGGCACTGTCTTGGGGGATTCGAAGAAGATTCAGATATCCTGGCTGCAGTCTGTAGGGCTGTTTTGTCCAGCTGTTTTGAATGTAGGATCAGCTTGTACTCTGTTTCAGGCAGTCTGGCGTGATCAAGCCACATTAGTCTGGAAGGAATCCACATCTTTTCATTTTCTGTGGAAACAAAAATAGAAATCCATTTCCCCAGTAACTTGTCCTTCAACTTAAATTTTGGAGTCAAAGCATTTTATTTTTTAGTTTAATATATTATTTTACATGTCAATCCCAGTTCCCTCTCCCTCCCTCCCTCCCTCGCTCCCTCCCCTGTAGCCCTCCCTCCCTCCTTCCTTCCCTTTTTACCTTCTCTGCCCTCTCACATGCACACTAAACACCCTCCCCTCCCATCCCCCACACCAATTCCATATGTAGGGGAGTGCCATCCAGTTGGGGTCATGTAGATCTGACAGGTCCTGTGAAGTAGGGACTAGGGCTTCTCTCCTATCTCTAGATTAAGGCAGTTATCCTTCCATGGGGGATATGTTCGCAAAGTTCTTTTGTGAACCAGGGATACATCCTGGCTCCACTGTCTGAGGTCTTTTTGACTGCTCAGTCCTTCTGGCTGAGACCCAAAATCAGGGGGGCCTGAGTCAGTCCCATGCTGGCTTCCCAGCTATCAGTCTAGTGGCCCATTAGCTCCTCCTTGTTCAGGTAAGCTGTCTCTATGTGTTTCTGCAGCATGGTCTTGTCCTCTCCATCTGCATCTGGGTTCTAGTTCGACTCAGTGTTTATGTATGGGTGTTTGATCCTGTTTTCAACAAGCATTAGTTGAGGGCTCCATGGAGAAGTTAGTTGTTGATCTCACTCTCCGGGAAGGGCATTTATGATAGCCTTTCCACGGAAGCTCAACTTGTTAGTTGGGAGCAGTCTTGTAGTTCTCTCGACCTTTCTTTGTTTTCAATTTTATCTTCAAACCAATATTGGCTCCCTCTTTTATGTTCTCTCTCTGTCTCTGTCTCTCACTTCTCTCTTTCCTAACTTCTATTCCTAACCAGGCTCAATATTCCTGGTCGCACATGTTTTCCTTTCCTCCCCCTCATTTTCTCCTACTTCTCTCTCCATTCGCTGTCCTCCCCCACTTCACCTGAGCTCTGGGGGGCTTGTCCCTTCCCAGTTCTGTGAGGGACTTTATATGAATCTCTTAGAATACACCTTGTATCCTAGTTCATCTGGTGATGTGAATTATAGGCTGGTGATCCTTTGCTCTAGGTCTAAAATCCATATATGAGTTAGTACATACTGTGTTCCTCTTTTTGTGACTGGGTTACCTCATTCAGGATGGTTTCTTCAAGTGCCATCCACTTGCCTGCGAATTTCAAGATACCATTATTTTTTTCTGCAGAGTAGTATTCCATTGTGTAGATGTGCCACATCTTCATTAACCATTCTTCAATTGAGGGGCATCTAGGTTACTTCCAGGTTCTTGCTATTACAAATAGTGCTGCTATGAACATAGTTGAACAGATGTCTTTGTTGCATGGATGTGAATCCTTTGGGTATATGCCTAAGAGGGGGATTGCCGGGTCCTGTGGTAAACTAATTCCCATTTTCCTGAGGAACCGCCATACCGATCTCCAAACAGTAGACAAGACCAAATGGCAGCCCACAGACTGGGAAAAGATTTTCACCAATCCTATATCCGACAAAGGGCTGATCTCCAAAATATACAAAGAACTCAAGAAACTAGTCAACAAAACACCAAATAACCCTATTCAAAAATGGGGTACAGAACTGAAGAAAGAATTCTCAATGGAGGAAATCAAAAAGACTGAAAGACACTTAAGAAAATGCTCCACATCCTTAGCTATCAGGGAAATGCAAATCAAAACAACTTTGAGATACCATCTTACCCCTGCCAGAATGGCTAAAATTAGAAACACCAGTGATGACTTATGTTGGAGAGGATGTGGAGAAAGTGGAACACTCCTCCACTGCTGGTGGGAGTGCAAACTCATACAGCCATTTTGGAGATCAGTGTGGGAGTGTTTTTGCAAGCATGTATATGTGTGTATCATTCATGTACATACCTTGTCCTTGGTCAAGGCTAGAAGAGGTGTCAGAACTTCTGGAAATGGAGTTGTACATTGTTATATGTCATGGTGCGGGTGTAGGGAACCAAACTTGGGTCCTTTGGAAGAGCAGCTAGTGCTCTCAACCTCTGAGCCTCTTTTATTTGTACTCATTTCTTTTTGACTTATACATCCTTTACTGAGCCTGAATATTAATGCTTTGTCAGTTTTTACATGCTTTCAAAGTTCTCTTATGAACTGTGTCTTAATTGGTACTCCAGCTTTAAAATAACTGGGAGTATTAAATTTTACTACACCTTTTACTCCTCTTAATTCTCCAGAACCCTCCCCACCCCCAGTGACAAATTACGTCCAGTATTCAGCAAGTTGCAAAATTGCTGGGAAAATTTAAAAGAGACAATATAACATCAATGCATGAAACAAAACACAGGGTATATTTGTTTTTATTGCTTATTTGCTTGATTGTTTTAAGTAAGTTTATAACATGGTGGATTTTTTTAATAATATAAAAATATAGAAGTTGAAAGAGTAAAGTGATAAATTCAGCTATATGGAAAATTAAATTATCATCAAATAAAAGCCATCACAAGCAATTTCAAAAACAAGATAATAAATTAGAACTGTTGAAGACCATATTTCAGGAGCAGAATAACAATTAATAGATAAAAATCTCCTATGAATCAATAAGAAAATAATAAATAATCCAATATAAAAAGCATGATATGAACAGGCATATCACCAAAAAGGAAAATTAATTATTTTTAAAACATATAAAATATGACTAATCTAGATAATAAAGAAAATCTAAGCATAAATCATAGTAAGGCTACAGATTTCACCATTATATTATCAGAGATAAAGAGTGATTATTTCTACAGAAAAAGGGAGAAAGGTGCTCTCATTTCTGTGATTCTATATTGTCACTGTAGCTTCTGCAGGGCTCTTAGGTGTGTCTAGAAGAGAGATGGTTTCCATATAGCTGCCTGCCTTTTCCAGTTTTTCTTTTGCCCTCTTAGCTTATGGAAGACCTCATTCATCAGCATGGGGTTTGATCACTGGGTGAACAGAAGGCCTGTGGTTAATATCAGCAGCATTTGTATGCAAAGGTTGCTGTTGAGCTTCAGTCTCACGGGGACATTTTCCAATCTAGGAAGCATTGCTTGTTCCAGAGTGAAAGAGGGATTTTTTTTTCTGCATAGTCACACTAGGGAGAGAGAGCAGATTAAAGGCAGGGAACTCTTGCTTGATGCACTTCCAGTAATTTGTATACAGCAGACACTTTTGCATAGATCCGATGGTTGTGATGTTTTCTCAAAAACCTACTTTTCTACACTGTATGATATGGTGTGTGTGTGTGTGTGTGTGTGTGTGTGTGTGTGTGTGTGTGTTGCCTATGCATAGCTACTACCAGATTATAAATGTACATATTTTTTGCTCAGTGATTTTCCTTTAGGGATTTGGTTTACAGATACAGTCACGTGTATGTTTAAAATGCTTTTATGCAGAATTTTTATTGTAACTTTTTTTTGAAATGGCAAATATCTAGGAACAAGATAAATATCTACAGATAGGAAGTGAGTTAAATTGTGATAAATACCTACAAAGTAAAATTGTGCAGGTAGAAAGGAGGAAGCTCTTTAAATATAGACAAGGAATAATTTCTAAAGCTTTTAGGTTAAGGACTTATTACATCATATTATTTAACTTGTATAATGGACAAATGTGGGGTTAGATAATTTGTTTCAATTCTTTGTTTAAATAAATACAGATAACAATATTAAACATGTATCATTAGAGCCATTGATTGGCTGTTAGTGTGGGTAAGAAAAACATTTTACCACATGTTCTTTTATGCCTTTAAAATTTTCAAACAAGTAAATGTATGATAGCTCCAAAAGAAAGCATCAAATAAACTAAAACAAATATCCAGCCAAATGCAAAATCATCAAGAGAATTCTTCACAGAATGGCAGAATAGCAAAGACGCTGCTGATGGATATGGTCTCTGGAAAATCAGGTAGCATAAGTGAGTCTCTACTTAAAAGTCTCAACTCTATGGAAACAATAGCTACCTAGCTACCAGATGTGTGTCCTACTCTTTGAATGTTGGCCTTTCTTCTCAGCAGACTTAGCCATTCTTATGGCTTAGTTTTGATGTGCTCACTTTTATTCAGATCTGAGGTTGATAATCTGATGATCCTTAAGATGAGTGGTTTTCCATTCCCAAGGATGTTCAGCTTAGGTTATGTTGAATGTTTCCCTCTGTACCATTACAAAGAATCCTCACAATCTCCCTTACAAAACACATAGAGATTTTTGAAAAGACTGGAATGGCATGTGCCTTTTACAACTACAATTTTAGTAAAACCATACTCTGAAAAATTGGAAGAAAATCTCTTGGAGTCACATACAAATCTTTCAAAATCCACTCCTACCAAAACACCAGAATAAGTTTTTCCTGGGTAAGAAGCTTGGGAGATGCCAAAATAATCACTTTCTGCTTGCTCAAGTTTTTCCTGCAGTTTTCATTCGGTTGTGGTACAGCCCATTTCCCATCCTGTAGTGCTGCAGAGCCATGGGAAGAGATACTGTGCCCTTTTCCTTTAGTGAAGAACTACAAATATATATCCTGATGCTGAGTTTAATGAATGACAGTGAAATTAGTAAATGCTTTTGGTGCATAAAAATACCAGCTTAGGAAGCTCTTGGGGAAAAGAAAAAAATTGTGACTGCTTGGTAAATAATTATAATAGCTATCATTTATAAAGTGTTATCTATGGAAGCTACGGCACCAAACAGCTGACCTACATGATTGTATTTATCTCTTAAATTAATTCTGTGATGTATGTACAATATACCCCTCATTTCCCAAGAAGGACCTTTGGAATGGCTAGGTCATGCACCCAAGTTCACAAAGCTTATGTGTGGCATAGCAAGCATTGGATCTAGGTCTTTCTCCATAAGTTGTGCCTTTAATCTTGTTATATTGTGCTAAAAAGATTACTCTATATGAGTGTAAAGATAATATTATACTCCTTTAAAAGATCTGCATAGACTTATTTTTCCTGGGCACTGAATAACACCCTGGACAAGCTCCCTTATACTTCCCAGTGGCTCTTTTCTAAGGAAAATATTTTTGCATACTTCTGCATTCAATAGCTATCTAGTTCTAGAATTGAAATGATAAGTCTGTTGTAATAATTAAGACCCCAAGATTTGCTTGGGGTTAAGTTCCTATTTTATCCTTCTCCCACAAATTGCCCTTAACATAACTTGAGTTTGAACTTGGCTTCAGGTGAAGGTCAAAAGAAAGGGAAGAAATATTAGGGGCAGGAAAGATTTAACATGGTTGCTACTGAGCAGTCATGATCTCATTTTGTTGATCTCTAGGCCTGGCAAATGGTCCAAGATGACTCATTATCTCTTGGGGGAGCTCTTAATATATTTCCCAAAAGGGAATATCCATCCACAATCCATAGGGCTGAGGAAATGCTTCTCTCCTTAAGTGCAGCTTATAATTTCTCTAAAGACTCAAGGCGTGGGAGTCATCACCTCTCTTGACATCCCCCCTTTTATTGGCTAGCTCTCTGGAGTGGAATCATATTGAATTTTGTCCTACAGTTCACACTTGGAACTGTACACCAATACAACCATCATTACTTTCCACATTGAGCTTTTCTTGAAATGAAGATTTCATGTATCACAGAGATTTCCAGGAACAAGATGACATTCTCTGAATAATTTTCTTTATTCCCACTTAATTTGGCTTGAAGTGGGAGTGGGAGATGGAGTAAGCATTTCTTGGTAGCATCTCTCATGAGAGTGAATGTACATGTTTGAGTTAAGTGAGCAATGAAATTCCAAAGTATTCCAGTAACTCTCTCTAAAGACATTCTCTATAAACTTTGCTGATTTCTCCAATCTTTTCATTATCCTTAGGCAACTCCTATGAAAAGGTTTTCTAAAACAAGTTTCCAGAGTAATGCTTTTTCAGGTTCTGCATATACAATATATTTTCTCATTTTATGTGGGGGTAACTGGCACTTATGGTTTTGTGCACATTCTTTTTTATTTTAACTGAAACAATAACAGGGAAATCACATTTTATTGTGTTTATTCTAGCTTCTTTTCCAATGCATGTGATAAAATATCAGACCCAAACAACTTAAGGAAGAAAGGTATTTATTCCATTTACAGTTCTAAGTCAT
This sequence comes from Phodopus roborovskii, assembly GCF_943737965.1. Lineage (NCBI taxonomy): Eukaryota > Metazoa > Chordata > Mammalia > Rodentia > Cricetidae > Phodopus > Phodopus roborovskii. The sequence continues at coordinate 10,666,957 of NW_026126515.1, read as the reverse complement.
GGTCAATCACAGCTGGGCATCGCCACACATGAATTGAACTTGAGTTACCTGGTTGAATCACATCCACAGTGAAGATCAGAGAGAAATAAATCCATGAAAACTGCCTTCTTGCATTCAGCTTTATTTCTTTCCTGTTGTACAGTTCAGAACTCCCTGCCTAGGAAAATGTGCCATGCACAGTAGAGTGGGTCTTTCCAAATCAATTAATATGTTTCTGAAAATCTTACACAGGAGCTTCCACAACCCAACTCGATGTTAAAAGTTCCTACTATTGAAGCTCTCTTCCCTGGTGAACTCAAAGTTTTGTCAACTTGCCAATTAAAGCTAACTATCACTTTACTATATATATGCTTTTCTATGCAGGATAAATGATTCTTATAGAAAATAGAAAGTTTAAAAAGACCTATTTGTCCCATGCTTTTCAAATATTTAGCTATTCATGCTTTTATGGTGATATTTTTTTTTCAGGCACAGCAAGACGTTGAAGTGGGACAATTTGGATACTAAATCTTTAGTCTGCATCAGTTTTAGACCTGAAATTTTCCTTCTATACTTGAGAATAAGCTTATCCACTGCCACTTTCATTCCAAATCTTGGAGCTTCTGAGACCTCAATTAAGTCTAGCCAACTTAATTATCTTAGCTAAGTGTTTCTTCCTCAGTCAGCTTATAGTTCATTTATCCTTCCTGGGATATGAGTCATTATGATACAGCTATAGAAACAATATACTTGTTTGTCTGGAACTCATTTTAATGTTTTTTAAAAGACTGAATTATAACCGTTTATATGACTGTCACATAAAGTGAAAGAAAGAATTTCATTCAAGCCCAATAAAGCCATGTTTTTGGTCTACCTCTGTTTTGACTTCCATGCATTTACTCTGTATTAACACCCTTAGTATATTATATTCCTTCTGAGATGCCTCTGGCTCTCTCAGGAGTGGAGCCACTTTTAGAAACTTTCTCTTCCCTTGATTTCTGTGGCAGGTTTAATTCCTTCCTATTGACCATGCCTCAGATATGTTTTGTGAGCATTTATCCTAACTGGTATCCTTGGTTTTTTGTTTGTTTGTTTGTTTGTTTGTTTCCCTTAGAAGTGTATCCTGAGCCTTAGGAAAATGACCATCTGTGAGCAGCTGATTGCATGGTGTCAATTTCACTTACTTCCTAATTTCCTTACATCTGTACATATATTTGTCTTTGTTGTAGGCTTTTGCTTGTTAGAGTATAAGGTGTTGCCTGGTGGACTTTCTTAACATTTACAGATTATGTTAATGAATATATAGTTAGTCAGATACTTAGTCAACAACAAACCTATAATTGGATTTTCCAAAATAATTGCAAAAACGAAAGAAAAATTTCTGTTTTTTCTAGGCCTGGTACATAATATTTGTATCTGGGAAGCCCCTCAAACATAGTTGAAACAAATGACACCATCATTTGGTAACAACTTGTCTTTCTGACCTTTTTCATTTTCGTTCAACAAGAAGTCCTTTGATTTTTAAAAAGATTTTGGTTATGTAGACTGCATCTACATAACTAAGTGGTTATCTCATCTTGTCTATTCTAGTTCTGTAATATTTTCTGTATATAGTTGTTATTTCATTTCCTCCTGACTAGTCTTGATTCACTTTGAGTTGGGCATCTACCTCATAAAGTAAGAAACAAGTAAAATGCCAAGTAGCCCTAAATGTATAGACAGGGATACCCATGTAGAAGATAACAGGAACCCCTAAGTGAAAGCATCGAATGAGCAGGCAGCACCAGTTTCTACTCATGAGAATGACCATGTTTTGATCTCCCACTTATTATGACTACAGCCAATACTGGGATAGAAACTCAAGTATCAGTTGATGCTATCTTGATACCCAGGCACTTTTATAGTTTAAAGAAGCCAAATTGGTGGTTAGTACAGAGGTGAAACAAAGCCCCAAGGTAAATCCGAAACACATGCCCTTGGCTTAGAAGAGGGTGGGTGAATGGTGGGCAGGTGTATCAAGAGCAGCAGGGAGGTTAAGTAGTGCTCAAAAAGACAGAACATTGACAGTGAAGACTGGAGGAATGATAGAATGACAACCAGTGTCCTATAGTTAAAGGAGATTTGCTAGTGGTGTGCACTGCATACACACCAAAGAAAGAAAAATAAAGCCATCGGATGGTAGATTTGGCAAACGTTTCTGGGCAGAATGTGGAAAGTGTCAATTGGCTTCTTCTAACTGCTGATAATAAAGTGATGGAAAAAAGAGCTCTGAAGAAGCAATTTGGATTTCAAGCAGAATGCAGAGGGAAAATTTTCCAATCTAAAAGTTTCAAAGTTGGAAAATAAAACAGTTTCTCATTCCAAGCCCCTCCAGATGGCAAACATTGGCAAAGTAAGAAATGGTTCTGAGAAAAGATCAAACCCAGGGTGATGCCAGCATGCTATGGTTTCAGATCAAGGTCAAGTCAAGGATGGGTCTGTGAGATGCTTTGTTAAGACCTTGTGAAGGTAAAAGCCCTTACCTCTAAGACTCTCTCATCTAGAATTTTTCAAGCTCTCTAGAGTTCTTTATAGACCCTTTCAGGTAGAAAACAGATCTTGAAAAAATTTTAGAACAATGCTCTATAGGTCTTTAGGATTCCCTCAAGGTTGAAGTTTGAATTTTTAAAAAAGTCATTTAAACATCTATTGCTTAACTTCTATAAGTGTGGCTTTTGTCTAGGGATGTAAGCTCCCACACGTGAGTGAATAAAATGAACAGTGACCCTAATCCTAATGAGAGTCAGAGGAATCTCCTCAATCTAAAAGCATTTGCAGAAGAAGAGCTATCAGCTTTGAATAAAAAGTATTTAGATTAAAATGAATCAAACATTCTGACTCCTACCATTGTGTGGTCAGGAAACAAAATGAGAAAATTGTCTTCACTACAAACAATGGGCTCTTTCTTCTTTTATTTATAAATTTTTATTTAAATTAGAAACAATCTTATTTTACATATCAATCAGAGTTTCTTCTTCCTCCCATGTCCTTACTGACCGCCGCGCCCCCCCCCCACATCCCATGCACATCCACTCCCCTGGGAGGGTGAGTCTTTCCATGGGGGAATCATCAAAGTCTGTGATATCATTTGGGGCAGGGCCTAGGCCCTTCCCTATGTATCTAGGCTGAGAGAGTATCCTTCCATTTTGGAAATGCCAGTATTTTAGACATGAAGGTAGATTCATGTAAATCAGAAATTCCTACAAAATCTTGAGAGATTTTAAATTGCAATTGTTTCAGACGTTACAGAATACATGGGTGTGTTTAAAGACAAGATGAAATCATTGTAAAGATTACTAACCAGAATCTAGTGGAATGGTTAGAGCATGAAGTTATGGTCTTTTCAGCTTTACATAGTTGACTTTATGGAACTGATTGGAAATCCTGCATGATATTTATATGCCTGGTGATAACTAGTTCTTTTGGAATTTAGAATTCACAAAAACTAAAGTAATATACGGTACTATAAATATTTGTGAAATGCAAACAAATCTTAATGTATATACTTAGAAATCCTTAAGTCTTAATTTTTTATTTTATTTTGCTTTATTTTTGGTTTGGTTTTGTTTTGTTCTGTTGGGTATTGTAAATTGAAAGAGGACTTACATTGTGTTTTCTTTCATTGTGGAACTGAGCTATTCTCCTGCCTCAGCCTCTCAAGTAGCTAAGGCTACAACCTTAGGTAATGTTCTTTTTGTATAAAATTCAGAAATAGAAATTATTGTATTTACATATTATATTAATATATTATTTTTAATTTAAAGATTTTTCCAATTTAACTTGGTGAAAATTTTCCACTATTGTCCAAAGTATGTTTCTGACCTACTCATCTTCCAAAAATAATTTTTTCTTTTAGATTTCATTTACTTTGCTTCCATAATTCATTCTGTCATTATGTATAATACTTTGTATATTAAAAGGAACTATAATCCACATTTCATTACTTTGCATTGGATTTTAGTTATGAATATATTTCTCTACAAAATTGAAAACTCCTTAAGGACAATGAATGACAATTTTACTTTATCCTCCATGTTAAAAAACAATTTCAGTATAGCCTATTACTCTTTCATTTGTCTATTTCTCTCTAATCTGAGTCCAAAAGAGACCAAAATCTAATATATAAAATTCAACTTTCATACAAAGAATGTAGCCCTCCAAAAAGTCCCCCCTCTTCATCCTCATCTCTGGCTTCTCACCTACTCACACTAGGGATTTGGTGAGAGGGTGATAGTTACTAAAAAACAAAAAGCATAATACAAATCTAGTTCAAAAGATTTTTTGAATAGCTGTAAGTAACAGATTGCTACTATAAATAGATAAAAGCTATGACAAAGGCAGCTATAAACTTTTCAGTAATGTCCCTTCCTTTAACAATTATCCATAATATGGGCCATATTTCCCAGCCTTCTTTGAAGCCAGCAGTGCAAAATATCCAGTCGCTGTTAAATAAGATACCAGCTAAACGCCTAGCCAGGAGAGATGATTCAGTGTTTAAGAGCATGGCTGCCCTTCAGGAGGCCTGGACTTTAATTCCTAGCAGTTACATGGCAGCTCACAACTGCCCATGCCTGACTCGAGAGGACCTAACACCCTTTTCTGGCCTCAGCAGGCACTGCACTCATGGACACACACACATACACAAATACACACATACACACAGAGAAATTTAAAATGCCATATACAGGTTCTAAAAGTATGTAAAAGTGAGCATACTACCAGAAAAATTTCTCTACTCTGTGACTCTTGGGTAGATACAGCAGAGCCTAGAAAGCCTTCATAGACAAGAAGACAAAATATATATGAAGATGGTACACAAATGCATTATGCTAATGAGTGTGGGCATGCTCCTTAAGCTCTGTACATTATTCTGGAACAGTAAAGTAAAAGGCACAGCTGTTCTAGTATCTTTATCAGTCAAAGACAAACTAGTCTTTTCTAATAACTGTGCCTAAATTGTGAGTACACAATTCTACACATAGTTGGGTATTTGTATGGCACAGGAGCCATATTTCTGTGAAAGTCTTCATTTCTGTATATTAGGATTTACCTAGCCTTATATCTACAGAGAAAAACAATCACTTTCATAAGTGATAAGATTTGTATTCCCTTTCAGACTTTATTTTACTTTCCATTTTTTCTGGTTGAACCTGCCTTGGTATGACTGTTTGACAGCAGCATTACTTCTCTAATGCCTATTTCAAGCCAAGAATCACTGAGATGTGACATGCAATCTCAGAGGCAAAGAGAGAGAGAGTTACATTTTTTGTGTGTGTAAGGATAGTGGGGCTGATGACAAGCCCTCTGTCCATTTTTTATGTCCCCGTTGTCTCTATCCACCTTATTTTCCAAGTCCATACATAGGTTAGAGATACTACATGGATATACCTAGAAAATTCAATAGCTCATATGTTGGCAATATTTCCAAAATTATCTCAATTGGAGCCTTTAGCTGCTTTCCACATGTAGCATAACCATGGCTGGGTTCCTTCATGACAAGGGTATATACCAGAGGCCCTGTAAGAAACACATAAAGCACCAGATGTAGGGACTTACTGTCCTGAAAATTCTTGGATTAGTGGGTGGGCCTGGGATGAACCTCTAAGTGACTTCTGATTTGATAAAAAAAAAAAAAAAAGAGAGAGAATATGTAGATAGAAGGTAACAAAAGCAACATATATTTGCTATTTAGCTGGTTGAATGGTTGATAATTGTTAAGTAAATTTATGATTTAAGATAATACATTGGCCGAACTTTTATGAGTCAAATTCTACATAAATTTTTTTCTATTCTTATTAACGATGTTCACTATCATGCTGATTGAGTCTTCATATTGTTCTTTTCCATTAAACATCCTCTAGCTCCATTGAGAGTTGATTGAAGACTTGTCTTTTACAACAAAATATATTCAAAATCACTAACTACTAGAACATCTAAGTAGCTAGTGGCCACACTGGTAGAGAATGGGGATGTGTTGGTGATGAGAACAGGACTGCTTTTAAAATATTTTATCAATTCTTTGATAATTTCATACTATGTTTTAAACATATCAAAACCCTCTCCTAAATCCGCTCCTACTTTCCTATACACCTGCCATTAGTTGGGGTTAAAAATCTGTGGCTTGATAGGTCATGGGCTCAAGAGAGGAAACTACTGATATTATTGTGCTAAATGGACATGATATTAAAGAGATTCCTAGTGCCTTATTGCTATAAGCATAGATCAGTGCATCTTTCAGCTGTCATCAGAGAAGCTTTCTGCAGTAGATAGTTATTAATATATAGACCCACAACTGGGGGATAGAGCTAGGTAAGATTACAATGGAAACCTAACCTGGAAATTTTTGTGACTCTACCTTTACTTCTATCTTAGTTGGTGTTTATATTGCTGCTATGAAAAACCATGGCCAAAAAGCAATTTGGAGGGGAAAGGCTTACCTTTCCAATTATTGCTCTTCATCAAAGGAAGTCAGGACAGGAACTCAAACTCAAAACAGGGCATGAATCTGGAGGCATGAGTTGATACATGCCATGGATGGGTGCTGTTTACTGCCTTGGTCCTTATAGCTTGCTCAGCCTATCTTCTTATAGAACCCAGGACCACCAGCCCAGGAATGGCACTACCTGCAATGGGCTTAGTCCTCCTCCATCAATCACTAATTAAGAAAATGCCTTACAGCTGAATCTTATGGAGGCATTTTCTCAATTGAGGTTGACATAAGACTAATTTCAAAACAAAGAAAAGTTTTAAAATTCAAAGAAATATCCACATGTGATTTGTTAGATGAGGATTTAGGAGTTCAGCCATTATTGTGGGAGCTTTGGAATTAAGGAACAGGAAGTGGCATCACAAGCTACCTTTCCTTGCAGCATCTGATGTTCATTCCAGCTTCATCCCGCCACTCCAAAATGGCTCTACATTTTACTTCTGTCTCCATACAACTAAAAAAGAGGAGCAGATTGACATTTTTTACACTGTAAATTCTCTACATTCACCATACCAAACCAAGACAAAACTGAAATTTTCTGGTTCTGGCTCTGAATCTTATAGGAACAGACTACTGTAATGTAGCTTGACCTCGGTCATCTGCCCATGTCTAATAGAATTAACTGCCAGAGAAATTGCATCTCACAGTGCCAACAATGTGGGTTTTCCAGGAAGAGGAGAATGTTTGCTGCTAGATGCATACATCAAATGTGCTATTATAGCTATATAACAAGTCTATTGCACACTCACCTGTCAAAGTATTCACATGTCCATCGCTGTTCATAGAAGGTATCCTAATTATAGTCAAATGTTATGAACAGGCCAGATTTCGAATGCTACATCACTGCCATGAAGATTTTGTTGTAATGTATAGAAGAGACCCTACAGTAAAAAATAAACTGTTATGTTTACATTCATGAGTGACTTGTTAGTCATGTAAGTTTAAATCTTTGAATACTTCTTGACTTCCTAGTCATAAAAGGACAAGGTGATGGGTGACTGGCAGTTCAATAACAGCTGTCTGTAGGTTGAATTGGCTAAGAACTCAGGACCTGCTCAGTCCATGAGGCTAGATGTTTCATGAGTCCTGGAGAATTCTTGGGGAACCATGGATCTTTAGCCCATGTTGGAAGACTGGAAAAACAGAGTTATGATGTAGCAGAAGATGGCCATAGCAGAGGGATGAACAGAGTAGATGCACTCACCAGCAAGGGATAAAGGCAAGCAGGAAGAAAAACATCAGCTTTTCCCTGGGACCTTTTTGTGTCTGGGCTGCTGCCAGAAGGTGCGATTCTTTCTAGGGGCAAGAGGATCTCTGTGTTAGTTTATCCTCTCAGGAAACATGCCTATAGATAAGTCCAGTGGTATGACTCTTAAAGACTCCAGATGTAGTAATGTTGATAACCAAGATTAGCCATCACATGAATAACCCCAGAAAGCCTTACAGAAAAAACAATCAAGTTGACTTCAGTAACTAATGAAATCTGCTAAATTGGAGACTGCCAAGATCCTGTAGTTCCTCATGTTGTGGTGACCCCAACCATAAAATTATTTTCACTGCTATTTCATAACTGTAATTTTTCTACTCTTATGAATTATAATGTAAGCATTACAACAACCCCCTGTGAAAAGGTTGTCTGACACTCAAGGGGACCATGTCACATAGGTTGAGAACTGCTGCTGTAGTTTATGGCCCTGCATGGAAAATAGCAGTAGTTCAGAAATTGTTTTAAACAAGCATGTGCCTTCTACCTCAAGCACAGCATGGAACAGCCAGTTTGGGGATGAAGAAGCTAAAAGACTTTAAGAAGAGATGGTTCTGAAAGGCAAGTGGGAATGCAATGAAGTCAGGTAATTACATTTAACAGAAGCTTTTTCTATATTCGGATTAACAAAGACTCAAACCAGCCCTCACCTGCTTCATCATCTTATCTCTGCTGATCCTGATAGAATTTTTTTCTTCCAAGCACTTTAGTGTCTGCAGCATCATGGCTTTTAGAAAAGCTACAGCCTGTCTTACTTCTTATCATGCTGGGCCTCACCCCACAGGGTGTTTTATATTACTCAAGGCAGTGGCAGAAGGAGAGACTAGATAATCTGAAGAATTGATTACCCTCAAGAGAATGATTCGAGAGCATTGCTAACTCATTAGATTAAAGGCTATTGTTTTCATTTATGTGGCTGTTTGTGGCAGTTTCTCCTGTGTTTGCAAAATTCATGTCTAATTTAGCATGGTCTACTTTAGAATAGTGTGCAACTTCACATATGGCATACAGCCCTTACAATAATAAATTCTCATACACCAATCCCCATCCTTTGTTATAGGGCTGTAAAACACGTAAGGTCTACATGTGATAAAGATGACCTTTCATTATCATTATTTTCTTTGCCTTCAAAACCCAATTAACTTGTAAAGAAAGTTGAAAGTCAGATTCTAAAAGCCTAGTTATTTGACATATGAATGATACCCACAGTACTTTTTCTTTTTCTATTTACATCAGAATCCCCATGTGATACCCCTCACTGTGAAAATCTTGCACAGTAGCTGACAATAAAATTCTCTCAGCTTTTATTTTTCTGAAAATATCCATGCGATACCTTCATGTTAAGAGATACTTTTTCTGGATCTAGAATGTCACCTAATCTGTAGCCTGTCAAATTTAATTATTTTTCATGTACCTCACCTATTTATAATAATTTCTTTCTCCTTCTGTGTGTACCCTGACTGCCTCCATTGCACCAGAAATACACATTTTAGTTATTATAGCTTCCAGAAGGTTATTTGCAACAGACCTTGACTTGATGGTGATGATGATTTTTGTTGTTGTTGTTTATATGTTATGTGACATTATTTGTGGGTAGATGGGAACAAACATCTACTTAACCCAGATAGTGAACACATAACAGATCAAATTAAGGATCCCATAAAAGTCCAAATGGGTGGACCAATGAGTTTGAGTTTCATTGGGATTAGCTAAGAATATGAGTAAGGGGTTACAGGAACAGAAATGACTCAGACACCTGCCTCACCAAAGCTCACAAAAGGTAAACACAGAACACACTAGGCAATCAGGCACCTCAGTAGGTTGCAACACATCCTGTGAATTAGTTTGGGTGGTCTGAGAGTATCTCTCAGTAGTCCTTACTTGTTATATGTGCTTGGAGCCTAGTGAATCTGGTCAACTTCAGACTCTTCATGAAGCCTTTGAGTTAACTTCCTTAGTTCAATGTAACTTGTTTCTTGTTATATGGAATATTCTACCTCATTTGAATATCCTGTGTCTTAATAAGCATCCCCTTTAAGATAGCAGTTTATCCATTGTATGTGTGAATGTGTGTGTGTGTGTGTGTGTGTGTGTGTATGTGTGTGTGTGTGTGTGTGTGTATGTAGTCGTGGTGGTAGTGGTGGTGGTGGTGGTGATGGCAGGTGCTACTACATAACAACACATGGTATAGCTTTGGACCAGAAGACCACATTGGTTAAATAAAAATTTTATTGCCCTCATCAAAGTTAGAAGATTAAGGATTATTGCTGTTTTACAATAAACACATTTTTTCTCTCCTCTGGAACTTGTTCACATTTATTGGCTACTTAATACTGTCTCACTGATTACAAAGCCAACTGGGACTTACTGCTTGATCCCTTTCCCCGGTCTCTTAAACTGCACAGTTTCTACTACCATGTCTCTAGATTTACAAATCTTTGTTTCTGCAGTATCTAGCCTGCTGTTAATCCCATCAACTATCATTTTCACTTCAGAAATTTACTGTTTATTCTTTGTAATTTTTATTTGGAACTTTCTCATGTATTTATTTCCACTTTGTCCATTATTTCTCTCTGTCTCCATCTCTCTCACTCTTGAAAATAGTGACACTACAATTTTAAAGCCTTTTCTAATCACTTTATGATGCTGGTCATTTTGGGCCTATTTCTATTATCTGATTTTGTGTGTGTGTGTGTGTTTGATATATTATAGTGTCCTTTTCAGATTCTTTATTTTTCAATGTTATATTTTATGAATTTCATTTTATTTGGGGTGTTTTTTATTACAGAATATTGACTTGTTCATTTGTTTGAGACAGGAACTACCCCAGGCTGATCTGGAACACTTCATGTAGCTGAAGATAAATTTGAATTTCTGATTCACCATCTTCTATTCCCAAGTGATAGGATTATAGACATGTACAAAAACTTATCTATAGGGATCTGAGACTCTAACCTAGGGCTTCAAGCATGTCATGCAAGCATTATACCAGCTGGGCTATACCCCCATCCCTTGACAAATGTTTTGCATGATCAGGTTATTTAAATTTTATTCCATCCTCTTTTAGGCCGGTTACTAAAATACCATTGCAGGCTTTTCTATAAGGTTCACATTATTCTGAGTGAATGTCTCACTTCAGATGATAAGAATACACACCTCTCAGCCCAGTTTGTGTTGGAGCTCTGGGTATTATTCAGCTTATTGCTACCTAAGTTACTTTGTCTGGTTTATCTTGGCTCTGTATATGTATCCCTTAGTGTTCCATCAGAGAGTCAAGGTGTTCTTTGTAGATTTTTGAAGGGTGTTTTCTGTGTCATTCTCCTTCCTGCTGTGTGCACCAACTCTAGCTATCTTAACTTCACCTTTCCTGAACCCTGTTGTCTATATTGTCAATGCAATATAACTACCTTGCTCTGTTGGGGTCATTCTCTTCCTGTAAATCTGAACAAAGTGATTCTAAGCAGAAAACTTGGCCAGGTGAGATTCCCTTCTATTGTTGAAAGGGTCATAATATTGGACTTCCTGATGCCCAGTATCTAAAAATCATTGTTTTATAGATTTTGGTTTTCTGGTTCTTGACACAAAAGAGCAAATCTTGTGTGAGTTGTTCCTGATATCAAATAGGATTCACTTTCTCATTAGCGTGGAAGCCAACACCATGCCCAGCTTTGTTATGTGGTCATCTGCAAGGAGTTCGAGAGTGGTAAACTCAGATTTATTTCTCCATGTTAATATTAGGGAACTTATAAGAGGGAGGGGCAGATGCTATCTGTTAGTTGTATGGTGAGAAGGAAGGGGCTTGAGTGGTCTAACAGGTTTGCATCAGCTTTTGTCCAGTGCAACCAGTACTTGAGAAAGAGAAGCTATTTAGACAGATAAAAGGCTTGTTTTCTCTCACATTTTCAGGCATTTTGGGTCCATGAGTGACCATCTCATAGTAGAATATAATGTTAGATAGGCATGACAGACCAACATTATTCAAATCATAGATGAGGAAACAAAGGAGCAAGGAGGGTCCAGGGAAAGTTATACCCTTTCAATACACACCACAGTGTCCTACCTCCCTCACCCAAACCGAGACTCCTAAGTCTCTACTCTTCCAACTGTTACCATTCAAGTATTTCATCAATATTCATAGGTCCGAGGTTCTGTTTCAGAGAAATTACTGTTCCAGGAAGAGACTTATGAGCTTGTGCCATGAAAAGGTCACTGAACCTGGAAACTTAGCTTGTATATGTGTCTATTCTTGGAGAGCCATTTCTAAACATTATCAGATAGATTGTGGAGCCTTTTCATAAAAGACAAGTTAAGCTCTTTTCACTTCAGGATTTATGTCTGGCTGTATGGAGACCTACACCAAGTTTGTTCCTCCTCCAAATCTCTATATAATCTTTTGGAAAGCTTGCTTTCCTCCTGCAACAAACTCGTCTCTCTTGTGTAAGGACCGTAATTTATCATCTTGGGTTTCTAAAAGATACAACAATATTTATGTACACTTGTCTTGGGTTTTATATGGCAAGAACTGCTTAAAAGAGATTCTGAGTCAGGCATGGTGGCACATGCTTTTAATCAGATTTCTGAGTTCAACGCCAGTCTAGTTTACATAGGGAGTTATGGTCAAGCGAGGGCTCCACAGTGAGACTATCCCGTCTCTCTCTCTCTCTCTCTCTCTCTCTCTCTCTCTCTCTCTAAATTATGGTTGAATGAAAGACAATACGCTGAAGTATACATGCAATTGGAAAAAAATCACCATAATGTGATTATAATAAATATGTGATTAAATGAGTAATATAATAGTTCACATGAGACTGAAACAGATGTATTACACAGTTTACATTTTAACCGAGCTTTATTTGCTTTTTCTTTTATTTTTGATTTTATAATTACATCATTTCTCCCTTCCCTTTTGTCCTGGACTCTTTTTTCATTGATAGTTATCATATGAACTTATGTATATACATATATATTTCTAAATATAACTTATTTAGGCTATATATTGTTATGTGAATTTTCAAAACTGTACATTTGATATTAGATAACAACTTTCCCCAATGTGAACATTCCTTATTCTTTGAGTATTTGTGGAGGGTTGAGGCCTCCCTCATACCACCCCAATCCACTTTGGCATATCTATTGGTTGTTGTCTCTGTTTTCCTCATGTTTAGGCAGTAAAGTTGGTGAGACTTTATCAGTGTAGCTTCTGACATTACTAGGAAACACAGCCTGAAATCAAACTCTCTGGTCATCAGTCTCTTGTAATCTTTTTGTCCCCTCTTCTGAAATCTTCCCTGAGGTTTAGGTAGGATGGTGTTTTATAAATGTGTCTATTTGGACTGTGATCTACAACTCTGCAATTTGATTGGTTGTGGTTTTCTGTTGTCTGTCTGTTATAAAGAGAAGTTTCCTTGATGAGGAGTAAGGACTAAACTTATCTATGAGTATAGATGGTACTTACAGTATATTTGGGGATTATAATGGCTTAATAAAGTTGTAGTTATGATTTCTCTTCCAATTACCATGACTTCCCTATCACTGGTAGTTGGCTAGGTTTTCATACCAGGTATAATTTTCTGCTGCTGAGTGGATGTTAAGTCCAGTTAGAGAGCTGTTCATTACTGTCAAAGTATGGATTATGTTGCCTTGCTGATCATAGTTCATAGGCATCATAGATGTGTAAGACTATTGTTTATTTCCCTCCTTTGGAAGCCTTCATGACACCTTCTGGTAGCATGAAAGCTAATCCTCAGGGAAGGGGCGTTCAGGTCAGTTCTAGCTCAGGGGCTTCTGCATCATGTGTCTAGACTGAATGATGTCTTCAGCAATAGGGACTTACCTTTCACTTCTGGGGGCAACCAAGGACAATAGTAATAGTCTGTAATGTTTTGGGAGTCTCTTCAACAGCCTTGAACAACACTCAAAAGAGAATGTCTCATATCAGATGTTGGGAGTTTTGTTTGGAGGTCTTTTGATATGGAAGGAAGCATTGTAAGACCAGATGAAAAAAATTTCACTCAAACTCTCTCTCTCTTTCTGTGTGTGTGTGTTATAGGTTGTTTTAGGTAATTTTTTAAGTAGCCCCTACTCTTCTGCTTGAAACTTGCATTTACCACATCCCAACGCAAAGCAGATTTATTTGCTATAGCCTCTGTCCAGTCGATACTTTTTCTCACTTTCAGTAGCTTGCCATATCAATCTATGCCCACTAGTAGCAGAAGCAGTTTATATAGTGCTACACATTGTGACTAACTTATGTAATTTATGTTTAATTTTAAAATTCAATAAGTAGTTGCCAGATGAGACACTCTATAAATCATCCAAATAAATAACGAATGTCTCTTCCAATGCAGGCTCTGGGCATAGAGAATTTCAGTCCAAATAATAGTGGCAAGGAAGAGAAAGTAGAAAGAAGGGGGAAAAAAATCACACAATTCAGCAAAAACATGTATATATTTGCTTTCAGAGCCCTGCTCTGCATTGCTGTGCATGGCAACACTTACACGTCTGTAGAGTCTTTTATGTTGGCATGTACCAATAGGAGATAATCCATCACAAAAGAGTGATCAGCCTAGTATTTTGCATTTCTGGATCTTAAAGGTAATTTCAGAATAATTTCTGTGAAAATATAGTTCTATATATCAAATGTGGATTGAGGGATTTCTACATAATAATCTGTGAATGGGAGCAGTGGAAAACAGTGGAAGAGGATAGGAATTGATAGAAAGGAGTGTTACCCTGCTCAGTGTGTACACGGAGACGTACTTTTCTTTCTTCCGTCCTTCCGTCCTTCCTTCCTTTCTTCATTTCTTTCTAGTTATTTGAAAGAGGATTCATAAGTGTTGAAGGGAAATCTTTTTATCCTGCAAAATAAATAATGGAGAGGAGAAAGAAAACCTGATACTAAGTGTAGGAAAGGGGCAAAACCATAAAACAAAAATACTACAGAGACAAAAGAAGATGGCAGCATCAAATGATAAAAGAGAAAATAAAATAACATAATAATATTAGAACTACATAACATTCAATTTCACATTGAACATAAAGGTTTTGAGTCATTTAGTGAGCTTTTTGCTTTAAGGATATTTAATTTCTTGGCTTTTGTGATATGTATCTTTATTAAAAGAAACAGAAATGAGTACGTGTGTGTGTGTGTGTGTGTGTGTGTGTGTGTGTGTGTGTGTGTGTGTTTCAGTTCTTCACATCTAAATTCAGAACTCCTTTACAGGATAAACTTTCTTGAGAAACTGCTTGGTGTAATTAAACTCCATAGGCCTAATCTAATCACCTCGTTTTCCCAGGAGAGTTTTATCATCTTGCATTCCCTTCTCTTGAACTCACCACTGGGTGCTATGACTGGCTAGCTCCTCTTCAAACTCATGGCATCCATATTTGAAAGTACTTTTGAAATGTATAGTTTTATGATCATTAACTATAGCATGTCCTATAATAGCTCAGTACTAGTACATTAAGCGGGGATAGCTCTCTTTTCATGCCACTCCCCTCCTGGCCTCAAAAGGACAGTAGTGCTTTGGCACCTTAGCTCTTATGATCAAAATCCAGCAGACATTGAAGAAATAACTTCCACTGGCTGTCCTTGCTAGTTTAGCATCTTCCCTGATACAACATTTGTTTCCTGGATTTAGGTTTATAGCAGGACATGAGGACACAGAAAAAGTTTCAAGAGGATCAAATACCTCCAAAGAACAAGTGCAAGAGTCTATGGCAGAAAAAATGCAGGTACTGTACAAAACAGGACTCTTTCATTCTCATACTAACTCCATGAAGTAAATATGGGTTTTGTGCATATGAACCCTTGCAGAAAAGTGGGATAATCAGTGTCTGCTAAGTGTGGGTAATTGGTTAGAACTGCAAGACTGTGGAGAGATTGGAAGGTTGTAGGTCCAGAGGCTAATTGCCTTATCCTGGGGTAATTTTAACTCCCTTCTCACAACAACTTTTCCTTACCCATCTCTATGTTAGAACCAACATCTTGTGACTGAGAAAACCTTTTTGGATTCTATTAATCAAGGAGATCACTAGGTTCCACCAACCCAAAACTAAGAATGCTCTCAGAAAGCACCTTAGGCCTCTAGAAAAGCATTACACCTCTTGCTGAAAGCACATCTCTGATGTATCCACCAATGTATCTTCAATTTGCCTTTATGTGTGATCTTCCTTGTTGTGTAAAACCATGAAAACTTCATGAACCTGCTTTCATGTTGAAATATGGAATTTGGTGTCAACTAAACCTGCAGTCCTGGGCCATGGACACTCAAAATGTCTTCAGAGTAAATCCTAATCCCTTTAAGACTAAAGCTGTGGGATTTTGTTTGTTTGTTTGTTTGTTTGTTGTCTTCTTTTTTTGCATTGACAGTTTATTGATTTTGCTGTACAATTGGTTGGGGAACCAGGGGCCCAAAAGTACTAAGATCACAGAGTTTGTTAAGTTTGCAATCAGATTCAATCCAGAGCACATATACCAGATCCTATGCTATGTAATGACAGGAATGCAACATGGAATCCTAAACAACAAGAGGTCTACAAAGAACTGAATGCCACAGAAAGCGAAAAGCCCAACTTGTGCAATCAGTCTGGGCCATGAGTCAAGGAAATATAAAAAGAGTTGGCCCTCTAAAGAGGCTAGGCAAGCATGAGCAGGAGCAAGCACCGTGAGACCCACTAGCATCAGGTTCCGTCTGTAGTATTTACCATGCTAAAGAGTACAAACTGTATACACAATACAGCTTGGCTCAAGCAAAGGCTGGAAGAACTCAAATACCTCCAGCTAGTGGAGAACTCTAGAAGTATTATGGAAATGCACAAAAAAACTATTGAGAATAAAACAGGGCACGTGATGCACACACAAGAAATTATGTACCCAGAAATGATTTTGAAGGCCAGAAAAAGGTGAGCAAGCATTTGGGCTCCACAAAGCATAGCAGTTTTCTTAAGAGTTTTGATTAAGAGTGAATTGTGGTAGTCCCTCCACTGATCATGACAGGAACTGTGTTTGGATAGTGCACTGGTTTCCTCCATCCACTGAGCATGACCGGAATGGTGTTTAGATAGTTCAGTGGCCTCTTTCATTTCTATGTGTGGCTGTACCAGTAGGTTTGCCCTTCCATGTCTGTGAAGTATCTCTCCCCCTACAGCTTTAAAGTGCCCCTCAAAATTTTGATGGTGTCTGATGACTGAGCACAGGCCTAATCTGACTTCTTTCTGGCTATCTGAATTGTATAAAGGGGAAATATGGTGATGTTGGTGCCACTAAGAACAACTGATTGGATTAAAAATGGGATAGGCAACAGGTTCTTCTAATAGTCTGCAAACCAATTCGAAAGTTGCATTGCAGTCCCAATTTCACAGGGTTTATTTTTATTGTGTGTTTAGGCTGTTTCCTGTGAAGGGCAGAAGAGGGCATCCAATCCCCTGGATCTAGAATTATAGGGGGTTTTGAACCATTGAACATGGGGGCTAGGAATCAAACTTGGGTTCTCTGGAGGAACAAGTGCTTGTAACCAGTGAAATATCTCTCCAGTCTCAGTTAATAGGGTTTAATTGACTCCACCACATTACTAAAGGTAGTGAACTGCAGGAATTCTGAAAGTCTTCCAGTTCAGCAGCATTCTACAGGGATGGTCTATAGAACACACAAACACACACACACACACACACACACACACACACACACACACATTCACACACAATCCCAGGAAACTGAAAATGCTTTTTCCAGGTTGTGTAATTTATAATCAGCTCCTTCATAAACAGTAGATGAAAGAACAAAAAGCTGTGTGTGTGTGTGTGTGTGTGTGTGTGTGTGTGTGTGTGTGTGTGTGTGTGTGTGAGATAGCTTGGGTCCGAATAACCAGTGTGGGGCTGGCAACCATTACATAGGAAATGGCTTTCACATCTAGGTAGGTTTGGGATTTTATTTTTTTTTTCAACAAAACACAGGTCTGAATAACCAGTTTGGGTCTGGCAACCATTACATGGGAAATGGCTTTCACATCTGAGTATCTTTGTAATTTCTTTTCAATAAAACATTCATTGGTGTTAGTAGGGATTAGTTGACAATTAGTAGTTAGTCGACAATTGGTATTGGTTATGACATAATCACTTGTCTAGTAATCCTAAATGTTTTTCCAAGTGCTTGTGTATCCTAAGAACACAAAGGTGTGAGGATAAAGAAGCTGGCCTCCAGTTGGTGCAGGGTAGAGAATGCTTTGATGAGATGGGTAAAGCCATGCCAGAATTATCAAAGTATGAGGGCTGGGTATTCCTAAACAATGTAATAGTCATGGAAATGATTCTGTGTTCTTACAGGCAGCAGGCAAGGACTGAAGAGGCAGCCAAGCTATTTGGAAATGAACACACCTGTTTGATAGACAAAGGGTTTTCCACTCTTGCTTCTCCCTAGTTATCAGCCAGCTGTCTGTGGTCAGAACTGATCATGTTCCCATGTTTTCTCTTTTTCTCGATATTCTCATTTTTAGCTAAAGGACATATCCCTTTAATCTGTAACCAAAGTTTTATCATTCTGTGCTTAGAGTCAGTTCCTCTTTTGGATAGCATTGTCTCTCTATCGGAGCTAATTCTAGAATCCTGACTATGCATCATGTCCCTTAGTCTGGGGAAGCATTTGGGAGTTGCTTTCCTTATCCCACCTCCCATCTTTCCCTGTGACTGCCGTTATCACTTTTATGTGATTAATTGTGCAGCTATCAAAGCAATCCACAATACCTATGACCTCTGCTAGCCATGGGACTGGACATCATCAGTCATATTTTCATTTTGACCATTTATTCAAAGAAAATTTATTCTCATGCCTGCTAGGCACAGGAAGTTTAGCACCATGGTTTTTTTTTTTTTTTAAAGAGCCTTTGGCCCAATAAAGAAGACAAATGTGAACAAATTATGGCTACAAGAAAGCACATCTGGCTGAGTCAGAGGTCAGCATGGGGAAAGAAAGAGTGTAAAGGCAATCCATTATCTACAGACAAATATGTGTGGAAAGTATTGAAGTAATTACATAGAACATGCAAATATAAATTTTGTTATTTACTGCAAGGTTTACTCCTGGGTAGCTGTTATGAGTAAGGTTTTTCTGCCAGCCTTGTCCCAGAACTGCACCAGCCCCAAATAACAAACTGAGATACTGTATTTGACATAAAGCTGTAGGCCAGTTACTAGATCCTTATTGGCTGGCTCTGTCTTAAATATTAACCCATTTCCATTAATCTAAGTATTTCCACGTGGTCTTTTCTTACTGGAGAGAGGGGCTGGCGTTCTGCTCTCTCCGTCTTCCATCTTGAATCTCCTCCCTACTTCCTCTCTCTTCCTAGTCTCCTAGTCCTACTTGTCTTGCTTTCCTATTGGCCAACAGTGTTTTATTTATTAACCAATACAAGAAACATATTTACAGAATGACATCTCCCATCAGGTAGATATGCCATAAGTACATTAATTCAAAGAACACAATCAATTTTAGTGTGCTTTGTGCTAACATTATGCTTGAAGATCCTGACTATACAAAGGTGGTGTCATCTCATTTCTTTCTTTAGGTTGCCAAGAAAACAAAGTAATCCAACATTACACTGGTATGTGAGAAATCTTAAGACAGCATATGGCAGCAAGAGACTCTGTTATACATGAGTAAACATTCAATCCTCCTGGATTACTACCAGAGTGCCCACAGAAGGCGTTTCTATTTATCAAGTAGGTTTTATGCAGTGGAGGAGAAAGACATGTGCTAAGAGTCTAAGCAGATCATAATTCTTTGTATTGTTCTGGATGCACGTGCATACAAGTACATGTAAAAACCAGAGGTCAACTTATGACACCATTCTTCAGGAACTCATCAACCTTATCTTTTGAGAAAAGGTCTTTCAATGGTCTAGAGCTCACCAGTTGGGCTTGGTTGGTTAGCCAACAAGCCCCAGGCATCTACTTGTCTCTTGCCTCCCCAGTGCCAAGTTTGCAACTGTGCACCACCATGCCCAGATTTTCATGTATGGACTAGGGATTGAACTCAGATCTTCATGCTTTCAAGCATTAATTATTCTTTTTATTACACAGAAATAAACCTAGACTAACTATTCAACAGACTCTTGGAATCAGCTTGTAATTTCAGACCAACTCATATTTTATGACCTCTAATCTGTACTTTAGTTGAAAAAATATAAGATAAAGCACCAATCACTGGTCAGGAAAGCAAATAAAGGCCACTGTCATTGTGAACTGTTTTCCTGGCTAGGATAAAGTTGCAGCAACCTGCTCTTGTCTCTAAAATAGGAGTTTCCCCCTACTTTGTAGGGACTGGGTTTATCTTATGAGAGATGAGCATGTCCCCTTTGTACATCATGAAACAGTAACAGTTGTTATTTGGAGTTTTGCCATTCTGGAACATTTTTTTAGTACATTTCAATCAAATGATTAGCTTCTTGGAATCTCATCTGGAAGACAAAATGTATGTGCATGGCCCAAAGAAAGATACTTGGAGACTTTAGTAGAATCAACCTAGGTGAACTTGCAAGATGTGTGTGACTCGAGAGAGAATTAAAAGTGACATTCATTCTATCAATGCTGTCTCAGCAGCACTGATACAATGCCTCCCCAGAAAAGCAGTAATATCTGAAAATGAAGGAAAAGTTGAAAATATTTTAAATATCAAGGAAGACATAAGGAAAACCAACTCAATTCAGGGCCTATCTCATGATTAGTAGGCTTGTCTGCAGGCCCCTTATTATGCTTTATAGGTACTGTTAACATGTAGAGTACTCAGTAAACACTCCCCTGTTATTGAATGAATTACATGCCATTTTTATTTATGTTTATGACATGGAAACTGAAGCTCAGACAGACAAGCAGAATACCCTTTTGCCATTAGGCTTTCAAGGTCTAATGTTAGAAGTGTATTTTGGGCATCGTCCCTCTATATCTTACTCTCACTAGTAGGGTGCATTCCTGGTGTACTTGGATTAATTAAGTCACTACTGGAAATTCTCTTTGGTTTTCCTTTGTTAATTAAAAAAGGGTTCTAACTTTCAAGTTTCCCTGCAGGCTTCATGCAGACACTACTGTGAAAGTCAATACTGAAGAGAGAAAATTGCTTTGTTTCTTGTGATTCATCCCCCACCCCACAACATTTAAAATTGACAAAAATATTTACCAATAAAACAACAGGAAGACTTTTTAGGCTTGGATATTGTGCCAAGTCATATGCACAGGGCTCATGTATTATACAATTATCCCAATGCTGAGCTAAAGAAACCATGGGAGACTATGACCTGTCTTCTCAAGGGGGATCTAGCCATGTGGCATGTTCTGTGAGCCAGTCTTCAATTCTCAATGACATACATTGATGTGTGTTGCTTACTCGTGATGCCTAAATTTGTGTTTTTCATTATGGAAAGTTTATTTGTATTTTTGAGATCTTACTGTACTTAAACATATCTCTCTTCTTTTATCTCCTCTGCACTAATTCATACTAAAACTCAAGTGCAAGTTACACTTTGTAAAAATATTTATCTGTTTTTCGGGGGTGGTTATGCATGGCATGCATGAGAAGGTCAGAGATCAACTTGTGGGAGTAGATTCTCTCCATTATGTGGATCCAGGGATTATGTGCTCAGGTCTTTGACTTGGAAGCATGTGTTTTTATCCACTGAGCCATCCTGCCAGCCTCTTTGCGTACTTATTTTAAAAACTCCAAACACAAAGAACTAAGAATGTCCATGTATTGTCAAAATTAGTCCTCCTACGGGCTAGTGAGATGATTCAATCAATGAAGTGTTTGCCACACAAGCGCAGGGCCCTGGGCTCATTCCCTGGAAGCCATGTGAAATGTTGAGTGCAGCAGTGGATGCCTATAATCTCAGTTCTGGGGAGGTGGAGAACAAAGGATTCATGGAATGGACTATCCAGGCAGCCTAGAATTATCAGCAATCTCACGGAGAGACTGTGTCTCAAAAAATAAGGTGGAAAGCAATAGAGAAGCACACATGATGACAATTTTAAGCCTCCACAGAAAAGTGCACAATCCTACACACACACACACACACACACACACACACACACACACACACACACACACGAGTCTTATTTAATGTTAGTTGTCTCAGGTTATTTAAGAACTATCCCACGAATACCTGGACACACCCCACTAAGGCTGATTATCAGATCAGTGTGTTGACAAGGATATCCACTATGACAGAATCTGTAAAAGTGGCTCTCAGAAATTGAAATTACTTTTGGACTTTTATGCCTTCTCTTGTCCTCTTGGTTTGCATCTTAAAATGTTAAATAGAATAAGCAGTTGAGGAGATGATGAAAGACTGAATTAGTCACTCACTTACCAGTCACCCAAAGTTCTCCATTGCTGGCTACAATAAGGACTGAGATGCAGAAGATGTTTCTGAACTGTTATCTTGAAGTTTCTTTTCAACCTGGCACACACATTTTATATTAGTTGTGCTGATGGGAAAACAATGACATTGGGTCACATTATAAAATATTTCAATGATGGAGGAAGCATCCTGTGGCATCAATATGTTTGAGCAAAATATAATACCTCTGACTAAGACAGGAATCATCTGAAATAACCAGTGTGGCAGCAATATGTCTCCAACAGTAGCAAACTTGGATGGTAAAGGGGTTAAGAAGCATAGGAAACCATCTTTAAACTCTTCCAAAATTTTTAATCTGAACTTTGCAGAAACCTTTGACTTTATTGCATAGTAATAGGAGGTCTGAATGACTCAGTGTAAGAGTCTATCTTAGATGGCAAACAGAAGGGTAATACAAATGTGGTAATACCAAATACATATCCTAGCCATAGAAAGACATTATCTCTTTGTAAATCTAGGGTTTGAATGCCAAGAAAATGATGATTGCAACCCCTTAAATAAGGAAAATTCAAGTTCAGTCACACCATAGAGTTCAGGACTTAGGCTAAGAATAGACCAACATTTGAAGATGTTTTTGAAACCCAGGGGTATGATGCTTTAATTTAATATAAGTGTAAAAGTCAGATGCTGTTGCAGGAGAATTGTCTGCCTAGCCAATCCACTGTGCCAATAAAACAACTTTGAGTCTAGGATGGATTCAATTATTGACTAACTAGATTAGCCGTAGAGTTCTTGGAGGACTTTGTATGATGGCTAAAAAGAACATGAAGAGATTTGGGGAGGAGATTGGGAGAATTCCTAGGGCACAAAGTTCTAGAGAATAGAGAATGTTATCCAGTCACTTGGCTTTCCCTGAAGTTTTTAGGTCTTTATCTCAATTTCTGATTTCTGAGTTTTTATTACACTAGGACAAATTAGGTAGTCATTTCACCTGGCAGCTACAAGATACTGATTAGCTTCTCATTCTGGAGGATTTATCAGAGATTTTACACATTTCTTTTTTGTTAGTAGATATGATGGACATTGAATGCACTTAAAGCTTTGATTCATGCTGTCCCTATAAATGTAGCAATTATTAAGAAAGAATTGCCTTGAAAGTGGATATGGTCATGTAATCTCCATTCTTTAAAGGCATATATCCATGTATATCTACAACCATGTACCTACTGATGATTAACTTTAATATTCAACTGAGTTAAGAGAAAAACTTGTTAGAGTGTTCATAGACTTACAGAATTCTCTGTTCTTTAAGAAATCTGCATGTCTTATAGGTAGCTGGACCACCTCAATACAAAGAACATTGAAGAAAGTTGAACAAACCAATACATTTAGTTTATGGTTCATGAACTTTGAACAGGGTTTCCCAACCCAGCCTCTAAGTATTCTTTACAGGGAATTGAAAATCTCAGGTTGATTCATGAAGAGGTACACTCAAAAGGTAGCCCAAACAATCTCCTTTGCCTGGTGCCTCTTACGCACATAAGAACGTCAAAGCATCCACTCAAACTCCTCTACTCCCTGTGCTTAAGTCTCCTTGGACAAGGATTAAGTACAATTTGAACGACTCACAAATGGAAAGATAAGGCTGATTGTGCATTTTCAAAATATGTTATTATTCTGAGAAATTATCCTCAGTATTTCTTTTTTCCCCAGATGAAAACTTTTCTCCATTTTCCTAATTGGTTAATTAGTACTAAGTGTGGTGAGACTTGATAAAAAAACATTTTCCTTCAAGTCTCAGCTGTAGGATTTCTCTTAGGTTTTTTCAATTTATTTTGTTGTTTGGTTGGTTTGGTTTTGTTTGTTTTTGTTTTGTTTGGTTGAGACAAGGTTTCATTGTGAAGTGTAGGCTGGTCTAGAAAACTCACTATATATTCAGGCAGTCTTCATACTCATGACAATTCTCCTGCCTTACCCTCTTGAGTACTGGAATTTTAGGTTTGATTGACCATGCTTGTTTTAGGGTGTCAAGTTTAGTTTAAAGATCCTTGATATAGCAGCAATTATAACTCACTGAATTGTTCTAACCTACTTGCCTAATGTGTCCTTTCACTTTAGAGTAATTATAAGAAATCATTCCATCATTCAACTAATATTTATAGGACATTTACCATGTGTGCTTGAAATTCTGTGGGAAACATGAGCTACCATAATAATCAATGCACATATGTTCCATCTTGTGTTGAATTAGAGTACTACAAATAGAGTGGCTGAAAAAACAGATTTATTTCTATGAAGTTCAGGGGACTAGAGCTGGAAACTTAAGATTTTTAGGGTTAGTGTTTTGAGGACTGCGACAGAAAGCACAGTTTCATCATACGGTTTTGTATGTAGTTGTCTGTCTCCAGCATCTTTTCACACTGTCTTCTCTCTATGCAGGTCTGTGTTTTTTTGTTTGTTTGTTTGTATTGTTTTGTTTTTGTTTCTATTATTATTTTTTACATGTCCATCCCAGTTCCCTCTCCTTCCCTTTCTCCCTCCCTCCTTCTCTCTTACTTTTTCTCCCCCCTCACATGTACCCTGACCAGCCTCCCCTCTCATCCTACCATCCCAATTCCACATGTAGGGCCATGCCATCCAGGTGGGTTCATGTAAATCTGTCAAGTCATTTGAAGTAGGGACTAAGACTTTTCTCCTGTCTCTTGGTTAAGGGAGAATCCCTCCATGGGAATGTTCTGCAAGGTCCTTTTGTGCACCAGGAATACATCCTGGTTCCACTGTCTGAGGTCCTTTAGACTGCTCAGTACTTCTAGCTGAGACCCATATTCAGAGGGTCTGTGGTTTTGTTCAACCTGGAACCTACTCTATGCCCGTATAACCTCATTTTAACTAATTACATCAACAATGGCCCATATCTACAGCATGCATTTCTGAATAGTTACATTCAATGATCTTAACAAATAGAATATGAACTTATGAATTTGAGGGGACACAAGCCCATAGCACCTGACATGTGAAACTTTTGCCCTAACAGAGGTAGGCTGATATTCCTTCAATGAAAGGATAGTGAGGTTGAATATTTTTAAAGATTTTATTTTATTTTATTTTTATTAATGTTTTCTTGTTTGTGTGCAGGTATGTGAATGTATGTTCAGTGCCAGAGGAGGCCAGAAGAGGGTGTAGGATACCTGCAGCTGCAGTTACAGGCAGTTGTGAGCTACTCAATCTGGGTGCTGAGAATCAAACTCAAGTTCTCTGCAAGAGCAATACATGTTCTTACTGCTGAGCCATCTCTCCAGCCCAAAGACACTGACTCTTAAACTCAGTATTAAATTCCATGGTGGAAATGAAGATAAGTTTGGGTCAAAGGTGTATCCAAGTTTCTGATTTGTAGTTTTTTTCAAGCAGTTAAAAGTCAGATACAGAGAAATAAGAGGGGAATATGATGTGTTCATTGGTGACTTTTTCAATGGAAAGATGTCTAAACAGAGAGAATAGGAGTGGATGAATATAAAGTACATGAAATATTTAAGTGAACTATATTTATGAAATCTGACAATGTGAGCAATGAAAAGATGTTTTTAAAAAGGAGGGTTAAAAACAGAAACTATATGGGACTCCTTAGAAACCATGTAAGAAGAGTGTAACTGAAATAGTTATTTAGACTATTGCTTGGGGGGGGTGCATACATACACACTGAATTGGATACTGCAAAATCACCTCTTTCTGTTGCTATTGTTTTGTGACTTTTTTTTTCTGAGACAGAATTTCTCTGTGTATCTTTGGAGCATGACCTGGTACTCACACTGTAGGTCATTGTGGCCTCAAACTCACAAGTACTGGGATTAAAGGCATGCACTGCTGCCACCCAGTACAAAATCACCTCTTTAAGATTAGCTTACATACAGTAAAATATTTCATGAAATTTATTGCCAATAAGCCTGGTGTGAAGGAATTGTTAAAAGAAGTTATTTAGGAGGAAAGATAGGTCATAAAGTCGAATCAATAGAAGGAAGAGAGAATCTTCATTGAAGGATCAAGTTAGGGAAAATACAATTACTATTTTTTATTAATATTTAATTAACAAAAGTATTACTTAATTTAGCAACTGATGGGAGCAGATGCAGAAACCCACAGCCAAACATTAGGCACAGCTCAGGAAACCCTGCAGAAGACAGGGAGGAAAGATTGTAGGAGCCAGAGGGGTTGAGGACACCATGAGAACATGGCCCACAGTATCAATTAAGCAGGGCTCATAGAGCTCACAGAGACTAAAACAACAATCATGGAGCCAGTATGGGTCTGAGCTAGGTACTCTGAATTTATATTAAGATTGTGTTCTTAGAGGAATCTAATAGTAGGAGTTGGGGATATCTTTAATTCTTTTGCCTGCTCTTGGGACCCTTTTCCTCCTACTGAGTTGCCTCATCCAGCCTTGATAGGAGAGTTGTGCCTACACTTACTGTAATTTGTTATGACTTATTCCCTGGGGGGGATTGCTCTTTTCTGAAAGGAAACACAGGAGGAATGGAACTGTAGGAGAGAGGAGGTGGGAGGCTGGGAGAAATTAAAGGAGGGGAAGCTTTGGTAAGGATTATTATATAAGAGAAGAATAAAAAATACTAACAACAATATTGTGGTAGTTTAAATGTAATTATCCTCCATAAGCTCATAGGGAGTGGCACTATTAGGAGTCATGGCCTTGTTGGTGAAAGCCTGTCACTGTGGAGTGGGTGGGATTTGATGTTCCATAAATGCTCAAGCTATTCAGTTTGCCAGTCTTCATCCTGTTGCCTACAGGTGTAGGACTCTCAGCTCCTTCTTCGGCTCCATGTTGCCTACATACTGCCATGTCCTGCCATGATGATAATGGACTAAACCTCTGAACTGTAAGCCACCCCAATTAAACGTTTTCCTTTATAAGCATTTCCATGCCCATGATGTCTCTTTACAGCAAAAGAAACCCTAAGACAATATGTATGTATTTATGAAATGCTTATATTCATGAAATACATGGCAGCCAGTGATAATAAGAATGAAGGAATCAGAGTTCTTTCATCTTATTATCAAAAGGTATCAGACACAACCCTACAATGTGTAATGAGTACGGTTTTTCCGCCCGCCACCGCTGGTCTTGTCCTGCCGCCGCACCAGCCCCAAATAACACACAGAGACTCTGTATTAGATATTATTATACTGTTGGCCAGTTACTACTTTATTATCGGCTAGCTCTGTCTTAAGTATTAACCCATTTGTGTTAATCTATGTATTCCCACGTGGTGTTCTTACCGAGAGCCGGCTGCCGCGTACTGTTCTCTCCAGACCCTCCATCTTGACTCCTTCTTACTACTTCCTCTTTCCTCCTTGTCTCCTAGTCCCTCCTCTCTTCCTTTCCTATTGGCCAATAGTGCTTTATTATTAACCAGTATGAGAAACATATATACATAATGGCATCTCCCATCAACAATGTAATAGAATGTTATTTAAAAACAGAATTGGAAATCTTTTGGTTGCATATTGGAAATTTATTTGAAAGCATAGTGGATATACTAAGGGAAAAAAAACAATAAGGCAATTTAAAAATATGAGTACAAAGCTGAAAATATTTTTTCTTTTTTATTTTTTTTTCTTATTTTACATATCCATCCCAGTTCCCTCTCCTTCCCTCCCTCCCATGCCTCTGACCACCCTCCCATCCCATTCCCCTCCCCCACTCCACAGGGAGGATGATGCCTTTCATGAGAAGTCAACAAAATCTGTCAAGTGATTTGGAGTGGGGATTAGGCCCTCCCTCCTGCCTCTAGGTTAAGGGAGTATCCCTCCATGGGGAATGTGCTCCATCTAGCTAAAATATAAAAGCCACAAAATCATATCTATACATTCAGAAGGAGAATTTGAGAAAATTTAAACACTATTTATGATTAAACTCTTGCAAACTCACTGTAGTTATGGTTCTCTGCACTAGACCTATACAAGGCTGGACTCATCAATATTGCATCAGGGAAGGAGAAAGGGCTCATGAAGTCCAAAACCCTCCCCAAGGAGAAACTACTAGCAGGTAATGGTTGCTGGAGGAGGCAATGTCATGTTCTTCAGTGGTGTAGCCACTGAAAATTAGCTATGTTCCAGTAAATAACCTCACATCCGTGTTCATGCAAGCAACCTTAATTAAACACAGTGGGTCACACATAAAAATAGCATGAAAGGAGAAGAGGAACTTCTTGGAAACAGAGGGCTTTACCAAAAGAATGAGGGGATATGGGAGATGTGAAAATGACTAAAATTCACTACATGTATGAGCCTGTCAAGGAATAAATGAAAAAAATTAAAGTTCTCTGAAAACAATTTAAAAAGGAATGTTCTCATCTTGTCAAAGCACATCTACAAAATTCCAACATCTGTTTTTAATGGTGAGATAAGAAGCTTTCCGATTGGAATCAGCAACCAGACAAGGGCTTTTTCATCACCTTTTAAACTTACACTGTAAAACTTAGCTAATAGAGTAAGAACACAAGCACACTTATGTCCCATATAAATATATGGAAGAAATACAGCTGCTTTGTTTATAGGCGGCATGAATGCCTATTTATAGAATATCAAAACAAGAAAATTAAATTTAAATCCTTCTATGCCTAGTAAGATAAATATATCAAGATTGCAATATACAATGTTAATATAGGTAAGCAGATCACTTTCCACATAATTAATGTCAATTAATTAAATAGTATCATCATACTATTTAATTAATGTACAAAAGATAAAGTAATTAGATATTAGTTTAACAAAATACAAATAAGGTAAAATGCTGAAAGCTATAAAATGTTGGTAAAAATAATAAAAATACAAGTAAATATTTATGGTTTTAGATAGGAAAGGTCAGTTTTGTCTACCTGGAAAGCAAGCTCAACTCAGTCTATAAATTCATCCTTGGCCCAATCAGCATTCCATTAAATTATTTTCTAAATATCAGCTGGTTGTAGTGTTTAAATGAGGAGGCAAAATAACCACAATAGCTAACACACTACTGAAGAAGTAGAGTCAGAGAACTGAAGTTTCATGGCTTCAAGGCTCACTATAATCTACAGCAGTAAAGGACATGGGGTATTGGTAACAGAAAAGATGAATGGATCAATGAAACAAAATAGGCTAGAACTACACACATGAAATTCACAGTTGAGATGGGATGTAACTTAGCTGGTAGAATGCTTTCTTAGTATTGTTTTGATCTCCAATACTGCATAAAATTGTGTATGCGTTTTCGTGCCTGTAATTCCAGTGCTTGTTGAGTAGAGGTGGAAAGATCAGAAGTTCAAGGTCATCCTTGGCTACATTGGAGGTAAAAGATCAGCATAAGTAATATGACACTTGGCTCAAACAAAAAAAAATGCAGTAAATTGATCTTAGACAAAGAAGAGAACACATATAAGGGAAAAAAAAAAACAGTCTTTAAAAGTGGTTTGAATAGGCGGATCTCGGAAAGCAAGTGGATGGCACTTGAAGAAACCATCCTGAATGAGGTAAACCAGTCACAAAAAAAGAGGAACATGGTATGTACTCACTCATATATGGATTTTAGACCTAGAGCAAAGGATCACCAGCCTATAATTCACACCACGAGAGGAACTAGGATACAAGATGTATTCTAAGAGATTCATATAAAGTCCCTCACAGAAGGGGGAAGGGACAAGTTCCCCAGAGCACATGGGAAGGGGGGCAGTGAATGGAGAGAGAAGTAGGAGAAAGAGAAAGGGAGGAGAGGAAAGCATGTGCAACTAGGAAGATTGAGTCAGGATAGGAATAGAAGACAGGAGAGAGAGAGAGAGAGAGAGAGAGAGAGAGAGAGAGAGAGAGAGAGAGAGAGAGAGAGAGAGAACAAACATAAAAGAGGAAGCCATTATTGGTTTGAAGAGAAAACTGAAACTAAAGAAAGGTCTAGAGACCTACAAGACTGCCGCCAACTAACACTTTGAGCAACTATGGAAAGACTACCATAAATGCCCTTCCTGGATAGTGAGATCAACAACTAACTTATCCACCATCATGGAGCCCTCATCTAGTACCTGTTGGAAACAGAAGCAAATACCCATAGCTAAACACTGAGTCGAACTAGAATCCAGATGCAGAGGGAGAGGACAAGACCAGGTTGCAGAAAGACCTGAACAAGGAGGAGCTAACAGGTCCCCAGACTGATAGCTGGGAATCCAGCATGGGACTGACTCAGGCCCTATTGTATATGGGTCTCAGCCAGAAGGACTGAGTTTTCTAAGGGACACCAGGGATGTATCCCTGGTGCACAAAAGGACTTTGAGGACACATCCCCCATGGAGGGATACTGCCTTAACCTAGAGACAGGAGAGAAATCCTAGTCCCTACTTCAAATTACCTGACAGATCTACATGACCCTACATGTGGAATTGGGATGGGGGGATGGGAGGAGATGGTGGTCAGGGTGCATATGAGGGGCCAGAGAGAGTAAGAGGGAAGGAGGGAGGGAGGAAGGGAAGGAAAGGGAACTGAGACGTCATGTAAAATAAAAATAAATAAATAATTTTTTTTAAAAAAGAGTTCTTAAAATATAAAAATAATGGTTGGAATAACTGGACACATGAGAAAATCAACAGATAAACAACTGAAATTAATATAGGCAGAGATCTCACATCTTTCATAGAAACTAACTACAGACCTATAATCACAGTGGAGAACTAAAATTTCTTAGAACATAAGAAAGTGTAGTTTATATAATCTTTTGTTCTGTTTATTTTTGACAAGTTCTTGCTATGTAGCCCAGGCTGGCCTCAAATTCACCATCTTCCTGCCTCAGCCACTGTCCTTGTACCATTAATTGCCAGTTTAGCAGAGAGTGGAGCCACCAAAAGAAGGGTCACTGAGCATCCCTATGAGAGGGATTATCTTGATGGCTTTAATGAGTTAGAAATGCTTGTCTACTGTGGGTGTCACAGTTCCCAGGCAGAAAACCCTGACCTGTTTAAAGAGGAGAAAATGACTGAGAAGTATATACACATCATTGCTCCCTGTTGCTGGCTACGGATGTGATGTGGTCAGCTCCCTTAAGCTTTCTGTTGTGACTTCCCACCTGGAACTGTGGACCAAAAGCAAGCCTTCTCCTTAAGATGCTTCTGTTAGGTTGCATTTCCATAGGAACAAAAAAAGAAACTAAGACAGCCACCATATCCAGGTGACCACAAGACCAATAAATGACATAGAGTGTGAAAGAAATATTTGATTAAGTGGACTTAAATAAATTAAAACTTCTGCTTTGCAATAAACACTTCAAGGGAATGAAGATCATCAAAGATAGAACTAGATATTATTATTTAAAATATATAAAACTCTTTGCAACAATATGAAAGCATACAAATTTATTAAAAAGTGACCCAATGATCTTACCAGATAGCTTATCAAAAAAGATATACAGAAGACAGGAGAAAAAGATGGTTTATGTCATATTCTTTCAGTGAAATGAAAGACAAAGCAGGAGTGCCATACCACTGTGTGTCTATAGTCATGGCTAAAACCTAGAGCACTATCATTAATTGTGTCTGGAAAGGCAAAATGGTACCGGCACTTTGAAAGGCAGTTTGGAAGTTTCTAGAAAAACTGAACAGTCTTGAACCAGTTGATTTGGCAAGTTGTAGTCTTTTGTACCAGCCCCATGGAGCTACAATGTCAGATTCACACAAAAGCCTTTACAGATGCTGTTTACCATGATATTACTTAGAAGTAAACTTAATTTCTTTCAGTGAGCAAATGGGTAACTAAACAGCTACAATCAGACAGTAGATATTATTCAGTGATGAACAGAAGGGAGCCTATGAAGCTGTGAAAAAACATGGAGGAAAAAATACATATTCTTAAGTGAAAAAAAAAGTTACATAATTCAACAGGCAGGGAAAACATACTGGTTTTTAAATAGTCAAGTGGTTGGTGAAAGATAAGTAAATAGGAAATTTTTAAGTACTGAAATTACTCTACTTGACAATATAAAAGTGAGTATATACCATTATGTATTTTACCAAACCCAAGAAATTCACCAATAGTTAATCCTAATTTGAACACAAGGTTGTGGATAATGATGACATATATATATATATATATATATATATATATATATATATATATATATAGTCAAATTTAGCAAGTATACTACTGTGGTGGGTGTTGTTGATAACGAGCCTGCCTATGCACAGAGGAATGCACAGATGGGATCTTCTTTAAATTTTCTGCTAGTATTTTCCATTAAAAAAAATTATGTATACCCTAAGGAATTTTAGTGACACAGCTCATAGACTCCACTGTCCTCTGAGAATAGAGTGGGAAACAGGTTCAAACAGAGTTAACAAGTGGTTAGCAACTGTAACTTTAAAATAGGGCAAATCCAGGTATGGGTGTTGTTAGGTGGGAAAAAAGGAGGAATAAGACCATACTTTTGTTAAATACTAAATTGGAGGCCTCAAAGAGTAAAGAAATCACAGACACAGAGGTTTTAGAATAGTTAGAAATTAAGAAAAGTGTATTTTTCTGAAAGACCTAAAGCAGCAATGTTAATGATGGACTAACCTGGAAACCAATATCTGTTCCTTGGAATTTGCTAACTTCCTCTCACAAGGCCCTGAGATAAGAATTCACACTGCCCCTCCTTTCCTGTGAGTCAACAGGTGGTGAATAGGGTCCTTAGGAAACAAAGAGATAGCTGTAACTCTGGTTTGCCCAGACAAAATTAATTAGCACACCTTGAGGCCCTAAGGTCTGTGGACCCTAATAGCAGACCATCAGGCCTCCAAGGGTCATGTACTCAATGGACAGAGTGTCCCACCCCCTCCCTAAGCTTGTGGGTTTGCCTTTAAAAACACCTGGGCCCAGGGGAGGGGGCTTCTCTCTAGCCTGTGTGCTGGAGGAGCCCGTTTACGCAAACGTTTCCTGTTCATTAAATAAAGCCTCTTGCATTTTGCAGCAACTGGACTGGACATTGAGTTCTTGGGGTATCGACCAAACCTGGAAGATTCCTCATTCTGAGGGTCTTACAATTCATCAGGAAAATAAAAAGAAGAGTGCAGTACGCCATGCCAAATGTTTTGAAACAGATAAGTAGTGTTTTAAAGTCTAACCTATGAGATGGCCAATGGGAAACTGGATGGACGATTCAGAGGATGAAGAAGCACGTGTTGTCTCCAACACAGCAAACATTCTCTTGGTCTGTTTCCCAGGAGTGGGGCTATGCTGGCTAATTTTACATCGACTTGACACAGACTAGAATCATCTGACAAGAGGGAATCCCAATTGAGAAAATGGCTCTGTAAGACTAAGCTGTAAACAAGCCTGTAGAATACTTTCTTAATTAATGATTGATATGGGAGGACTCCACCCATTGTGGGTGGGGTCATCCATGGGGCTGGTAGTTGATGGGTTCATTCACTAAGAAAGCAGGGCTGAAGAGTAGCCATCATTTCAAAGGCTGACTGACATCTGGTTCTCTTTCCTGCTCTGTGAATGCGCAGGGAAGGGAGGGTCCAGCAGACTTATCAGTTTTATTTAAATCCAGTGAGATCCCTATGCCATTGAATGATAAGAAAAAGACTTTTCAGTAGTCCTTTTCTTCCCCACGTACAGTCGTTTGATTGTATCACTTATCTTGTGGTTTAAACATGAATCTCTAAAGCACTAGAGTGTCTCAGAAGACCAGATGTGACAGGAGAGAACCACTGAGCTGTTCCCCATCATCACATCATAGTGTTGCTGAGACATATGGTGTGAAGCAAATATTAGCGTGTGAAAATATAAAGCATCAGGATGCATCTGAGTTATCCCTCCCTGGTTGCATTTGATCTGTGAATGCCGGAAACACTCCATTTCATAGCCATCTTTATCATACAAAGTAAGCACACATTTGGGGGGCATAAAATCAGATGCTTCAGACTGCATGCAATTACCAACAATTGCAGTTCCCTCGGAAGAAATATTTGAGTCAACAAGAAGAATTGTTGCTTTGGAGTTTGCTGAAGAGAAGCTGACACAATAGATAGACATTAATACATTTATATTTAGCAAATCTTGCTTTGCTATTTCTCCTCAGTTCTGATCATTAATGACTATAGAGGTAGCTTTGGTTGTAGTTAATTTTAACCATTGGTTCTGTTTTCATTAAATAGTCTCCCTTGAGATTTAAAATTTGTGATTCAAAATCTTGTGATTCAAGTGCTTTGAATTGTATCTCCCTTATGTTTTTGGAGGTACACTTGTATGTGATTGAGATAAACTTGTTTCTGACATGTTAAAAATTTCATTTATAATAACTAGTGATGTGAGACAGTACAAAATAAATACCAAGAGTTAGTGTAAAGAAGCTGTGAGCAAATGACAAGTCTGTGTAAAAGACAAAGGAAAAGTTTAGGGGAAATTTTAAACTCTATTTGGTGCTGGCTGTTAAATGAATAATGGCAAGTGTCCCAAGAATCAAGATTAAAGTATAAACAAACCCTTCTATTAATAAAAGTATTTGTGGGATCAAGCGTGATGTGTCTGGGCCTGCATGCCATGTGTATTGAGCAAATCTTTCGTTTCTCTTTCCCATCTCCTTAAACACTTGCCATTCTTCCTGTGAGGTAACCTTGAAATCCTGTCTTCTAGGTTTTGTTTTTTGTTTTTATTGTAAAATCCAGACTAAATATTAGTGGACCATTGTGCTATCACTATTAAAGCTGACTCCTTGTGTTTACTCTGGTTTGGTAACTGTTCTCCAATGCCTCTCTATTTTTCCTTCCCAATATTTAGTGGCCAATATTCTACACTCTCCTTCAATAAGATCAACTTTTTCAGCTTCCAGATAAGAATGAGTGTTGTTTTCCTTTTTTGTTTCATCCTTTCATGCTATGGCTATCCTGTTCAGCAACTGCAACTCCACAGTACCAGCAGCAGTTACAGCAACAAATGGACCACAAGAGCCTGGCTTTGTTTCTCTTTCAGACTGGATCAATCTCGTGTAGCCCAGGGTGGACTGGAACTCACAGAGATGCCTCTGCCTCTGCCTCTGCCTCTGCACCTCTCTGCCTCTGTGCCTCTTTCTGCCTCTCTGCCTCTCTGCCTCTCTGCCTCTTTGCCTCTGGTGCTGAAATTAAAGATGTGTGCCACCACTGACTGGCCTTTCTTGCTAGGTAGTGGCTAGCTTGGCATTCTGATCTTCAGGCAAGCTTTATTTGTTAAAGTACAAACTCAATGTCACCACAGGAAGATCCCCAAAGTCACCTCTACAGGTTAACCCAGGAAGGACTATGTACAGATTCTAAGCCTAGTTTTCTATGGGTACCTTCAAGCCCACAGCAGTTCCTGGTGCTCAAGGCAGTTTGTCTTGGATTCTTAGATAAAAGTATTCCATGGGTCAGTCCCTATGGATAGTCTCAAGTTGTATGATATCTAGTGTAGCCATGAGAATGAAGCTGCATTTTCAGTGGGGATCCAAGAAAGATAAGAAGCTAACATCATATAACAGCCATCAGGAAAGTCGCCAATATTAGTATGCACCATAAGAGAACAAGGATGGTACAGATCACTAAAACCAGAGAAATGGAACTCTTTCAGATTTTAGAGGCCTACCCTCCTGCCACTGGAGACCTAGGATTTTGGACCTGATGCTTCACTCTTCAATGTCTGCCCTAGTAGGGTTTCAAACAGTTGGTTTGATTTAGGCCAATCTCCCCTTTCTGCTTCCCTATTTCTTCCTTTTGAATTCAGAATATTTAGCCTATACCTGTTTTACAAATGTATTTTAAAAGTATATAACTCATTGTTGATATTTACAGGGCCTTCTGCTTAAAGTTTGCCTTGAATCTTAGGAGAGTTTTTACTTGGGTTTTTTTTTTTTTTTTTTTTTTTTTTTTTTTCTTTTGTTGGTTTCTTGATTGTGCTTGTTTGTTCTGAGACAAGTTCTTAAAAGTTGCCTGGAACTCAGTATGTGGCTAAAGATTGAAAGACCCGCGGAGGGCATGGACCCTCACGCCCCAACTCAGGAAAGGCGGCCCCCAAAATCACTCATGAGAAGCAGTCTTGATGCAAAAGCATGAGGTCTTTTATATTCCAGTGCACTGGGGTCCACGTGGGGTACAGGACTGGGAACCCTGGGTACAGGATTCAGACAGCTTTTTTAGAGTTACAACAAAGCCCGTGCATCACAAACCAATTATCTCATAGCATCGTGTGGACCAATCAATTTGAACTATCCAAGCCCACGCTTAGCCCAGGAAGTCTGCTTTCGCTAGGGCTTCTGGGTAGTGTGACAAGGCTCATTTCTTGTGTTCATTCACTTACAGGTGCTGTCACTTACAGGTGCTGTCAGTAAACTGCCCTGTAGTAAACAGTCAAGAATGTGACCTTTTGCCTACTCACTGCTAGGGGGCAGAGTCTAGGAAGAATTAGGCTAAATTTTTCCATCCTTACAAGATGACCTTGAATTCATGATCTTCCTGCCTCTAACTGAACAGGGATTATAGGCATGTACTGTAAGAATGGAAAAATTTAGCCTAATTTTCCCTAAACTCTGCCCCCTAGCAGTAACTAGGCAAAAGGTCATTCTTGACTGTTTTACGACAGGGTAGGTTTACCGACAGTACCTGTGAGTGAATGAGAACAGGAAATGAGCCATGCCACACTACTCAGGACCCCTAGTGGAAGACTTTCTGGGCAAAGCGCCGGCTTGGATAGTTCAAATTGATTGGTCCACACTGCATGCTATGAGATGATTGGTTTGTAATGTGCGAGCTTTGTTGTAACCCTATAAAAGCTGTCTGAACCCTGTACCAAGGGTTCCCAGTCCTGTACCCCACGTGGAGTATGGCTGTGGACCCCAGTGCACTGGAATGTAAAAGAGCTCATGCTTTTGCATCAAGACCGCTTCTGGTGAGTGATTTGGGGGGCCGCCTTTCCTGAGTCAGGGCACGAGGGTCCATGCCCTCCGCGGGTCTTTCAGCACCAGTCATATCCACTTCTGTGGTTTGTCTTTTAAACCACTCAGAAATAGGTTAGAAATTTTGAACTACCGGGTGTGATTACTTGGGTTTTATATTATAAAGGGCCTTGAACCACAAGGGGCATTGAACTGAATGGCAATATTTGAATGTGCTTTGTCACTCCAAAAGCTCATCTATTGCAGAACTGACTCTCAATAGGGTGATGCTGAGTTTAAAGTGGGAACTTTAAAAGGCAGAATCAAGTGTAGTTCAAGGTACTACCCTTCCAAGGCACCACAGTAGTTCTAACAGAATCCCAGCCAGTTCTCAGGAGAGGGTTGTTAACAAAGAACAAGTCTGGCCACTCACTAGCTGTTAAGGCTTCCTATGCGAATTCTGTATGCCCACTGTGAGACTTTAATCAGAGACAAGCTGATCTATGTACCATACCTAGAAGCATCTAGAACAATGGACTAAGTAACCTTCGTTTCTTTACATATTTACCTTACTCTGGATGTGTGATAATTATCTTAGGAAATGGAATAATAAAGAAGTTTGTTATAACTTCAGTTCAAGTAGTTCTGTGGTAGTATATTGGCATGCTTTAAAAGTGTATTATTACATTAAGGACCTATCCCCTTTTTATCTTGTGATCCTCAGTGGTTGACTTATACTCTCAAGATCATCTCTAGATTCAACATAAATACTTGAGGTCTGGAGTTCTGGCCATCATGCCCAGATTATTGTCATCAGGAATTCATAGGGAGAGGGAATTTCTACCACCCTTGTATTTGTGACACTTTTCTCGAGAATTGCATGCGACTCTTTGACTTGTTGCATGTGACTCTTTGACTTGAGCACTTTTGGCTGAAACTTAGTCACATCTGTAACTAAAAATACAGTTTAGGAAATAGAGCCTTTGTTCTGGGTTGCAATCTGTCAAATAAAAAATATGGATTATATTACCACAAAATAGGTGGGAATAAACATTAGAAGATAATTAGAAGTTTCTGGAATTCACAGATTGTTATACTGATTCTTCTTAACTATCTCATGAGAAATTACTCCAATTGTTATTATTGTTATTGTCATTAATTCACTTGACAAATATGGTATACATGTGTATTAGGTCTAGTCCTTAGACCTGGGGGCTTTGTAAGCAGCAGGACCTTAATCTGTGCTTCCTGGAGTCTTACTGTGCTTAGATGGAAGGCATTGAACAAACACATATTTAATATGAAACAAGGCAGTGATGAAGTCTATGAAGAGAAGTTAATTAGCATGACAGAATGATTCGAAGTGTTCATTTAAGTATGGTGACTCTGAGAGACCTTTGAGGATTATTTTATTAGTGATAATCTGAATGGAGCCATGGGAATAGCTAGCAAAGAAGGATCCTAGACAAAAAGAACAAACACATCTTCTGATGCAGATCTCTCTCTCTCTCTCTCTCTCTCTCTCTCTCTGTGTGTGTGTGTGTGTGTGTGTGTGTGTGTGTAGCTAATTATCCTAGTTCACATGAATGATCCTCATCCAAAACCAGGAAGACCTCTAGAGTTACGACTGAGGTTTTCCAGAAAAGGAGCTCTGTTCTCAGACTGCCGCTGGACTCTTCCCTTTCACCCTGCTGTTAATTCCATGTTCATTTTCTCTGCTCCTCTTTCCTGTGTGTGTGTGCACACACAAGAGAGAGTGCACATGCACTATGGTGGAGATATGCATATTCCTGTTTTCTGAGTCTCTCTGTCCAATAGCATCCACTCTTTTTATTCATAGCATTAATCATCATTTGACTGTTATATAATTGCACATTCATTTTATTGTTGTGTAACATTAAGATACAAATGCCTCAGGGTAAGTGAGTTTTCACTATTTTAAATCCCAGTACTCTTTAGAAGCACCTAAAAACAACACCTGGGGATGGAGCTCAATCAGTAAAAGGCTTGCTAGGAAAGCAGTTTTTACTATTTTATATCCCAGTACTCTTTAGAAGCACCTAAACACAACACCTGGAGATGGAGCTCAATCAGTAAAAGGCTTGCTAGGAAAGCATGGGAACCTGAGTTTGATCCCTGGTACTCATATAAAAATCTCAGCCCAGTGGCAAGCTGATGTCCTGGAGTCCACTGGTAAGCCTAGCTTGCTGAATCAGTGAAGTTCAGGTTCCCTCAAAGATAAGCATGATAAAGGAAAACACTACCTCAACTATGACCTCTGTACATGAGTATCCAAATATACACATGCCTACACCTCATGAACACACATATAACCCACTCACCAGTATGAACCCCTTACTCCAGCCCAGAACAACATCTCATATACAGCAGAATTTCTCTAAATATTTCTTGAATGACTAGCGGAATGGCATCTTCTTGATACAGTCTGTTTCTAATTTGTTTGTCTCAAATGATATATAGAAGAGCGTATGGCACGGAACATTGACTTCCACACTAGAAAGGCAGACTCTAGGATAGGAAAAAGCAGTCGGATGCGGCAATTACTTCCGAGGGTAATGACATAGTTTGAAATTTGGAAACTGCTTCATTAAAATTCATTTTGCACTACATAAAATAAGGAATTGGGAGGCTGACAGAAATGAACCTCAAATAGGCATTCGTTTCCTTTATCTTTTTTACAAGACAGATCAATTAGTAATTTTATGGCTGAAAAAACTCATTTTTAAATGTTATGTGGGACTTTAATGTAATATCAAATCTGGCCTCGTGTCACCTTTATTGAGGAATTGCAATCGCCTTTATATCTGTTCATCCTAGGGTGGCACATTTTTCACCATCTGAAGTTGGTAAAGGAAGAGGGGAGTGGACATAGAAAAGATCGCTTTGCATCAAGTCCCTCAAAAGTGCTGGTTAGCAAGCAGCTATCAGCAATGGACCGGGTTGCTTGTGCCACGTTTACATTTGTAAAGCAGGCCTCCAAATCCCTCCCAAACAGGTGTGCGGAGCATCCAGATGGACTCAGCAAGGAGCCAGGAAGCTTTGCACCTTCTGCTGAGCTCCTGGCTGCTCTGCCGGTTGGCAGGGTTTAATGGAATTCTTGCCTCTCTTGGGGGCCTGCCAAGGGCACAAGCAGGAGGTGCGGGATGCAAAGCCAGGCATCCAAAGAGGGGGCTGCTGGCCAAAGATTTGATTCTGTTGCCACCACCATGTTATAAAACTTACTTCCGACCGGATGACTGCTGGTAAAGATGCCGGATTCCTTTTAGGTAAGAAAATCTACGTGTTATACCTAGATTTATGGGCTGACATTCTCCCACCTGAATTTTCCCCTGCAAATTCCATCGGATCTGGAATTTGTTTTCCAGTCCTAGGTAGAGCTGCAGTCTGTGGCTGTTCAACAGTGGTTCCTGCTTATTCTAAAGCAACGCCAGAATGTAGATTTTTTTTCCCCCTGAGCACCCTGTTGTGAATGAGGATGTAGGATGCTTACCATTTAGCTGGATCTGGACAGCCCTATGCTGAAATTGCAAACAAGAAACTTTTGGCCTCTGATGGCAAACAGCCTTGGGGCAGTAATACTGATTGGTGCAGGAAGAAGAAGGCAAATTTCTGTGTGGGAGTCCTGTTGATGTAACTTCAGAAGCTATATTCAATGTACTTAGGCGAAGGCAATCACTCTCTTCCTTTAGTTTTGCCACCATCTTATCTAGCCTTCATGTTCTACAAGAGCATCAGTCCTGGAGGAATAAGACAACTCAAAGAATGGAGAAAATACCAATTTCTCCAAGTGTCATTCCTCAGTGGTATTTTGATGGGTCCAAAGGGATTGTTACAGTTGAAGTGCATTCATAGAGAGAACAACTCACAGCTTCTTTTATTATCCTAGCAGTTTAAAAATATTTCTTTGTGCAATCACACATAGTAAGTATACCACACAGTAGACTCTTAGTGTGTATCCACAATTGTCCCAATTCCAGAAGTGTCTCTTGGAGCTGTGCCCTTCTACTGCAAGGAGAAATTTTTGACAGAAGAAAAAGGAGATATTATCTATCATAGAAATATTTTTTTTCAGGGACCCAATAAATGGCTCTGTGAGTAAGAACACAAGCTCTGCATGCTTGAGGTCCTGCATTAAGATCCAAGAACTGAACTAAAAAGCAATGTATGGTTGCACATGCCTTTAGCCCCAGTGTTGTGGGAGGTGGAAACAGTAGGATGGCTAAAGTTGCTGTTTACCAGACCAGTTCCAGGTTCAATAAAGGCCCTGCCTCAACAGAATAAACCAGAGAGGACACAGCAGAAAACCTAGCCTCTTTCTCTGGCCTCCACATGTTGAAGGCATACATGGAGGTGAATACACACACACACACACACACACACACACACACACACACACACACACACACCACATAAACACACACATGCAATAATATCATTCAATGTACTTTATATCAAGATGAGTAGTTTCCTAATAATAGTTATTTGATAGTTAAAGAAAGCAAGTCAGAAGGGTGTCTACTTATAAAGCCTTTTCCTTTTATAGGGTCATAATTAAGGGGAAGTCACTTAGTCAGTGTATGTCTCTGCAGAGAAATATGAGCTAAACCATTAAAGCTT
The DNA here is from genome assembly GCF_943737965.1 of Phodopus roborovskii. Classification (NCBI taxonomy): domain Eukaryota; kingdom Metazoa; phylum Chordata; class Mammalia; order Rodentia; family Cricetidae; genus Phodopus; species Phodopus roborovskii. Next base: position 10,625,312 of record NW_026126515.1, on the reverse strand, counting down.
CAAAGTCAAACCCATTAGGAGTTTGGGGGCTTTCCCCCAAAATAGACATGCCTCATCAATATTAAAATCTTCTGAAGTTGCTTATGTCATAGAGAAACTCAATAACTTCATACAACAAAATCCCAGATTATAGCCAAAGTAAATACATTTTCCCTCATAACAAAAATAAAAAAGATGGGTTGTTCAAGATGGGTGGAGTTGCTCTAGGAAGTCATTGAACAGGAGGTTCTTTAACCTTCTAGGTTCACCACTTTTATTTTGTGTGCACGTGTGCAGTATGTGATACATGCATGTAAGATGTGTGCGTAGACACCTGTGGGTATGCATGCAGAAGCCAAAGGAAGATGAATGTCCTTCTCTACCAATATCTACTTTATGGTTTTGCGATGGGAACTCCCACCAAACCAGAAGCTGGCCACTTTGCACAGACTGACTGGCACTAAGTCTCTCATTGTACCTGTCTCTTCTGTGCCTGTGCAGCAAGCAGCAACTATGCCTAACTATGGTTGCAGAGAGTTCAAGCTCAGATCCCTAAACTTTCAGAGCACAAATTCTTCCCCAATAAACCCTCCTCAACCTTGACCACCATAAAAAGCTTCCCCCCTCCATGGAGGCAAGATGGATGCCCTAATCCAAGAACAAATAGAAAAAAAAAAGTCTATATAGCCAAGTCTGTTTCTTTTTAGCATTCTTAGTCACTACCTAAAAACCCTTCAGTGGCAAGCAGGCTACATAATTCCCTAGTTGCAGCAGGAATTTGAGAAGAAGAGTTCCCTTAAGTGGCCTAAGAGACTGAGGAAGTAAAACATAAAGAATAAGGGGGAATGGATAGTAGATATTGTAGGTAAGTAGGCAGGAGTTGCCTTGTAGGACATACTGAAATCCGCAGACTCTGTGGGTCATAACCCTTTTCTTCTTATACTGATATGCAGATTCAAATTGCTTTGATTCTGTTTTAATCATCCATAGCCATCAGGAAAATTCCCATTGAAAGTACTTTACAATAAATACATAAGGTTTAAAAGCTCAATCATATTCCTTTCTTTTTCTTAGCACTGACCCAAGGTTAACAGTGTTGACACTTAACTTTTGAGGCTCGCAGGAAGCAAGAATTCTTCTGCTCTCTTTGGTTTAGTAACAGAGGCTTATAAATGAAGCTAGCAAACATTGGTTACTAGAAGGAAAGGCATGCAACTAATTGCCAGTTATCTTTGTGTGCATTGGAGTTCAGAGGGGAAGCATAGAATTCAAAGTAATGGTAGATCCAGAGCTTTATATGCCACTTTAACAAAGGAAACAGTATTTGGGCTTCAAATAACGATAAATCATACAGAAAATGCAAAAAGGAAGTAGTGGGAGGTAAGGGGTTAATTTAGTGAGCTATTTAAGGAAGCACATCTCGGTGTCAACTCTGTCTCCAAGGATGAGTCCCTCTTTTCTTCATAATAAGATAGACACTTCCACAACAGACACCCATGCCATGATTCTGGGCTGATGAAAGAAGGTCAGAGAATAGTTTCTGTATTTGTTTTTCCTCAAATGCTTTCAGCTCTGATGCCATATTTGGGGAGTGGTATATTATGATTCTTTTCAATGGGCCTTTGCAAGACCCATCACTAGGGTACATTATTGATGTGATATTTTTGCATGAAACTTGATTTCAGATGGCAAAGGACCAGAAATGAAATCTTCTTGAGTGCCAGGCTCTTGAAAGGAGTGTTGCAGCTGATGATTCGGTGGTATGGTGCTGTGGTGAAGAGTAGCATGAGACAGTGAGGTTAGGCAATGAATGGTTCCTTACCAAGAGGTTGACCTGTCAGCCCCATTGATGGGGATGGACCAGAGATATGCCTATGGATGGCTGAGAAAAGCACAGTGAAGAAGAAAAGATGTAAGGATAATATGGGGGATTTTTCTCTGATGAGTTGTCCCATGCTAGAGGATAGAATCAAATGCAATATGGGGGATGGTTTAAAATGGAACTTGACCTTCCAAAACCTGGCAGCCTTTTTGCTTCCTTGAATAGAATCAGATGCCCTTTAGTGTTGCCCATTCATTTGCTTTAAACATTATTTTTTCAAAGAGACATTTTCATACTTACCTGCAAAGTACTAACTAATTTATATATTGGAATCCAGTGGGGTCTTTGCCTATAAAATATACAGTTAGTATTTTTCTTTTGTTTTTGGGTCATGTAGCCTAGGTTGGCCTCAAATGAGCTATGTAACTGAGGTGTATTTTCAACTCCAGAGCCTCCTGTCTTCACAACCTACATGTTGCAACAATATGTGTGTACCACTCTCTTCAGTTTTGCTTAATTTTGTTTTAGCAGGTGCTGGGTACTGAACCCAGGGCATAGTATATACTACAAAGGCATACTCCCAAGTGACCTGTATTCTCTAGTCCAGTCTAACTCACCTCCCACACTGATCCTTCTCCCTCCAAGAATTATGAGAGTCACCATGTAAAATTATTTACTAAGTTTGGGTTACCATTATGAAATGTAAGATGAGATGATTGGACTGAACTGAAGAGAGGAAGCAGCTGCATTTGGGAAAGTTCAAATTCATTTCTACTTGCTTCTGCTCACTAATGGCCTTGAGGAAGAATTCTTCCAGTAAACACTATTTACATCATATAAAAGGAACCTTAGTCATTAGGCCATGTAGCTCCTCAGCCCTAACCCCTACACAGATGCAAGTGTGAAAAATCTCTTTGCTGTTGCAAGGTATTTGTTTAAAGGTCAATTCATATCTCGTCTGATGCTGAGGGGCAGGAGAGTTTCTGAACAGTCCACAGAAAGGCAATTTAACTACTTTAAGGCAAAATACAAGAACACTATTTCCAGTAAAAAAAACTACAGAAAGAATTCAAGGAACCATGGTGACTCTTCTGTGCTGGAATCAGGCCAAAGGAAAGGCTAATTCACCTCCATTAGGACATTAATGGTCACAATTTCAGGGTCACTGCCTCTCCCATTAAAATGTCTCTGCAAAGATTTCCAATGGTCTCTCCTTTTCCTCATGTGGCTTAATCAGAAGGATTAAATTGGCAGTTTTACTTTTCATATTTCACAAACCTTCCTTTTAAAGCCTCCATGTCTCTTTTTAAATGCTCTTTACCAGATGATAAAGGACAATCCTATCTCCATTTAGTAACTTCTTGCCATGATTTCTCTCCTTCACCTCAAACACATTGAATGAAACTCTCAGTTTGTTGTGTTCATGTTGAATAGAGGCCAGTGCCTGCCCAAGAATGGGCTGTTTTATTAAATGACCCTTTCAAGGGACTGTTGGTCTGATGTTTCACATCTAAGTTCAGAGACCTGCAATTCGTGGAATCCTGAATATAAGGTCACCAGGCAGATTATAACAAGAACTTCCTGATTTTGATTCTAATAAAGAAAAGATGACACCTCACTTGAGCCACATTGAACCTGGAAATGGAATAGAATGCAAAGCCAGATTGTTTTATAATTGACACTTTTGTCTCCAAGCAGATGGCTGTAATCTCCTAAATGAGCCAAACACAGGCTCTAGGATTTTTTGAGTTACTCATGAAAACAGAAAGGGCAAATATTTACCACAATTACATTTTGCATCGGCTATAGTTTCACAGCCTTTAATCCTTCTTGACTGGGAAATACATTATGACTTTAACCCTTTGGGAACATTTTTGGTTTACTAATATACAACTAGATCATACGGGAACAGTTGTGTTTTCATTAGCTTAGTTCTTAGTGTTAGAAGGATTAGCAGGCTTAGGCGCTGTTGAATCAAGGACCCACTTTTCCCTTATCATTAGTGAATCTGTACATCAGCCCCCTTTAGAAGCTTGAAACAACATGGTGTTACAGCTATGACCATTGGTTGCAATACCCAAATTCAAGTGGTAATGTATTTAACTCTGGGTCCTCTGATGAAAGAAGCCAGATTTCAGGGTTTGGGTTAACATTTTTGTTTTCTGTTCACTGTTTGTCTCTGGTAGTTTTAATCAAGAAAGCCGGCTAAGGATGTTGGCAGTAGTTTATATAATCAATGTCAGGATTTAAAGAAGGAGAGGAGAAGAAGAGGGGGAGGGAGAGAGGGAGAGGAAAAGAGGAAGGACAGAGAGGCAAGGACCCTGCTGTTGGGATAAAGCTGGTGGGGGGTGGGGGCACAACCTTGGTGGGATTCCCCGGCAAGCCAGGGTGACTGAGGTGGGGGACAAACATGCCAGGCAGAGAGAGCTTAGTGTAAAGTTTTATTAGAAAGGCAAGGGGTGGGGGGGCAGGTAAAGAGACACAGAGACAGAGAGAGGACAGAAGAGGGATGCAGGAAAAGTACTGTCTGCCTCATGGCAACAGCAGGAGAAAAAAAAAAATCAAAAAGTGTGGAAAGAGAGCAAAGCAGGTGAGCATCTTTTTTTTTTTTTTTTTTTTTTTGTTTTTTGTTTTTTGTTTTTTGTTTTTTTTTTTTAAAGGGGGTTCTTTGCACCTGGTGCAAACTAGTAGTCAGGGAATCCTGGGCTGACCAGGGTACAGCCTGAGTGAATTCTTCTGGGTGACAAGGGCAGGCCAGTATAATGTCTAAATCTTTACACCTGCTTTGTCCAACTGTCCTTCAGGAGACCTTTGTCACCAACAGAATGGCAGGGGGCTGACGCACTACAAGGAAATAGGTAATGATCCCTGTCAAATTTGGTTGGAAGTCTCAATGTGCTGTGGGCTGGGAGGGCAGGTGCCTGGCAAGTGCAGAGCACATGTTGGGGTAACCAGTCAGATGGAGGCCTTGGGGTGTGTGGATCTAGAGACTGGAGAAGAGACTGATCCCAAGAATGGCATGGGAACTGGGTTTATTATTGGGTGCCCTCTCTGTTTGGGATGTAACTTCCTGGAAGGCCCTTGTCTCCATGTATGTGACATGGCAGTTGTGGACAGCCTGATGCATTTGTCTGTTTGTTTGTTTACAGTAAGTGTCATCAGATCACATCCACTTCCACTGTAAGCAAGTCATTATTGGTGTCTGCATTATTATCCTGCCAAAGAGAGCTATGCTTCCTCCAGAGAGCTGTGAATTTTAACTCAGGTCCCAACACTAGACCACTTCTCCTTCAGAGTGTGCTGACATTGGCAAGTCAATTACTGTTCCTTGGGCTCTTCCCTGACTTGTCAAATCCTGAGGCTTTAAGATTGTTAGGAGGATTGAAGGAGACAATGTGTGTAAATGAGATCTAAACTTTAAATCAATCTATACATGTAAAATTGCTAGAAGTAGCCATTCTAGACAGCTGCTGTAAGGGTGCTATTAATGTATTAGATCTTGGCCAGTTAACTCTAATGTGATTTGTAGATACTTATCAATGAATATTGGCAAGGAATAATACTGCATCTTTTTTTCTTTTTTTCTTCTGTGAGATGAGCTTTTAATCCCAAACATCAAAAACTGGTTAACACAGTTTTACCTTAACTTCATCATTTTTGCATCTGATGCTCACAATCCTTTTGATTCATTCATTCATTTCATTTACTATTACTCATTTATTTATTTATTTGATTCATTCATTTGTTCCCTATTCAGTGAACATGGAAGAAATGCAGTGTTCTCAAGTGCCATGATTTCTCCAGTGATAACTTATAGATTTGTAGTTGGAAGCCACCAACAACCATATCTGTTTTTCTGCGTGTTAGCACTTCATAGGCCTGGGTGTGGCTCTCTTTTCTACTCTATCCTGTTTCTCCAGCTCATTATAAAACAAACTGGGCTCAAGACTGTCCAATAATCTCTGGGAGTTGCTTTCCACTCCTTTAAAGCACAGTTACCCTGGGAAAAGGCCATACATCTCTTTGGAGACTGCTGGGAGACAGATTAATAAGAGAAATCTTTGGTAGTACATCAGAGTCCTTCCTCAAGGATACTCAGCCTCTTTCTTTTGATGAGATCTGGGTTCTGTAAACTGACTCAAGTCTGCGAATGGATTGAGGGGTCCTGACTCTTTGTATAACTCACATTAGATTTTTTCACTTCACCAACCACTTTTCTGCTTATACAGACCAAATAACTATTTAGTAGGTTTCCTATTTCGCTTCTTGGAACAGCACAATCAACCAGCCAGCACTTAAATTCCTTGCAAGTCACACTCTTGTGGTTGCTCCTTGACTCTTCTATCCATTATGGTAACCATGCCTACCTTGCCTTTGGCATGGAATGGTGACATTTGACCCTGACACTCCAAGGTCCAATGACTCCCAACTCTGAAATATAAGTCTCCACTATAACATGTGTTCTGCAGAAATCAGTCTTTATTGACATCTTTGGGATGCTAGGGAGTCTTGGAATTCAGTGTGCTTTATAATGTAGCAAAGTGTAGGGTGAGATTTGGAGTTTAGTTTTTAGCAATCCCAGTCCTACAGCTGTGAGAGGTAGATAAGGATCTCTTTCTTGGTAGATTCAATAACTTTCAAGTCATCCAGGCAGTGTTTAACTGGACATTCAAAACCCCTTTTCCTTTCTCTGTTTTTCAATAGTGTGGTAAAGTGTTCATACCACTGTTACTGGGGAAAAGTGTGTTCTCTTTTGGTAGGTTCTTAGTTACCTGGATAGAAGAACTTAAAACAATTCAGAAGAAAGCTTCAGGGCTGTTTTATTAAAGTTTAAAAGTAAAACCGACAGGGCAAGCAACCTATAAATTCTGACAACTCCTATTAAGAGTTGGAGTGGAGAAGTTGAAAAAGGCTAAACATAGCAGTTAGCTACATCCAAAATCCCAAGAACTGTGGAGAGGTGAATGAAGCAAAGAGGAGTCTATGAGGAGTTTATGTCTTTTAAGATAGGCCTGAAGGTCAAATAAAAATATAATAAAGAAGAAAAATGAAAATGTATGCTCTTTGCATTGGAGCTCAAAATTAGGTGGATGGGGTTATCAGTTAAGGTCTATGAATAATCTTATCAGATAAGGGACATCTAAGAAGTCTAAGTGAATTCTTTTATTAAAGGGACAATTATTCCTCCTATCTCATCACCACTCATCTTGAAGGGTTTTCTTCATCCCAAGTAAGGCCCATCTGGATTGCCTCTTAATTGGGGAGCTGAATGTAAGTAAAGCTCTTATTTTTGGGGCAGGTCCGGATATCAGAATGTATCTCTGCCTAGGACCAGAGGGAGAAAACAGACTCCATTTTTGGATCAGGAGGAAGTAACCATTCCTTAAGGATACTTAACGTAGCCCTGAAACCTCCACCTTTTCATAGAGTATCTTAAATCTTAAAGTTGGAAGTTGTAATTCTTTGCCTTCTAATGTTATCAAGGAAACTGGAAATGGGACCAAAAGTAGGGAATGTGGGAGGGGTACATCACCAATTGTCTCCAAGGCCACTAATGACTCTCTAACCACCTAATACCACCTAATATTCACTATTCTGGGTTTAAAAAAGCATTCAACGATGCTCTGTACATGATCATTTAAATTGTCAACTCTTGTAAATGTTCCATTTATAGTATATATGCTGAGGGCCTCTTTTGATAAATGTAGGATCAGTGCTTTCTTTAATGTTGAGAATAAGAGTCTGTACTTGTTGTCTTTATTCTTTTGGGTGGCATACCACCCAGCTCCCAAATAAATACACACGTGGAGGCTTATTTTTTTTTCTTATGAATGCATGGCCTTAGCTTGGCTTGTTTCTACATAACTTTTCTTAACTTAAATTGTCCCATCTATCTTTTGCCTCTGGACTTTTTATCTTTATCCTATATACCATTGGCTTACTGTGGCTTGCGGTGTAGCTGGGAGGCTGGTCCCTGGAGTCCCCCTCCTTCTCTCACTCTTTTTTCTTCCCCACATTTCTCCTTCTACTTATTCCCTCTGTCTACCAGCCCCACCCACCCTTTCTCCTGTCTTGCTATTGGCCATTCAGCTCTTTATTAAACCAATCAGGTGCTTTAGGCAGGCAAAGAAACAGCTTCAGAGTTAAGCAAATGCAACATAAAAGAATGCAGCAATCTTTGCATCATTAGACAAATGTTCTACAGCATAAACAAATGCAACACATGTTAAATTAATATTCTACATGAGTCATTAATATCTTTGATGATAATGAAATCAGGAAGAAGCCAATTTCAGAACTCCATAACCAATTAAAGATTCAGCCAAAAGACTTCGTTTAGAACAATTCTTTGAGGCTGTCCCTTTTTCAGTACTCAAAGATTGTGGAACAAATGAAACATGAAGAGTTAATGAAGATGTGAATTGGGGCTCAATTTGTTTGGCAAATATGGAATCACTAAATTTTAAATGAAATCTTCTTTTGAAGGCTGATAAGAGGAGCACTTCAGAGTGATTATTCATCAGTGATGGGGAGAAAGTTTGGGGGAAAAAGGAGGATAGAAAAGTGCTAGCAAGGAGGCTGCATAGTCCAAGGAGGAGGACCTGAAGTGGGTAAATGGAGTAAGAAAAGTCAAATGTTAGCAATAAGGAACCACCAATTCCTGTCAATAAAGAAAAAGTTTTCATTAATAATACAGTGTACATTTTGTTTACACATTAGGTGTGATGACATAATTTTCTTTGGTTAGAGAGACAGAATTTCAAAAGTTGCGTGTTGCACTGAAACAATAGCTCTAAGAGATGGTGTGCATCTACAACATTCTGATTGGAATGCATCAGTGACAGTTGATGGATAGATCCAGATGGAAGCTTTGAGTCTTGTACCCTGATGGACAGGGTTATATCCAACAGGTAGCATGGGGAATTGCCCTCTGTCTGTCAGACATGTGAAGTTTTGGGATTGTTCTTCTGGGCTTCCCTGTTTTGGGGTGTCTGATATTACTGGAGAAAGTGGAGTCACATTCTGTTCCTAGTCTCATCAATAAAAGCAGTCAGGAACTCATTCAGAAGGAAGATTGAGTGTATTTTTATTAGACTCTGAAGGAAGAATGGCAGAGCAGGCAAGCTGTCCAGAGGAGAGAAAAGCCAAAGAGAAAAACAGAAAGCTATGCGTGCGGCATGGAAGTTCCACAGGCAACCACAGAGTAAAATAAGGTAGCTTCAGAGGAGATATAACAACTCAGAGTATCAGAGAAAACATACTTAGTCTCTACTTGGCATCATAAAGAAAGAAATAAGTAGAAGAAAAAGGGTAAGTTACAATGCTCTGTATTCAGAAGGATGGGCAGAGATAACAGAACTGCATGGCAGCTCCATAGTGACTAAAGTGCATCATCTCATTAAAGGTATAATTTTATTTAATTAAAAAAAATCTTCTCTACTTTGACTTACCAGAATTCTATAACTCATGGAGAAAGGTATGAGTAGCTAAAGAAAATTCAAACTTAGTGAGTAAGAAAATGTTTACTTGTGTGATTTACATACCACTACTACTAGCAGTTAAAGGTGCACACTTCACAACTCTAATGTTCCTACTGACACTATATTTGTGTCTGATATATTTGTGTATAGATATATTTATAGCAATCCTGGGAATGATCCATTCAAAAAATGTATTATTACTATTCATCTAGAGTACTACAAGTGCAAAGACCATGTACACTGGTCACTGGGACATGGTCCAAGCCCAGCTCAGGGAGACTGTTTCTCTGCTTCAGGCACTTTACACAGAAAAGAAAAGCAAGAAGCTTTGTCAGCTGAAGTCAGGTTGGCATTTGAAGACAACTTGGAATTTTGCTTGTTCTCAAAAGTGTGAGTTATTCAATCAGGAGAAACACTTCTGAAAAAAATCATGAGCCCCCACACTGATAGCTGGGAAACCAGCATTGAACCACCTCAGACCCCCTGGACATGGGTCACAGTTAGAAGGTTTGGGCAGTCCAAGGAACCTCTGAGAGTGTGAAAGACCTAAAAAGTAATGTTAATGATGGACTAACCTAGAAACCAATATCTGTTCCTTGGAATTTGCTAGCTTCCTCTCACAAGGCCCTAAGATAAGAAGAATTCATACTGCCCCTCCTTTCCTGTGAGTCAACAGGTGGTAAATAGGGTCAAGAGATAGCTGTAACTCTGGTTTGCCCAGACAAGATTAATTAGCACACCTTGAGGCCTTAAGGTCTGCTGACCCTAATAGCAGACCATCAGGCCTCCAAGGGTCATGTACTCAATGGACAGAGGGTCCCACCCCCTCCCTAAGCTTGTGGGTTTGCCTTTAAAAACACCTGGGCCCAGGGGAGGGGGCATCTCCCTAGCCTGTGTGCTGGAGGAGCCCGTTTGCACAAACGTTTCCTGTTCATTAAAGCCTCTTGCGTTTTGCAGCAACTGGATGGACATTGAGTTCTTGGGGTATCGACCAAACCTGGAAGACTCCTTATTCTGAGGGTCTTACAAGTGGAACCTGGATGTATCCCTGGTGCACAAAAGGACTTTGGGACCACATTCCCCATGGAGGATACTCCCTTAACCTAGAGGGAGGAGGAAGGGCCTAGTCCCTATTCCAAATGATTTGACAGATTTTGTTGACCCCTCCTGGAAGGCATCACCTTCCCTGTGGAGTGGGGGGAATGGGATGGGAGGGTGGTCAGGGGCCATAGGAGGGAGGGAGAGAAGGAGGGAAGGAAGGAGAGGGAACTGGGATTGATATGTAAAATAAGAAAAAAAAAAAAAAAAAAAGAATACCTAAAGGGAGAGAGAGAGAGAAATGCTAACCAATTATTTGGCTGTGGTTTATGTACAAATTTTGAAGTCAGATAAACAGAAAAGCTTATAAAATTAAGTCAGTGTAATTTAGAAATACTTAATATTTTGTTGGGAATTTTAGGCTTTTTTTTTTTAGGACAAGAGTAATATAAACCTTGCCTTAATCAGCTGAGTATTATATTTGGGGTTTATATTGAAATTATTGATGGTGTATTTATATCATATTGTTGATAGAGATAAAATCAGATAAAGAGAATGGAATTTTAACTACAGTTAAATTTATTAGATTAAATATAGCTATTTGAAAGATATATTTAGCTATTGAATTTCGATTAGTTTTTATTTGAAAGGTTATTATTTGAAAAGTAGTAAATGAGAGGTAATTTTAGTTAACACTGATTCGAAAGTAGGGTCACTCCATCATTGATACAACTTAAGAAATTGTTCCAATTTGAGTTATCTTGAGTCACTTATCTCTTGGACACCTTTTAATTGTGCAGATTGCCTTCATTGTAAAGGAAGTTGATGGCAATCGTGCCAGGATATGTAAAGCATGCCCCAGTGATATTGAACTTTGAGAACTTGTGAAGAATTAAGTCACACAATTATAATGTGAATTGTTATTCATGGAGAGTAAAATTCAACTGATGGATTTGGTGTCCTGTCTGTCTTGTATTTTGGATTTTAAGGTCTATCTGGTGGTGATATTACCATGATATATCACCATTTCAATCACAGACAATGGTTTCTAGTTAATATTTGACAGTTTGGGCATTACTAAAATGCTGGCATCTAAATTTATCACATCATGAAGATTTGACTAAAACCTTTAAGCATCTCTCATGATGGAAGAACTGCCTTTACCCTTGTGCAGCCCATTAGATACTGTATTTATTATCTTTTAAGATATATCATTCAGTGTTAACAATTTGAACTGTTCAATATTTCCTCTGCTTTGCCATCACATAGATAAAACCTGGGTTATGTGGAATGTCCCAGCCAGGTGCCAAGGACTATCATGATAGCACAGTTGCTCCAAATGCAGCCTTTGGAGCAAAGAGCAAAGCAGGGAGTTCTCCATGGCCTGATGAGACAGGGGTGTCAAAGGAGATGCCAGATGTTCACATTTTCAGAACCAAAGGGGACTCCATTTGAGTTCTGGCTCATTTGAAGAGGAAGCATGATAATCACTGCCTAGTCTTGGAGTCGGTCCCAAGGACACTACCAAATATATTCCTCTGATGGAGGAATATTTGTGCCAGGGACTGTAGTGTCTCAGCCAGAAAAATTACTCTATATCAATGATTAATATTACTAGGACACTGAACTAAGAAATAATTTGCGATTATCAAGTTGGATTTAAAATCAAATGCTTCTTTGGCTTAGGGTCTGGGTGACATATAACCTATGATTGAGGCCAAACATTTTTTTTTTTTAATTTTGCAAAATTCAAAGTGTGTTGACAAGACTACATAGGTGGCATAGGAGTGTTAGGGCCTGGTACAATGTACTTTTGGGACCTGTGATCTAACTAAACGTCTCTCTGGATCTGTAATTCTAGATTTTCTGTACCAAGACTGACCACTTCACAGGCTTTGAGAGTAAATGTAGCTGGTGTCCTGGAAGTCTGATTTCCTTGCTTGGCTTTTTATTTGATTTGTGACATTGTTTCAAGTAGCCTAGAATGCACAGTGACCTAGTGTTCACTATGCAGTAGAGGATTCCCTTCAACTTCTGACCCTACCCCTTTCCCACTTAAAGAATGCTGCAATTCTATGTGCCTGCTCCACAAATCAAGTTCTTTTGGCTTTTATTTTTAGTATTTTAAATGAAGTGCTGTGGCTTGAACCCAGGTTCTCAACCAATTGAACTATGTCCCTAGCTCCTCAGTAGGTTTTACGATGATGATTCATTATCTTGTGGGGTTTTTATCAACAGTCTTGTAATTATTCTTGCTTCTTCTTCTTCTTCTTCTTCTTCTTCTTCTCCTTCTTCATTATCTTCATTATTATTATTATTATTATTATTATTATTATTATTATTATTATCATCATCATCCTTCTTCTTCCTCTTCATCCTCCTCATCTTCTTCTTTTGAATAAAATGGATTTAGAAACTGTCTCCTAACACACAGTCAGCAATCAGTGCGTTATGATTTGAACCTAGATAAGCTGATTCAAAGCCCATGTTTTTAATATCTCCAGTTCATGGGTCTCCCTCTAGTGCAAGTTCAGTTTGAATTTTATTATTCATCCCTTTGCATTATTCCATGCATCGAGGAACTTCACTAATGTGATGCTTTAGACTGTCTGAATGATTGAGTGACCCTCGATGCAAGGATTGTTAGGTTTCTTTGAAACACCTTTCATTGATAAATCTCTCAGATGAAATGGTCGGGGAATAATAGATCAAGGCATCTGGGGAACGCATGGGAATTTACCTCTGTGATTGATGGAATGAGCTAGCTGTCACTTGCATACATAGTAAATAAAGCCAGGGAACGGCATGAGATTGCCCCCTGAAAATTGACATTGGTTTGTTCATTTTTTTAGGGGAAGAATACAATTGAAATGAAGGGATCTGAGAGGAACCATAAGAATGATTGATAGAAAGATACAGAATTTGGATTAGAACACTTGAAAAGAGAATGAAGGGTTTTATTTTTATTATATTATTTCTTCTCCAAAATATGCCAGCATATTTTCCACAGTGCAATCTACAATGAAGAAATAGGAGGCGGAGAGAGTGAATATATATATATATATATATATCCTGCCCTTAAGAAGCTAATGATTTAATTAATGGATTAAAATTTAATCTGCCCTGAACTGAAGGGCATGCACATAAACATCAGGGAAACATGCATCTTACTCAATGCCATCTTTACTGATTGTTTCATATAATTTGTACGTGGACATTCTAAGGAGAAAAAATATGCAGTTCTCATAATAAGGGAAGGGTAAATGGAGGAAGTGAATGTTATCATATTTAAGCAGGCAAAGATTCTTTAACACACAAGCAAAAACAAACCAAGCAAAGCCCTTTTAGTAAATGACATAGAAAAGACGATCATGATGAAACTGCTACAGAAATCTGGTGTATTCGTCAGGGTTCTGCAGAGTAATAATAGATTGTAGAGAATGAGTCTCTCTACATATATAGGAAGGAATTTATTAGAATTACTTGCAGACTATAGTCCAGCTATGAATGGGAAGATCTAAAAATCTTAGGAGTAGTGTCTCAGCTGGTCTTCAGTATATGCTGAGATCCTGAAGAATTAGGCTTTAATACCAGTGAAGGAATGGGCTTGCTAGAGAGACAACAGTTGCCAGGCAAAGCATAAAAGCTTCCTTCTTCCATATCTTTATATAGGCTCCCAGCAGAAGGTGTGGCCCACATTAGAGGTGAGTTATCCCAGCTCAAGTGATCTGGATTAAAGAGGTATTTCCCTTCCTACCTCAAAGACTCAGATTAGAAGTTGACCTTCCCACTTCAAGTTGACCACAAAGAACAGCCATCACAATTGGTGTCAATTTTTTGTAAGGAAAATATTTAGCTTATTGATAACATAAAAAATAGACCCACCCAGGTTCACCAAAATACATCTTTCTCAGCTTTATAGTTGACTTCAGAAATATACTTATTCTTGTTTCATATCTAATTTAATTGCAGACATAGTCTAGAGTTTGAAATCATTAACTCTTCCATCATAGGTAGCTGAAAGTGATGAGATGCAGTAAGATGTGTTTAAGGTCCATGTAACTGGAGAAAAGAGGCTCAGAAAGAGAAAGGGAGGCATTCTCAATAAATTCAAGGAAAAAGCAGGATAGAGACTTCTATATAACTGTAGGTTTGGGCCACCATTAGAAACTGAACCCATGGAGCACTTCAGAATGGGGTGTATGGTGTTTCCAGTAATTTCCTAAGTCCTTTGGACCTGGCTGTATGGCATAGAATTAGCTGTGTCCTCCAGTTCATGGACTTTTCTTCCAGATGGAAGCCTTTAGTAGGAAACCACATTTCTTCAGAGTCTCAGCTGTTAAGAACTTGCTAATCACTGTGGGTTTATCATTATTTCCTACGAAAATATTTTCCTTTCCAGAACAGTTCCCAGAGAGTGCCTTGGCTCAGAGTCTATGTTTCATGGGATAGGACTTGGCAAATGTATATTGAATGTGCTTGAATGAATACACTGACTGCAACTGTTAGAGAAGCTTTCCTAAAGAAACTTGCTGAGTGTAAAACCAGTCTCCAGATCCTACTGACTGCTTCAGTTCAGAATCGAGGTTTAGAATTCTATAGGTGACCAAGAACTTTGCCACTTAAAGGCACAACCCGTATTCTCACTCCAGTTTGGGGCAAATGATGGCCACCACTTGGATTTAATGTTAGTTTCACTTTGAAGTGGTCAGAGAAAAAAGATACCCTGAGCTCAAGATAAAGATCTTCCTGGATCACCTGAAAATTGAAGATGGAAGAGGGAGATGCTTTGATAATGTAAGACATTTAGTTCATGTAGATACATGGTTCTTCCATTCAAAACACTGGGTAGTCTTGGCAAAATTGGAAGTTAAAGAAGTCTTAAGCACAAAAATGTACCCCTCCCCCACGCAGAAACAGGACACATTCGATTGCATGTACTTCTACTTAAAAGAATAAAAAATTCCTCATAGTAGAGTAAAATGGATTTTTTTAATATCCCTGAAAGGAGCATTTCATATTTGCACTGATATTTTCCTCAAATCCTTGAAGACTAGGAGTGTACATTGCATTTTCCTAAATGATAATTAAAAATTCCCTTGTATACTCATAGCATCCTTTTCTGACTTGTTTAAGTGAAATATCATGACACAGAAATGTTAGTGAATAATAACGAATGGACCTTTACTTGGAAAGGAATGACGTGAAGAGACACAATGACCTTAAACCACCCATGATTCAGTTATTACTTAGGGTTTCTTTATTAAGATAATGATATAAAATGAAACATGAAAGTGATACCAATAATGATAATTATAAATAATTTTAATGTGTACTAGTAATTATGTATAATCAATATTAATCATATGATTACTATTGCTTTGGAGTCAAGGTTGCACTATACATCTCAGGCAAGCCTTAACTAACCATACTATTGCCTCAGCCACCCAAGCATTGGAATTGCAGTCATTTTCCATCACACCTGGCCTAAGAAACCTTTTCATTCAGTATCAATTCAATCATGATTTTAGGGAGGCTTTAAAATGAGGAGAAAATAATATGTTAGGTAGCATAAATTGGAATACATATATAAAACATACAAATAATATTCACTTCAAGGCTTTCTTAAACCCTCAGCATACCACTCAGAATGACTATTAAAATTCAAGGAAAACAAAAACAGAAATCAAAGTTTATCTTACTAACTTAATTAAAACATTTTAGACATCCAAAGAGAAAAACATGTATTTGGATTTCTTTATTTTGTTTACATTTTGTTTTGACTTTTATTTTGCCTCCCTCAAATCTCCTTAAATCAAATATGTTCACCCATCATTGCATGATATTCAAAGAGGGAAACTGGCTTGAATAAACACAGTTTAATTTCCCAGTGACACAGGATTCATCAGTCACTAGCTGTGATACATTTATTATGTCCATTTTGATAGTGAATATATAAAATGGCCAATATTTTCTTCAAAAGGATTGGCATCAAGCAAATTTTAATGTTTGGTAGATACTAAAGTAATAATAATGATAATAAATATAATAATAATAATAATAGTGGTCTTCATTGCTATTGAGGGAGAGGGTTCCAGAAGATCTTGCTCTATGAATAATTAGAGAATGATAGCTTGAGTTCTTTAAAGGAAAACTAGTTGTGGCTGCTAAGTACAACCTGTCTCCTAAATCTCTATGTACTTATTTCGTGCAAGAACAGATAACTTCACCAATAGACTGGGTGTCACACACCACATATCAGAGTTAAGCATTGACTAGATGGATAATATTCTGTAGTGGCATATGAAAAGAAAAGAAAGACAATTACAGTCACTTCAAAAATTCTATAACAAGGACTAGAAAGCATTAGATTAGTTGCCTAAACAACTTGGCATTTTTTTTTCCAGCTAGAAAATGAAACATAACCCCAAATCAGGAAAACCTAATTCCTATCAGAAGAAAAACTAAGCAGAAACAAAACAAAGAAAGCATTTCATGAGTACATGCATGTTTTTAACCCCTTATTACTGAATAAATGCATTACAGTAATGTTCAATTTCTTCTGAGTTTGTGGTGTTAATTACTGAAGAGGAAGATTGGAGACTGTCTGTAAGGATGATGGGTTGAGACGAGAACCCAGAAATGCCCTACCTTAAGAGAGCTGAAGAGATAAATGTCATGTCCTCTGACAAGCTCTTAATTCTCATCTTCAGATCCATAGCAATCAGAAAGAAATATCCCTGGGGAAGATTAGAAAGTGGATTCTTGATAACCCTGAAGTCCTCTGTTTGTCTGTTCTCATGTAGTTTCTCTCAAAGCATACTTCTATGATATATGTTTCACTTATAAATATTCACACATATACAAAGTATAGGCAAAGTAGTTTTTTCAAGCCTTGAGGAAGGACTGGGGAAATTGCTTAGTCAATAAAGTGCTTATCATGAAAGCTTGAGGACTTGAGTTTGGCCCCCAAAATTCAAGTAAAAAGCAAGGTGTGGTGGCACTTACTTCTGATCCTAGACCTGGAAAGAAGATATAAACAGGTCCCTGCAGCTTGCTGGCCAGCCAGCCTAATCACATCACTAAACTCAAGCACAATCAGAGACTCTATCTCAAAGTCAAGGTAGACAGCATCCCAAGAAACCATAAGTTAATTCTGTCCTTCGCATATATGTGCCCATGTACACCTTAACACACACACACACACACACACACACACACACACACACACACACACACACACACACACACAGGCACGTGCGTGCACGCATGCATGCATGCAAATACAGACAAGAAGAGCTAAAGGAATCATCAACTCTACATCTTGCATTTCAATCATTTCGGGCAATTATTTATATGGTAGTGGCTTAAAAGTAACATTGGACTGTTTTATCTAACAAATAGCAAAATGTTATTTGACCCTTTCAGCCTTCTAGCACATTCAGCTTCCAAATGAGAAGCCATGGCACATTACCTCGGTCTCACGTAGGAAAATAATGAATTGTTGATATGTAGAAACTTTCCACCCAAGGGGTTTGAGGCAGGAGGGTTGCTGTGAGTTCAAGGCCAGCCTGGGTTACAGACTGACACCTTGTTTCAAATGAATGTAGAAAACCAAGTAAAATTTTCCCCCAGAGAAACCTGGGACAGAAATGGCTTTCTGCTGACTTAGAGATGGCCCAAGTACAGAAATAGATAAAAACTCTCCAGGGCCTTTTCACTCCATGTCCACATATTGAGCAACAGAGGAACAGATATAGAATGTTCTTCTAGAACATTAAATTAGTTCCCTTAAAATTTCATTATTTTATCCATAAATGACATGGTAGGGTTATAAATGTAGGAAGATAGCAATTGTATTAGAATTAGCTGCTGTGTAAATTTTTTAATATACTAAATCTCATCGCAGGTGCTATTTGGAGACAGCTGGAGAATGTAGGATGATCTTTGGCTGAATACAAGCTTCATATGTAACTCCATGACAGTTTTGCACAGACACACAGAGAAACTTTCCCAGTGTTTCCCGTTTCAACCTTTCAGAGTAAAAAGTCTTACTCAGTAAAACTAATAAGGAAACCAGGCCTTAACCAGTTGGATTTCTCTTCAAAGTGTTGACTCAGGCAGTTACCTGGGGAAGATCCTGACTATATTTTTATTCATGAGGCAATGGAAAGGGGAATGTTGATAGATGAGCCTAAGGCATTCTCAAATACATTTGCTAAATAATAAACTTGTCAATTTCTTCCAAATGAATAAATTATTAACTCTCATCAAATCTCCCAAATTGAAAAGCAAGGGAATGATTGCAGGGGCTAAGGGGAAGAATATGACTCTCAGCAAAAATGTTTAGTATTTGGTAGTAAGGCCAAGGTTGACAAGTCATTACACAGGATGCTTAGAGGAAAATGACTTTAAACATAGGAATAAGTGTATTCAATTATTTATTGCAATTTTAAACTATTCCATCTGTAAACCAGACAAAATGCCAGAGAATGGAGGAAGGTCCCCACCTGGTTCACAAAGCTTGCTCTACTAGGTTTATGTCTGGCAAGGAAATACACTCTCAAACTCTAATCCAAGCTATGTGTGAGTAGGTCTTTATTTATATATAATATTTTAACTAGATAACTTCCAATATTCAGGTATTTCAATAACACATGGTAATCTTTCCATTTTTTAGAGTAATGGTAGGCTATGCATTTTTTTTACTATTACATTAAAGTCTTTGCTACAATTTAGTAGCATAAAAATGTGACTTCTACAAAAGTGGAAGAGCAGGCTGCATCATGAGTCAGTTTACCACTGAGGGATGAATTTTAATTGTCAACTATGAGAGAAATAGGATTATCATTGAAACAAATCCATGGTTTGGTTGTAAGGACTAATATAAATTAGGTTAACAGAAGTAAAGGAATTCACCTTAATTGATTGTACTAGCATTCCATGAGACTGCATCCCTAGCTAAATAAAAAAGAGATAGAGCTGGGCATAGACACTCATGGATTTCCCCTTTTTGACTGTACATGCAATGCACCCAGCTTTCTCAAACTCTTGCTGGTATACCTTCCTTGATGTGTGTGAGCAAATAAATGATACTTAAATTTAGTTGCTTTTGGTAGGGTATTTTATCACAGCAACAGGGCAACAAATATAGCCAGCTAGACTATAATTATACTGATAGATTATTTAGAACCCCTAAAGTGTATTGAAATTTTATAATTTCTAGAAGAAGATGTGAATTCACTCCATTTCTATTCTTGACACTGTAGCAGCTAACCCATCTCCCATCCCTCAACCTCTTCAAGCAGGGTTTCTGAAACAGCTGATGAACAGTTTCTTGGAGCCTGGGTGAAGAGAAACAGACTTTTAACTATGAATGATTCATGCTGTGATTGTTGTTTACTGCTTCTGGACAGAAAGTTTCAGATGGTGAAGCCATCATCCTTCTTGCATCCCTTCTCACTGTTATAAGTCCCTCTCCAACAAAAAGTGATTTCTAGTGAAGATTAAAGTTTGGTGTCCTTCCCTCCCAAGATATTAAAGAGCTATTGACATATGGAGAAGTAATTGCACATGCCTAGGCAAAAGTCCATACAGGAAATGTCAGGGAGAAAGAGCTATGCTTATTCCTCAGGCTGATGAGTGACACAGACACAATCTTTAAGAGAAGCGATGATCTCTCAAAAACATCCATAGAAGGGAAAAAATATGATTCGTAGCATTGACACAGTGCTTGCTTCAAATGTCCAGTTTTCTACAACAATGGCAACAATGCATAACAAGAAATAGCTGGTACGAGAGGTTAAAAAGGGAAAAATGAGCTTTCTATCAAAAGGGTCTGATAGCACATGTATTAGGCAAAGGCTGTGAAGAGATAACATACATGTTTAAATAACTAGAAAAAAGATATGGAAAAAAATTTCAAATTATATATGAGTATTAAGGCTATATTAGCAAGTTGATAGTATTAAAAAGCAAAAAGTAAAATCTGGACCTGAAGATATACACTAACTTTCATGAAAAGATACTATATTTATAGGCAGATATTAGAAGGCAGGCGGAGGAGTCAGTGAATATGGACATAGTTCAATGAAGAGAAATGAGTATAAAGAACATGCGAATAACTGACAATAAATGATCAGAGTGTAAATGATCTGTGGGAAAACATCAAGAGAACCAATGTGCACATTTTGGGACTCAGAAGGAATGGGGAAGAAGCAGAGAAAATATTTGCAGAAATAGTGGCTAAGAGCCTCCCAGATGACAAATCACAGCATTTAATGAAATTTGTGTTATTCTGCTTTGCACCACTATAAGAAAGTGCCGCAAACAATGAACATATTAAAAGAGAAGGTTAATTTTGGGCACACAATTTTAAGAGGTTCAAATTTGTTGTTCCAGCTGCTTTGCCCTTATGGGATCAAGAGAAAATCATAGCACCATGTCTTAGTTAGGATTTCTATGGTTGTACTAAACCATCAAGACCAAAAAGTCACTTGTGGAGGAAAAATTTATTCGACTTAAACTACCACATTGCTGTTTAACAGCAAAGGAGGTCAGGAAAGGAACTCAAGAAAGGCAGAAACCTGCAGGCAGGAGCTGATGCAGAGTCTTTGGAGAGGTGCTGCTTATTGGCTTGCTACTCATGGCTTGCTTTTGGGGGGCATTAAAAAGCCATAGTTTACTTGATAGTCATTAGTATTTTCCATTAAAATATTATTTTATGATTATATATTTATATTTATTCTTATTTTACATATCAATCCCAGTTCCCTCTCCCTCCCTCTCTCCCTCCTTTCTATGCCCCCCAACTACTCTCCCATTCCACCACCCCCTACTCCAGAGGGAGAGTGATGCCTTCCAGGAGGGATCAATAAAATCTGTCAAGTCATTTGGAGTAGGGACTAGGCCCTCCCTCCTGTCTCTAGGTTAGGGGAATATCCCTCCACGGGGAATGTGCTCCCAAAGTCCTTTTGTGCACGAGGGATACATCCTGATTCTACTGTCAGGGGTCCCTTAGACTGCCCAGGCCTTCTAACTGAGACCCATGTTCAGGGGATCTGAGTTGGTCCAACGCTGGTTTCCCAGCTATCAGCCAAGGGGTCCATTAGCTCCCCCTCGTTCAGGTCAGCTGTCTCTGGGTTTCTGTAGCCTGGTCTTGTCCCCGTTTTCTTTATGACTCCTCCTTTGCTGCATCTGGATTCCAGTTCAGCTCAGTGTTGAGCTGTGGGTATCTGCTTCTGTTTCCATCAGCTACTAGATAAGGGCTCTATGATGGTAGACAAAGTCCATCACAGAGGAGGAAAGGAACATGTTTTCCTGAGCATATTGGGAATGGGAGGGGGCAGTGAGTGGAGAGGGAGCTAGCAATAAGAGAATAGCAGGAGAGAAGAGCATGTGGGACTTGGAAGATTGAGTCAGGGGACGAATAGATATATACCATAAAAGAGGGAGTCATTATAGGTTTGAAGAGAAAAGTGACTCTAGAGAACTGTAGAGACCTACAAGGATGACCCCAACTAACAATCTGAACAACAGTGGAAAGTCTACATTAAATGCTCTTCCCTGATAATGAGATTTATATCTAACTTATCTATCCTGCTTTCTTATATTCCACCCGCAATGGTCTGGGTTCTTAACAATTGATTACTAAGCAAGAAAATGCCTTACAGCTAGATCTGATGGAGATATTTTCTTAACTGAGGCTCCTTCCTCTCTGGTGATTCTACCTTGTGTCAAGTTGACATAAAACCAGCCAGCAGATACCACAAGCCCAAAAAAGAAAGAAATGACTAGGGACTGTAGTCCCTTTTGAGTGTATTCTTTCAGTGATGGAATGACTTTTGATTAAAATTTTGTGTTAGCATCTATAACCCCTCCTGATAGCACCACCAGGGGAACAAGCCTTTAAAAAGGATCTCTGAGACTATTAGATTCTTCTCATGAGAAAGCAGGGACACTAGAAGGCAGTAAGCTATTATCTTCAAGGTTCAGAAAGGGGGAATAAAAAATGAAAGTTAACCAAACTGCTAATTATGACTTCAGAAAGTTCAAATTATAGCATTTTAACTTTAGGATCTTAAATATAGCCTTATAGTACCCTAAAGAAAGAAAAATACATATAATTTTCTTTATATATAATATATTATATAAAATGATATATATTTTCTTTATATATAATTATATATATATAATGACTACTTTATATGTTTCCTTTTGTTTAATATGTTTCCTTTTGTGGATATTCTATTATATATATATATATATACATATATATATATGTGTGTGTATGAAAAATAGAATATTAGAATATATATGTGTATATGAAGAATATAGAATATATATGTATATGTACATACACACACACACACACACACACATACATATAAAATAGCCACAAAAGAAAACATGTTAAACTGTTTAGTCAAAAGACAGGGTAGAAGGAAGGATTAAACAAGACAAAATACAATTACCTGTGTTCCATCTCCTAGTGACTAGTGAAATGGTTTAGAATTAAAGATGCAAAGAGATTGAAGTGAAAGGGTGGATAAAGTAATTCATTCAAGTAAGGAACTGTATGCAAGCAGTGGCTGTATTAATGGACAAAATAGATCTAAGGTGAAAATATTATAGGAGACAAATAAGGATCATGTATGTTGACTATAAAGTTCAGTTATGGCCTCATACTCAGGAATACATGGGAAACACAAATTTAATCCAATGGGTTATCAGGAAAAGAAAACATAAAATAAAAGAGGAGATGAAGTTGGAGGGTAGGGAGATGAGGTGCATCTGGAAAGAGTCATGGAGAGAAGTGGAGGTAAATATGACTGAAATACATCATGAAATTCTAAAATGATTAATCAAATATTTTAAGATATGCAACTATCAATATTTATATCCTTCATCACATGCCATCAAATAGACAAAACTTTTAAGATCTGAAGTGAGAAAGGACATTTCTAGCATATTTAGACATTATTCTGAATGGTCTGTTTTGTATGGGTAGAATATAGGCCTTGTGTAAGACAAGAACTCTCCCACTGAGCTACAGAATTTAAACAGTACAACCTTTACCTATCCAATAAAAACTTACAAGGGAAATTACAAAATACATAGAGATGACTAAATGTGAAAATACAACATTTCAAAGCTTATAGGAAATGAAGATTGTAGTACTGTGGTATCATTTGTAACTACAAGTGATTAAAGCAACAATGAGGAATGAACAAGCAATACAAGTTAGCATAAACAATTTATAGCAGCAAACGTAAACCTAAGCACAGAGCTAGCAAATGGTGAGAAATAATGATTAAAGAGGATAAATGAAGTAGGGGGGAAAAGCTAGAGGAAAGAAATAAACAAATGTTGATTCTTTTACGGAAGAACATCCAAATCAGTAAATGTAATTGGGTGGGGCAATCAAAAAAGAGAAAGACTCAAATTCCTAAAGCCAAAAGTAAATGAAAGTGGCACTATCAGTGATTCTACCAAAAGCAAATGTATTACAAGAGTGTATTTTAAAAAATTATATGCCAATAAGTTGGATAACCTAGAAGAAATAAGCAAATTATTAAAAGGAAAAGCCTGTAATATAAATCAGGAAATAACAAACCTGAACAGATCTATAAATGGTAAAAATGGTTTGATTAAAATGAAAATCTTCAACTGAAGAAAAGCCCTAGATGTGGTGATTTCATCAATCCCTTCTACCAAATAAACAATTAACATGCTTTGTCAAAGTTTCTTCTCAAAATCTTATTAAAGGAAAGGAATACTTAACTCATTCTATAAAGTGGGCATTAGACTAATATCAAAGTAAAAGGACACTGCAAGAAAGGAGGACTATGGACCAGAATCTCTTTTGAATTTTAATAACAACAAAATATAAGAAAAAAATTCTGCATACATTATATATTATAATGAAGTGAAATCAATTGATGGAATGTAAAAATGGTTGATACATGTAGAATAATATTAAAATTAATATTAATATAACATGAACCAAATCATGAGAAAATATGCATAGTCATTTAACACAAAAGAAGCATTTGGCAAAAACCAAGACCCATTGATTTAAAAAATACTCAAGAAGCTAGTGTTTGTAGGAAACTATTCCTTCATAGTAGAAGTTACATATTAAGAACCTACTGTGAACATCATAGTCAATCCTGAAAGATTAAATAATACTCCAAGACAAGGAACAAGGCTTGCTTTTTTCACTTCCCCATATAGTACAGAAGGTTTTAGCCAGAACAATTATGAAATAAACAGGACTAAGGCATCCTCATTGTAAATAAAGAAGTATTGTTATTACATGGTTTGCAGTTGAATCAAATTTCATGTGTTGAATACATAAAATATTTCCTATACAGTACAAATTATATTAGAGGTACCAAAATGATTTCTGTGAAGTAACAGGATATAAAAAGTTATCAAGCAGATTTAGTTGCATTTATATACACTATGAATGAACAATCTTCAAAGGAAATTACAAAATCAATCCCATTTACAATCATATCAAGAAGACTAAATGCTTGAGAGTGGACTAGATCTGTGAAATACAAGTTTATATAATTAGAACTATAGAACCCTGATATGAAAAAAAAGAGTGAACAAGTGGAAACCCATTCCATATTTATGGATTATAAGACTTAGTTTTGTTAAATTGCAGACACTATTCAATGTGGCATTCAAATTCAAAGCTTTTCAAAAGAGGAACTAAGAGGCCTCCAGTTAGGCTATCCAATTACTTCTGTAGGTGTATAAATGTAGCCATATAAGTAAAAAACTCTATCCTAAAAGTCATATGAAATTATAAGGGCACTTGAGTTATCAAGTCCTAAAAATATGAATAGCCTAACTAGAGGACTCATAGTCCCTCTTTTCAAAAGCAAATTATAATAATCAGAAACAATATGGTATTAGTATATAAGAAAACCTCTAAACTTCTTGGGTATAATAGAGAGTCAAGAAGTAAGCTTATATTTGTGGTCAAAAGATTTTTGAAAAATCTGTCAAGAGATCCTAAAGGAAATAAAAATCTTTCAAAAATGCATGAAAAGCAAACAAACAACAACAATAAAGAAAACTAGAGACCCAAAGACAAAAATATGTCCTGGACTGGAGAGATGGCTCAGTGGTTAAGAACAGTTGATTTTTTGGAGGTTAGGTTTCCAGAATCTATGTTAGATAGCTCACAACTATCTGTATCTTCAGCTCTAGGACATCTCTTCTAGCCTTCTTGGGCACCTTCACTCACATTTATATACCCCCACACAGACCCACCCACACATATACGCATAATTAAAAATAAAACAAAAAAATGTTTTTTTTTTTTTTGATGAATGTGCTGATAGTATTCACAAAGACTGGTAAACACAACCCTCCTTGTTTGAAATAGTTAAGAGTACTCAAAATGGTAGGGACTAAAACTAGAATAGGATGAGAGGAATGGAGATTTATTGTTTCATGTACATGGAGTTTACTTGTACAAAGTTGTGGTTTTTAGTTTTCCTTAACTGGACACTAACTAGTGTTGCAGAATATTTGATTATACTGTCAACGCCAATACTGCATTAATTAATATCAAGTGTGGGTTAAAAGGTGGAGCCAGCACCTAGTTAACAGCCATAAAGAGTAAGGGAGAGTCCAGAAAATGGATAGAGAAATGTGCAGGCAGTAGTGAGGAGGGACTTTGAGTTTGGCAGCTTTCTTGGTTTGCAATGCCAGCTAAAGAGGAAGGCCAATTGGTTGCTCCTAGACTTTTCTGAGCTAGCAGATTTTCACCTTAGCACCTGACTCTGAAGTCTTTATTGGTAAAACGATAGGATTGAGATTTAGTTTAAAAACAAGCTAGGGAAAAAGGAATTTTTTTTCCCACCGGATTTCTATGGGTCATTTTCTTCATCAAAGACTGATGTGGGAGGGCCCAGTTGACACTGAATGGAGTCACCCCTCTGCAGGTGCTCCTGGGGTGTTTAAGAAGGCAGGCTGAGTAAGCCATGGGGAGTAAGCCAGAGAAGTAAGCAGCTTCTCCCCATGGTTCCTGAATCTGTTCCTTCCCTCAGTTATAGAGTGTGATCACTGCATCATAGAAACAAGCTAGAATAAAGGTGAAAAGAATTAATACAGATGTGCACTGAGGACAATTGTACAATCTTATGAATGTGTTTAATATCACTGTACTGTCGACTTAGAAATTGTTATGATCAAAATGTTATGCCATGTATATTTCACCACTATTTTTTAAAAGAGGAAGAAATTACTACAAACAGCCATTTATGTCTGTGTCTGTGGGTCAGGGATGTGAGCAGAACTGTTGCATTTTACTCTAATTTGATCTTGACCTCTTATGTGGGTACCTATATCTCCAGTTCTTCCTTTACAGGCCTCCTGGGTATTTAGTCATGACTGTTTTACTTAGTTTCTTACAAAGAGTGTTTTATGACCAGCTGGGTTAGGTTTCTGTTGCTGTGATGAAACACCATGACCATGGAAACTTATAAAAGAGTTTATTTGGACAGATGGTTCCAGAGTATTGGAGCACATTAGGACAAGGGCAACATAGCAGCAGGTGTCAGATAAGACTTCTGGAGCAGTAAGCTGAGAGCTCGTGTCTGTAAACACAAGCATGAAGGACATAGAGGAGGCGTGAGTGGTGGAGGGGAAAGAAAGGGAACATGGACTAGGACTGATGTGGCTTTGCACCCAAAATGTTCACCCACCCCCCGGGGATACATTACTTCTAACAGCACCACCAACTCGGGACAATATATTCAAATACATGAGTCTATGTGGGACATTCTCATTTCAACCACCATACTACTTGTCATTCTTATGGGAAATTTGTATTGACTTTATCAGGTCTATGTCCAGTTTAACCTTACCATGATGATCACTCTGAAGGAGTTCTGTGGTCCATAAATGGGTTAAATAAGGTATGACCAGAACATGAAACACTAAAGAGAGAATTCATCAAAGTTGTAATAACAATATGTGCTATTATAGCTCTCGGAGGGAAATGAGAACAGCATAATTTGATTTGGGACATGTGTACTCTGTCAGGTGTGCAAATGTGAGAATGGGCATGAGATTTGGGAACCCAAACTCTAACTTGGTTCCAGGGTTTTCTAAAAGGTTTCATGTGATGAGTTTGCTTTACAAATTTCATTCCCACCTCCCCAACCTCCCAAGAAAGAATGGCTGTATCTTGAGGACAGAGCCTGAGGAAAACAGCAAGACAGCTCAGCATCAGTAAAGGCAATTTATGTAAAAGGATGCATCACCCACAACAACATCAACCATATACAGAGTAGAAATGCAGTCTGTCACTATTAAAGTTCAGTCATTCTACTCAATAGAAGAAAAGCCAACATTCAGGAAAAGCTAGTGAGTTGGGTTAGTGGGACAAGAAATTCAAACTTTCCAATTTTAAATATGAAGACAGTGTTAGTATTGAACACACACTCTGTAAACAAGATCTGGGTTTGACTATAAGATACATGTGATAAGCTGTGCGACACTAAACATAATTATATAATTATATGTACATTTTTATGCTCCTTATTAAGCGTTTTTCTTCAAGCTCCAAACATATCCCCTCATACCCTCTGTGAAGCTGGAGCTGCATGGGGTGTTATTTCTCCTATGTCAATTGGCTTCCTGCAGAATTGTGTTAATAGGGGCTACAGAAGCACAACCAAGAGGCCCCAGGCAGTGTGTGTGTGTGTGTGTGGGGGGGGGAGGTTCTGCTTGCTTGTTGCTCTGGGAACTGCTCTCCTAGCAGCAAGAAAGCATCCCTGGAAACAGCCACTGTTCCTTCTGCCTCTATTCCACATGCCAGTACAGGCTTCTTCATATTTCCCTACATATCAGTCTGTAGGGCTCTGACTCCTTTCCCAGGACTAACCCTCTTTCCTTTTTCTTGCTGGAGTGGCACACTTTACCCACAGCTATGTACCCCAAAGCTAAACCTTTCCTTAATCCTACCTGACCTAGACATACAGGTATGACTAGTCACTGCTACTGCTAGAAGGGTTTTTTTCAGGGTGTTCATTTTGCTTCTTCAGTGTTCTAATACCCGCTTGGAGAATTCCCCTAGTGGGTTTTTTTTTTTTTTGTTGTTGTTGTTGAAATACCTTTAGTGCTTTTGTTTTATTGAATCAATGCTATCACATTCAAACAGAGGAGGGTGATTACAAATACCAAATTGAGTTCATAGAACACTTGACACCATGCTTGTGTATAGCATCCTGTATGTATTAGCTCTTATAATATTGTCTCAAAAAAGCTGAGAAAATTGTCAAACAAATGAGACACCATAGAGGAACTAGAAATTTCAGAAGCTTTTTTTTTGGAAGGTAAGAATAGAAGTTCCTTAGGGGCACTGATACCAGAGAGACGGGAAATAATTTGGTGGAGAGATAAAAGTAGAAAAAGTACCCTGGATTTGAAATAAATATAAGCCATTAGCAGAATAACACACACACACACACACACACACACACACACACACACACACACACACACCACTGCCACCACCTTGTGCCTCATGAAATTGCTCACAAATGTCAGATCATGAAGGATGCAAGGATAAGCACAGATGCTCTGTGAGTCATGCTACAGCCATATCCTGTTAAAATCCTTGTAAATGGAAAGTGTCTTAAGCAGACAATGCATGTAATCTCCTGAGTATCAGTGTTGAAGTGCACTGCATCACACGGCTTCAGAAGTTCCCTCCTGTGATTTTCCAGTTGACAGAGATGTAGCTTAATGTCACTAACTACCATGATGACAGGTGATTGTAGCACTTACAGCCGGGGTTGCAGCCCACAAAAGAGAATGTGAAAGAAGGGGGGATAGCTATTGTTGGATTAGCCAGACCACAGCCTGTAAGCTACTTTAATAAATCACACACACACACACACAAACACACACATATACACATACACACACACACACAAATAACATAAGTCATATATCTCACACATGTAATATATGAGTATATATAATATACATCATTCTATCAACTTTATAATTCTGTTCCCTTAGGGAAACATAATACAGAAGTGAAGAGACAAACTTGTCATTATTTACATCTGATGTAGCTACCTCTGTATCATGTCAGCTGTCTTTCCTTTTGGAATTCATGAGTACAGCATTGGTGTTGAATTGGCAAATTTTTAAAAAAGCAACTAGAGCTATCCTATACATCCGAAAAATATAATGAATTTTAATGTTTCTTCCTTATGGCAAAAGTACAAAGCCACAAAAGCAAATCAAGACATAATTCACAATAATATAGAGTATGTACAAAACAAATAAACAAACCAACACTGATGGTGATGAAAAAGAAATAGGACTTGCTCATGAATGGGTAGCTGTCATATAACAGCCACCAGGTATTTCAAATGCAATACACTCAATGGAATCCTACAAATCCACCACTACTCTTCTTTTTTTAATCTAGCTTGACCAGCTAAGCCTGAAATCAAGTGAAAGTATAGATATATGGAAGACCTGAAAGAGAATAAATTGTGAATAATTTTGTCTAACTGACTCCAAATCGTAAAGCTTTGGAAAATGCAGTAGCATGCATGATGTCTGTATATATAGGAATGGAGTTCTGCTCGCTGGAGCTGAGTCAGAACAGTGAGCAAGTAAAATAACAGAAGCTGATCAAGGTTTCAGTGTTTCATTTACAAAGCTGGTACAAAGGATGCCCATCATTGGATGACGTGGTGCCTTTGAGATCACGACGGTGGCTTGAAGAAAGTTTCTGAAAAGAATGGCACCTTCCCCTGAACTTTTCACAAGGCTAATTAACTGATCAAAAATGCAATGGAATGGAAAGTCTGCAATGTTGCAAGCCCAGAGTCACGTTATCTAGGGGTGTCTTTGGTCCTTTTGATAGCCAGTTATTGCAGTCTTCTACAAGTCACCTAACATCTTTGTGACTTTGAGGTAAATCTGTTGGAATATATGAACAGATTTCTAGTTTCTCCAATCAGCCAAATGGCTATAGATGTTGATAGCTATTGTATGAGGTTGATACCAGAATATTTTTTCTACTTTACCTTGACCCACCTACCTAATTTTTCTATCAATATATTTGAAAAGTGCCCTGACTTATAAGTTTGATACTATAGAAATCTTCATCAAATGGTTAACTCATGGGTACAAGGAATTTGGGTTAACTTAATTCTATGTTCCTTTCCCATAGCCACTAATATTTGTCTCCAGAATAAAAAACAAAACAAAGAGAAAACGTTGGGGCCTACTGATCAAGTACTCTCTCCTTATATATATTTATAGAAATTTTGAGGAGTATAATTATATGTATTTAGTAATTATTTTAAAATGGGTTATCCTAATATTTGTACAACTTCATTTATGTTAATATACTTGCCCCTATCATCTCAATTTAACTATCTTTTCATCAGCTTACATCACTCAACAAAGCACTGTAATACTCAGTTGCTTAGAAAAAAATTATTAGTTTTCATGTTCAGTATGGAACAGTTGGGTAGAACAGGAGGAGCCTTGTCCATGTGAGGTTTTATCTTCCAGGAGATGAGCTAAGGAATGTTCATGGTGAAAGAAGAGATGGAAAACCACAATGACTTTTAAGCCACCTATATTTTCCATGATCCCATTCATTAAACAAGCCAGTCCAAAAGTCTATATGGATGGAACCAACCCAAAGAAAAGTTAAAAAAAAATCTAATATAACAGGCACCTCACAATGAAGTAGAGCTGGAGCTGGATTTACACAATGGAAATAATTGGGATCAGGCAGGGATTTTATATTTCATATTTCAAACTAGGAAATGTTTTTAAGCAATGAATATGTATTACTTTGCAAATTATATTGCTTTTAAAAGTAGGAAGAAAACATACTTTTGCAGTGATGAACCTTGACTTCATTTCCTGCATTTGCATATTTCCCAGCCACTGAGTTGTCATGCCCTTGCCCTTGTTAAACACACACTTTCCCACAGTGAGACTGTAAAATGCCCACTTCCTCCCAGAAACCTCACCTTTGTAGTCACGCTTGCATCTGCTGGTGCATATGCACAGATACCTTGGAAGCATGCACAGCACAGCAAACAAGGACAAAAGGCCAGTTAGAAATCCCAACTGGTAGCAGCTGCTTATGCCCCACAAAGGAGGAGGGCATTATTTCACTTTTAGAGGGTTGTTTACCTGGTTTAAGGTATAAAAATGTAACTTCCCTTGCTATAGTTTAGTTGTTGACAGTATAATAAAGAGGTGGTGAAGATTCTTCAATGATAGTGAATAAAAAGAAGAGAGATTAAAAAACAAGGGATACAGAAGGAAGGAAAAAAAATGGAAAATAATGACTGTGATGGCCAAAATTCTCTTAAAGATGGAAGTGTGCTACTAATTGAGCTATTGTCTTCCTGCTTTGTTGTCTTGCAGTGCTTTGCTTTGTTGTGGTGGCCCTAGGATACTGCCAAATGTACTTCCCTTTGTCATTAGCCTTTGCTAAGTTTTAGCAGCATGAGTCTGAGATATACTTCTCCTCTCTGCTGCTCTTGTTCTCAGTGGAGACTATCTGGTATCCATGCCTTCGGTGTCTATCTTTTAGAACAGCTAGAATCAGACTCTGTATCTGCTCAGATATACCAGTGTCAGAAAGGCACCATGCACACACATGCAGAAGCCCTTACAACGGTGATCTCCTTATATGCTCACATTAGCTGCAAGTGTCAACCTTGGCCTCAGGTCTCTCCCTACTCATCAGTAGTGTACTGATGTGATGGGAGATGTCATTCTGTAAATATATTTCTCTTATTGGTCAATGAATAAAACACTATTGGCAAATAGGAAGGCAAGATAGGTGGGACTAGGAGACAAGGAGGATTCTGGGAGATGTAGTAGAGAAGAGATTCAAGATGTAGAGACTTGAGATTTCTCTCCAGTAAGATAAAACCACGTGGAAACACTTAGATTAATAGAAATGGGTTAATATTTAAGATAGAGCTAGCCAATAAGAAACACTAGTAATAGGCCAACAGCTTTATTTCTAATACATTGTGTCTGTGTGTTAATTGGGGCTGAAGCGGCACTGGGACTGTGCTGGTGGGAAAACTGATCATAACTGATGACATCAGACTTCAGAGGAAGCAGGAAGGGGAACCTTAAAACGATCATTAAAACCAAGTGCTGGAGTTCAGAGATCAAATCTAAGAAGGTTATTTCTAAACACTTTGATCTGGTTAAGCAGTTCCCAATTGAAAAGAATCAGTTTCTATTGGCATTACTTTTGTGATCACTTCGAGTCTGTTAAACTTTTCCTTTAGTTCCAAGAGAAATAGTAGCCCCTTGACTGGGAATGGGATGAAAACACAAAGATATTTATTTCATTATAAAATCACAGTATTTTTAAGACTAACTATCTTTGGTCTTGAAGCACAGATTCCTTGAGTGAAATACTTATTCAGATATATATATATATATATATATATATATATATATATATATATATATGAATCTCATTTTGCTCAGTGGCCAGTCTACCATCCTATTTTATGAAGTTGGGCCCTGGGGAGGAGGCTATTTAGTTTTGTAGCCTTTTTTCCATCTTGTTAGGTGACAAAAACAGGCTCAATATCAGCAAACACGTTACTTTAGCCTTTAAGACACCAAAGACAGACAGCTGAGCAGACATTTTTGTATCATGCTCTGATCTTCCGTCTAGGTATTGTTGAAAAATATTATTGGGTGTTCCTCACTGCATAGCCAAGTTGTTTATTTCTCTATGCTCAGCAACACCAGATGAATAATAAACACTTCAGCCTCTGCCCATTTGGGAAAATGAGATAGTTTCATGGCATGAAGCTGCATCAATTGCTAACCCTCAATTTTTCAGATGGGAATAAAAGTATCATGTGGCCCCATCAGGCTTTATGTATTCTGACATGAGGTTGAAGATGATAAAGTTTCTGGTTCTGGACTAGGTATTGTTATGTATTTTAAACATCTGTGTCCTCAGGGAGCTCAAGCTCTTTCTAGGCAGAAAAATTAACACAGAAGAAAGAAATAAAGGTGATGAAGGCAATACAATGCAAGGTTCAGAATGAGCAGTAAAAGTAATGTCATTGTAATATTTTTCACACAGGTAAGAAAATGCCTGCAATTAGGGTATATTGGATAGCTTTGCAAAGTGGATCAGACTTTACCCTTCATATTCCAGTAAAGAAAAAACCAACATAAAACATATTGCCAAAAATATGTGATTTCAAAAATTATTGGTTGTTCTCTGGCTAAAAGCACTGTTTCATCTCACTTTTATATATACATTGCTTATGTAGTCACAAATATAGTATGCCTGGTTTGGTTTATGTTGTCATAAATACCAGTACTTTTATGACTTTGTAATTAAAAATATAATTAGTGTTTTCTAATGATTGTGTTACAGTCCATTTTTTGGTTATACTATATGCTGTGTAAGTTTCCACTTAGGATTCCTAAAATTCTCCCTTTTTTGTTTTTGACATTGCAATGTCAACTCACAAGTCTGAAAGAGTTAAAAATTCAAAGCTTCTATGACTCTCAAAGTCTATGCCTGGTAACTCTGCGATTGTCATCATGTAATAAAGTGAATATGTTTAACTAAATCATGTGTCATATGGATATCTGAGGCCTAAGAGGCTAATGTAGCAAGAAGTCAAAAAAATAAAAAAAAAAAATGTGAAGGCTAACTCTACCATAAACAACACCATGCTGGAATACAAATGAAAATGAGAAGATACTATGGAAGCCAGACCATAGGAAGAGGATTTCAGGTTAGAATCAGCTCCAAAAGTGAGTCCTGTGTCCTACGTGTGTTGTGTTTTCAGCAACGGGGCCTTACCTTCATCCAGAAAGTACTATGTATGTTGCCAAGGGAGGGAGGCAATTAACAATCCTATCTAGTTGTGACACCTATAATATTTGTAATGGTGCAATAGTGGCATTCACATGTTGGTGGCAACCAACACCTATCTAAGTAGACTTAAGACCCACTCAACAGGATCAAAATCATTCCTGCTTTCTAGAAACCTAAAACTACTCATGGCTAGTAAGGTTATGGATCCTAGAAGAGAATCTATTACTACCATTTTGGTAGCCCGGAATAATTCCTTGTTTTAGATCTTATGTATTCATTATTCTAAATCTGATAAATTCCTACACTCTAAATTTTACATTACCTAAGTATACATTTATCTAGATATCCATTACCCCTCATTGAAAAAAAAGTTTCTGTCTTCAACAGCAGGAGACCATCACAGAACTATTGGGCACAATTCAAATATTAATGGACTGTGGAAAGCCCAGTCCCTATGGGATACATCTGTAGCACAACTCCCACCTCTATAACTCAAGAAAGCTTTGCAGAAGAGGGAGTCAGAACACCAGGAAGCCTGCTGAGAGACTGTCAGAAATGGGTATATAAGTAAGATCCAAATAGTGACAATAATGAAGAAGGAGGAAAAAAAAATCTCATGCATCAACCCTACACAAAGAACTACAAGAAACTAATAACTACTGAGACAGAAAATTAGAAATAGAATCAGGAATAAGTCCCCTGACTGGCTATTCAATACAAAGCACTCAGACTTTGTGTATGTATATACAGATGTGTGTGTAATGCTAACTGTAATAATCAAAGAAAAAGATGCTATCAATTTGAAAAGGAAGACATGGGAAGGGTTGGAGTAAGGGATTATGGGAGGGGCTGGAAGGAGGAATGAGAAGTGATGAGGTGATACATTATAATTATATTTCAATTAAAATATAATCAATTTAAAAAAGCAAGAAGAATCAGGTAGTAGCTGCCTGACTGCTGACAATGGAGACATTCCTCAGCAGAAGTACTTTTTAGTACAAATGAACAAAAGAAAGAATAGATGGTGAGAAAATGCAGAATTCCTTCTGCCTGAAGTTCTGTTGTGCTTGGATTGGACTTTGAGAAATGCCCTAAAGATGTCAGCTCATTATGACACTAGAAAACCTGTCTCACACATCCCGAATGGAAAACCATCTGTCTTTGAGAGAAAGAATACTTTATCCCCACTGTATGTAGCATTAGGGAACATCAGGTGTGATTGCCAAAAGTTCAGTCACTGGCCCTGTAACACAGCAGGCGTGGAGGGGGGCATTAGAGAAAGCTGTGTAGTTTACCAACATTTCCTCAAGTAGTGG
This sequence comes from Phodopus roborovskii, assembly GCF_943737965.1. NCBI lineage: Eukaryota > Metazoa > Chordata > Mammalia > Rodentia > Cricetidae > Phodopus > Phodopus roborovskii. The sequence goes on along the minus strand of NW_026126515.1, from coordinate 10,589,780 downwards.
GCAGGTAAGTTCAGTGTTACTGACCTGACACAATCTTACATTCCTTAAATTACTGAAAAGTGCAATCCAATGAGGGAAATAAAACTGTTTTTATGATGTGTCTGAACAGTTTTACACATCATCATCGAAAGAACTACTTACTGGGTTGTAAAACGAATTAAAATGGACCAGTTTTACACAAGAAAAATTATTACCCTTATGCTTCCTTTTAGATTTATTAATGAGTGTATACTTTTAATCACATATCTCTAATTTTGGTATCAGTGGAGCATTTCTTTGGAGCACACTTTTAGAAGTGGGGTGCTAATAGACAAATTCATGTCTCTTCCATTTCACATAAATATTTTCACAGCCAGAAAAATGGTGCAGGAGGTACTTATACTATACAATTCTCATGGACAGAGTTTGATCCCTGGGACAAGCCAAAAGTTGGAAGGAAAGAGTTAGTATTTATTTTACAGAAAGTTTGCACAGATGTGGCAGCATTGCTACCTGGCAAGAAACTAGTTTATCTCAACCATGCCTCATTTTGTTACCTTTTAAAGAAAAGTCCTGATGTGCTATGATTAGCATTTTTAGCTACAATGAAGAAAGAGAAACTTCCCATCTGTTTCCCCTTTTTATTTATTGGAGATTATACAGTGAGCAGAGGGAAGAAAATGAAAATACCTCATTAAAAAAAGTAAGGAATCAGGTTGATTGGTAGAAGTGATATTAAGTAGGGGATAAAGGAAATGAATAGGGATGTTGTTAAGAATCTCTCTCTCCCTCTCTCTCTGTGTGTATGTGATATACATAGATATAGTCTTCATTATTTATACTTAGCAAAATATTAAATGTTTAAATAAATCTATGTAATCTGACAACAGCTTGATGATTTTTTTTTCTGGTGATATGTAGGAAGTTCAAGAGGGTGGAGGAGGTGCTTAGTGGAAGACAACTTAGTGTGCAAACATAAAGATTGAATTTGAGCTCCAGCATCCGTATAAAAGAGCTGGGCAATGTGAAACATGCCTGTAATCCCATAGCTTGGTGGTAAAGACAGGAGGATCCTTGGTTTTGCTGGCTACCTAGTGTAGCTATATCAGCAAGCTCTACAGTTAGTGAGCGAGTCTGTCTCAAAAAGTTGGATAGAGCAATTGAAAAAGAAACTTACCTTAAGCTCTACCTGATGGAGGAGGTCCTTCTGTAAGCTGTGAATATATGTTTTTTGGTTGGTGAATAAATGCTAATTAGCCAGTAGTCAGACAGGAAGTATAGGCAAGGCTACCAGACTAGGAGAATTATGGGAAGAGGAAAGGCAGGGATGCCATCATAGAGCTGCTGGAAGAGTAGCAGGCCTGAGCACTATGGGTAAGCTGCAACCTCATGGCAATAGATAGTTTAATACAAATGAGTTAAAATTAAGAGAGAGCTAGACAAGAAGAAGCCTGAGCCATTGGCCAAACAGTATTTGGGACTAAAAGGCCTGCAGGACTAGGTGGGACAGAAAATCCATCTTCATCTAGTCTTCACACACACACACACACACACACACACACACACACACACAGGTCAAGTGACTCAACACCACCAAGCACAGTAGCACAGTAAGCACAGTAGTGGTGTTGGTGGTCTGTGGTAAATTTTCACCAATGTATCTCTATGACTTTAACCTAGCTTAAGTTTCTATGTTAGTTACATGCCAATTGCTATAGTAAACACAACAAAAGCAACTTAAGAAGGGTTTGCTTTGGTTTGCTTTAAGCTATAGTTAATCAGAGTGAAGAAGTCAGATAACAGGAGCTTGATGCAGCTAATGTCAGGAAAGAGAGGTGTCTGCTTGAGCTCAACCCAAGTTTTCCTTTTTTTATTCAGTACAGGATCCTAGCCCAGTGAGTGATACCACCCATAGCAAGAACTGACCAGATTTTTCAAGCTCAGTTACCCTAATCAAGGCATAGCCAAAATCTGTCTCCCTGGTAGTTCTAGATCTTATTAAGTTGACAACAGAGGTTAACAATCATGACTACTCTAAATGATTTTTCTTATAGTATAGAATCTGTGCTTAATAAAAAATTTCAGACCAGATAATAGGCTATCAGAAATTGATCAAATAGACTCTAAGCCAAAGAAATATTCAGCAAAGTGAGATCTTCTTTAACAGAAAGTGCTCCAACCATTTTTCACACAAGGTTGACTTAATTTTAATTCTTTTTCTGGAATTGATGCTTGTTCTAAGCTAACAGTCTATGATATCATTTTACTGCATACAATGAATTATTCACCAAATGTATCTTACAATTAGTTTCAGCAGAGTAGTTGCTGTTTTTGTCCAAACATTTTACTGTATCTATAAAGATTAAATTAATCATCTCTACAATCCATGAATAACTGAAAGAATTAGTTTTTAATTTCTGAAACAAAGAAGGGTAAACTGCAGCCAACACAATACATCTTTCTGGTCCAATAACCCATATTTCCTTTTACATTTTATTATTCACCATCTTTGGCTGGAGATGGTAGTATGGTATATGTCTGATCAATGACTAACAACCTGTGGGAGGGAGAAAATTGGACAAACAACTTTCACAATGACATATTAGATATTCTTAACTCTTTGTCCTATAGGTGAGAGATTAAGCCTGGAGAAGAATGGGTGCAAAGTATGTGTAGGATCAACACGAAGTCTGAGGATCAAGATTCTTCATACACAGTCACTCTGCTGTATTTGAGTTACCCATTTAGAAGGTTGTTCACCATTGTTTGGATGGTAATGATCATGATGTTAGTGAGGATGATGATAAAATGGTGAGAACGTAGGGTCTGTCTCACAGTAAAGAATGCACCATTGTTAAGTGTCTTACCATACTATCTTGATTAAACTCATGAATATGCCCATGAAGTTGTTTCTGTAATTATTGCTGCATTATAAAAAAAAATCACAGTATCATAAAGTAAAAGAGTCAAAAATAGTTATGCTGGCTCCAGAGCTTATAATACCTATGAAGCTCATATTATATGACTCTTAATTATGGAAAATTTTAGTCAGGTATACCCAAGGCAAAGGTCACTGTTGCAATTATAACCCAACAAGAAATAAAACGAAACATATTTGAATATGGGACATCTGGGACCACAGTTTCAGAAGGTACGACTCCACCATGACTGGAAATCCATGGTGGCAAGTAGTGGTAACATTGCATCTACAGTTTGAAAGTAGACAATGAGTAGGATGTGGGACCTGTCAAATCTTAAAGGTCCACCCCCAGTGATGCAATTCCTCCAGCAAGACTTCACCACTACACTCAAAGCCCAACATCGTTGTAATAAAAGTAATTTATAGAAAATAAAAATTTTCCAGAACCTAAATATATGTTACTGACTCAAAATGGAGTCAACAAAACCTTAATAAACCTATGTTCTAATATTTTATTTTGTAAAATGAGTTTGTCTGTACCTAAATTTTATCACTTGTGTCTTTCAAAACTTAACATCAAGTCATAAGTTGTTCATATAATTAAAATTGTTTTGAACATCAATGTTAATGGCTATAAAGTGTTTTAAATAAGTACAGCAAAGACTAATAGTTATTTTAGTTGCATTTTAAATGATGTATGTCACTTACCATAAATTATTCTTTAATATATACTTTATTTTGGTTAATAAGATAATATAAGCAATTGGATCTTTTATTTAAACATACGTTGTATTTTTACTCATAGCTGTAACTAGTTTGTATTCACACACGGCGCTGATTTCTAAAACTATAAATATACATATTTTAAAATAAAATCTCATAAAACCCAAAGAAAGGTCTTTATATAAAACACAGTAGCTTAAATTTATTTATGTAAATAAACATTGCCTTTCAAACAAAATCTATTTAGGGACTTCATAGTATTTCATTTTGTCTGCAAGTTTACTTAAAGATTTCTTTTCTGAGCTCACACTAAATTATTTGAATTAATAAGACAGGACTCTATCAAAGCAGTGAACTTTCAATTTTATAACCTAGAAACCATGTTTACCATATAATGATTAGCATAAGCTATGATATGTTAATTGTATCCATATTTCTATCTGCATATTATTTTATTTCTAAATTAAAGACTATTACTTTTAATGGTTTAAAATCACTAGAATGTCCTTTATTAAGGGCACTAATTTATGGTTTAACAATGTGTTATCACCTTGTTAGTCAAGACCAACAAAAAAGCTCCCTGGGGTAAAACCAACCCACAGATTATATCATTCAATGTATTATTCTTGGGTGAATTACTGATGTAACAGATTCCTTTTACTGCTATTTTTCACTGTGTATGAGCTTTCTTTGGAGAAATGGAAACTTCCTTCCTCTTGTATGTTCATAAGGAAGTTAACCGGATTTTACTTCAGCCACAGTTTCTAAATAACAAATGGGAACAATTGTTCATATCAAGATAAGTGAGTGTAATGTCGCTAATCATAGTAACTGACCTAGCTAAAGAAACATGAGCTGTATTAATTTATTAATGGTCAAGATAACTCATGAAAATCCTGCAATTCTTCCTAAATGAAAGGCCCTCGAGAGGATAAATCTAAATATTGTATCGTTAATCATGAGATAATATTTTCATGTGCCAGGCAAATGCTTGGTTTGCTCTCACAACGATTTTTTTATTCATTGCATGGAATCCATCCAATGCCTCAGGGGAATAAAGCTGTCAAAGAGAAGCCAGTAGAAATGTTCTCACTAATTATGATGAATATAATTTTGGAATAAATGTTATGTTTAGAAAACATAGTTTTTATTTACAAAATCTAAAATATAATTTTCTTTCTTCTCATATGTTGAGAATTGAGTTAGTCATAAGTCTGTTCACAAGATACAGTTATTTCTTCATGCAAAGCCCTCATTTATTTGTTTTCCATTGAAGAGTTAGTTTTATTTCAAGAACCTTACCTGTGACTTAGATCCACTTATAATCTTCCTTATTTAGCCTTATTATTTCCTTGAACACATAAGACTTACTCCTGGTATAAGATTAAAATCTCTGGGACATAACAATGCTATTAGGAATTCAACAACATCAGATAATGCCAAATCATTTTAGGAGTCTTTGTAAGAATGGGCACTGTGTAAGAGGTGCTGCAGTTCTGCTCTGGTATTGCTTAACAGTTTTCCTTTCCTTTTTACATTTTACCAATTAGCTGGAAATATTTATGCCCCCATGTAGACTTCATTTACTTTCTCAAAGCACCTAATGTGGCTAAACACTTTTATTCAGTAAATGTTTGACCTCCCTATGTTTTTTCTCTGTTTTACATTGGCATGTTTGTCTTTCTGTACGTACAATTACATATGTATGTACATACATGTATGTACATATTTATATATTATCATAATCTTTTATAGTTATATATGTAACCCACATGTTCTTCCAGTCTGTTGCTTATACTGCATCAATTGTACCTTTTATTTATTTATTTTGAGAACTTCATACATTGATTTTGACCATATTTATCCCCCATCTCCTCTCAATTCTATACCCACCTAACTTTGTGTCCTACTTTAATAGACAATCTTTTGACTTCACTAAAACCAAGACAGAACTTTTATAACATAAAGAAAGGGATGTGAATCTCATCTAGCCATGACATCTCTCTGCCTTCTGTCTCTGCCTTCTAATTGCCAGGGTTGGTTTGGCTATCTAGCTGTTGGACAGGTGTGTCGGATAGTTTTAGTAGGAAACCTCAATTGAGGACGTGCCATAAGATCCAGCTGTAAGACATCTTCTTAATTTTTGATTGATGGGGGAAGATCCAGGCCATTGTAGGTAGTGTTGTTGCTTGATTCCATTAGAAAGCAAGTTGAGCAGGCCAGATCAAGCAAGTCTGCAAGCTGTACCCCTTCATGGCCTCTGCATTAGCTCCTGCATCCTACCCTGTTTGAGTCACTGCCCTCATTGCTTTTGATGATAACTCTTATATGAACATGTGAGTGAAATATACCCTCTTCTCCCCGAGTTGCTTTTGGTCATGGTGTTCATCACAGCAGTAGTAACTCTGGCTAAGATAAGTGTCCCCTTCATCCCTCGCTACTGCATGCACTTTCTCCCAAGTGCTGAACATTTGGTCAAAGCAGACAGCCTTCTCCAATAAAGAAAGAGCATTTCTTTGGTTGAGGATATTAAGGTGGTTATGCTAAAACCCCCAAACAAGCAGTGAAGGATATATTCACCAAAATAAATTAACATGACATTCAAGAGCCATTTTTCCTAATTTTGTAGCAGATCAGGGAAGGGAGGTTTACTGAGATAGTTTGAAATCATCCATGTATTGATATTGTGTTATTTATCCACAAGTCTGGATCCTATTCCTATTTTAGGACTAATAGGAAAGATGACAACATTAAGAGCTTTGGGAAGAGGTTATGATACAACAGCAGAGTCTGAAGAGGTGGAGTTCTAGGCCCAGCACAGTGTGGGGAGGGTAACGATAACTTCAAGAAAATTTTTGCCTCCTTGAAGATGCAAAAATATCTGGAAGACCTGTCTTCTGAGACGTTTTAGGTTGTCTGTGGAAAACAGTAATTAATTATCATGGGAAACAATGATGGTCCATAGAGATTAAAATGAAGAAACAGGAAGGAATAAGTAGAATATAAGTGAAGGGCAGGAGAGGGTGGGAATGGAAGTGGAGGGAGAGGGAAGAAGTTAAAGATATTCCAAGGTAAATGCAATACTCATGGACCACATGGATCAAATTATATACCTTGGTGCTACACATGGGTTCTGTTGCAGAAGGAAACCCTAAATCTGGTGCAGCCTTCATAATTAATGGCACTTTACTTTTGTTGGAGGCCAGGTAGTTTAAGGTGTTGTATAATGATATAATCAAGTTTTCTCAAACTTTAATCCCTTGAGTGATCCTCAGGAAGGATTGTGAAACTATAACACTGTTGGTTCTACCTCTTGGTCAGAGACTGGAATCTGAATTTTCTATACGTTTCTAGATGGTTCTGCTATTGCTTCTGATACACTATCTTGAGACCCACTGGTGGAAAAGACAACAAAACCTCAAGGCACAGTGCAATAGAAGCAAATTTCTTCTAAGACTTGCTTGGTATGAAGGGTGAGGCAGGGGCACAGGGGGTGGTAGGCAAGCGACTCACAATGTCATCATGAAAATCAGTCCCTAGCTATCCGACCAAGGAACAGAGCAGGTGGATGATTGCAGAGGTGTGAAAGGGCTACATCTTGACAATGATGTTTCCTTCCTGCATTTCTTTCAGAACTCAGAAGCAAAGGAGAGCAGAATGCATTAAATATCATACCTAGGATGATGGGGGAACACATTTAATAAATGTCTATAAAGACATTATCACGGCACTCAATTAAAAAAAATTAAAGGTAGGTATGGAATCTGATCAAGGTAAAATAACATTAAATATTTTACAATTCAGCATCTGGGATCTTTGTATTACAAATACAAAGCTCACAGATCACTTGTGCCCTGGTTCCTGTCTCCACTGATAATCCAACCTCACCAGTTCCTTCATGTCTACTTTATGCTCCAAGTTCTCAACTTCATTCTCCTCTTTGTAGGAGCTGTGTTCTCTGAGGCTTCTTCTTATTCTGTCTCTGTAAGGCTCCTCTTGTCTATTTCCTCATGTAGCCCCACATTGTCATTTGTTGTTGCTGAGACCAGGCTATCCCCTGTCCCTGTTATATGAAAACATATTTTTTCATGTTTTGTCTTACCCTGAGGGATTCCATTAAACAAAAAATATTTGACTCCATTTTGAGGGTAGAGAATGACTCTGCAACTTGGTAAGCACACAAATGTTACCATCTGTCTGGTACTTTCTCCGTGGACCAGACTGATAATTTATTGCTCAAATTGGAATTTTATCACTTAAATTTATCAAGGTAAAATTAGGATTTTAGGAATACATGGGTGTATCAGAAACAGATCAGGAGAAGCAGACCAAAGAACCTACTCGACATATTAGATAGACACCACAAAAAGAGTACACCTATTGCTACAAAGACTATGGCCCCCTGATCTGCCATCTGAACACCAGCCATGTTCATGAAGTGAACACCCAACTGTCCCAGGAAGTGTAGTTCATCGTGGTTCTGCTGTTGAGATGGACTGCTCAAATTGCCATCTAACCACTCATCCATCTGGTCCTCCTATCCATTTGTCCATTCATCTGCCCATTTGTTGACCTGGACCTGGTCTTGCTCTTCTTATCTACCATCTCACTCGTGTAACTCATCTCTGACCCTGTAGCTTGATTTTGTGACAGCTGAAACATTAGCAGTGGTGCTTGTAGCAGACTTCCAATTGGTACTCTGCAACAGATAAGAACTTACTCTAAGTGTTGATGGCTATTCTTTGTTGTCATCTTTATTACACCTGGAATGAACTAAAACCAATGGTTGGACATACATGTGAGAGACATTTTATTAACTCATTTGAACATGGAAAAAAATACCTTTAATCTGGTCCACACATTCTAGTAACAGCCTATATAAAGGACATAGAAGAAGGAAGCCCTCTGCTTGCTTTTTCTTGCTTTCACTAGCAAATACATTTATTCATTGGCATTAGATCCCACTTCTTCAGGTTTCTGGCATATACTCAAGACCATCTGAGACATCCAGACTTTTGGACTGGACAATTACTCAATTCGAGGACCTTCCACTGGTAGACTGTCATTATTGGACTAGCTGGACCTCATCCTATAAGCCATTCTAATAAATCCAATATATTTTTAAATGCATTTTCATTTTATAAGTTCTGTTCCTTTACATAATCCCATTAATGCAGATTTTAGTACTATAAGTAGTTATGGAGCAACAGAAGTGTAAGGGTAGTTTTTATAAGTATTTGTGACCCATATATATGCTCATCAAAAGGAGACTTTAGCAGAGGAGTTCAATAATCACAGGGATAGGATGACCCATCCTCTGGACAGTCAGCATCATTCACCAGTTACCTCTGTCATTCGTTGCCAATGCACCCTTGAATAACGTGGCCATGGTGGCAGAGATGGTGATTATTTATGGGCTTGAAAACTTGGAATGCCACTCTCTAAGGTTGACCTGGCTATAGCTGCTACTGAGTGTCAGATCTGCCAACAGCTAAGACCAACAATGAGTTCCAGATATGGCACCAATTTCCTGGGATGACCAACCTGTTTACAGGTTGACTATAATGAATCAATTCCTCCAAAGAAAGGACAATGCTAGATTCATATTTTGGTTATGGATTTGCCTTTCCTGCCCACTATGCTTCTGCTTTAACCATCATCTGTGGACTCACAGAATGCTTTACCCACTATCATGGCATTCCATACAGTAATGGTTCTAACTAAGATATTCACCTCACAACTAAGAAAGTGTGACAGTGGCCAGTCATGGAATCCACTGGTCTTACCATGTCTTCCAATGTCCTGAAGCAGCTATCCTGATAGAAAGATATAATGGTCTTTTGAAGACACAGTCACAGCTGTGGCTGTAGCCTAAAGTACTGGGGCCAGGTTTCCCAGAAGTTGGTTTTTCCCATAGCCAGGATCCAAGGGTCTAGGAATCAAGGAGTGGAAAGAGAAATATTTCCACTCACTATCACATCTAGTGACCCTGGAAAGAAATTTTGGCTTCCTGCTCCTGTGACCTTAAGTTTTGGTACCAGTGTGGGAAGTGCTTCATCCCAGAGATACAACAAATATTCCATTGAACTGAAAGCCTAGTTCTCCAATGCCCTGCCCCCACAGTTTAGATTTCTTATGCCCTTAAGCCAACAGGAGAGAGTAACAGTGTCTGAAGAGATGATTGATCCAAGGGTTAATTGTATTGCTTCTCCAATGTGGAGGACAATTATATCTAGAGTTCAGGAGATGCTTTAGGGCGTCTCTTGGTGCCTCCACGTCCTGTGATTAAAGTCAATGAGAAACCACAACAATCTGATCCAGGCAGAGTGACAAAAAGCACAGACCCTCAATGAAGTTATGGTTCACTCTTCAGGAAAAGATCTAAAGTGCTTAGGATGGAGGAAATACAGAATGGATGACAGAGGAAGGTAGTTATAAATACCAGCTAAGGTCACATGACCAATTTCAGAAAGAGTATTATAGTTGACGTGTTTATGTCCTGTTTTGTTAAGAATGTGCTTTATAGAGATATTTATGCTTTCTTTCCTCTACTTCTTTTTCTTGTAATGCAAGTCAATTAAGAGAATTAGTGGTTATCATATTTAAGTTTGAGATGCTAAAAGAATATCTCTCAAGGTACTTTTGATACCTATGCTGAATTTATAATGCATGCATAGTTATATGAAGGATAGATAAATCACTCTAGGCATAATTATGAGCTGTTAATATAATGCATTTGTTATTGTATATGGGACAGTTATACCATGTTAGGCATAATTATTACCTGGTTAATGTTATACATGCTGTAATTATGTGTCACACTGACCATGAGTGGACTTGTGAAGGTGGTTCTTTGTTAAAGTCAACTTGACTACATCTGGAATTAACCCAGATGGCTGGGCATTCCTATGAGAGACTTTTTCTTAGTTAAGCCTCTTAAAGTAGAAAAATTACTTCTAATCCGTATTTTTGATGTGTGGAAAGTATATTTTAATCCAGATATTTTTGAGGTGGGAAGAAGCACCTTTAATCTGGGTCACATCTTCTGGTGGTAGCCTATATAAGCAGCATATAATAAGGAAACAGAATAAGGAAATTTATTCTCTCTTTGCCTGCTTGCTCTCACTATTGCTGGCAAGTCAATTCCTTCAATGGCAGAAGAGCCTACTTCTTCAGGATTCTGGCATATACTTAAGACCAGCTGAGACATCCAGCATTGTGTACTGAATAACTACTGGATTCTTGGACCTTCCATTTGTAGACAGTCATTGTTGGACTAGCTGAACCCCAGACTATAAGTCACTCTAATAAATCTTGACTGACAAGATAAGCCAGTAAAGAATAACAAAGGATACTGCAATATCCTCAAACTCCAATAAGACAAATTGATCAAATTCAGGGTTTTGTGCATACAAGGCAAGCATTATGTCACTGATTTACAGCCTCATCCCCAAGAGTCTACCACAGTACGGCAGAGTTAATAAGGCTAATCAAAGTGGAATGAAAAACATATTGCTGTATTGAAGAAAACAAAGACAAGTCATGTTAAACCTGAGCCTGTTAACACCACTGGAAGTCATTTATATCTTATCTGGGGCAAGGACTTGAGAAGCTTTGCTGATAGGTGCCATACAAAAACACAGCTCTTCTCCAGCATAGGCTCACCACCAAAAAAAGCACCACACTTGGCACTGAGGTCTGTTGGGAGTTTCAGATCTCCTTGAGGCTCTGTCCTCCTCTCTCGACTTAGCTGTTTTGCTGCTTTGCTTGGCCTTCCCCAGAGACTTCAGCAGGGCAATCAAAGATGAACAGCACAAACCCAGCAGTTTTGTAATGATTTGTAGCTCTTATAAAATCATTTCTCCAAGGGAGGAGAATTTAATGAATTGTTGCCATAAGATTTTGGGATTATCTGTGGTTTTTAATTATTTCTACTATCTATATCATTTCTGCTCTAGACTCAAGACTTGCTTTTGTGGTTTGGATAGGCTGTTGATGCACTGAGTAATTAAAAGCACAATTGATCCTTGAGTCTCCAACTTTATATGCACTGATCTCCTTTTATTAGGCAACTCCTTGCATCTAACACAGAGTGCCAATTCTTTAGTCAAAATCGTATTACTTTACATTGCTCTAAACACCAGTGGCATTCTTTAAGTGAGAGTTTCATGGGTCAAAGACTGTTTACATTAACTACTCTAAAGCAAACCCTTTCAAAGGCCAGAAAGTGGAATGTACCTTTTAACTTCAATAGTGTGTGTGTTTTTTTTTTTTTTTTTAAAAAAAATCATTGAGGTGACTTTTTTTTTTTATTTAAACACACACTCTATTGAAGTTAAAACATACTCATCAAGATGTTGAGTAGACTTCCTAGGGAAGGCCTTACCCTCTCCAAGTAGCGATGAGAGAGGGGGCTGCGGGAGAAGTGGAGGAAGGGGGAAGAGATAAGAACTGGGATTGGAATATAAAAGATAAATTAATAAAAATGTTTAAAAAATTAAAAAGAAAACAGTAAAAGGGGGGAAAAAGAAACCTCTATCCCCACCCCCAGAAGTCAAGAGCATTTGTTTTTAAATGGCAGTAATCTTTGCATTCAGATGTCACTGCTTTGTAAGGGGGTATGTTGTGATGGGCTATTCTTTCATTCTTTCTTTTACACTATCACTAAGCCGTGAAAACACAGAATAAATGCCCCTAAATTATAATGACAGCATATTAACCAAGTGACAGGCAGACAGTATCAGTCACTACCTCTCCAATGCAGGGAGCCCCCCAGTGTGACAAGCTTTAGTACCCAGCCCTGTAGTTTCTTCTTAAGGAAGATTAAGGAAGGCAGATGGGGAAGAGAAGGAAAAGTTCATCAAGGAAGAACATGAACTTATTGGAGTGATTTAGAGGACTAAGCCTGACAGCATCAAGATAGAACACAGAAGGGCCTAAGGGCCCTTATAACAAATTATAGAGGTCAGAAACCCTCCATCCTAAAAGTAAAACATGTTGAATGACAATAATGAACTATGTTGGAATTCTTCCAGGAGCATTCTACAAACACTACATTAAAACTGAGGGATATTGGGCTGGGGAGACATTTCAGCAGGTAAAGTGTTTACCTTACATTCAGAAAGATCTGAGTTTGACCCTCAGAGCAGACAGAACAAGCAGGGCCCAGTAATATTTGCTTGCAACCCCAGTATTGACATGGGTTTGGAAACAGAAATGGATCTGGTCCTGTGTTTGGCATACTGTCATAACACAAATACACTTCAGTAGCATAAGCTACCTGGAAACACCTACAGTTCTCATGTGTTAGGAGTAGGTTTTCCACCAGCCTGGTCACACTGCCATGCCTACCCCAAATAACACACACAGATGCTGTATTAGATATAATTCTGTTGGCCAGTTACTAGTTTCTTATTGGCTAGCTCTGTCTTAAATATTAACCCATTTCTATTAATCTAAGTACTTCCACATAGTCTCATCTTACCGGAGAGAGGGACCGGCACTCTGTTCTCTCTGGTCTCTATATGCTGACTCCTCCCTGCTACTTCCTGGAATCCTCCTTGTCTCCTAGTCCCGCCTATTTTGCTTTCCTATTGGCCAACAGTGCTTTATTCATTAACCAATAAGAGAAACATATTAACAGAATGACATCTCCCATCACTCATGCTTTGCTGCTAGTAGAAAAATTGAAGCTCCCTATCAACATCTGCCCTATTTTATTTTATTTCTCTTCCTTGATAGGATCTGTATAGTACCAGTGTTAGCCATATGGCCATATAAAGGGTAAAAGCAAACACTAAAAGATGAGATAAGGTTTAAGAAAAACCTTCATAAAGATTATATCCTATTGTACATTCCGAATAAGGAAGAAAGCATAAGATGGATGGCTTTTCATGAAAGTGAAGACAAAGTAAGTTTGTCATATGTTTTTTATTTCTTTTTATTTTAAATTAGGCCTTATTTTCACATATTCTTGGTTTTCCTATATTTTATTAATTATATTTATTTTGAGATTATAGTATTTTTGTATTTTTTGTATCATATAAAGCAATGTTTCCATTTGGGCATCCTTATACAAACTTTGTTCATGTAATTCTGTTCCCTATTGTTCTCATCAGCTCTCCCACCCTACTTCTTCTAGCTCTACTCCTACAATAATATATATTGTATATATTATATACAATATAGTATATAGTATATATACAATATAGTATATATACAATATAACAATATAGTATACACACACACACATATATATAATTTTTTCTTATTTTATATATTGATCCCAGTTCCCTCTCCCTACTTCCTTCCCATGCCCCCTGACCCCTCCCATTCCATTCCTCTCCCACTCCACAGGGAGGATGATGCCTTTCAGGAGGGATCATCAAAAATAGCTCCTCTTTCATATGACATGTATTAGATTACCTTTCCCCTCTATTCCCTACACTTTCCAGGTCTCCTTTTCCCTGCTAGTGGTCCCCTTTCTAGTTTCATGACTTATATTTTCTGGCAATTATCACAAATTCTTTTTTCCTTATAGCTGAACAAAACGCTTTATGCACATGTAGCACATTTTCTTTATTCATTCTTCTGTAGATGGATAGCTAGTCTTGATCCATTTCTTAGCTACCATGAATAATTCTGCAATGAGCATGGACGGTCAAGTATCTCTGTGGTAGGATATCAAGTGAAATTCTCAAGCCCTGGAAATGATTATGTTAAATGGAATCGAATGCAAATTACTTTTGGGCAGGTATCGACCTGAAATTCTTTTGCCATTTATCTGGAAAACACTCAGTTGATTATTAGTCATTCTGCCCTTGTCAAAGACGTAGTGACTAATGATGTTCTTAAAATAGTTATTTCTCTATTGGTATAATCACACACACTGTTTTAGGGAGACAAAAACAATTAAGCTGATAATGGTAGTAGTCTTAACTTTGTGCTCATGTAACCCATTGCAGACTTAAGTGAGTTGACTCATAACTCTCTTCACATATTTTCCTCTAAGATGGCACAGAGTGGTGAGGATGAGAGGTTCAATGGGTTTTGATAAACACTGCCTTCGATTTGCATTTCCCTGATAGCTAGGGATGTGGAGCATTTTCTTAGGTGTCTTTCAGCCTTTTTGATTTCCTCTATTGAGAATTCTTTCTTCAGTTCTGTACCCCATTTTTAAATAGGGTTATTTGTTGTTTTGTTGACTAGTTTCTTGAGTTCTTTGTATATTTTGGAGATCAGCCCTTTGTCGGATATAGGATTGGTGAAAATCTTTTCCCAGTCTGTGGGCTGCCATTTGGTCTTGTCCACAGTGTCCTTTGCCTTACAGAAGCTTCTAAGTTTGAAGAGGTCCCATTTATTAATTGTTTCTTTCAGTGTCTGTGCCCCTGGAGTTATGTTCAAGAAGCGGTCTCCTATACCAATTTGTTCAAGGGTACCTCCTACTTTCTCTTCTAAGAGGTTCAAAACAACTTTGAGATACCATCTTACCCCTGCCAGAATGGCTAAAATTAGAAACACCAGTGATGACTTATGTTGGAGAGGATGTGGAGAAAGTGGAACACTCCTCCACTGCTGGTGGAAGTGCAAACTCATACAGCCATTTTGGAGATCAGTATGGCGGTTCCTCAGTAAAATGGGAATTAGATTACCACAGGACCCGGCAATCCTCCTCTTAGGCATATACCCAAAGGATTCACATCCATGCAACAAAGAAATCTGTTCAACTATGTTCATAGCAGCACTATTTGTAATAGCAAGAACCTGGAAGCAACCTAGACGCCCCTCAATTGAAGAATGGTTAATGAAGATGTGGCACATCTACACAATGGAATACTACTCTGCAGAAAAACATAATGGTATCTTGAAATTCACAGGCAAGTGGATGGCACTTGAAGAAACCATCCTGAATGAGGTAACCCAGTCACAAAAAGAGGAACACAGTATGTACTCACTCATATATGGATTTTAGACCTAGAGCAAAGGATCACCAGCCTATAATTCACATCACCAGAGGAACTAGGATACAGAGGAACTAAGAGATTCATATAAAGTCCCTCACAGAACTGGGAAGGGACAAGTCCCCCAGAGCTCAGGTGAAGTGGGGGGGCAGCGAATGGAGGGAGAAGTAGGAGAAAATGAGGGGGAAGAAAGGAAAACATGTGCGACCAGGAAGATTGAGCCTGGTTAGGAAAGAGAGAGAGAGAGACAGAGACAGAGAGAGAGAACATAAAAGAGGGAGCCAATATTGGTTTGAAGATAAAATTGAACACAAAGAAAGGTCTAGAGAACTACAAGACTGCTCCCAACTAACAATTTGAGCTTCCGTGGAAAGGCTATCATAAATGCCCTTCCCGGAGAGTGAGATCAACAACTAACTTCTCCATAGAGCCCTCAACTAATGCCTGTTGAAAACAGGATCAAACACCCATACATAAACAGTGAGTCGAACTAGAACCCAGAAGCAGATTGAGAGGACAAGACCATCCTGCAGAAACACATACAGACAGCTTACCTGAACAAGGAGGAGCTAATGGGCCACTAGACTGATAGCTGGGAAGGCAGCATGGGACTGACTCAGGCCCCCCTGAATATGGGTCTCAGCCAGAAGGACTGAGCAGTCTAAGAGACCTCAGACAGTGGAGCCAGGATTGAGAGGACAAGACCATCCTGCAGAAACACATACAGACAGCTTACCTGAACAAGGAGGAGCTAATGGGCCACTAGACTGATAGCTGGGAAGGCAGCATGGGACTGACTCAGGCCCCCCTGAATATGGGTCTCAGCCAGAAGGACTGAGCAGTCTAAGAGACCTCAGACAGTGGAGCCAGGATGTATCCCTGGTGCACAAAAGGACTTTGCGAACATATCCCCCATGGAGGAATAATTGCCTTAATCTAGAGACAGGAGAGAAGCCCTAGTCACTACTTCACATGACCTGTCAGATCTACATGACCCCAACTGGATGGCATTCCCCTTCATATGGAATTGGGGTGGGGGGATGGGAGGGGAGGGTGGTTAGAGTGCATGTGAGAGGGCAGAGAGGGTAAAAGGGAGGGAAGGAGGGAGGGAGGGATAGAGGGAGGGAGGGAAGGAGAGGGAACTGGGATCGACATGTAAAATAATAAATTAAATTAAAAAAAAAAATGTTTTGACTCCAAAAATTAAGTTGAAGGACAAGTTACTGGAGAAAAGAATTTCTATTTTTGTTTCCACAGAAAATGAAAAGATGTGGATTCCTTCCAGACTAATGTGGTTTGATTACGCCAGACCACCTGAAACAGAGTATAAGGTGATCCTACATTCAAAACAGCTGGATAAAGCAGCCCTACAGACTACAGCCAGGATTTCTGAATCTTCTTCGAATCCCCCATGATAGCGCCCCTTACCAGCAGGAAGTAGTTTGGAAAGAATAATGCCCAAATTCCCAAATATTGTGTATAAATGTTTGTTTTCATTTAATTGGACTTTGTTATATAAAATAAAATAATAAAAATAAAAAAAAAAAACACTGCCATAGAGTAGGGACAGAGCAAAGCTGGACCACTTATAGTTAATAATTAACTTTAACTTAACCAGGACATGTTTCCTGACCTTGTAAATGTCTTAAATAAACTTTGATGACATTTGGAGGAAAAATAAAGCATGTGCATATCAAGGTGTTTCCTGGAGAAATAATACTTTTCAGATGAGGTAGGTCATTTATACTATCTGCTAATGAGACCTGGTTCCAGACTGAAGAGTTGATTTTTAAAATGGCATAAAGAATAATCAATAGTGTTATAGTTACTACCTCCAGGATGCAATCCCTATGGCTTTTTTTTGTTTGTTTGTTTGTTTTAAAAGGCAGGGTCTCTATTGTGTGGTACTTATTTTGGTGTATTTTCTTCCCCAAGAAGAAGTAGAAGGTGATCATAGGGAGGTTATAAAGGAGAGCTCAAGACAGGTTGCAACACTACATGCTGATGAAGGGCAAATGCAGGCCTGGAATTATGCACCTTTACGCATCAAAAACAAACTAACCCACAGTGCTCATCAGACAAAGTGAGTGGGGCAACACACATCCCAGTTTCTATTCAAGTGAAGGAGATGGACTGTCCCTGCTCTCATACAGCAAGTGCCTCTGTGAATGATCATGCCTGTTGTTGATCTGTTAACACAGAAGATGACACCCAGCTCTAACTTTCTTTCTAAGAAGTAATAAAAAACAACAACAATGTTAACAACTGCAAAGGAGAAATTTGGGGTAATCCATCTCCTTTGGAATAGGAGGTATAAAATTCAATTGCCCTGCTGTCTTTCCCTGAGTACATTTATGCATCCTATATTTTATGATGACTTAGAATCTGTTCTGTAAAATTCACAGCA
Organism: Phodopus roborovskii; assembly: GCF_943737965.1. Lineage (NCBI taxonomy): Eukaryota > Metazoa > Chordata > Mammalia > Rodentia > Cricetidae > Phodopus > Phodopus roborovskii. Next base: position 10,571,791 of record NW_026126515.1, on the reverse strand, counting down.
TGATGTTCTACAAACTGTTGAAGGTCACATGCTCATAAATACACAACCACTAATCAAACACATCAGTGACCATGAAGCTTATTCAACTGTTGAGATGGCACAGGTTGTGGATTAGCAATGAAAATTCCTGAGTGAAAACCATCACCCTCAAGAACTGCCTTCAGCTAAAACTGGTCATATTTGGTGCGAAATTTCATTTTATCAGTTGTGTCTTCATTCATGTGGCTAATAAAACTTCTGTTTGGAAATAAGTTTCTGATTTTCCTATCACACCTTTGTGCCTTTCACACACTGGTGCCTCCCTGTGCCTGGATATCTCTTCCTCTGGCACTCATCCCCCTGGTTTCAGATATCCTTATGATAATATCATTCCCACATTTTTTCTTTTCTTTCTCACTCTTTTTTTTTTTTTGCTCTTCAGTCATTCTGATTTATTAGACATACCTTCCTCTTGGCATTTTTTCCCATCTCTCTATCTGTAATTTATTCATTCTGCCTTGAAGCATCGTTATACTTTTTCTATGCATCATTATGAATTCTTTCTATTGTGGTTCAGCTTTATAAAAGTTTTTTAAAGTCACGTCTCTTCTACTAAATTCCAAGTACACTCAAAGGAGAAACTGTGGCTTTCACAGAGTCTTTCCAAGGACAAACATGTAGCAGGTACTTCTTCACATAGACTTGATGCATTAATGTCTAGATAAACTTACTCAGACCATTCAGACAAGCCCCCAATCCATACACCCCCTCTTTCTGTTTCTCTCATAAACAGAAAAAAAGAGAAAAGAAAATATTTGATGAGCTCTGGAGAATGCATTATCTTTTATTCTCTCTGACAATACTGTAAGGGCCACAAAGTAGCTTACCCAGCAATGGCCACCAAAGGGTATCATACCCAGAAGAGAGAAGGCCAACCTGGCATATATCCTCTCAGTGGCAACATTAGAAACCAGAAGTGCAAAAAGAAATATGATTAACAGGGAAAATAATTTTTTAAACCTAGAATTCTGTACTTAAACAAAACTGCCAGTCATTTGGATAAATAACGTTTTTAGATATGTAAAAACAAAGAACATGTGGGACCAGGAAGATTGAGTAGGGGGATGAAAAGATGAGAGCCAAAAAGAGATACCTTAATAGAGGGAGCCATTATAGGTTTGAAGAGAAAACTGACTCTAGAGAAATGTTCAGAGACCTACCAGGATGACCCCAACTAACAATCTGAGCAACAGTGGAGAGGCTACCTTAAATGTCCTTCCCTGATAATAAGATTGGTAACTAACTTATATGCCATCCTAGAACCTTCATGTAGTAACTGATGGAAACAGAATCAGACACCCACAGCTAAGCACTGAGCTGAACTCCTGGAATCCAGTTGCAGAGAGGGAGGAGTGATGAGCAAAGGGGTCAAGACCAGGCTACAGAAACCCACAGGAACTGCTGACCTGAACAAGGGAAGCTCCTGGACCCCAAGAAAAATAGCTGGGAAACCAGCATTGGAATGACTCAGACCCCCTAAACGTGGGTCTCAGTTAGAAGTCCTGGCAAGTTTACAGGACCCCTGACAGTGGAACCAGGCTGTATCCTTGGTGCATGAAAGGACTTTGGGAGCACATTCCCCATGGAGGGATACTCCCTTAACCTAGAGGCAGGAGGGAGGGCCTAGTCCCTACTCCAAATGACTTGATAGATTTTGATGATCTCTCCTGAAAAGCCTCACCCTCCCTGTGGAATGTGTGTAGTTGGTGGGGAATGGGATCGGAGGGGGGCCTGGGGGCATGGAAGGGAGGAAGGGAGGGGAGGGAACTGGTATCGATATGTAAAATAAGAAAAAAATAATAAATTTTAAAAAACACAAAAGAATAAAAAAGAGAAGAATACATGAACCCCAGGAAACAGGAAATGTATCACAGAAAACAATGAGAGAAATGCCAAGTTGGGAGTAAATGATGTTAGCTAGAAGGTGGAGGAGAGACGTGATACAAGGCAAAGGAAGCAGAGAATTCTACAAGAGGAGAGGCGTTACAAAGATTCGTCAGACTAGATCATCAGACATATTTAGCAATGCAAATGAATTTGTGGGAGTCCAAATACATTCAAGAAAATGGAAGAAACGATTATCCATTCCAGGAAACTGACACACATTCACCAAAGAGTTAGTACAAATGAAACGATGATCATCGCACACGGCTTTACCCACCAAAGACTGATATTCACATTATACCAATGAGACAAGTGCTAAAAATATGTATTTGATCAAAACATGGAAACTATAATGGAGAATTAAAAGGGGAAGGGCAGTGAGAGAGAGAGAGAGAGAGAGAGAGAGAGAGAGAGAGAGAGAGAGAGAGAGAGAGAGAGAGAGAGAGAGACCAGGTTCCGTATTTCGAAGCTGGTTAATCATACTTGAAATCAAAGGGTAGGTGCATTGCTTCTCTCAGAAAGGGGGAGGCGACTCATAGTAGGCAAGCAGGATGAGGGTTGAGGTGAGGAAAGTGCTGTGGGAGGGGGATTTTACACTTGACTTTACATTTTGATTTGTCCTGAACTATGTACATGTATTGCTTTGGTAAAAGTTGAAATAAATGAGAAAAGCGAGCCTATGTTTGACTCAGTCAAAATATTGTCGATGGACTTAAAAGGCCAATGACATCTCATCAGGACATCCTTCTTTCCTAGGTAGAAAAGTATCAAGTTTCTCCTATGAAATCTGACAGTACCAATAGTATGAGGGTTTTCTTAAGCATGAGAATGTCCTAATCTTAGGTCCGGACAGTATGAGATAAACAATGTGGGATTTGGAATCTACAACTCTTAGTTTAGTCTTGATGGCCACTATGCAATGTCAGGTTCATCTCCTCCTTCTGAGTTTACTCCAGTACAAAATAAAAATAGTAAGACCCATATCACAAGCCTTTTTAGGATTCATACTTTAACCACTGTAATGAAATTGGGGCTGTTGGGGCTGGAGAGGTAACTCAGTATTTAAGAATATTGGCTGCTTGCCTTGCTACAGGGCCCAGGTTCAAGTTCCAGGAAGAACATGGCAGCTCACACTGTCTGAAACTGCAGTTCTAGAGGATCAGAACCCATCCTCTGATCTCCATGGGCACTGAACGAATGTGGTGCAAAGACGAACACACAAGCAAATAACCTGTAGACACTCAAAAATAAATTTTTAAAAAGACTCTTGGAACTGTTAAAATTGTTAAAGAGACATACCCTGAAGTTATCTTGTTTGTAAGTTCTGTTGTATCAGGAAAGAATCATATTCTGAACCTGTAACAGACTAGTCAGTCAAACATCCTGGGCCTGAGTTTTTTCAGCTGTGACAAGATTAGGGAAGGTGCTGAGCTTAAAGGATATTTATGGAGAGTGAAGGATAGGCTTTTAAAGCAGAGTTTGGCAAACACTCAATATTAAATTTGCTGTGTTCTCCACATCCTACTTTATCACTTGCCTCTGGTAAACCAGCTCCCTTTTATGCCCTATCAATAGTATCCAAATCATCCACCAGAGGTTCACAGTTTTCAAACACTAGACAAATACAGACTGCTTAGTTATGCTTTTACACTTTTTCCTGTGTAGGTAGAGCAAGATGCTATCTTGAAGGAAGGAAAGAAGGAAGAGAGAAAAGAAAATAAAAGTTGAATGTCTCCTTCATTGAAAAGAAAAAGAAAAAAACCTTTCAGGTTGATGGATGCACAATTTAACAATGACTGAGCCAGATTTCTCAAAAGTAGTACTAAAAAGGGGGTAGAGCAGTGGAGACGATAAGAGATGTGTTCACATGTGACCTCCCCTTAGCGCCATGCACGGTGATCATCTTTAAAAATTAAGAATGAGTTTATCTTGGCATAGCAAACATTTTTTTTTCTTACCACAGTTTTCATGAAATTGTGCCACTCAGCTCAATACCTGGCTTCCTTATAAATGTGGTGTAATCTTAATTCCCTGAGCATCATCCCCTGGATTTTCCTGTCTCATATCTATTTTCCTGAAAACATTCATATTGTGTATAAACTTATATGTCTTGCTGAACATTTTACATAGAATTTATTTGCCTACAAAGTAATGCATATGCCTGAGAATTAGCTTTAATTTTTCCAGGATCTATACTGTATATCCTGATTGCCAGGATGTTTGTATTCATTCGAGTCATTCAAAGTATGTTTCTGTTCCTCTAGTCCTGAGACTGTCCCTTACAATTTTATTTCTATAGATTTTAGTTGTTAATATAGAACTGGATATTCCTAAAATGTAGATGATTGGTATATATGTCATCACTATTTCCCAGTACTCATAAAGTTAGAAGGGTTTCCAAGGTCTCAATTTTAATAAGGTTTAAAAACCTAAGTAGATTCATCTGAAAGCAAGAAAATAATAGAATAAAATATAGGTGAAGGAAGAAAGAAGAAAAGAGATGGGAGAGGGGCAAAGAAATAATCATAGTCTGCATTTTAATAGGCAGGAATAAACAGCCTATGGTATAATAAATCTCCCAGGTGTTTGATCCAGAAAAAAAACTTTTCTTAATCCTTAGGGCTATCCTGGCAGCATGTGATAACTGCTCTCAAACCTGCCAAATGGGGAAGTCTTGTCTATCTATGTAGACACATGGCCTAGACTCTGCAAGTATATATTAGAACTATAGTCTTTATGTCAGTGCTTTAAAAAGTTTAAACTTTGAGATTTAAGAAAATCAGACACAGAAATTCTAGCACAAATGACCAATACAGTGGCTAAAGAGTTTCTACAATTTATAGTATAAAGATATTAGTTTATTTCTCTTATGCAAAATGAATTGTATGTGAGTATACGATGTAGAGCTTATTACTTCTGAAAATAAAGAGTGGGAGAGATAAAAACAGGAAAGTGAAGAGAGAGAGCAGGGAAAAAAGGGGGTACATCACTGTTATACCATTACTTTGGACCTACCTTCTGAGCAAGTACAACCAATGTAGGTTCTTAGGAGCAGCTTCCCTGTGTCTCCTTCATCCTTGCCCATTGTCTCTTCTTGTTTGGGTACTGAGGTTGAGCCATTCTTGTTTTCTTTTTTCCAGCTTGAAATCAGTACAAATCCCATTGCTCATCCTTCCCACATAACACACAAAGGCACATTGCCCCAAACAACATTAGGATGTCAGCATTTCTAGTTTTAGTGACCTCATATTTTATCCTACCTCTTGTCTAAGTTACTCTGTGTTCTAGAAAACCTAAGCAACCTTCTTTCAGAATGTTTGCATGTGCTTTACTGGATCTCCAAAACTTCCCACTGAAATAAAATAAAATGAGCCAAAGAGCTAGGACAGAGTAGGAATGGAAAAGTTAACTGGTTGAAACAAACTATTTTCTATTTCGTTCTGTCCCATGAAACCAAATAACAAATGTTTGCTGATGGCATAATCTGTGCCTTCTCTTAGCACTTACCTTATCTGTGAAAAAGAACAATGTGCTGTCAAATAACCAACATAAAAATTTTTCTGTCTTTGACTCTTTCCTCACAGCAATAAGGAAAATTATAGATCAAAAATAGGAGGGGAATAAGAGTGAAGAAAAGAAAATGACCCTTGTCAGCAGAGAGAACATAAATAAACAAACAAAAGAGAACATGAAAATATTCTTAATAACTTTCTCCAGTGTAGAGTGTTACATAGTCAGTCAGTGTAATAATATTTAATAAAAATATATTAGATTTAACTACTGAGAAAAGTGGAGTAGATTGGTGCCCATATTTCTGTTATTAAAAGTGAGTGCTTCTTTATTTCTATATATGTGTATTAGTATTATTCCTCCTTAACTATTTCCTTGAAGAATATTCTAACACACAATGCCTCATCTTACAAGTCACAGCAGCGCTCTATAATCTACACAGGTTTTATTCTTTTCAAGAGGTGATTGAGCACATTTACATTGAAATAGCAACCAGACCAGCAGCCCTTTCGGTTTTCAGGCAATCTCATTAAGTGATGAAGAATCCAGTTTTCAGTTAATCTTCTCTTTTATGTTGTCATTGGATAAAGAAATAGAATCATGATTGTAATTGTCCATCAGAAAAAATGGACATCTACAAAGTCATAAGTACTATGAGAACGGCTAAGGTTAAGGGACCCAACAATAACTCTTCTCTGAAAGTTCCCTTTTGTTGTTGTTTTTTTTTTTTTTTTTTTTTGTAAATAAGCAGTATTGAATGATAGTTCAATTCCATTGGAATGTGACTTCAGAGAAAATGAGATCATTAAAATATGAACAAAGCATGAAAATAAATGGCAGGCAAACAGGACCTTGTGATCATCTTTTTATTTGGTGAATATCTGAAAGTGGCCACAACAGTATGTTAAATTAAAAGCAAAATACAGATAATACATTAAAGACAGAGTTGCCTGAAGGCATCTTGCCTTTTCAGTGTTTAGCTGACCTGCTACCCTAGGAAAACTGGGTCCCCATAGAAAGGGTTGAAAGATCAGGACAGGCAGCATTCTTGGGCTCAAGCAGGAGATAAACTAGAAACAGATTATCAGTAACAATGAAAAATTTGCCAGTGAGACATGACTGAAATACGTATTATCTTGGCAAAGTCAGGAATCAAAGAAAGAAATACTCAAAATTATCTAACTTCTATATTTATTATTTTCCTTTATTTGTATTGTATGTGGATTGGTGTTTTGCCTGAATGTATCTCATGTGCATCATGAATGCTAGAAAAGGGCACCAGATTCCCTGGAACTGGAGTTACAGATGGTAGTGAACTACCGAGTGCTGGGAACTAAATCCAGAACCTCTGGGAAAACAGCCACTGCTCTTAACCACTGTGCCATCTATCCAGCCCCTCTTCTATATTTTTTATTAAAGTCTTTGTGCTGGCTTTTGACAAGCTGTAGCTGTTGCTTTTGGTTCTTCATGAGTCAATAGCAATAGCATATTTTGATAGCGCACAATATTTATTAAGATTTATTATGCAACAGACATATGCTAAGCATTTACATGGATTATTTCATTTGATTTTTCCCAATACACCTACAAGATAGGCATAACGTAATTACAGGCTTGAAACCTAAGTCTTTAGTGAGCTAATTATCTAGATCTATAGTGTGATTTTGTTAAGCCATGGCATACTAATTCTAGAACTTACTTCCCTAAGCACTAAGAATATTTCAGGACCTCTTGAGATGGGTATTATTTATTTTATATACCTCAAAGATCTGACTTTGGCATCCTTTGGCATCTCTTTCTTTTGTATGCTCTAAATCTTACACAGTTCCATTATTCTCCTACTGTCCTGGTCCCTACTCACAGGACTTTATTTACTTCTGTCTCTTGTTCTATTTGATCTTTCATTTAGCCCATGCTATCACTTCAACACTGAAGTTGCTTCTAGTTGCCACTCTCTTAATCCTTTGAAATTTCCACCTTATAAATGTCTTAAAACATACCTTCTACATACTGAACAATGCCCCATGCTGAGATCATATATCCAAATCCTAACTCTACATATAAGTCTATGTTGACATAGGACCTCCTAGGAAAACACTTTCTGATAATATTAACAGTTTTGTAAGGAGAAGATATGTCTTTCTGTCTATGTCTTTGTCTCTCTCTTTCTCATTGCTTGTGGGGACAACAATGGCCTTGTGGACACACAGCAAGTGGATGGCAGTCTACAAACCAGACAGCTGAATCTTTTAGACCTCCATGTAAGTCTTCCATTCTCTAGAACTGTAAGAAAATTCTGTTGTTTCAGTCATTCATAACAGCTTGAACAGATGTATAAATGAATAAAGTTCCCTATCATCCCATTATCCCTGAGGTTTCCTTTCAAATATTCCTGGTAAAAGAGAAAATAGATTCTCTAGAGAAATCATTATGCAATTGGAGAAGTTCTAAACTAAGAACTACAAGGTTGGATTCCCATCATGTTCCTGCTTTTTAACTGTGACCCCAGAGAAGTTTTTTTTTTTTTTTTTTTTTTTTTAAGTTCTTGAGTTCTTGGTGTTTGTTTTCTTATGTGTTCATTTATTTACTATATTTATTTTTAAAATTTCAAGTGTGTGTGTGTGTGTGTGTGTGTGTGTGTGTGTGTGTGTGTGTGTGTGTGTGTGCCTATGTAAGTAAGTCAGAAGCATCAGATTCCCAAACTGGAGTTACAGGTGTTTGTGAGACACCTGCCATGGGGTCTGAGAACTGAATTTGGTTTCTGTTCAAGAGGAATGCAAGCTCCTAACCACTTAGTAACCTTTCTAGTCCCCCTTTTTTGTAGTATTTAAAATCATGAAAGCATCTGTCATCAAAGTTTCATAATAAAAAGTAAAATACAGAAAAGTTATAAAAATTCAGTATTCCCACTGGGTGATGCTAGCAGCATCAATGATGCTTAAAAGTTACTTCTAGCTGTGTATCATGGCACGCGCCTTCCACCCTAGAACATAGGAGGCACAGGCAGGCAGACTTCTGTGAGCTTGAGGATAGATTAATCTACATAATCAGTTTCTGGCTTGCTAGGGCTACCTAGTGAGATCCTATTTAAAAACAAACAGAAATCACACACACGCACACACACACACACAGAGAGAAAGAGAGAGACACACACAGAGTTTCATTATTCATCTTATGAATAACATATTTGTATATATTATATGTGTGCATATATAAAAGAAACAAAAGCAATTTCATTAACTGTCTTCTCAGGATTATGAGCAGATTCCTCGACATTTTTCTAGATGGCCTTCCAGTACCCTGTTTAAAATATTGAAACTGTCTTTTTACACTGTCCTCACCTTCTGTCATCTGAAAAACATGGCAGCTTCTGCTTGCTGTATATTTCTGTGGCAGAAGATCATCTTCTTGCCTCTTTTCTTCAAAGCAGCCCTTGATCTCAAACACTGACTCCTCCACTCACCTTTCAGGCTTACTGAGGATAGATCTATTATGAGCTGTGCAAATATACTCATGTCCTCTCCACTCAGTGATATAGTTGCCTCTGACCAGAATTCCACTGACAAGATTCCAAATCCTTATTAGTCACATATTTTGCTGATGAGCTTTTTATTGTATACACACCATTGATATTATAAATTTGAGCTTTCATTAGTGTTTAGCTTTTGACAAGCCTGTTGCCCTTTTTAATTCTTCAAAGAATTCCTATATGTCATCATTACTGTAAGTAATATTTTCTGAATACTCAAAGGACTTTGTGTGTTTTGACAGCTGACTTGTATTCACTGCAGTGTAAGAATTTGAACATTATTACTATATGAATCTCTTTAGCACCCCCAATTTCAGTTGCCTTAATTATTTAGAAAACATTTAATAAGTAAGTGAATTATCAACCAGAACTCAGCATAATAGTTTGGTTTTGCTGGCTCAAGCACAGGATTTAGATATAAGCTCAAATTCTATGAGTAAAAATGTACCTAGGCCTATATGAGAAACAAAGAGGTTGAAACCCTAATTGCTGTTTTCTCTCCAGTGAAACAAATAAATGATAGGCCATAATGAATTGTTAATCATGGGGGGGGGCAAAAGTTTTTGTTAGATTATTAAAAGAATGAATGTCAAAATGGTCCAAGGTGTGTGTACTGTGCAGTAAGATCTAGAGAGTTCACATTATGATTGCGAACAGTAGCACAATTACAGTTATGAAGTAAAAAGGAAATGATTTTATGGTAGGGGATCACCACAATATGAGAAACTATATTAATGTGTCACAGCATTAGGAAGGTTGAAAATTACTAATTTAAAGCAATGGTTAGTGTATAAATTTGGAGCAATAGATGGCCCTTTGCAGCACAGAAAGCATTACCATGTAAGCCTTGCTTATGGAATGTGCACCTAAGAAGTTGGCTAAAGTTGGAGTTTCAGAGCACTATGTACAGATTTGGTGGAAGACTAAAAAAGTGGTCCATGCAAAAGTCAACAAATCTCTGTCATCTCTCTCTCTCTCTCTCTCTCTCTCTCTCTCTCTCTATCTATAATGAGCGTGTGTGATAGAATAAAATGATTGCTCTACCAACCTCCAATAACCATCTTTTCTAGATTTTCAAAAGAAATTTTGGATTCTTCTTTTATGTGATGATAACTGATTATATATATATATATGTATATATATATATATATACGCACATACACACACATACATAATTACATACAATGATTTCAGGGCTATGGACCAGGAATTGTACTTAGGACTTATATATCCACATTAGAGCATTGAACTCTATAACAAAACTAAGAGGTATCTGGTATATTTATACTTTCCCAGAAGATGTGAGAATATTTAAGGTGTCACAGTTAGCCTTGTATTGAGTGCTAAAACTGGAACTAAGCCTTGCTATTCCCAAACCCAGTGCCAAATTCATATTCACTGAAAGGGGCAGTGTCATGCCCACTTCCTCATCAAAAGACTATGGAAATCTCTTTCTGCAAATGCACTTTGACCAAGGTTTCCCAACATGCACCATTTCAATTTTCATGGTATCTGCAGGGGGTGGGGAGACCTACTGTCTGATTTAGCCATAAAATTGTTAACTTTAACATTTCCCCCAAGTTTCCTTACTTTATTAAACCAGACGTCTATACATTTATTTAAAATGTGCCAGACATCCTTGTGTTACTCATAGTCAGTGATACATTTGTTAGTCCGGACTATTCTTCTCAATTATACCTAGTACGCCTTGAACTGACTTGGCTATACTATTTTATAGTTACTAAGTAAATTATTTTATTGTGTTTTATTTGAGGTATAGAACATATTAGGAAAAATATGCAAGGAAAAAAGGAAATTATAGCATAGAGAATAATCAAATAATCAAAACCCAGAAGAGGCTAATATGAAGTGTCTTCTCTATATCGAACACAGATAATCTATATTAGGTATTGTTTAATACCTAAAAATCCTACATTGCATAATTAAGTCATTGAGTTTTAATGATTTTACTTAGGTGCTTATTATTTATTTGTTTTTACTTAAGAGAAATCTGAGAGTACCTGTTTAATTGAACTATGTGTACAAAGTAGTCTATCTGGGACACCAACCAACTCCATTTAAGCTTAGAGTGCACGTGTTGTCCACTGACTTCCAGGCCAAGGGCAATGTGACTTTTATTATGGTTTTAAGATATTAGCCAAGTTTTCCTTAAGCTATTTGGGGTTGTGTTCCTTCATCTTTAAAGTTGATTAAACAGATTACATATATCAAAGCAACAGAGCACCTGGTGCATCATGGACATTGATGAATCATTTCTTAACTAAGTAAATTATCTGAGATAATAGCTATAAAAAAAAAGAACTTCATATAATTTGGCACCACCGAGCCCAATTTTATCCTATCCCCAAGATAGTCACCAGAATAACTATCCCACTAAGGAAAGCTAAAAGCTCAGAATGGAATCTTTTAAACTGTGGCTGAGGACAGCTATTGAGTTAAATATAAATGTAGGAGTGATGATGAAAAATGAGGTACAGAACCGACTACCTAGCTGTCAAAGTAAAGTGTGTGTCTGGAGTGTCATAGATATGAGAAAGGCATGAAAGGTTGAAGAATCTGATGGGTGGAAACTGTAGGAAGAAACTATAAGAATTCAAAATCTCATTCAAGTTTTACTTTAGAGTCTGGTGAGATTTTGCTTTTGTGTTCCTGTTTTTCACTACAGTGGGAAGCTTAGAAAGAATGATATCTGAAGCATTCTGGTTAAGGTCATGTCTAGATACAATTTTGAATAATGCTTAAAGTTTGTTGAATGATGGAAAACACTGAAAGTTACCAAACATTTTTATAACATTGTACCCAGCAATCTCTTTCAGCATACAGTGATCCTGCCATCTTACCTTCTGGAACATGTCTTCTCTGCCTCTCTGTCCATTATAATAATCTAAACACAAAGTCCTCAGGTAGAGTGAAGATAATATATCTCATAAATATGCTCCTTGGGCATATGTAATTAATAAGTAGTCTGAACATCCAATTGCATATGAAATTGCTTCAAGCTTCTGTAACTCTTAACAAAATAGGCCCCATTTAGCTGTGTGTATGATCTTTTATCAAAGAAAATAGAATTACATCATTACACAAGGCTGTTGGGAAGAACATTTTATTGCTAAGCATATCCTTGAACGAAAAAGCAAATGGAAAATTAAAGTGAAAAGGAAAAAGAAAAAGCAAGAACATCACAACATCATGAAAGAAATTCCTTTAGGGATTGCGAGGAAAACAACAGGAAAATGATGAAAGCTCACATAGAGAATTCACGAGTTCGCATAAAATTGTCCAAATAGAAACTTACACTAAAAGGAATTTAACAGATGAGTTTTTACCCAGATTGTTAACAAATAAAAATGTAAAGGAAGAAAGCAGGAGATCAGTTCACAAGACCTCAAGACTCCAAGAACAGCAATCCTTCACAAACATCAAGATATAATCAACTTCCTGTAGGCTGGGCCATTGATCAAAAATCGTGCTTTGATATCCTTTTATAGTCCTTCTTTTTAATGACAACAAAAAAATGAGAGCTCTTAACACATTGAAATCTCAGATAAGGAGGAACATCTCTTTCCATACACATCAATAAAGGCTACAATTGTTTTAGACTGTGCCTTCTGCCCCGTGTCTTTAAGATTTTTTTTTTTCAAAGTCAAATATTCATGCAACTTACAAAGACCAGCAAGAGTAGATTTCTAAATCTAGACAGCTGATTGGTTTTCATCTGTACAAAAGAAATTGTATGTCTGCTCCTCCAGAGGACACACTTCACCCTTATGTGACTATGTGTCTTGTTTTATCTTCTCTCTTTTCCAATGGCTATGGCCACAAAACCAGTTTATTATTACTCTGTACATTGTTTCCTCTTTATATAAAGGAGACAGAATGGGATACAAAGCAGACAAACAGATAGAAAGGAAATAACAGTTTTTAAAGCGGTATGTACATAGGTGACTAAGGAATTATACCAGCAAAAATGTAGTAAAATATGTAAACAAAATCTGAGAAGTTTTTGTTGTTGTTGTTTAAATTCTCTTTGACACAGTTAACTGTGACAAAACGAAAACTCACACTTTCTTCACATTTTAAGGTTTACTTTTTTGTTGTTTTGTTATTTTTCTTTTAAAATAACATTCTCATTCCACTTCAAGACTTTAACAGATTTCTGTGTCAGTCATCCCATCAAACATACCATGATAAATATATCTGTATATATATTTATTTATATATATTATACTATTAAATTCCTTTTTGTGTGTGTCACAGCAGCTTTATTCACTTATTTGTTTTTTAAAAAAAGATGGGTAAAAGGAGACATGAGGAGATGGAAAGAGAATTATTCACATCAGGCTACAAAATTAAACCACAATGGAAACCATTATCATGTTGGGGGTGGGGAAAGAACTATGATTTTCAAACTTGCCCATGACATGGCTCATGTGAGCATTTGTGGCTGTGTTATAAGTTGGGAACTCCCCTGCAGTCTGTTGAAACAGACTTTAGTATTGTCTTTACTATTTTTTTTCTTTGTTTGCATGCATTTAGATCAATTGCAGATCCAGTCCACCCCCTGCCCTTCCCTTGGAAAGGGCTCTGCTTCAATTTGTGGGGCTTATCTTTCCCCTTTCACACAATTTGGGTCGATGGACAGGGACAATATTTGTTAAGTGAAACCAATATCTCTGATAAAACCAGCCCCAAACCTGTCTGCTCTAGGTTTGAGTGGCAAACATTGGAATTAGATCTTGGGGACCCGCTTTTCAAACAGATTATCATCCACTACAAGGGTTCATCAAAGTATTAGGAAACAAACAACAGATTCTAGAGACACCACAACCTGCTACGTGGAGTGAATGCCATGGTAGCTTTTGAGTTCATATGGCAAGAGTCTCACGCATTTTTATTTTTCTGAGTATTTTTTTTCTCTTCTTATATGCAGTCAATTGTCAACTAAAATAAATGAAAACCCAAAAGCCGATTTCCCCTCAGATCTTGAAAAGTTACCCTCACACTGGCCAGAACCAGATAAAGGTATTTCTGGTATTTTGTATACTGTTTTTGATTTTTTTTAAAGCATTTTTCTTTTCTCATTTTTTTTTGTGTTTTTTACATAATTAAACAAACAAACAAAAATAATTCAACATTGTTACAGTCAAGATTCACAAACATCATTACAGACTCACTTGCAGCTATGGAACAAGTAAGCCATATATAGTCTTCTACCCTTTTCAAAAGGTCCTGGAGAGAAGGAAGCTTCCAAAGTCGCATGGAGTCATGGGCTTGCTCCAGGGCACTAATTGTGTGCTTTATAATACAGCAGGGCAGAGAGAACTTGATGTCTCGGGCCATGGCTGAACTTCACAGAGAGATGATACACCATCGTATGTGTCCTTTTAAAAATGGCTTTCCCCACCATTGTCGTGGTATAACCCGTCTCACAGAACACATCCAACAAGTTAAATCTCTTTGTTAAAGTACTCGGGTGTGTGTATATAAATAATCCTGTTTTAAATTCACATACGATAAGTGTTATTTTTACACATAATACTCCTTGTCCTTGTTTTTCTGTTTCTTATGGCCACTCTTGGAGCTGGCTTGCTTCTCCTTCATGAGCGTGCCGTTGCTCTGGGCCGAGTTGCTGATGTAGTTCCTCGTCTCATCCACTTGATAGGACCCCTCGTCCCTGTTCCTGTACTTGTACATGGCATACAGGAGGATCAAGATGCAGAGGGCGGCAGCAGCCACAATGCCGACGACCATCCCTGTTGTACTGCTGGACTCCCGGATCACCTCTGAGGCCCCCGGAACCCGTCTGATTCCTGGCTCCGTGGGGTTTGCTGTGGGCACATTACGGAACATGGGGGAAGTAATTAGTGGGCTCTTCAGTTTGGTGCTGTCTAGCTCATAGGCAGTGGGCAACGGAAGCAACACTATATCAGGCTGGGGTTTGAGATCACGGTTATTCATTTTGCCAGCTGGCAATTTGGGCACCATCCCAGACGAGGAGGACGCTGTGAAGCGGATCAGCTCAGGGGACAAAGATGTGGTTGTAGTTCTACTAGTTTCCGAGACTTTGTTAGGTCTAAAGTCCTTGGATTCCCACTTGGGCGCATGTGCTTTGTAGCCACCTTCGAAGATTGAAGTGGAAAGACTCTTATCTGTTACCAAGGAGAAGGTGGTGTAAAAATCTTCATCATCAGTAGGGGGCAGGTTAGAGTCAAAGGTTTCCCCTGAGCCATACCCAGATATCACCAAGCCATCATCATCACAACCTTCGCTGCCTTGGTCCGACAAGCAAGGTAACCCCGCCTCAGAGGTCATGGACAGGGAATCTTTGGTGGTCTCAATAATGGTGAGGAGGGGGCGGAAGGTAGGGGGGAGTGTAATGGAGGGTACACGTGTAGCAATAGGAGGGGTAGCTAAAGGGTCTTCTACAAGAAGAGGAATAACTAATTCACCTCCTGGGATTGAAAAGAAAAAAAGACATAATTAGTACAGGCATAAACACAGTTCAGATTCGCTCTAATGAATGCAGGGCAGAGGTTATGCCTCTGAAATTACTATAAAATGACTGGATTGCATATGGGTATTTTCTGGCTATGACTTTATTATTCTAGGATGATATAGAACCAATTATAAGCCTCTGCACACCCAAAATTTGGAACCTTGAAATAAGCGTCTTATATCTTAAAGATACTCTCAAGTGATCGATAGTAGCAAAATTTAAACAGGCTGGTTCCAGGATCTGCTGGTGAGGTGACTTTTAGTTCATTATATTCTTAGAAATATTACCAAAACTCCATGTGTGAGGGTATACACATACCCAGTGAACTTTATTTATGGATGTATCAACCAACATGTGTATAACAGTTCTCTGTTACTTTCTGGTTTCTACCTGCTATCTCTCTTGTGCATGAAAATCACCTATTTTGCATATTACTGAGACCAAAATTAATATCAAAGAGCTTGAAAATTTCCCATTAGCTAAGTGATGAGACAAGCAACCAGTTTAAAAGTTCATCTAACAGACAAATTTTGACTATGCTTCTCTAGAATTTCCCTTGAGTCTGAAAATGACAACATGCCTTTGCATTAGCATAAGATGTATCTACACATGGCTTTTACATTATGTGCAATATATGCTGAGCTCGAAGCTCCACTTTAAAAACATCCAGCCTAGATATCCATGAATGATTGGAAACATGAGTTGAGGTTGAGAAAAGTTGACTTAGTAAAGTGAATTCTAGTTTGCCCGGAGAACTTCATCATTGTATGACTATTAAACACTGGTCACAAAAACACAGTGTCTTGCAAATCCCAGCTGCAATAAATATTCTGCTAAGGAAGTTGATCATTTTACTGTAAGGCTTAAACTTTATTCTTATGTCAACAAAGTAAAGTCTCTTTGGCATCCTCTTTTGAACTGGAGGGGGCAATCTCAGGAAGTCATACCTCACATCCTCTCACAGCATTTATTCTAGAAAAATATATTCTAGCCACAACTTAACATTGTTTTCAATCATGAACTCTTTTCAAATCCTGTAGGATGATGTGCTGAGACAGGTTTCAGGTGGAATATCTTTTAGTAACTGGGTTCTTGCGGTAGGAAAGCTGAGACAGGACATTCAACAGCAAGCAACCCATACAGCAAAAGAGATTCTCTCTTTTCATCTACTTTAGAGCTGAGGAGGCGGTCTCTGGGCTTAAGATCCAGGAAGAGGCCTCTAGATTTAGACAATTCATGAAGGGGCTGGGTAGTATATGTGGTGTGACCGTTTTCTCTCTACAGTAGCAGTATCTGTGGTCTAACAAAAATGGCTGACAGGAATAACATTTCACTATGCAGTTAGGAAGTTGAGATGTTGACACAATACTGTCGAAGGGCTTTTTTCTGAGCTGAATTTAATGCCCTTGTATGTGCTGCTCTTCGTTGTTATTTTACTGAAATAGGATGTCCTACTATTTGAGCGTCCGCTACTAAATACATCCATTGTTCAAGTACCCTCCTCTATCAGCAGCAAAGCCAGACTGGGATTTGCAGCAGGTTTAGTACTGCCCAGCTCCCAGGGATATTCCAGAGAGTCAGATCTTCAAGTTTACAGTCTGCCAAGATTCTTGCTGAAAGGGTCCATTGCTAGGACTCTTCCATTCAGCAGGCTATAGCACGTATCTTTAAAGATACCACCCATGTTTCAGAAATACTACATCTGTGCCATCCAGGTCCCAGGTATGTTAAAAGGCAGGCCTGGTTGTAAACACTGCAAAAGCCTTTGGCTACCTTCCTACCTAGCCAATAACTGTGTTACCCAGAACGAATAGTTGGTCAGGAAGACACTCACATAAGTTCTGAGAATCATTCAGAAGGGGAAAGATAACAGAAAGTTGTGTGATTATTTCTCACCTATACTGATAATGTTATTTTATGAAGGGAAAGAAGTAAAGCGAGTGTCTTTCTGATGGTCTGTGGTCTGGAGTCTCAACTTGAGTTTCTATTGTAGTGCTGAGTTTGAACCAATTGAGTAAAATGATCCTTGTAGGGTTGCAGAGCTCTAGATTTGCTGTGCTGGACCAGGATGCCTTTTTTTTTTTTTTCTTTTACCATCATGAACATATATAATTCATATACCCTGCGACTTAGTTAATACATAATTTACACACTTTTGCTAGTTTTTATAAATGGGACTTGGAGCACAATTCTCTAAGATAAGCTAGCCCCCCAAACTAATCCTGCATGAACTATTTTTCTCTTACAATTTTTAGTGGTGGGGAGAGGGGTGCATTGCTACATGCATTCAAGGTGTATGGGGAAGGGGGCAGTTTTTGGATGGAGGCTCATAGCCAAGGGAGCCAGAGGAAAACAAGACTGGGTTTTGTTTTCAATTTAAAAAATAAAGAAGGTTCTCTTTCACTCTCTCTGTCTCTCTCTCTCTCTCTGTGTGTGTGTGTGTGTGCGCGCACGCGCTCGCATGCACGTGCGTGCGTGCATGCATGGGTGTGAATGTGGGCAAACGTGTGCCACAGCCTGTGTGCTGCACTTAGAGTAAACATGGTAAACGTGGTTCTGGATTTCTGTATTTTCGAGGCAGACCTTCTCCTCCTTTTGCTGCTGTGTATACTCTAGGCTAGCATGTCCTCAAGCTTCCAGGTGACTGACTCTCCTGATGGGTTTCCACCGGCAGCAGTACAGAGATGACAATTCAAAACACACCTGCTGCCTTGTGGCTAGCCTTCTTTTTTGTTGTTTGTTTGTTTTAAAATCCAGGTTAAATGGAACAAAGCTTCACTACCAACATAAAAACTGAGGAGGAAGAATATATACTTGTTGGAAATATAAATGGCAACTCCTGGCCCTTCAAGTGAGATTAATGTCTCCATCTTCATGATTATAAGCAGGCATTCATTTGCAATTTTACTGAACTATCTCTAGCACCCACCTGGGACTTACATTTGACTTGTTTGTTTTCTCTTCAACCCTTGCTAAAGTTTCACAGTGTTGTTAAAAATCTACAAAACCTGTTCACTTTGACATCAAATCAATCCATTCCCCTTCACATTTTCTTCTCATTCAATAGCCCAGAAAGCATTTCTGATTTCAAAACGTCAAAGTCCACCTTTTCCCCATGGTATAGAAAGAAGGGTCTAAGGCTAGAGAAATACAGTTTCTAACAGGCTGGTCCATTCCAAAGTGTAGTGAGAGTAGATTTTTTTTTTTTTAAATAAAAGGATGGGTATTGTATCCTAAGCAAGATAAAAACAATCTTTCAAAACTATCTAACTTTCCATTGATTGTAGTGATAAGACATTAGAAAGGATGCCCTCTGCCAGGACAATTTGAAGCCAAAATATTCTGGTTTCTACTCCCTTCAAATTGTAGAAGCTTTTACAATTGTTTCTCTTGAGTTTGCCAGGAATTGGAAAACTGCCTGGAGTTTGAAATAAAGCTGCCTGAAACTGGAAGAACATTATTACAAATGGGAATTATAATAGAATAGGAGAAAATTTGCAGGTAATTTTGGACATGAGTACTACCTGGAATGGGTACATGAATTGGTATATAATTGATTTTAAATATTTCTTTACATACTTAATAACTTATTTATTTAGTATATGAGAGTATGCATGTATAATTGTTGTGGAGGGGTATAAGCATCTGTACACAATTCAGGTATCCTCTATAACTCTCTGCTTTATTTCTCTGAGAAAGAGCCTCTCTCTGAAACTTGAACCCTGCTTTCCCTTACTAGGCAGGCAACCCGCAAGACCCAGAGATCCTCCTGCCTCAGCTCTCTGCAGTGTTGCAGTTACAGGCACACACATGGGACCCCATCCACTTTGTACAAGGTGTTGGGATCTGAAGTTGGCTCCTCATTGTCATAAAGTAAGAACTTATGAGCACTGACCATCTTCCTTGCTCTGCAATCATTTTTAATAAGCAAGCTTGTCTTTAGGAATTGAGATGAGTACAGTATACTCGGCCCTCTGCATTTATGGAATCTCCAGTCAAGTACTCAAGTGACTGCAGATAAAAAATGCACCTATCTGCCCCCCAAAGGTGTCTGCCCTAAACATTGGCAGAATGTATAGTCTAACAACTCTTTGCACAGAATATACATCAAATTTGCTATTAGAAGATTTAAAGACAAAAGAAGCTATGTAAGAGTTCTATGCAAAGTGTGCCTCTTGTTTTGTTTTAAATGTTGGATCTAGATATGTTCCCCAAGCTGTTCTCAGACTTCTGGGCTCAAGCAAGAGCCCTTGCCTTCCAAGTAGCCAGGATAATTGTCATATACTAACATATGTGACTGTCAGTGTTATTTTGTATAAGAGACTGTCTTTGTTTCCTTCTCTGTTGCTGCGATAAAGTATTCTGACAAAAAGCCTTTTAGAGGAGGAAGAGTTTATTTAGCTCAGAGTTCCAGATTACAGACCATCATGAAGGCTACCCACAAGGCAGCACGTAAAAATCGCTTGGTTCAAGGCCTGACTCCACAACAGGCAGGAACGTCAGGTCACATTTAATCTCTAATTAGTTATAATGAATCTTACATTCAGTTTACTCCCTTCTTTTTATAAAATCAGAGATCCTGCCCCATGGAATGTTCAACCCAATCAAAATAGTCTCTTACAAGTATGACCAGAAGCTATCTCCCAGCAACTTAGACACACACATGTTAGAACCAGAGGTGTCCAGAACCAATCCTTCTTGTCAGCTGATCCAAGGGCACACACTTTATATGAGGTGATGGGTCAGGTGTTTTGGAATAGCTAATAATATGCCCTTCTGTCACAAAGACTATATACAATTATGAGCCCTGGGTCTATGCTTAGAAAAGTGTTCACACAATTACTAAACCATGAAACCTGGACTACATCAATATCCTAATTTCCTATGCTGTTTATGGAACATTCCTTTGGTTAAAATAAGGACTATCTGTATTCTTTAATATTAGAATCTTAAAATCAGGACTATACATTTTTTTTTCTTTGACAAGGCTGTGCTTTTTCTTAAACTGGAGAGCTCACTAGGGATATAAAAGGTCTATTTTAGCCCTGAAGGCTGCCCTGATTTTTTGCTCTATGTATTTATAGATATATAATTCATGCCTCCAGAGCTGATATCTAGCAAAGGGTCTGTCTGCCATTGCCAAAAAAAAAAAAAAAAAAAAAAAAAAAAAAAAAAAAAAAGAAAAAAAAAACAAGAAACCAGTGTATTAAAAATTCAATAGAACTCTTCTGAACGGTGAGGATGTTTTGGTGATGGTGAACATATTGGGACAGCGCCCCCCCCCCCAAAAAAAAGCGAGAAATTTCAACGGGGCTCCCTCCCTGAAGACAGAGAGGTCAAAAAAGTACAAAAACAATGATGCTAAGCAGAGAGCCTCTAGAGAGGACCCCATGCTCCAATTGCTGGAATTCTGTTATGTCCCTTTGGGCTCTTTACTTTATCTCTAATTTGCATTATTCTAATCCACTTGCTACATAAAGACACTCATTTACATAATTCCTGTCATAGGAGTGAGTACTTCAACAAGCAGAGATGCTGAAGCTTTTAACCATTAAATGACTCTACATTGATGGCTTTCAGCAAATAAACATACCTGGAAAAACACAGCCAGTATTTGGTGAAGAAAATAGCAATAAAACTCAAATGTTTCAATGGAGCATAATTTATATATAACAAGATGAAATTCTTTAAGACTGGCCCACCCCACAAAATAAAACCCAAACCCCCCCCAAAAAAAACTAAATAAATAAATAAATAAACCTAGCAAATGGTTTATCTGGAAAAGGTTTAATTCTACAAGGGTACCAAATCTTCTTCTTTTCTTTTTCTTATTTGACTTTTACATATGTCCAAGAAAGATAAGCCACAGCTGCTTCATGTAATTGTGTGTAGTGAACAAGTGAAGTCTTCATTTGCTTATTTAAGAGCTTTGGTTTTGAAGTCAGTCTTTCTAGACTCTTGCTACCATTGGAATTACACTTATGAGCCACATGATGTTATTTCCTCAACTCCAAGAAAATGGGAATAAATAATAGAGCCTATTATAAGCCACCACACACTGAGTATTTACTGTGGTAACTAGTGCTGCTCAGAAAGGCTTTTACTAGTTTTATTAACGTTTTTGATTTATAAACACTCCAGTCAGTTATCAGTTTCTCTGTCAATTTTAATGCAATGGTTTCATAGCAGAGATACAACTACCCAGGGTTCTAGAGGAAATTTTAAATCAGACATTGTGGAAAAATTAATAAACATTCAAAGATCTTGTATTTGGAAACAAAGGATTAACTTTTTCAACAAATATAAAAGCTTTTATACATTTTTGGTATATGAACACCTCTGTTTTGGAATTATAGTTTTTAAACCTGAAATACTATTCAACATGTCAAGCAGCACAAAAAAAAAAAAAAAAAAAAAAAAAAAAAAAAGAAAGAAAGAAAGAAAAAAGAAAGAAAGATTAAAGTAACTTGAACTGAAGTGGAGAGAGCTCATTCACTGAAGTTGTCAGGCTAGAAATAAGTCTTTTACTCACCACTCAGTTTGATATTTGTTATGGTAGTTCCAGATAGCACTGATATCTAGAGTTAATTTGAAACAAGTGGCTTCTTCACTACAAAGATTGCATGATGCTCTTCACCAGCCCTGAACTTCTTTGTGCAGCTGTTGCAATGATCCAAACAACCTCAAGGTCAAGGCATTTTCTCAATCCAGAGTTACACCATGGCGATACTTACCCAGATCCTTTCTAAATAAAAGCTGAAATATGAGAACCACCCTGACCAGTCATAGGCTCCCTAGGAAGCTTACCTGTTTAAATCCTTCAGGATGAATAGAATGGAGGGAAGGGAAGGAGACAGAGGAGAGGAAAGGTAAAGAGAGGGGGAGAAGGGAGTGGGGATGGATGCTTGAGCCTTCTCTCTCTCTCCCTCCCTCTCCCTCTCTCTCTCTCTCTCTCTCTCTCTCTATCTCTATCTCTATCTCTCTATCTCTATCTCTATCTCTGTGTGTGAATGATGCAATGTGGTTTAGTCAGAAGTTGATTGTATACTTTACAAGGCATCAATATCATAGCATAAAACTGTAAACACCTGGGATTCCTGATGCCTTTATTCTGAGTAAAATTGATTTTGTAGCCTGTGGTGAAGATGATAGCATAATCCTGGAGAACCACTCTACCTTAGTCACTTGAGAGTACCTTATTTCCCCTTCACTGAAAGAAAAGAAAATAAAGGGCCAATTTCCCTGAATATCAGGAATATAATGAATTAAATTTAGGATGAAATTACCATTGATAATATTTGGAACTAACTCAAGCCAATTTTTTTTCTGGGGTACAGGCTTCCCATATGTTGTAGCCAATTTTAATATCCCACTTTAGAGGAACCAATCCTGTAAAGACTTTAAAGTTAGTGCTTAAAATTAAGTTCAGGCAGAGACCAGGTTTCTTGAATTAACTAAAAGTAGAAATCCTATTGATTATTGAATGCAATTCAGCACAAATCAGAAGAGTGAAAATTAAGCATAAAGACCCAAGTAAAATAAAACACTTAATATAGTTTTAAAAATCATATATAGTAGAAAATAAAAGCAATCTCATAGCCAAAACAAATCAAGTCAAGCAGAAGGATAACAAATAATAGCAATAAGGCATTCACAATATAAGAATACAAAGCAAAGGAAAATAAAAATTTGGAGCTATTTTGGTAGAGAGAGGGAGAGGGAGAGAGAGAGAGTGAGAGAGAGAGTGAGAGAGAGAGAGAGTGAGAGAGGACTTCAACATAGGCAAAATAATTGAAATTATAACAGAAAAGCATATCATATTAATTTATAGTCAACTTACATCAACAAATTGCCCGCATGTTTTTTGGCATGAAAGAAAAATTTACAAAAGAAAGTTGTGTAAGAATGCTCTTGGACAAATAGAATTGCCACATTCTTGTAACTTGCTTTTTTTTGTTGTTGTTGTTGTCATTTCTTAAAAACTTTTGAGTAAAATCTCTAATTTTTCAAATATTGTAATTTACAACAGAGGGTGATACAGGGAGGCAACAACACATACATTCACACCACATAACATGAAAAGAAAAAAAATCTGCACTTTAACAATTTTTACTTTAGGGGATTTAGGAGGGCATTGATTTTAAATGTAAAATAATTATGATTGCTATGATTGAAAATGAAAAAAATTTACTTTATAGTTTGCCTTTAAAAAAATCTATGCATCTATAGGGGTTTGAATGAATTTCTTCATTGTAAGTTTTCAGATATATATTTAGTTTTTGTCTTTTTGACAAATTTTAGATTTTCCTTAAATTAGGGGAATGGATGACAGCACATAAATTTTAACAACGCTAAAGAAAGGGGGAGTATGGGAAGGAAGGATGCGGAAAAGGGGAGGGTCGTATCTATGAGTGTACTACACAGGAGATGACGATGATAGGAGTAAATGTGTAAGTGAGTCGCCATGTCCATGTAAGGGCGGCACGGAGTGATCTAGCTGCATTAGAGCTTCTGGCTGTAAGGAAGGGATGGGCAATATACAAAAACAAATGAGCCTACACATGCCCATCTACGGAAATCAAGAACAGAACTCTAACACTGACAATCTCACACACCCTAAGCTGCAACTTCTTCAACATGCAATTACTCCAAAATCATTACAGTTTCATTATAAGATTTTCAGTCATGAAAACACTTAAACTGTTTTTTTCTCCTACTCAAAATAGACAAAGTACATGAAATAATATTACTAATCAGATCAAAAGATTAAAAGCAAAATTAAGGAGACTAGAGTTACGCATTCCAGTTGAACAACTTCATCGGCAGCCACACAGCCCCATCTACAGCTGGGTGTGGAGAGATGCACAGAGATGGTGAGAGGTGATGCTGAACAGAGAACCCACATACCAGGCCACTAATGACTTGTCTTTACAGAAATGGTATGTTTCAAATGGCATCATCCACTTTCCACAAGCCACCCTTGATCTGTACTACTGCCAGTGAGACTGGCTTATCTGAAAAAGAAAATGTGGCTGTGGGGTTCTACAGCTGAAGTTGTTCCACATTTAAAGAAAGAGTGGGGAAAAAAAACTGCAGAAAACAATTCATAACATTTTTTTCTCATCACGTTGGATAAAATCAAGTCTAAAGATAAAATCTAGCAATTAAAAAGAAATACATTGATATATATATAGATATATATAATACAAAACATTTAATTTCCAAACAAGGGAGAAAATAACAAAAAAGAAAAGATTTTTTTTTAATAGATGAACAACCAGATGCACACACTGAGAAGGCACAGACAGAGTAGTCAGGGGACACGGCATTACAGTCTTGCTGGGTTTTGCTTGTTTTTATTTGTTTGTTTTAGATTTGGATAATCGATTCCCCTTTTTGTGACAGCCGAAATTGAAAACAAATTCAGATTTTTCTTTGAAGGTTGCATTTTGATTTTTAGTTCTCTATAAAAGAAATAAAAATAAAAAGGGCGTGCAGTCTGGATGTACGTCCTAAGTAGACAGTAAAAAGAGAAGGCAGGTATTGCCTATCACCCCTGAATGGTGGGGATGTCAATCAAGTTAACACATGCTTAAAGTAAGTTGCATTTAGGGAAAATAGAAAAACAGAACAAAGAGCTGGGTTAGGCAGAGAGGTCAGCAAGACAAAACCAATTTGTGGTGGGAGAAAGGAACTGAGTTTTGTTTCAAGCTTTTCCAGTAGGGGTGAAACACATCATGAGGCTTCTTTTCAAGTGCAGTTTTTATTGTGTGTGTGTGTGTGTGTGTGTGTGTGTGTGTGAATGACAAGCCTGTAGTGACAAGAATTGAAATAAAGTGTAGCAGTTCCCAAACTGTGCTTGAGAAGGTATGTTTCATCAGGTACACCAAGGTGACAGTAGGTAACATGTTTCCAGGAGTGTTCCTGTTTGTTTGTTTGTTTTTTTTTTTAATTGACAGACTACCATGGTTTACAATAGGATGTGAAAATAACCCTAGTGACTGGAAGAATAACTAATGTTACTTTTAGTAAAAATGTCAAAACTTTGCTTTGCTCCAAAGAAGACATTATCAGTTTCGATGTCTATAAATCGTGATGATCAGGATGCATTTATGCATGAGGGAGATGGTGTCAGTCTTCTAGAGACTAATTTAAGAGACAAAACATTACATCTGATCCACATCAAAAAAGTAGACAAGAGCATGTCTTCCATGAGTGTGTACTTGTATTTGGGTGGTGTGTGTAGAAGCATTGAAAGAAAGGTACTATATATAGGATATAAAGAAAGGGAATTTTAGAAATGGTCTCAGCCCCTACTGGAAGAGATTTACTAAAGTTATAATCAGCATTGTATCCCTATGAGAACTTTAATGTTCAACCAAGGACTGGGAAACCCAGGTAGGCAAACCCCAAAGGCAAGACACTTGAGAGAGCTTGGTTTTGACAGCCAATTCAAACCCCTTCAAAGAACCCCTTTGGGTGACTTTGACAAATTAAATGCATTTTAAAAATGAGGCCAACTTCTGCCCCCTAGAAGACGCCCCTTTTATTATTTTATTTTAAACAGAATTGTAGTAATGTGTCCCCATGGGTCAGTCCGTACCAAGATTTTAGTCTCTGGTTTAATAATGTTAATCATTATTTTCAGAACTTCACAAAGTGCAGCTGGAATGTTTTAATGTGAATAAAGACAATCCCAATATTATAATAAAAGAAAAACCCTTGTTGTCATTTGGTTGAACTTTTGACTAAGCAAGTTTTAACAGTGAATTTTACTTTATGAAAAGATATGGGAAGTGCTAAGGTGACCGCTAAGGACAGCAAATGACTTTCATAAGAATTCTTTTGGTAGCATTCATATACGTTACTTTTGGTTTCACATGTAACTATTGTAAGCAGGAAACAAAGCTTTGCCTAAGTGCAAAAGCAGAAGGAAGAGATCCATCTGAGGCACTCAGATTCCAGGATAATAGGTGGTGTTTTTAGGAATATAACAGCAATTTGAGTACCCTAGGATTTTTGTGGTGTAATTTCCCTATTTCAAAACTGCCTGTTTCAGAACTCTTACAAGTAGGGTGCCACTTAGTTTCAAGAAATCATTAGTTTGGAAAATTCAAAATCCTAAAATGTAGGGTTACTACTTTGCAAATTAAATATGTGAGAGTGTGTATGCACACATTCTTTTTAAGTCCACGGAAGCCATAGTTTGAAATGAAGCCAACACAACTTGGATGTATACAGCATATCAAATGTTCTAATCTAAATTATTCATTAGGATCTAAACATGAAACTGCTTTGATCTCTAATGCAGCAAACAAAATAAATTGTTCATAGTCATATCACAGTTTCCTTTTTATTTTTCTTTATCTATCAACACTACTTTTATATCTTCAACAAGTGCCTGTTATGTATTTATGGCTCTACTAAATGTTAATAATGTGTTTCAGTTATATTTCCCTGTGAGAACAAATAATATGGTAATTTGACTTAAACCAGTATATTCTCATACAACCATTTTTATCTCTGCATGCCCTAATAGCCCATCTAAATGTAAAATACAATGTTTACAAAAAAGTACTATATGATGGGGTTTCACAGGTCAGAGTTCATGGTGAAAAGCTCTCATGAACTGAAGGCATAAGTTTCTAAACTATTGGATGGAGGTGGAGCTGGAGAAGCTGATGGATATACTCAAGTAGCTAAGGTGCAAACAACACCTATCTTGGAAACAGGTTCTCCTTCTAGAAGACATGTCTTCCACATGAGAAGAAGCCAATGGCAAAGCCCAAATGATGAGATTGCATTTCAGTGAGTATTTAACTTTCCCATTCATAATATTGGAGAGAGTAGAAGCTTGAAAACATATAGCTCAGGAGTTGGGACATCACATACTTAAAGAAAGAAGATTTTCAAAATAGTTGCAGTAGATTTATAAAGAAAGCCTCCATGCCTATCCTTTTCACAAATACACAGATATGTTATTGGATGATTGATTTTGTATGTCTATAAGAAGAGGAGGACCTTGTGTGTGAGTCAATGGCTCAATTCTGACCTACACTTTTGCTTAGAATGAAAATGTTCACTCTACACAGATTTGGAATCTTAAGAAGGTGAAGATGGCTTCAATCTTTGTGACAGCATGAGCCTTTATGTATATTGACATGTCATAGCTCTTACTCCAGGCACAGCATGGCAAAACTTGCTGTACACATGATACTTGTTTAAAAATAAAATAAGATGCTTAATATTTTAGTTTTCATGCTGATCAAAAAAGTTCATGTATCTTAAGTTCC
Source organism: Phodopus roborovskii (assembly GCF_943737965.1). Classification (NCBI taxonomy): domain Eukaryota; kingdom Metazoa; phylum Chordata; class Mammalia; order Rodentia; family Cricetidae; genus Phodopus; species Phodopus roborovskii. Next base: position 10,544,019 of record NW_026126515.1, on the reverse strand, counting down.
TAGACTCAGTTTGCACACCTAATTATAGTAGATAGGAATAGAGAAAGGCTACTTGAAATCGAAAAGAGAGTACAGACACCATCAAATCAAATAATTAGAACTGCATTTCTGGACTAGTGATCTCATGTTCACTACACATTCATTTTCCAATTTAAGAGACTAGACAAGAATGGATAAGATGTTACAGAATGCATTATTAGATTTTAACAATTGGTAAAATAGCAGCAAATATTTAGATAGAGGATGGGGAGGACCTTAAAGTAAGTATATACATCTAAGTTTTAACATGTGTCTTTATGTCTATTCCACAGTTCCATCCTTCTTATGACTATAATGTATTCTGAATAGATTTCTATTAACTCAGTGTCAGCAAACTTAATTTGTTTTCTTATTTAATCTCAGCTAGATCCTAACAAATTGGAAGACAAGGATAGTGTCTTTTTATTTATGTTTATAAAGCAGTAATTATTTAAATTCTCATTTGGGTAATTTGAATTGTTTACCTCATTGCCCTCACCCAGCCTCTAGATTCCAAAAAGGCATTGATGATTGTATCACTGGAATGCCTCAATTTATGATTGGACCTTTATATAGAAAATAGAGGCTGAGTGAAGAGACCTTAAATCTTAGTCTTAGTTGTAATGCAGAATACATTATTAAACATTAACAAATTCCTTCATGTTGAGTCTATTTCCTTAATAATGATAGAAGGATTATGATATCTGTTCAATTACTTCACAGAGTAGATTTGCACAACGAATGAGATTTTCAATGTGAAATTGTTTATAAATTCTAAAGGACTTTGTACATGTTTGCTATTGTTTTCTTCCTAGACCCTAGACTATCAGCAGCAGTATAAAACAGTGGAAGCTGAGTTACAGGCAATCAGGATCAATGTTATTTCAAATGTGATCCTTGGAGTGTTTACTTCAAAAACAAACAAGTCTAAACCCAATTTCAAAACCTGACAATAACAACAATAACAGACATGCAGACATGATAGCTTCTTTCCTTCCACCTCACCTCTGTTTCTACCAACCATCTTTATATATATATATATATATATATATATATATATATATATATATATATATTTAAATACAGGTTTTCTAACAGCCCTGGCTGTCCTGGAGCCCCCTCTGTAGACCAGGCTGGCCTTGAACTCATAGAGCTCTACCTGCCTCTGTGTGGGCCATCATGCTCTCTGGTATTACTTTCTTGATACTTAATGCTTAATTCATTTATCTTTAAATATTGAGTACATGTTATTGACACACATAATTTTATAGTTACTTCACTGAACTATTGTAGATTAGAAACAAGCTTTGAAGAAGTCATATTCAGATGTATCTCCATGAGAACTCTGGGTCCTCTGACTATCATTCTATGTAGATTGAGAGAGTCCTGGTATTATTAAAGACACAAAGAGAGATGGAATCAAAGAGGGGAATTTCACCACACTCATTGGAAACAAATACTGACCAATGCTGGGACAGTGAGATAAATAAGAACATAAGAGAATGAAAGTTGAGGAAGTAGTTTAGTCTTTTTTCTTCCAAAATTATTTAATACCAGTTAAGATGCACACTTGAGAAGAACCGATCTAAAAATGGACAAGCATTCATTTTCCTTTTTTGATATTGCTGCTTCTTTTAGTGCTAATTCTGTACTAGCATAGGGATGAACTTTTCTTCACCCAGAGTAAGTATAAGTTCCTTAATGCACAGGTCATTCATGGGAAATAATTGTACTTGACAATGAAGTACAATAAAACTCATCTTCTCATTTACCCTGAAATCTATCTTCATTGCAAGGAATGCTGTGATCACAAAATCAATTATACTACTATGTTTTCTTAGTGAATGGAAACTAGCACTATAAAAGTACTACCACAAAATGAAAGCTTGCCAAAGACCCATGCACTTGACATAAAAGGATGTACCATGACTACTTGAAGCTCCAGTTTCAAGTAGTTGTTCTCTGAGTAGAGACTGCAAAGAGGCTCACATGGGCAAGATGCATATCTTAGCTGATTGTTTATTATCTAAGATACTGCAAATCAGGAGAGAAATTATGAGAAAGTTCATAGTTATTCAAAATGATCAAAAACATAGGTCTCCAGATTAGTTAAAACAGGTTTTCAGGAGCAAATACATATGAAAAAGAAAATGGTTGCCATAGTGATTTTCTTTAACATAGGATATGAAAACCATAAATTATAGTCATTTAGTTAAAGCATTAATCAATAGTAAGACTTCCAGGCAAAAACATTCTTACAAACATTGACTAGTGACTCTATCAGATAATGTAAGAATAAGTATAAATGATTTATTTAAGAATTAAAATTACATCCTAGGTATCAGTGAATCAGGGCTTCAATAAGCTAAATTATTTGCTCAGAAAAACACAACTAACGAGCTGGGTAGCCACAACTTGATATGGCCCTATAAGCTTTCAATGAAACTCTAATGCTGCTTTCACATAAATGTTGAAATTTTTGTCTTATGTTCTAAAAAACACTTCATTCTCTGTGAGAATTAAAAAGTATAAATAAGGTAGTCTTAGATACAATATGTTCCACAGGGTGAGGTGGGGATCCAAGGATCACTGCAGATTTATTTCACACTTTTACACCTCAGGAGTCATAACCACATAATGAGAATTGATACCCAGTGGGGTCTGAAGATTGTCTTTGTTCCATAGTCTTTGTTCCTTAGTTGATGGTTGTGAAAAAAGGCAACTAAATTTTAGTCCTGTCTAGACTAATCTCAGCTGTGATCAATTTTTGAAACCTGGCATAAGTCATAAACATTTTTCTTTGTAAAATGAATTTACACTTCACTGGCAATGGGCTCAAATGAGATATGATATATAAACCATACTTCCAAAAATATGGCAAGGGGAATGGCTGCCTTACCATGCTATCATAACAAAAGTTATTTAATAGTCTTTAATGCATAGAATTTATAACCAAACAGGAAGTATTTTTGTTATTCTCTCTATTCTGGGAATTTCATGGTGAAAGCTTTGGTTGTCAAATAAATACCCATTGAGATACTCTGAGTTAGGGTTGCTTGGCTTCTTCTGTGATGAAATCATCAGTGTTCTACAGGATGTTTCTGTCCTATCTGATTATATTCCATACTACATCCTAACCCATCAATAACTATATGCAAGTTCTTGAAAGCACTACAAACCAACTCGGAAGAAAGCATCGCTTCTGTTTATGTTCTAGTATTTTATTCTGAATGTTAACTCTGTTAAACAAGGTTATGAATGAGATTGTTTTTGAAATGATCCTGAATTAAGTACAGGAAGAAAAGAACAAACCACAAAGGAGGATAGTCATTTGTGCTAAGAGCTATGTAACCAAACTGAACTCAGATGTAGGCCACATTCCTTTAAAAAATAAAAAAGGAAAGCCATAACTGCCAGTTATAAAAGGCCCAGCATGGTAAGGAAATCTTTTGCTCATCAGACCTGTAAGAGATGACAGTTTGCTTTCTGTTTCCTGTTTCTGCTCTCTGCATCACTTTTCCCTCCCATGCAGTTCCACTGAATCCATGGTAACACTCATCACATTTCATGTCTTTTGAACATGGTGAGTACACAGAGTTGCTAGTACACCATCAAGAAGTCTAGAAGGCATGGGAAATGGCTCCAACTGTGCCACCCTCATAATTCTCAGCCCATTGTGTCTCAGAAAGGCACTGAGTTAGGATAGGGAAATGCCACCAATAGGCACCATGGCTACTGATTTATACTAGATACAGGGAACTTTTTTCTAGTGTGTGTGCATGTATGTGTACATGCATGCAGGTACATGTGAAGACTAGAAGTTAATCTCTGACAGTTTTTCTCAGGTGCCATCCACATTGGTTTTCTGAAATAGGGGTCTCTCAGTGACCCTGAGCATGCTGACTCATCTAGGCTGGCTAGCCAGAGAGTCCCAGGATTCACATGTTTGGGCCTCCCTAGTGCTGGTATGACAAACGTGTACCTCAATGCCAAGAAATTTTACATAGATTCTCAGGATCCAACTCAGATCTGCATGTGGGTATGGCAAGCACTCCCTAGCCCAGCAAAGCTTTTCTGAAAGGAAAAGTGTAGGGCCATCTGGCCACTTTTAATCTTCATTCTAAAAAGAGATATTCTTCCTCAGTAGGTCTCCAAGGATATTTCTCTCAGGTAAGCACTAATAAAACCTAGTGGAGTTTGTGCAAATTTACTTAATATGTGGCTGAATTTTAAAATTTAATGCTACACATGATGACCACATGACATTGTATAGGAAAAAAAAAAAAAGTTCAGGCAATACTCGAGATTTCCTTTTCAGCAAGTGTGCCACATGTGAGAAAGTCAGCATGGCAAAATTCTGACACCCACCTAAAATCGCTTTCTCTTAAGTATGAGCTAAATGTGTTCACATGTATTCTTTCCCTGTGAGAAGGCTGCTCATTAGCTCCATTCCTGTACCATAGTAATCAGATAGTAATGTTTCTCCCAGTGTTACATCACTCCCCCCCACCACACACACTCAAAATCATAATCCATATTTTTAACATCATTCCAAATGAGTGTACTGTACTCAACTTTAAAATAAAATTTAAAAAGTTAAGTATTGTTTTTATAAAATTTCTGAATGTAGGACTGGTCATGATTAGGATATTTGTATTATTCTTTTAATAAATGATATACTGTGATATATATATTAAAGAGAGCAAGGGAATGCCCTTGCTGTCTTGAACAACATTGTGAAATTCATTGGTGGGGTACATTATTAAAACTCTTACTGTCAAGTTGCATACAGGGAAACAAGCAACCAAGTAAAGTTAGTGTACAATGTGCCCTTTAAAATTAGCAGATGGATATAAATTTAGATGGAAACATGCATGTGGAGTTTATCTGTCAGGAAATGTCTACATTTTAGAGATTTGATTGTCCCATAGTCCTGAAGACTGGTTTATGACGAGAGAAAACTCAAAGGAAGAACTTTCTAAGGTAGAAGTCTCTAGAACAAATGTCTCTCTGATGCTTTTAAAGAAGATGACACTCATGGGCTGTTAGTGATAAAAACAGTGACTCTGAGAGCAGTACCCATCATGATTTGTGGCCCAAAGGAAAAACTCACAGACAAGGAGGAGATAGAAATATATGTTCAACATGTTTCCAGAGAAGCCAAGCTGATAAGTAGCATTGGATGCTTCTTAGCCTTTTACCACAGGTTATACATTGCACCAACAAGCAAAGCTACCAGGAAACAAGCTCTCCTGACTTCTCTAAAGAAGACACAATGTAAAGAAGCCAGGATTGAAGGCAGTCTGACTGCTATATGGCTTCAAGTAAATGATTTAAATTTTTTTTTGCCCAACTTTTTTCAGACTATAAAACTGAAGTTAAATAATCTTTAAACAAGATGACTTAAAGAAAATAAGTGTCATCATCAATAAACTCAAAATTTCTCTCCAAAATTAGCACTATCAACTGCAGAATATTTTGAATAAATTAGCATTACTCTCCCCCTAATATAAGCAGGCATGTCACAGCATTTCCGTCTTGTTGAATGTTACTGATTCTATTTCTTCAAATGAGGTGAGAAAATTCTGGAATAATGTGTGACCTTAATATTATTACCTCAGATAGATAGGATACAGATTTAAGCAGGTGGTAGATGACTAATCTTAGGATAGATGTTTCCAAGCTGATTCTCCACTGTGCAATTAGCCTCTGTACAGAGTCCGTTGGAACAATGAACCCAAAAAGAAACACATAGGGGATAGTGGGTCATAGATTTACTTTAGTTTATGTTCTATACATGTTATGTAAATAATGGCAACTTTTCCGACTAGCAGCTTCTGCTTTTAGGAGGAAGTATTGATTGTGTCTAATTTTTATTGCTCTGGGGCACTCTGCTCTACTGTCCTTTGTTCCATGCTACTGTTTAGACTCTTGAGATTTTTTGGACTCTTCAATGTAAGGTAATCAGAGACAGCATGTCCACAATTACCCATCTGTAGTCTGAAGCTACAAGCAGCTCCTTCTCTGCTGGAGAACTCCTATTACAATGATGGCCAAACAAAAGAAAGCCACACACATTTGGAAAAGTGTACCTTGAAGTGCTTCAGATAGTTCTGTGTCACATATGCTGGCCTTATCTGTTTTCCAGGACAGTGGATAGAACTTTCTCATGAGCCAGACACTAAAAGCATGCTGTTTACCAGCTGAAGAAAGAATCTTAGCTTTTAACAATGTTAAGGTGTAGGAAATGTCAGTTGGCAAGCATTTCAATGAGAACCATGCAAGCTGGCCCACTGGTGTTACACATGGAACTGAAGACTGAAGGAATGCCAACAACAAAAACAGAGTGGGCTATGAGAACAAGAGCTGCAGATCACATTTGGCATTTTCTTTGTCATCTGCCAGTAGGCTCTTACAGTACACACGGCCATTTCAGTCAAAGTATTTGACCTGTTAATTACATTCATCTGAACATTGTTGGGGAAAAACTGTACTTGTCTACATTTCTCTATACAATATTAGAAAGAAACCATACTATAAAGCATTATACTCTGATGGTCTGAGTTGTGGGAACTTGGAAACAACCGACTGAAACTTAGTACAGGGATGCAATTGACAATCATCATTCATGGATAAGCTAGGGCTCAGCTATTCCATCCAGACCAGGACTTAATTGTTTCTGATCAACAGTGGCCAAGAGTGATCTTGTAATGGTCTTCTGCTGTGATTGCCATTTCTATGCTAGTGTCAAGGTAATCAGTCAGAAAGCCCAAATGCTATGTGTAGGCATATGGGTCCTTGTTAAAATCCTAACTAACCATGCTTTAAAAAGTTAAGAACCATTTTGATTATGAAGAAGAATATGGGGCTGGAGAGATGGCTCAGTCAATATAGTACATGTTATGCAAGCATGATTTCTAGACTTCACATAAAATGATATGTGCAATAGTGTATCCTATAACCCTGCAATGAAGGCTAGACAGGCAGCTTGATCTCTAGGCCTACTGCCAAAAAGTCTAGCTAAACTGATGAGATGATCTTCAAGTTCACTATCAGATTCTGTCTCAATAAAATAAAGTAAATATAGTAAGTAAAGTAAAACATGAACCATAGGTAGAGAACAAGGAGGAAGGGCACATCTTATATCAGCTTCTGGATTCCATATGCAAAAACCTGCTCAAACCAGTACACACATATGCACCTGCTTATGTACACACATACCAACACTAATTAGCATGTACACCTCCACACACAGGAATATAAACTCTAAAGCAATAGTCACTTTCCACTTTGAAGGACTATGTTGGATGTCACCAGTTTCTAGAATTTAAATCACTCGGTTGAGCCACAAGGTAACTAATTATATATTTATTCCTGTACATGAAACCCCCAGTGCCTTGAGGGATACCCCTTATGAGTAACACAAGATTGGAATTGTGTTAATATAGCTGACATGTTTGGACAGTTCTCCATATAAAATTGTTCTTACAGAATGAATTTTTTCTATATCACAACCTGGATATATGCATATACCATAATACTCATGCTGTCTTATCTTTATTTTCTTGGTAAGGCAGCCAGAGATGCCATCCTCCATTTCTTACAAAATGCCATTATTTGGCAGATATATATTTGAAGATTCTTCCTCCAGATTGCAAAGAGTTTTGCATACCTGGGTCACTATTCATTCTGAAGGGCCCATTAAATAATATTTTGCTGCATTTGTATAATTATTCAATTTAGCTATACAGCTGAGCTACCAGTCTAAATTCTTCTTCCTTTAAATGTGTGTATGTCAATGCATAATATCAAAACTTTGACTAGTTAATCCCTTCACAGGTGATCTACTAACAGAGAAGAAAAACAAACACAATTCTACTTAAAAAGGACTTGGGTAAAGAACACTTAAGAGTTGCCTTGATTTTAAAGATGATTTTTCAATCTTTTAATAAGTAATGAAGACTACATAGGGTTACTAAAGAAAATTATCATATAAATCAAAAATTCAAAAGAAGTTAAAGAGATTAGCCCACAAATATCAAGCAAAAAAAAAATTAGTAGACACCATTCCAAAAATAAGCATAGACGCCAATGTCTATTCAAGTACTCTGTAAATGAGAGGTATGTAATGCAGTAACTACACAGTAGAAGCATCTAAAAGGTGCAGGCTTCATTACTACTATTGCTAATGTTGTGGTTTGGCCTGCTGGAATTTAATTCATTCTTTTACTATCTCTAGTTATCTGAGTTAATATAAAAGAGCATTATTAAAAGTTGCCTTTGATGTAAAACATATTTTCTTATAATAAAATTTGGCTAGATGTTATATGTTTGATACTCATCAGTGCCAATAAAATGAGTTCAACTCCAGGTACAAACTGAATCGAGCTGGATGCTAATTAATGGGATCCAAACAGCTTATCATTTTAGGCTGGCTTCCATTAGAGAGGCTATGTCTTGGCCGTAAACTAATAGAGAAGCCTATTAGTTGCATGGATTTCAATTTCCTTTATCTGCGTTAGTCACTGAACAGTAAGTTTTCTTCTAACACTGCTTAATATTTGAACTTTTTTTGTGCTTAGAGAAATGGTTTAGATCCATAATATATGGCTCAGGATAGAGTGGATGAATTTAATATTCATTAATCTGATAGTTTCATACATACATACATATATACATATTTAATCTAAGAGTAAAAACATTTCCTTTTTCCCAAAAATCAAGGCTGGTTTCTCCAAGTACAATTCCAGACAGTATTATTGTTAGACATGGATGGACACTTCCTATATGTTTGGGTACATATCATTATGTTTTTAAAACGAGGTTTGTGAAGTGTAGTTTCTAGACATCAATACTGTTGGTGTTTTGTGTTAGATTCTGTTACAGTAGCTGTCCTTTGAGCAATAGGACATTTAGCTTTGTCCCTGGACTCTTTGTACTGGGTACTATTAGCTTCTCTCTACTTGTGGAAGTCAGAAAATCTATCCATATATCTAAGTGTCCCTGAGGGTGGAATCACTCACAGTTTATAACAACTGATTTAGAGGTAATGTTACATTTCTGAGTCTTTAGCATATTGGCCAATGTCAACAAGATAGATAATAGTAAAGACAAGACTCACAGACTCTATACATTTTTAGTTCCCTTTGTCATGGCCCAAAATGCAATTTAAGAGACATTCCATACAACGATTCCTTCAGTGTTTTTGATGAAGCATAAGCCACTGACAAAGATAACATTAGAATATTATGAAAATAAGTAGAAGCTAAGAAATAACACGGAGATACGTGTCAAATCCTACAGTAGTACAAACTTTAATATAAACACATGTATATGTATATCTTGTATGTACATATGAGAATTGCATAGCTCATATATGAGTGTGTGTGTTTATATACGCATATATACATGAGCGAGAGACAGAGAGAGTGAGACTACTCTCCTGAAATAAATATCTAGAGGAAATAACAGGACATAAACAACTAAGAAAAGAGTAAGCTGAAAATTAGAAGGTGGATCTGCTTCTGACTTCAAGTCTGCAAAGCTGTAGAACTGCTCTTAAACAGTATTTTAAGTGCTTAGTACAATCTGGCCGTTATTGGCATCCTGCCCAAATGTTCTATTAGCCGTTGCAGTGGGATGCTGCCAGCAGCCAAATTATCAGTGCTTAGTCTCTGGTGAGGAACAGGTACAAACAGATCTCATCTTCACTATCTCTAAGTGTAGAGGAGCTATGCTGTGAGACTAAAATAGCTCCATCCCCAGACATGGGAAAAGATGCTAGAAGTCCCTATGCTTGAAGATAAAGATAAAACATTGCTCAATGCCAGAGCCCACAGAAACAAGGATTGGAAGAAATCCAAGGGCGTGTTCTAAACCCTCAGGAGTACCCAAGCTTGCCCAGAAGCACAAGCAAGTATCCAGGACAACAGTCCTCATAGCTTTGTTTCAGTATTTTGTCACCTTGCACATCAGAATTCCCACAGCCTGATATTCTGTGTTAATATCCTGGTACTTGACAAGTTCTCATATGAAAACACAGATTCACTAGCTCCTGATAAGATTATGCACAAAAAATAAATATGGGCATAGGTCCTGTAGAAAAAACAAACAAACAAAAAACGTGCTTAGTCTCTTTGAACACCGTGGCTCAGCTGGTGAGAAAGCAAGCATTTTTCTTAAAATGCCCATAACATCCTCCCTTAACAATTGAATCTAGACATTTCCCTCATTTTTCTCTTCCTTGCAATCCCCTATTGGTCTCTAACAGGAATGCTGACCCTTAGAGATCTCCTACCAACACTTTCCAAAGCTGGATGGAAACTTCCTTAGAGTTTATCTGTTGATTTTATACTTGTGCAAACAGAAAGAAAAGCAGTGAGTTTATTCAACCCCCATAAATTTCATCAACCAGTATGAGCAAAATGAGAAAGAGGACTAATGGAGGAGGTTTGGACAATGTTCACTAACTCGGGAAATTCCCACATTTTCTGGATTGGAATATGTCTATGAAGGAAACCCAAGCTAGCTTCCCTCTTCTTTCTCTGCCTAGATAACACAAGGTGGGTAATTTTAGTGTACTACATGGTCCCCACCATGATACATTTTCAACCTTAGTTTCCCTACTGCTGTGCAGTTGCAGGCAGTTGACCATTGATTGCAATCTCTGGAAACATAGGCAAAATATAATCCTGTGCACTTTGAGGCTGATCTCAGTTGCTGTTAGGGCAATGAAAAGCTGAAAAATAACCATATCAAGCCACTCTTTCTTACTTGGCTCCTTTATTACACCAGTTACAAGATTTGGAACATAATAAGTTGGCTTCCAGAAAGAAACTCATTACCATTCTAAAAATGAAAGAGAGAAGGTTTTATTGCATTATTTAGAAACAAGAGGCATAACTCCCACCCCAACTAAAGCCTGCTTCTTGACTCATGAAACTCATGGCTAGAAGAAAAAATCCCAGACAAAATAGAAAACATCCTTCTTTCTTCTTTATAGAAATAAAACGAGTCATTGTAAATTCCAAACTTATTCTTTGCAAGCATTTGAAAGAGTCTCATAGAGTTACAACCATACAATTAAGATACAATCACAACACAGGCTCAATAGATCTCCATTCTAAAATGATTCAACTTCTCTGGCCAAGCCATAGTAGAGGCAAATCTGTGCAGATACAATGGCCTTCTCCATCCTTCCATGCCAGACTATTGTGAAGGAAGCAGCCATGACATTCAAATATTTTTTATAGCATTGAATGAACTTGATCACTGGGCTTTAAAATCCTCCAAGTGTGCTATAGGCAGATAAACAAACCATGCTTGGGAGAAGTGCCTGAATCTGAAGCCACATAGCATGTCTACTTCATTCAGAACTTGTTGAGTGAAGTAGTACATTGTAATGAAATACAGTCAGCCGTGTTGTGGAAATGCTAGCACCTCATATTAATAATAATAGTAGTAAAAAGTCATTAGATTCTGTGGCCACGGAAGGCTGGGTGTGGAGATGATGTTGCTGCCATTATTCAGTGCTATTTACTGAAAACACACTCACTAGCAACATCTTTTATTGAAGAAACGTTAGAGAAAGCTCCATCTTTTAGATGGAGAAAAAAATCAGGGCCAGAACTAAGCTTTTATGATAGCACATATATTGATTGGTGTGTGAGCAATAAAAGAATTCATTTATAACGACCTTGACAGCTACTGGTTCTTCACTCCATAAAAGGTGCTATGCCACTTAACAAATTGAAATGATAATCAGTGTTAATATTCAGGCATCTGTACTGGCCTGTCCTTGGAGTTCTGACAGGATATGCCCTCAGCTGCAGTCTCTAAGAGCACCACCTGTGCATATTCACTATGTTCCCTTTTAAAAGAGCCCTACCCACCTCCCATGCTTCTCTCTCTCTCTCTCCCTCTCTCTGTCTGTTCCCATCTCTCTTTCTCTCTCCCCCTCTTTCTTTTCTCCTTCCTCTTGCAGCTCCTGTGTCCTGAGGCTGGTCTTCCCCCTTTTTATCATCCCTTTCCCTAATTAAAAACAAAACAAAACGCTCTGCTTGAACTCTGTCCCATGGTGTCTATCTTGCATGCTGCTTTTCTTAAATTACAATAATCAGTAGTGATCTTAGAAAATGTAGTCAGAATATATATATATATATATATATATATATATATATATATATATATATATATATTTGTAATTTTTTTTTAACAAGCAGGAAGTGACCATGCCTGTGCAATGACAGAGAAAAGCCTTGCTGTTTCCCCAGCTGATGGAGATTTTATAAATACCAAATCAGTCCTGGGATGCTGTTAGAATACTAAAAAGCATGATGCAAAAAATTTCAGCTTAGTAATAAATACCCTGTTACTTCCTTTTGGTGTAAAAAGCATTATTCTTTATCAATATCATTAGCATATATTGTCTTGGTAGAGGGCACTTTTATTTTTATTATGGATATAGAAGCAAGGAGAAGTCCCAGCCTTTTTGTAAGATATTAGTAAATCAGAATAGATAAAAGTTACTTTCCCTGAGATCATTAGTCACACTGGAAATTCAACTACTTTAAGTTACATAGTTGATGTGATAACCGATAATGACTGCGGTGGCTGGAAGGTGATGGGGAGGGAGTACTGTGTTTTCCCTGATGTATGGAATTGCATAGATAATATGTAGATCGATATTTGATCTCTATTCCTTTGTATCTTTCCATTCTCCTTTCTAGCACAGCACAAAGCAGATTTCTGCTTTTGATAAAGTGTTGTATGTCCAGCTCACGGACAGGTTGAATGAAATGTAAAAATGCTTGGAACTTCCATGTTTTTCTAAGTGCTGGCTCCTATATCCAGACTGAAAAACTGCCCAGAGAAATAATGTATAACCATATGCCAAACTGGAAAGTGTCATCTGGAAATGGCTTTGGTGATTCTTCTAGTCTAAGACATATAATCCTAGTCACTTTCCATGCTATTGGTATGAATTGGTACTCGCCTTACACCCTTCCCCAAGTCCATCCCTTTCCCTCCTGGAGATAATATCAGAAAAGTCATTCTCATGTGTGAATGGACAGAAAAGATGTTTAAGGTTTTTTTCCTTCACACCTCGGACAAAACCTATGAGATTCTTGTAGACTTCCTTTCCAAGTTCATTGAATTTTTTCTGATCTTCCAAACTTCTTGCAAGATTAGCCACTTTCTCATCTTTTTCTTTGCTCAGTTAATTCCCACTGATCTCATGTTATTCTCCTCAAATATAATTTCCTCAGGGCTTTCCCCATTTCCACTGTCAGACCCTGCCTTGTCACCTGTCCCCATCATGATATGCTTAAGTGGAGCCAACTGTCTCTGATTCACCACACTCATCAAAGTTTGTCACCACATGTTCATGTGAAGACCACTTGATTAATCACATGAGAGTTTTCACTCCTACCATCACCAAGATCATCTCCACTTTTTTTTACTCTTGCATTCCCATTGTCTCTCTTTGCTCATCCCACAGTAAGTGCTTAGTAAGCACGTATCAAGTGAAGATGTTCATGGGAAATACTAAGTTAGAAAGAATATCTTCTGTGATAGGGCCCCTTTCTTGTTACAGTTGTGGTTTATCCTAAAATGAGAAAGCTTCCAGTCTGTGCTTCCTTAATGTATTGTGAGTGGGAAACAAAATCAAAATAGTACAGCTAGAAAGTGCTTCAAAAATCACTGAACTCAGTGGAACCAGGATGTATCCCAGGAGCACAAAAGGACTTTGGGAGCACATTCCCCATTTAGGGATACTCCCTTAACCTAGAGATAGGAGGGAGGGCCTAAGCCCTACTTTAAATGACTTGACAGATTTTGATGATCTCTTCTGGAAGGCCTCACCCTCCCTGTGGAGTGGGCAAGAGGTGAAATGGGAGGGGGGATGGGAAGATGAGAGGAAGAGAGAACTGGAATCAATATGTAAAATAAGAAAAAATAATTTAAAAAAATCATTGAACTGGACAATTAAATGGAATAACCATGACTTGGGTCAAGGACTAGGAAAATAATCAGAAAGCCTATTATGAAGACATTCATGGAATTTTAATATGTACTTCTAAAGTCTAGATGTACTGAGGTTAGAGTTTTTCATTTTGATGACTGTACATTAACTTCTAAGGGAAAGCCTTTATCAGGAAACAACTCACACAGAATTATTCAGGAGTAGAGGAACTGATGCCAGCAACTCACTCTCGAACATTTTGGGATGATACCCATCTATATAAATGTATACATATGATGTATTTAAGTAGATTCTCAAAAGAACACGGGTTCTTCATTATATTTTACAGCCACATATTTATGTGCACATTCCAGGCTTATAGTGCTTTGAAGCAACCAGTTTTCTAGCTTATTATTACATAAAAACATATTTATTAAGTAGAAACCCAATTGAAACTTTGAATTTGGGGTTCATGAGATAGCTCAGTTGAGAAAATGCTTGTCACACAAATATGAGAATCAGAAAATAGTATGGAAAGAGGAGAAAAGAATTGGTATGAAAGGTGCTGGTACAATGAACTCTTTATCAAGTTCAATAGTTACAAGCCAGCATTTGTGCAGTTCCTGACCCAGAGGGGATGGTAGGCATTTTGAAAATTGGAACTGCAGTAAAAATACACTAAAGAATTACTTCAGCAATCCATGTGATAAAGGAAGCTATGTAATGGCATTTGGCAGTGGACCTAGAACAAATCTTGAAGTAAACAAATGAAGTCAAGACAAGAGAAGGCCATAAAGCAGACTGCATGCAAATGAAAAGTGGAATTGGATTTTTTTTAATGGCCACGGACACAAATATTTGTCCTTCATCTGTACTTCCTTCTTTTCAAGACATAGGTTATAGTATTATTTGTAATTTAGGTGCATCATCAAGTATCATTTTAATGTTTTAGAATATGTGTGTGTGTGTGCACATATATGTTATCAAATAAGAATGTAGAAATCATGGCTTTAAAACATATATAAATTTAATAAACATTTTATATATGAGTAAACTCCAACAATTAGATGAATAGTTTCTAATAAATTGACAAGGTAACAAAACTCAAAGGCTCTGTCTCCCATTTGCTCTGTCCCAGAACCAAACCGAAACCAGAGTCCTAGCAGCTCTCCCATCTTTTAAGCTTAAGTGTAGCAGTCACAAGTGGTGCTGATATTTAGAAGTGTCTTCTTTTCTTTTTTTAAACAGCCCATTGTTTGAGAATATCTGTTTGAGGCATCAACTTGGCCCATTTGCTTCACCAGCTGTTTCTAAAAATATTTTCCCAGTTGACACCCTTTCAGTGCCCTTCAAAATTGCTTTTGCTGTGGGCCTTTCCTGTTTCCACAAGGGAAGGGGTAAAGACATGGAAAACAACATCTGCTAGAAGATCTTACAGCTGGGGAATGGCCGGCAGTCATGCTTTGTGTGACAGTAAACCCATCATACACTATAGGGCTGAAGAGATTGGTGCATTATTTTGGAGTTGAGACAACCAAATATGGTAATTCAATTAATACAGTCTTTGTGGTCTCTGGGACAGATGATCCCTACATGGACTTTTTCTGGACAACCTATCATGGGAGAGAGAAAAGAAAGAGAGAGAAGTAGAGCGAGTTGCAATGTAAAGTTGAGTGTGTGTATGTGAACTGTGTGTGTGTGTGAGAGAGAGAGAGAGAGTGTGTGTGAGTGTGTGTGTGAGTGTGTGTGTGTGTGTGAGAGAGAGAGAGTGTGTGTGAGTGTGTGTGTTGATATCTTGCTTGTACAAATGAAGCCTGTCGGAAGGTCAGAAAATAGTTAACCATATTGGTTAGCATATTTGACAGATATTTCTGGAACCCAGATAATTTGAAGGACTGGACTACCTTGTACTTATGTGTGTTTATTTGGGACTTACAGGTGGTGGGAAAGAGCTGGACAGAAAACTCCATCTTCATGTGTGTGTAGTTCAGAAATCTACCTTGAGTTTCATTCCCCACCTTTCTTTTTAAAATATCATTCATTGGTCTGGAGCTTATTGGTTAGGCTGGCTGAACAATGAGCCCCAGAGATATGCCTGACTTCCCTCCAAATGCCGAGATATTATGAAGATGCACCACCAGGGATGTTTTCTTTACATGATCTGTAGGGAATGAGCTATCTTCACTTTGCCAAGAGTACACACATTTTAATTGTGGATTTTAACTGCCTTCTTTTATCCACTTGTTAGATTTAACAAGTAGTTGCACAGATGGGGTATGGGCTGGAATTGAGACTATAGAAAGCACCCAGAGAATGGGCCAAAGAATCAGGCATATTCTTCCATGTCTGTAGAAGGCCACTTCATGTCCCACCTGTGCGTTTCTGGTTTCCAAGCACAGACTCTTAATCTTGCCTATAATGGGTTATTTATAGGATATCTTGTGCCCACTGCTGCAATGTGACACCCTGAAGTACTCATAGTGGTTCTGGCATGTCCATTTACAGCACATCTCTACAGAGAATCAGCATTATTATCTTTGGATTCTTCTATAAGCTTTACACATAAGGCATTTCATCACAATTCAGCTCAAGGAAAATGAAGGACTTATCATTTTATATATGTTTCTGGTTTAGCAAAACTTCTGTGTATAAGTATCTGCAATATTTCCCTTCTTAGATTCCAAATAGAGCTTATATTTAAAAAATAACATGTTTCCCTCTTTTTCAATTACATATATAACAAATACTCCACTTATGTGCATTCTGGGTAATCAGTAAAGAAATAAAAATTACCCACTGGCCATCACATAGAGATGAACACTCTTAGGTTACTGAATATATATATATTTCTTATACCCAATTCAGGATTTGAAATTAACATTCTATAAAGTTGATATGACTCATTATACAGCTAAATGAAATGACATATTTTCAATGTTTAAATAATAACTTTCAAGAAGCTGAAGTTTATTGGTACAGATTATCCATGAGACAGAAAGAGAATGAGATTGAATAGCTTTAGCACAGCCCTTGCAGTTATTTTTGGTATAGATCTCACTCCTTACTAGTCATTGACCTTATCATGTCTTTGACCTTATCATGAACTAATATGGATATTCGTTCTTTAAAATAGTTTTTATATCCTGTAAACAAAATTTAGCTCCCTGCCTGATATAGCCATAAATTATCTTTCCATGTTGTCTTAATAGTTTATATTTATCTTTCTACACTCATCCTGGCCTTCTAAAACATTTATATTAGAGTTTTTGAAGTTTACAATTCTATTTCATGACCTTTGATTTTTTTCTTAACTTAAAAGTCTTAAGTTAAAATACAAAATACCACCATTTAGGATAGTAAATCACTATGACACCAGGTAAATGAAAAGTATTTTAACTGTTCGAAATGCCATTTTAATTGCAGGTCTTCAGTCTTCACAGTCTATTAAATCTAGAGTGTCAACATAATGAACATTAAAATCCACTTGTTTTCTCATTTTTGGATGCTTATTTACCTATTTGCAGACATAACTTCACAGAAAAATATCTTTGAAGCTAACAGAGTCACCAGTGTTTATTTTGTTGTATAAGAATGGTACAAATAGTAAAAAGAAGAACATTGTCATTGTAAAAGTAGATTTCCTTTTTAATTGAGACAAGATTATACTATGTACCCTAGTTTGACTTAGAATCTGGATTCTCTTGCTTCTCTGATAGCTAAGAATATAGGCACACACCATATTATAAGGCTAAAAGGTACTGATTATGGCAATTGAATTTATAGGGTAAACGTCAGAAATTAGTCTGTAAGTTTGTTTTTTATGGACTCTCACTATATTGTCCTTCCTCCTCTCTTCTTTACTGTGTGCTGGTGAAAGCTTTGCACAGCTTGGTTCTTGATGGGATTTTAACTGGGGAATACTGCCCCTGTTTACCCAACAATTTGTCCTCTGTGTAGGATGGTAGCATTCTGACCATGAGGAAGTGTACCTAGAAAATGGTTATCGAGTCTATCCCTCAAGTGACTTCTGGCTCCACCAATTGCCTCAACATTCACCTTCAACTTCTGAGTTTCCTCCATGACCAATAGAGCTGGAGATGTGATCCCTGAGTGGGTCAGCTGCGTCTTTTCCTGTGTGTCAACAATGTTAGAAAAAAAGAGCGTAGTGAATTATCACATATCCTCTCTGTTATCTATCTCATGCCATCTCAGTAGAGTAAAACTATTGAGTGTGGTTTTATTGTTGTTGTTTTGTTTCTTTATTTTTTATCAGTAAAATAACTTAGTTTACAGAATTACAAATCAGGCCAATGACCTTCAGCAAATCAATTTATGTGTTTATAGTTCAATGTTGTTGCTTAAACAAAAATCATTACAATAAACCCCAAATCCTCAAGTTTAAATTTTTAAAGTTATTGGTGGGCTTAATACAATATTCAGTGCTACTAATTGATGCCTTATCAGGAGACACCACTGACAGGAATCCCAAATTTGTGAGGGGTTGAAAAGGAAGGAAAAAAGAAAGAAAAAAGAAAGAAGGAAAAAGTATTTTCTGTACCATTGCTTGAACTTTTCAGTTTGTTTTTGTTTCTGATCTTCAAAGTAGGGTAGCTTTTTTTAAAAAGAATAAAATTTTATATATTTATTTATATGCTATTACCCGAAGGCACAATGTCCTTATTAGAATTTACAGTACTGTATTTTACATGATTTTGGTTGTTTTAGCCAATTTTCAACACTTAGAATATTATTGTTCAAACTATTTAAAGGAGGAATTCTCAATTGTCTTAATGCTGGTGACCCTTTAATAATGTTCCTAATCTTGTGTTGACCCCAACCATAAAATTGTTTTCATTGCTACTTGATAACTGTAATTTTGTTAGTTATGAAAATGCAGGATATCTGATATATGATCCCTTTGAAACGGACATTCAACCTCAAAAGGAGTCACAAACCACCTGTTGAGAACTGCTGGGTTAGAGTCCTTCACCCAATGCTTGCCTTGAACATCTAGAAGACTAATATATAAATAAATGATTTTGATGTCAATACAGAGAGAATTCCTGTCTATGTGTCCTTATTACTGTCTGTGTTACTGAATATATATGGAAGCCTCTTACTATGCCTGGAGTTCACTTATTGGACTCAAGTGGATGGGTATGGGCAACAAGTCCTAAAATTCATTTGTTTCTTCCTCTCCAGAACTGGAATTACAGAAGCATGCTGCTGCTTCTAGCATCTAAGTACATGGAAGGGATTTGAATTTAGGTTTTCATGCTTTACCACAAGAACATTACGTTTTGAGACATCTCTACACTCCCAGGGTGGCTTACTTTATTGTTGTTTGGAAAACAAAACATAACTGAACAATGAAATAACTTCTCTATGGTAGGTGCATTATAACTAACCCAGTGGCTATGTATTTCCTGATCATTTAATATACTTAACACCTATTTGATCTGTTCTCTCGAAGGTAACTACTTCACACATAGTGGTTAATGTGTATAAGACAGCAGATCACAGTGCCTAGTGTGTAGGCTCTAGGGATATTTGCTATAGGTTTAGTTTCTTGTTTCTCTACTTACTGTGTGACCTTGGCTATTTGTTCAGTTTGTTCAGCCCTAACTTTGTCAAACTGGAGACAACAATAATAATGTATCTTTATGAGACTGCTGCTGTGACTGAGAATTTAAAATATAAATTACTCAAGACTGTACTAAAGCATCATGGCAACAGTAAGTACTAAATGAATAACTCATTGAGTAAAGGATTAAAATTCTAAGAGTAGCACATTTGTAACAGACAGCCTTGACATCCCTTCAAGGGACTTTTCTTGGCTGTCATTGAAAGTTGACCACAGGGCAACGAAATCTCATATCAAATTAAGGTAACATTTGGTTCTCTCAGAACCCAACCAGAGAATCTAGCTTTTCAAATTAGAAGAACTAATAAGGCCCAGTGCTTTCTTTTTTAATTCCCCAATCTCTCACACTCTTTAACAAAGCAGTGCCTAACTATCTAACCATAAAATGATCTTTCTACAAGCTGAAGACATTTTCTTCAATACAATGATTCTCATGCCATTTTAAATGTTAATATACTAGTTTACTCTATGAGAAAATGTGGAAGCAAAGGGTATTGACATATTTCATGGCCCAGCTGGTTGCACTGATGGCTGTAACTACAGAAAACTCATATTTTAAAAGTTACAAAAACTTAACTGAGTTACAGAATTGCATTGTGGATTGTGATCATGTGCTAAGAGTAGTATCTTAGTAGATACTAAGTATACTTAGTAGAAGAAATAGAATTTGAAAGCCTAAGAAATAGTCTGTCTGTAGTTGGCACCACAAGGAAGCATTGGGCAACTCACTTTTGTTTGTGTTTGTGTGTGTGCACACTCAAATAGAAACATTCACATGTATGAAAATGTGGAGGCCAGAGAACAATCTCTTGTGTCATTCTACCTAGAATAGGTTTAAGATTTGCTGATCAGTTGAGGCTGGCCAGTCTGTAATTCCCTGGGTTCAAACATCAGGCCATTGTTCTCTAAAGTCATTTTATGAGAGCTGACTGCTCCATTTTTAAGGCTCTTGAAAGATTCCTGTTAAATTATGGACACTTACCAAAGTTATAATATACAAATTTACAAATATGACATTTGTGAAGGGGGTTGTCCTTCTGTATATATGTTTCTCTTATTGGTTGATGAATAAAACACTGATTTCCCAGGCAGGAAGATGGGTGGGTCTAGGAGATGAAGAGAATTCTGGGTAGTGTAGGCAGAGAGGAGTGGGCATGTGAGCCCGGGAAGAGAGAACTAGAGTCATGCATTCTCAGGTAAGATAAGACCATGTAGAAATACATAGATTAGTAGTTATGGGTTAATAACTAAAACAGAGCCAGCCAATAATAAGCCCAAGCTACCAGCCAACAGTTTCATAATACAGTGCCTGTGTGTTTATTTGGGGTAAAGCAACATGGGACCTGCCAGGCCAGAAAACTCATGCTTACACACTGATATAAAGACAATAAGAAATTAAAGTTTAGCAGTTCTCAACTATTTTACTATTATTAGTCTTCTGGAAGTTGTTGATTTCTGTCTTGTTTGTAGGGCAAAGAAAAAGAAGTGACAAGTATGTTAATGAGCAACACTGGCCAATTCTGAGTTTAATGCTTGTTTCTTCAAACCATCCACTATGAAAATATGCTATATTACACAAACCTAGAAACACTATATTGGGCTCTGTCGGAGGGTATGCACATGTGCATTGGTGATGTGTGTTTGTGCAAATGCCATGGTGTACTAGTATCGTGTCATAGGATCTGGTTCTCTCCTTCTATCATGTGGGTCCCAGGGACTGAACTCAGGTAGTCAATCTTGGTAACAAGCACCTATACCTACTGAGTCATTTTGCTGCACCCACTCTCATCCCCACCCCCAATTTTTAAACACTGACAGCAAGCAGTTGTACTTGGCTTATGATCAATACTGTTCCTTCTTTTCCCTTCTTCATGCCTTGTTTCCTTCCTTTCTAGTTTTACATTTGCCTCCCTCTATTGTCCGCATTCTCTGTCTACCTCTCATCTTTCATCTGCAATTTCTGTTTAGGCTTCTCAGAGCATATTTACCTTGCTTTTCTGTTTTCCAATTAGCCTTAGAATAATAATCATTTTTTTTTCCTAGCCAGTTAGCAAATTCTCATCCTAAACCACATGGTTTCATTTACTTCTTCTTCTTTAGACCCAAATCAGGGTTTTCATGATATGACAATGATTTTTCAAACCCAACATCTACTACCCATTTTATACTGGTATTACATTCCTTCACTTGATCCTTAAGAGAAAAGGAATAATGTTGTTCGTAGAATACCATTTTCATACTGCCCACATCAAATGCCTAAATCTTTCCAAGATATGAATCAAGTTGTCTGGGAAATCATAGAGCATGGTTCAGGAACAGCACAGTTAACAGGGCACTTTCATGTACATCTGGGTCAAGGAATTTAGACTATCCACAGAAACAGATCTGTTATATATGTTCTTTGAAATGATAAAAAAAAAAAAATAAAATAAAATAAAGGATTTGGGACCAAGTCAGACTGTTGGCTCTTTAATGCTTCCGTGAATTAAAAAAATAAAATGAGATAAAATAATGTATCATTTGACTTAGAAAGATCAAAAGATAATCTTACCTCACAATATGCATGGTGTTTAGAATCAGTAAGCCGACAAAGCTTGGGTTCTCTCAACCATATATCTCTTGCTGGACATATTTTTAATTTATGATAAAGTATGTAAGCAAAACATGTTTTAGGATAGAATATATGTAAACTTCCATGAATGCCTCACCAAGTTAGGGGAAGGCTCTGGTCTGCGCATGGAAAATGAGGATGACCATCCTCCAAAACAATCTTCTCTTGTTCTCTCTGAAGAAAGGGTTGTAACTAGAAGGCTGATGGCCTATGGAAAAATACTCTTGGGAAATTAGCACTTCCTTCAACAATAAGCCAATTTAGTCATGTCAAAAACATCAACAAGGGTTTCTTACTGTTTTTCGAACATTTGCAGTAGTTTCTCACTATAAGTTTCCCTTTGTTAGTCAAGAAAAAGTGCACTTAGGACTTCTAGCTGCAAAACATTATTACCAGCCATACAATTCAAATAAACCTTTGTTTTGCTTCTTTGTGAAGTTCCCTAGGGGTAAGGTTAGCGATAGAAACGACAGAGGAGTGAGAAATAAAGGCAGAGGGCTTCAAACCACATATTACAAACAGAGAACAGAATCACAGAACAGCACCATGACAGTAGACTCATAGACAAGATGGCCAGACAAAATACACATGCTTGACTGCTATGCCAAGGAAAGAAGATATCAGAACAAAACCATACAGAGATGCTGTAAGAGCAGCTCTTAAGGCTTCAGGGGCCCAATAGAAATAAACACAAAAATGAGAACCCATGACATTACAACTGTGAAAGAAAGTTATCCCCACAACTCAAGACATGGAACTTGCTGGGTTAGCTGGGATGTGACACTTGGATGAAACACGAGATGGTGTCATAAAAGCTCATGCACTGGTGATGGAGGCCACAGTTAGTTGAGTACTACGAAACTGTCACAGCATGCCACACAATGATCTTAGGCTTGTCCAGAAATAAAAGATAAAACACGTATCCTGCATCTGCAATAAAATTCTTTTTATGCCATCTGAAATTCGTGGGGATGGGGTTGTTTTTGT
The DNA here is from genome assembly GCF_943737965.1 of Phodopus roborovskii. Lineage (NCBI taxonomy): Eukaryota > Metazoa > Chordata > Mammalia > Rodentia > Cricetidae > Phodopus > Phodopus roborovskii. The sequence continues at coordinate 10,520,793 of NW_026126515.1, read as the reverse complement.
TTATAATTTCTGGATGTTTTTCTTTTTATGTTTCATCCCTGGCTGCTTTGTGTATCTTTTTAATCAATTTCAGCATTGGCAATGGGAGAGTGAAGGCAGTTGGTCTGTGCAGATATAAGGAGAAATTAAAATAAGGGGGAAAGGAAGGAAATCAAAAGGAAAAATATGGATAGAAAAAGGGAGAGGAAACATAGTATTTCATTCTTTGATACACAACTTTCTTGGATTTTGTTGAGACTTGCTTTGCTTCGAGAAAAATACTGAAGGGTTTACTGAAAGGTGGTGGGGGGTCAACACAAGGATGGCAAGAAAAGATTTTGTTGCCTTTTTGATTTTTATGTCTAAATATTTCTCAGTATTTAAAAAAATAATGATTATAATTATTTATAAAATTATAGCAATGAGTTAAAAATAGCCATAATGGTCAAAATGCTAAGTATGAATTAAAACAAAATAAATTGAACCACCAAAAATTCATGCGGCACAAGATGAGGTGAAACGACAGAAAATGTTTTTTGAAATATACAAGATACATATCTATTTATATATATATATACACAGGGATGTGCATATATGGATAGATATATCTGTATAATATTTTTCCACCCTTCCCAAGGATAACTGAATTATGGAATTACCATTATAATTAGGATGAAGAAAAGCAAACCTAAATAAAAATTAACATGCTTGGATTATCAAGTTAAAACAGGTTCATGCATGTCTATGTTGGCTGATGCTGGTTAAAAGTGATGGTATGAATTTCTGTGTAACCACATGACTGATGGCAGGGGCTATTAACCTCCATTTACATTAGTCTGACATCATTTAGACTATGTCTACATTATATATGAAATAACAAGCTCTTTCACATAAACACACTGCATTTTATATATACATGCACTCTGTGCATGTACTTGGGGTTTATGAGAGGAAAATAATACAGAACGAAAACTGAATGAAAGGAAACCCACAAAACTTTTCCTTTAAAATCCAACCCCTCTCCATTTTTGTTTTAAATGTATACATCTGAACAGGATTTGCTTAATGATTCCAGCAAGTGCTTTCCTTAGCCTCCATTTGCATTGGCATTTGAAATCAGGAAGTTCTTGATTTGGGCATGAAATTCTCTCTTTAACGTGAACCCCTACATCCTGACCTTCAGATATGCATTAGTGCTAGGCCATCTTACATAAATATTCTTCAAATTAATGTTTAGCAATACAGTCGTCATTAATGAAAAGTTCTCTAAGGTATCTCTAAGCCAAGGTACACATAATTGATTCTTAGAGGGGTGTATACAATTCATTGTGTCAGAGAACTCTCCCAAATATGTGGATAATGTCCTCAGCAATTCTGCTCATTGCCCACATGGTTTCTGGGCTTTGTGTTTTCTTAGTCTTCTTGTTTCCATATTTGCCTTTCCTAATAGACTGTAAACTCCTGGGTGTATCTGTTGTCACCTTTGTTTTTCTAGCATATATTCTAGTGTCTGCATAGAGAAGCTCAAGAAAATATTGCACAAGTAAATGACTTTTCAACCTTTAAACAGAAGAGCTTACACTACCTGACTTTATGCTTCCCCTGGCTTCTTCAATACTCCCCTAATTATTGGGTAACAGAGTTAAATACACATATATTTTTATTTATCATTTTTGTTATTAAGTTCACTTATGTGATAGAATCCATAATAGCAGTCAATGCATAGATGATATATTTTATGTGTTTCATCTAAGAGCTATTGCTTACTTAAAATTCATTAATCATTTATCCTTAGTGTACAAATGGACATGGGAAGCCCATTCCCCATACTCTCTCAGCATAGACACATGGGAGAGGGTCTAGGCCCTGCCCCAAATGATATGACAGACTTTGATGGTTCCCCATGTAAAGCTTCACCTTTTCTGTGGAGCAGAAGAGGGATGGAAGGGGGTTTCATGGGGGCATGGAAAGATGGGAAGGAAAGGGAACTGGGAAATAAGATTGTTTCTAATTTAAATTAAAAAGGGGAAATTATTATTCAGTTCCTATAATTTATTAATTAAATTGTATTCTTCAAACTTGCAAAAATTATAAAATTTATTTTTATATGACAGATTGTAGCTATTACAGTTAAATCTCAATGCATAGCACATTTACACTTTTATCCTTTCTGGGGTCTGGACACTATTGTTCTTCACACTTTGTTAGGAAATTACGGACTTACCCTTTTAACTATATCTTCCACTGTGTTCCAGCAAATGAAACCTCTAATGATTTGTAAAGCTTGGAACAACTCAGTACCAAGTTTTCTTATCATAAATGTCTCACAGAGGTATCTCAAACCAGATAAGATTAAGGCCCCTACATTAATCCAGTCAGAAAGCATAACTACAACAGGTTACTGGTCTTATGCTAAATTTCAATTGCATTTAATCTGATTTGAGTCTTACAGGGGTAGAGAAAAAGAAATTTAGAAACTAGACCACAATTGACAAACTGAGGGACATTAGATCTACGGAGCTCAGATAGAGCTGAGAACCACTTTGGGAAGAGTAACCTATCATCCTTCACCATCATCTGTTTCAACATTCTCCTTAGTCTGGAGACCCTTCTGCAGCCTAAGAAAGAAGTTTTTGAAAGACTGATGGATGGATGATTCCTCTCATCTTCCTGCTCTGGTGGAAGTGGCAACTGGGGGCTGATCATGTGAAGAAATTATTTAATTGACAAGGTTCACCTGGCTCCTCTCTGGAGCCACTGGGATTTCTGGTCATTTCACTTCTGCCTGTCCACCTGATCACCAATACTTCTGAAAGTTAATCTAACTTATATAAAATCCAGAGTGGTTGTTATATATAAAATGGCAAAAAAGCCAATCCGAGGAGATCTCTATTTTGCTGCTGTGTCTGTTGTTAAGGACAGCAACAGTGAAGAGGGAAAAATAAGATAGGGAGAGCCAAATTCATGAAATTCTCTAAGTTTCAAAACCTGTGCCAACATTTTTTATTATAAATATGAATTTATTAAAGGTCTTATATGCATTTAGACTTGCATAATCCATGGAGGACTCCCATTTTCTAGGGATGAATTGAACCCTGTGCACCTCACCTCAACACAATTGGGGTCCTGCAGGACAGGGTTTGTGGGCAAAGAAAAGTCAGAAATGTTAAATATTGACGTTTGTAGACAATACGTCAACATTTACAGTTTAGGAGTTAAAATCCCGACTCACCCATTTAAATAGATGACAGTTATTCAAAAAGTTTTCTGGAATTATTGTTATTATTATTATTATTTGGGTTTTGAGACAGAGTTTCTGTGTGTAGCCCTGGCTATAATGGACCTCACTCTGTAGACTACATTGGCCTCAAATTCATAGTGATCCGCCTAACTCTGCCTCCCAAGTGCTGAGATTAAAGGAATTTACAACACTCTAACATAATTTTAGTTTTCAAATACTCAGATCTGAGTGCTTAGAAGAATTCAGAAAAATGCAGGGGTCAAGAAAAGGCTTAATTCTCAAGACAGGGGCTGGAGGAAGGACTGACAGGGGAAATAGAATTACATCTTTTGTAATGGAGAATTTGCTATGTTAATATCTTTCTCAAAGTCATGAAATAAGAACAAAATCAACATACTTTGCTTTTTTTTTTTTTTTTTTTTTTTTTACTGTTTAGGGGGTGGTAAAGTTATAACTAATGAGAATATTCTCCAGCTTTTATTTGTGATTGTTAAATACATTAAAAGTAAACAATCTTTAATGGGGTTTTCAATTTATATCATCTTTTCTCCTGGACTAGAATATGTTGCACTCATTTATCTATTTCTTTTTTTTTTCTGGTTTTTGTTTGTTTGTTTGTTTCAAAACAGGATTTCTCTGTGTAGCTTTTGGATCCTGTTCAGGAACACACTCTGTAGGTCAGGTTGGACTCAAACTCACAGAGATCCACCTACCTGTGCCTCCTGAGTGCTAGGATTACAGGCATGCATCACTGCCACCCGACCATTTTATCTATTTTTTAAACTACATTTCCATTGAATTTGAAATTTTTAGAATATTGTCAATCAAGCTCAAAAAAAAAAAAAAGTTGAAGTTGTTTTTAAACATTGTGTGGCTAAACCACACCAAGTTATAGGGGTCAAATGCCAAGGTTGGGTCAGAATATGAAAATAATTGTTTACATCTCACTCCAAACTAGACATAAAAATCTCTTTCAAGTTAGAAAAATCACTTTATTTAAAACTCTATGCCTATATGAAATCCCATTGGTAAATTATGTGTTAACCTTTACTCATGTATGAAATGTGAATGTCTCTAATGGATCTAAAGGACTCAGAGAATAATCTTTATAAATAATGACCTCTTTTATAAAGGAGGTATAAAAATAAAGCCCTTTTGTAAGGGATGAGAAGAAAGGGGACTGTTAAGGTGGTGTAGTTACATCAAGCATCAGGCCTGAAAAAGAATAAAAACTTAGACACTGAAGGGGAAAGCTAGAGTGTTTAAAATCAGAATATTTGTTTTCATGTCAATTTACAATTGCAGGTGATACTATGTGAATGTCACCATTGCAATCTACCTCATAAGCTGTGGATGAGTCCTCACTTTGGAGTTCAAATCCAGCCCTAGCAACTGGTAGTCTTTATGATTTTAATCTCCATTGTCTTTGGAAAGTGAGAAGTCAGTAGTGCTCATTCTCAGTTGACACAAAAGAAGGCCTGGTAACTCTAACCATATAACTCCATCAACATCAGTTATGTCTCCAAGGTGAACCTCTTTGCCTACTTGATGACTAGGAATGACTATTTTTGTCTTATACAAAATAGGCCTCAGAAATTTCTCTCTACATCCCCAAGCCACTCAGCAGCAATTAGAAATAAAATTAGAAAGAAGAAATGTTTACCCTTCATGGTGAGTTACATTATTCCAGGCTGAGAGGATCAATATAAGTTTCTACTAAGCAGTACACTTAGCTCTTGAGGCAGAACTCTGTCCTCAAATTTATTAATGTATCCTTTGCTGTGTTCTCTTGAAGATAACAATAATTCAGAAATTTTGTGTAACCTCCCTTCTCCAGATTGTTCAAAACATGCTGTCGATGAATTTCCATCCTCTGGATTTCAATCAAATAAAACATATATGTGATCGTTAAAAATGAAGTGAACTTAGTTTGGGGCCATTCAAGTTGGGCTGTTCAAAGTCAGTAACTATTTTCAGTCTGGGGATCTATGGGCCCTATGGTTTTGAGATGTGAAAAGTCCTTTACTGTATGCTGTGAACTATGGAAATGATTTTTGAGAGGGCATAATTAGGAGAAAGATGGAAAAATAATTCAAAATGGCTATGGTTTTATTTTTAAAAGGCTAAATGGAGAGATTTGATAAACATTGCTCTGTATGCAGTAATCACTACTAAGAAATAAAGATCAGAGACAGAATAATCAGATGATCCTAATTAAAGCCTAGGTATCTTAAACTAGTCATCACAAAAACTGCTAATTGGATGTATATCATACATATATTGAGTTCTTAGCATCAAACACACACCCAAAATACACATGTGCCCTCAAACAAATTTGTGGAATTGCATTAAATTGGAGAATTGGTTTATGTGGCAAGGCTTATTGCTCTACTCTAGGACTACTCACTTTTGAAATGTATTGAAACAGAAAAGAGTGGAAGATAGTGATACATCACATTCTGCCTAAATGGTCAGGATTATATAGTAAGTAAATGAAATAAATAGCTTCATTTTAAAAATAAAACTCTGGTGCCCAAGTTTATTTCCAAATCACTTGAAGAAAATCTGATGAATAAAGTCACATTAAACTTCCTTTCATAGAGCTAAACTCCTTAAGGGACAAATTATACTATAGAATGGTAAGGCCAAATTATGTGTGTATATCTTTAAGTTACTAAGGACAGAAGGTCACAGAACTTCCTGAATCCAGAGCCACTTGCAAGAAGCCAAGCAGTCAGCATTTACCAAAATTGGAACTGTGCTTAATCATTTTGGGGTAAGAAATTGAAGTTTTAAATCTTTGATACATTACTTTTCTCATGAAGCATAAATTTCTCCGTAAGTACAAAGAGAAGACATACAATTGCTTGTCTTTTTTTTTTAAGTTGAAAAAAAAATAAATCAACCCAAGGATCAAGTAGAAATTTTATCTATTTCTTTTAGCCTTTGTAGAAATAAGACAAGGCTTTTCCTTTTTATTGAACATACACAGAAATTCGATGATATCTGTTCTCTATTATATACATATAAATGTTTAGCTTACAGTAAATCTAAAGACAGACAACTTGGGAAAGTTGAGAGGAGAGAATCAGGGATGAGGTATCTGCTGGGCATATCTTATATAGCTCACTATACAGGAGTACCAGAAAATATCAAAATGTATCTGTGTCCAAATGGGGAACACACTGAGACTTCCAATGCCAAAGTAAGCTTAAATTCAGCAAGAGATACATTTTGAAGCATCACAGTTGTTGACATGGCATAGTTTGGTACTAATTTTGTATCTCTTATACTATATCACTTCACAAATTCTCTAGACATATAATGAACAAAATTAGTATGAATGTAATACCATGTTAACTGCTGCTAAAATCCCATGGAAAATAATTTAGGTTGCAAATTTATTTAAGCCACTTATGATCAGAACAATTTTACCCATGTGATACCCACCAATTGTTTTGCCTCCATGTTAGGTATATGGCTTAAAAACAAAAAATCTTATTCAAATGGAGGCTTTTTATGCTCTTTGCCTCTTGCAGTCTCATAGCTGCCATTGGCAACTGAATATTTGTAGTAGTAATGATTCCAGTGTACAATCTTGGCAAGCTACTGTGCAAAGTTAGTGCATCTTTCTAGATATCAGAGATTTAAATTTCCCTAAGATTTAATTGTTCTTTCCATGGGATTTGATGCTTTTGTTGATAAATTAGTATTTATATATGTATGCAGATACATATACAGATATAGGAAATGCACACACATTAACATACTATAATATATATAAAGCACATGTATAATCACATATATGTATGTATTGGGGTTTTTGCAAATAAAAAAAGAAGCAAGCAAAACAAGACTGACCTGACCTACCTGTACTTGGTTCACATTCGACAAAGTCTTCATCATCACTTGAACATTCAGCAGATGAAACAAGGTCATCTGATGTTGGCTATTGATGTTAACAGAACAGGGAGGGGCAAAGGAAAGAGAAAAAACAGAGGCAGATAAAGAAACTGATATACCAATACATTAAATCTTTTTTTATTGCCACCTCTCATCATTGGTGACTCTTCTCTAGTCAGTATTATTTGTACAGTTTGCCTACAAAGGTGTAGCAATCAAAATAGCTGCAAAGATTCAAGGCTACCCCACTTTGCAAGATCACACAGTGCTATTCCCTTTGATTTCTGGATGAGGAATAAGGAGGAAAGGCATTGCAATGAATGGCCATTGGAAGGATCCAGCCAACACCACACTCTCCTTGCTTTGAAAGGGATTGAGTACATATGACACATGGTCTCATGCACACCGTTGGCTGGCTGTGAATCTATAGGCAGTATAATTAATGAACACTGTGCAATGCTATTCATTCAATGCAGCATAATAGCTTCTCTTTCTTGCAATGATTCCTTCTTATAATTGCTGCAATTAGCTGAATTAGTAATGTGAACCAGCAAAGTGATACTGCACACCAGCTCCTGGACATGGGTAAGGTTCTTGCTGAAGAGAGCAGAACAAATTTTCACCACAACACTAGTTCAACTTAAATCCATTTTTTTTAAGTCATGCAGAAATTTCCCAATGCTATGTAATTTGTTAGATGAAAAACACAGTACTGTGGGCAGGAAAGTAGACCTTTGGTACATAGTAGGTGAGAATAAGTAATGTGTATAACACAAATTACAAGTGTAACAAATAGTAGTGGAAGGATGATGAGAGATTAAATGCCTTACATACTAAACTGCAAACACATTTTGGTCATTATATATAGAAATACCCGGTGGATAATAGGTTTTTAATAAAAATTCATTTCTTTTCTTAATGCCAGTAACATTTACTGAGTTGCTGACTTTATTACTCCCAACCCTTTGAAGTCTGGATCCACAGTCAAGAAGAAAAGGTAATAAAGAAATGCTTTCTTTTTCTTTTGAACAAGTATTATAAACTTGTTGCTATGATTGATATTTATTCATTCTTATTAAACACAACTGCCTAAACCATCCATTGAGACAGAGATGTTATGTTTAAAAAGACTAGAGGTCAGAGAGGTTAGCTGACTTGCTGAGGGACACACAGCTAGTAAGAAACAAAGTGGTGATTTCCAAGACATATTAAGACTATGTTTGTGGCACATCACAGCCCTTTCTATACAGTCTTATAGATAGGGTAGTTTCAATTGTGATCCCCCCACACCTCAGCAGAGGACTGCATTTGGACAATGAGTCTTAATGAGATACTTTAGTCCCAATGAAATCATTAGGATGGCTCTGAATACAGGAGGTTTGGTGTCTCTCTAAAAAGATGAATTTGGGGCAGGGACATAGAAATTCAGAATAGAGGTGGACATCTACAAGTCAGGGAGAGAGGCCACAAGAGAAGCTTTTTGCTGACACTGTGGTTTCAGACTGCCAGCCTTCTTCGGGGATGCATTTCTACTGTTTGAACCCTTCAGTGTTTGGTACTTTGTTATCTCTGCCCAGGCAGACAAACCCAGGAGACAACTCAGATGGTTAGTGTTTACAAAGGGTGTCATCTTTTTGAGCACACATATCAATTGAAGGATATTCAGAAATTGAAAAACAAAAAAGCACAAGGAGAAAACACACACACACACACACACACACACGCATGCACACATGCACGTGTGCACGCACACACACACACACACACACACACACACACACACACCAGGTAATTCATCTTACTTCCCCCACATTACAGATCTTTCTTGTAAATCTAAAAGGAAAATATTCTATACTTGTTGCATATGAAAGTTAGAAGACATGCAATTTTAAACGACCCCCTACCTCATTATGTGCTACTAAACTGTACTGTGACAGCAGCTATATTCAGGCAAACTGTTTGTTGTGTCAGGAAAATAATACCGCCTTAATGCATGTTCCTCTAAGGGCACCTAATACAGATGTACTTCCCACTGCTTAGGGGAGAGGAGTGATGGGAAATTATATTTTATTGCATGGGCAGAGAAAATAATTAGCTGAAGCTAGTGGGGCATGATTTACTGATATGGCTAGATAGGACTCACAATTCATTCGTAGAGAGCGGAACTCTGAACTTGTGTCATTAAATAAAATGCAGTACCCTTTCTCTCTCTCTCTCTCTCTCTCTCTCTCTCTCTCTCTCTCTCTCTCTCTGTGTGTGTGTGTGTCTCTCTCTGTCTCTCTCTATGTGGTATATTATTCCATATCCACAACATCTTCTGCAAGAACTTTAGACAACCAAGAACAGTTAAAACATAAAGAAATAAAGAAATAGGCATCTGAAAATTCAAAACTCATGACTGTTAAGCATTTACTGTTTGTTCTATTCAGCCTTTATGAATGGTTAACACATGTTAAAACTCTTTTTAGGATTCATAATAATCAAGGGAATTGACATTTGTGGTGACATCTGCTATGTTTCTACCCACCATCCACATCCCTCAGACAATAATCCTGTAGTAGGAGATGCTTCTACTTATACAATTATCTGGTAATATCCACTAAGCTTCGTTCCATGTTATTCCCTGTAGGTTCCTGTATTTGAATGTTTTGTCCTCAGTAAGTGACACTGTTTGAGGGAGGGTACTGAACCTTCAGGAGAAGGAACCTTTAGGAGGAGGAACATTTCATTATCAGCCTCTTCTTACTTCCTGGTTTCTCCCTGCTTCCTGGGTGCCGACAAAATTTGATAACCCAGCCTCCTGCTACCGCCAACCTGCCATGGTTTTCTGCCCTTTTTGTACTCTTATCTACTCTAACTGTATGCAAAAAATAAACTCTTTGGTCTATAAATTGATTAGGCTATGGGTTTTTATCACAGCAACAGAAAAACAACTAATACAATGACCATTGACCATATTTTCCAATTGGTAAGCATAATGTACTTATAACTTGACTGTATTGTGAAATTCCAATATTGTGTATGATGCTCTAAGAAAAAATAAAATAATTGCAACTCCAAAACCTAGGTAGTTTTGATAGTGTCAGGCTACTCATTTCTGTATAAATTATAAATGATTATTCCAGATGATTTCTGTACTCATTCATTCACCATTGATGAGTTCATTCATCTTTTACTTTTTGTATTTATTGCACATCTATGAATGAGACACAGTAACGGTGATGAAGTATTAAATGAGGAATGAAGTAGCTGGTCTGCTATGGGAATTCAGTCTCTGATGAGACAGTTAAGTAAACAGGCAAACTCAACATGGTAAGCTGAATGTTGTGACAAGAGTTAACATGAGTCGCCAGGGGAGCAAGTAGCAGGAGACTAGATATATCTTTCAGACAGAAGGGAAAGAGAAAACAAGCCCCGAGGGACAGATTGGAAAGGAGAAGTACAAATCCAGTATTGGAGGCTAGAGAATGAGAAAGGCATTTCAGGTAAAATCAACAGTATTTGTTAAAGGTCAGTAGTATGAAATAGCTCCATTTATTTGCACATCTGTAGGTAGTATGGGAAGAAAAGATGGTTTGGAATGACAAAATGACAGCAACTTGAATGATCATCTTTACCAAAGAAAGCTCCAGCTAACAAGCATGGATTAAATACCCTGCCCCATCAGACTCCTCTCCTTACCCTCCCTACATCTCATCAGCATCACTCATCACATTCTTTTGGAAGTCAATATCTATGATTTTGCAACAAGGTCCCTGGGAATGACAGCCACAGCTTGGCTGGTGTAGATTAAATACCACACTTCCCTTTTTCTAAAGCAGTAAATATTCCTTTGCCCTAATATATTAACCATGTTCCACATCAAAAAATAGTAATTGTCATCACTGTATTTTAAAATATGATTCCTATGTTTAATTCACATATTGGAATTATCCACTACTGTACTGGGTCTCATAAAACTAAAGATATATATTATAATAACTTTCAATAAAATATGTCTCTGGCAAAGACCTTCTTTATTCCTTTTCTGAAAGTTTTTTTATTGCACTTATGTATTTTCTCTACCAGTGCTTATTAAAGTTACCCTAGAATAAAATTGGGATTGAAGAAAGCCCAAACTCTGCCCAGGTAAATTTATAGATGTGTTTACCTTCCAATTCTCTAAATTTTGGAAGCTTGACTTCTCATTTTCCTTCTGTGAGTTATTGTTTCTATAATCACCTATGCCTAATTATTTATGCTGAGATGCTCTGTTCCATCTCAGCATAGGGATACATTTACACCATTCTCTATAATCTATTTGTTAGACCCAGAAGTGTCTAATGTTATGATCAAGATGATCAATGACACTGTCACCATATCCCCTCTTCTGACTGTTCAACTGTCTTTTGTGACTTGAAATTCTAACTTTTAGCCCTTTATCTTACACCAGCACTAGGCTAATCATTTAGGAGACAACCAATTTTCTCCTCCCAACTCCTTGGACGCATGGTTATTTGATTGAGATTAAGCATAGAATAAAACAGGTCCTGCCACAGAACAGCTTTATGAAATTATAAATAATACACTCAAGAATGATGGTCTCCATTCTTCCAGTGAAAAAGGGAAAGAGAAACGTCCATAAATATCCCAAAGTCCCAGGAAAACAGCCATATATCTCAGCAGCTGCTCCATGCTAAACAAAATTAAATTCTTTCAAATGCTTATAACTTAGGCATTTTTCCTTTATACTTCTATTCCGGGAATGAGAATTGGAGCTTGAAGTCTCTCACAGCTGGAAAGGGAGGAGTTCAATTCACCTCCCTTAAGAATATTTGTTCTGTTTTTAAAGAATGGACACTGGGGTTACTTTTCAGTTACCAACAGCTTAGTGGTTCTAGACAAATTTATGACCTCAAATGAGATTATAAAAGTTTGAACACTTTGTGTTTAGAGAGGAACAGTGTATTCACTAAATTTTTGCCATCATGTACACTTGTGTTTGAATAATGTCAACATACACATACCCATAGATGATTTTCAGATTAAATCATAGGTTTTTTTTTTAATCCTGAAGCTTGGGGAGCTAGTAATTATTACTTTTCTTACCTCTTCTCTTCTACCCTCATCATTTCAGTGAACTCAAACCCAATAAAGAAACAAGGTCAGAACACAGCACAATGGATGAAGGCACTACCTATCCTCTCATTATATTCTGATTGAGAATGCACTGTGCAGTCATCCTCAATAGAAGGGGATGACATTTTATGACAAAATGAAGCATAAATAATTTTATCTTGTCATACTCGGATATGGAGCACGGGAGCATAGCATGAGGCAGACATAAATGATGGCGCTCAAGAGGTAATGTAGTCTGGTGAAGAGGCTACCTCAAGTGACCCTTCCTTCTTTCTTCTATATATACAAGTGTCTGGGATGCAACAGTGTATTGTGAATTTTTACTTTCTATGCCACAATGTTGGTCTTTTCAATATATCACTTCCTTTCTACTCTCCCCACCCAAGCTAATGAATTGACAAGTAAGATATGACCAGATGCACATCTTGGTTTGTATACATATGCAAGGAGAAAACTTTAATGAGACTATTTCTGGCTTAAAGACACTACATTCAGTTTAAACCAATCTCTTCACTCAGAGATCCTAGTTAAAAATCACAACCTGGTCTGGATAGGTGATTTTATTTATGTCTGCATTTACTTACTTAATCATTCATTTCCACCACAAATATTACTAATAACTTATGATGTGATATGATAATTAGTGTGCTGGGTAAGGATTGCCCAGTCTCAGTCTTTGACCTTATGGGTTTTACAAACCTTTGAATTGGAGCTAGGAAAAATAAATCCACTGATGGTTTGTAGCCCTATAAGAGATAAGTTAAAACTTTATGATTGATATAGAATACTTTCTGAAATAAGTATTTCTCTCTTCCTTGTCACTAAAAACATCAGACTATATAGCAATTCAAGAAAATTCTCCCCAGCTTCATTTATCTTTTTTTTCCATAATGCACACATTGGAGTGGAATAAAGAATGACAAGACTTGTAATAACTTTTGCTAAAGAATTAGCCTTTGAGGAAATCCCTTTGCAAATTACAGATTTAATTAATGGCAGACTAGCCAAGCAGAGCTGAGCTATATATTGGGCTAAAGATTTAGGGGTATTTTATGCTATGATCGAGGTCTTGGGAGATGATAGAAGTAGTCATGTCAGCCTTGGTGTTTTGTTACTTTTTCACTCCCCTTTCAAGATTTCACTTCCATCTTTTCAAAAAGGAAGGGTAGATCCAGAGAGGGGGAAGGGAAGAAGAGAGCATGTGGAAAGACGATTAATCTATCTGTTGTCCGATGCAGCCTGACAGAGGGAGAGTAGTATTGAACCACAGAAGATTAACTAAACTTCAATGTACCCTCCCCAAAGCAGAAGGGATGTAATGCTATGTGGCGTTGCACTGATAAGCAAATCCCTCTAAATCCCTTCAATTTATTTCTTGGCCTGGAGAAATTACATATTATTTAGGAGACAGAAAAAAATATCAATAAAATGAAATAAAGTTGCCCACCCATTCTACACAGTAACTAAGAATTTAGATGGGGTCCTAGATATTATGCACACACAAAAGTTCCCTCTTTAATGGCTATTTCTCCCACCCTTGAGAACTGTTATTCAGAAAAACTTGGCTGTATGTCCATTATAAGCTTTCTGCTTCTGTCAAAGTTTTGAATATTTAGGGCCTAACTATTGTATTAGTTGATTCTCCAAATACCTGGTGTGATTTTCTTTCCTTCTGTCTTTTTCTTAAAGATAGAATTTCCTTTAGAGGTTGGCTTTATGCCAATATTATGAAAATCAAGGCTCTGTTTGTAGTGGAGGATTACATATAGGACAGATATTATTGTGACTGGAAGTAAATATGTAGGTACCAGTAGTTAGTGTTTTAAACCCATGCACATATGTTCTCATTATGGATAACTCTATTGTTTGTTGGACAAAAATGTGGATAGCATGCATGGGTCCATGAAGTTCAGACTCCACTATTCAGCAGAGAAGAAAGACACACATGAAAATATAAGGAATATAGAATTATGTTTCCTTGTGGGATACCCTTTCTCTTGGCCCTCTGTCTTGAAGCCTGACATTACAGTCTGGAGAGAGAGAGAGACAGAGACAGAGGCAGAGGGAGACACGAAGAGAGAAAGAGAGAGACCACTTTTTACTTACATGGACCCATTCCATATAGAGGGATATTCCCTCAGACTAGACACATGGAAGAGGGCCTAGACCCTGTTCTAAAAGATATGACAGACTTTGACGACTCACCATAGAGTCTGCTCCCTGGGGAGCAGAAAGGGGATGGGATGAGAGTTGGTGGGGGAAACAGGGGAGGATGGGAGGATGCTGGAACTGGGACTGACATGTAAAACAAGCTTGTTTCAAATTTAAATTTAAAAAACTGTTCCAAAAATAGCCAAATTTTTAATTCATGCGTTATAGATCATGCCAGGCTCACCAACTTCTATCAGATCAGATCATTCAGAAAAGGAAAAGGAACAGCCACCTTAGAAAAATGGGAATGGCTGAGTTTCACACCCAGAAAAAAAGAAACTAAAAGAAGTTAATGTGCAAGAAGATGCCACACAAATGCACAATGGAAATGAGTACTAGCACAGTCTAGAAATTAATGTGTGACACAGCAACATTATTCATAACAAGCAAGTGCAATGAATTGGATAATTGATTGTAATGCAAAGGATGAAATTGTAAGATGTACCTTTATCATCGGGAGGAGTATCTCTACTTGGTCTTTTAAAAGAAAGAAAAAAAAACTAGATAACAAACAAACAAGCAAAAAAAAAAAAAAAAAAAAGTAAGGTCTATATACTTGAAAGTTGACTTGATAAGCTACTGTGAGAGTGAGAGCTGTTCTGCAACCAGTGACTTTGAGTCGGAACTGTGCGGGGAGTATGAGGGTCAACCAAAACACAGGATAGGCACTGCTATGAAGGTCAAGAAGAGAGTACAAAGCTCCCACAAAGAAAGACTAGAGAGCCAAGTCCATTAACACCATTTACAGAGTGAATTTTGGGAATGTCTTCAAGCACTGTTATTTAAGGAATTCCTGAACCTAGATAGGCTCCCTTACTTTCCCACTCTACCATATAAAACTAACAAGATCAATCTTCCTGCTACCTCATGTTCTCCTCTCCTTTTCTCCCCTTCTATTTCTCCTAAGTCACTTTCCACTCCCAGCCACCAAATATGCTCAGGAGATTTTGTCCCTTTCCCCTTCTGTGGGGGACCATGCATGTCTCTCTTAGGGTTTTCCTTGTGTCCCAGCTTCTCTGGCAGTGTGAATTGTAGGCTGTTGACGCTTTGCTCTATGTCTAAAATCCATATATGAGTGAGTACATACCATGTTTGCCTTTTTTGTGATTCAGGATGGTTTCTTCTAGTTCCATACATTTGCCTGGAAATTTCAAGATTCCATTGTCCCCCCTCCCCCACTGAGTAGCATCCTATTGTGTAAATGTACCACATTTTCTTTATCTATTCTTCAATTGTGGGACATCTAGGTTGTTTCCAGGTTCTAGCTATTACAAATAATACTTCTATGAACATAGTTGAGCAGATGTCTTTGTTGCATGGATGTGCATCTTTTGGGTATATTCCTGAGAGTAGAATTGCTAGATCCTGTGGTAGATTGATTCTCATTTTACTGAGGAACTGCCATACTGATCTCCAAAATGGCTGTACAAGTTTGCACTCCCATAGCATTAGAACATCTATACATATGATGTTCTAAATGCACAAAATGTAAAATGTACCTAAGTCATCTCACCTTTTGTTAAGACATTAAACTATCTTAAGTTGGAGCGTGGAGTAAATTATGGTCCATTTTATGTAACATTTTAATGTTTATGCTCAAAATCTAGTGAACGCACTGTGGTGTACCAACGTCGCTGTGAGACCTAGGGTGTTCAGGTGGCTTGCTGTTTCTGTCCTTGCTTTACCTTTTGGAAGTTGTCCATCCGCATTTCCTGTCTACTCTAGTATTGTTAATTTCCTTCTCAGGTCTTGATGAGGTTAAAGATTAAACTATCACAACTATTATTTTCTCTTCCTAGTTAGATATATTAGGTACTAGACTTACGTTTTCCAGCTTAGGACAACTCTATTGTAAACTCCATTATGCCCTCACCCTAGGACTAGATATGTAGGTCATTTTGTTCTCGATTTTCCTTTTCTTGGAGCACACTTGTTATTCACTGTTTTGTATATAGTTTTGTATTAAGCCTAAATCTTTTCTTTAGACTAAAAGGGGAATTGTAGTGAGATAGTCCTTCTGTGGCACTGACCACGCCCATTGGGGGTGGAGCCATGGGTGGAAGTGACCTGTGGAGGAGGTCGGAGGGGGCCAGGAAAGGCTCTCTCTTTCTGGCGTGACTCGGACAGGAGAGGATCGGGTTGAATTTCCTGGTGTTCATCTGTCTAGGTTGTAAGTTATTTCTCCCTGAATAAACATCTATTCGGCCTATTTGTTTATCCTGATCCTTATTTACCGCAATATCCCACCAGCAGTAAAAGAGTGTTCCCCTCTCTCCACATCCTCTCCAGCATAAACTGTCATTGGTGTTTCTGATTTTAGCTATTCTGACAGGAGTAAAATATTATCTCATAGTTGCCTTGATTTGCATTTCCTTGATGGCCAAGGATTTTGAGCACTTTCTTAAGTGTCTTTCAGCCATTTTGGATTATGAAATGACCTTCTTCATCTCCTTTGATTGATTTTGGTTTGAAGTCTAATTTGGTAGATTTTAGTATAGCTACACCTGCTTGTTTCTCGGGTCCATTTGATTGGAAAATCTTTTCCCAAACCTTTACTGTGAGGTAGTGTATGTCTTTTAAGCTGGTGTGTGTTTCTTGTATGCAGCAGAAAGTTGGGTTCTGACTTTCATATCCATTCTGTTAACCTGTGTCTTTTTCTAGGTGAGTTAAGACCATTAATATTGAGGGAAATTAAGGACCATGAGAAAACTGGCACTAGGGAAATGTTCAGAGACCTACAAGGATGACCTCAACTAACAATCTGAGCATCTGAGCAATAGTAGAGAGGCTACCTTAAATGCCCTTCCCTGATAATGAGATTGATAATTATGCCATCCTAGAGCCTTCATCCAGTAGCTGATGAAAACAGAAGCAGACACCCATATCTAAACACTGAGCTAAACTCCTGGAATCCATTTACAGAGAGGGAGAAGTGATGAGCAAAGGGTCAAGTCGAGGCTGGAGAAACACACAGGAACTGCTGACCTGGACAAGGGGGGGAGCTCATAGAGCTCAGACTGATAGCTGGGAAACCAGCATAGGACTGACCTAGACCGCCTGAACTTGGGTCTCAGTTAAAAGGTCTGGGAAGTCTAAGAAACTTCTGACAGTAGAACCAGGATGTATCACTAGTTCATGAAAGGACTTTGGAAACACATTTCTCATGGAGAGATACTTTCTTAGCCTAGTGGTACCAGGGAGAGCTTGGCCCTATCCCAAACTTTGACAGATTTAGATGATCCCTTCTGGAAAGCTTCACCCTCCCTGGGGAGTAGATGGGGAATGGAACAGGGAAAGGGGGTTGGGGGGGCATGGAAGGATAGGAGGGAGAGGCCTCTTGTATCGATATATAAAATAAGAAAAAATAATTTAAAAAGAAGCTCTAATATTATACAAACTAAAACAAAACAAAATAAACAAAACAAACAGACAAACAAAAAACCTGACAAACTCTTCATTAGCACCAATTCAAAAGAATTCACAAAGCCAAAACAACCAGGCTGGGGAGATGACTACAATGGTGAAAATGCTTGCTAATAAGCCTGACTACCTGAGTTTGTTTCACAATACCCATCTATATAAAGAAAGCCAGGTGTGGTGGGGACTACCTAACACTGGGGTCTCAGAGAAAGGTGTCTGAGGCTTACAGATAAGACAGTCTAGCCAAACAGATGAGGTCTAGATTCAATGAAAAAGCATGCCTCAAAAAAAAAAAAAAAAAAAAAAAAAAAAAAAAGAAAGAAAGAAAGAAAAAAGAAAAAGAAAGACAAACAAACAAAAAAGGTAAAAGTAAAGTTAAAAATAAACTATTACATCTGGCTTTCACATGTTTCTTTATATATGCTTTATACTTGTGTACACATATGCACATATACATGCATGCATGCTAAGGCATGTATACATGTGCACATATAGCTACACCACAAACCAAGAAAACAGAGCCTAATTTCCATGTAGAGTGGGAAACTATTTCTCTTTCACGATGGAAAGTGGGGCTAACAATTTTCTTCATTATAGTTTATAAACTACAACATTCATTTCAAAGTAGGTTTAGGGAATACAGTAGATGTAGAGACAGAAATAAGGGCTCTGTGTCCATAATGTCCCTGCACTTTAATATTCTTTGTGCCTTGACATACTTGACAATCTTGGTTTTTTAATTAGAAATCAGTAGGACAATGGAACATATATACAAGCAAAGGAAACAATGCATCATGAATACCCACCCATGTCCCTTGCCATCCCCTCTACATGCAATCTTCCAAATGTTTCATGACTATGGAATTCTGTGGACATGGCACGAATGACAGTTCTGTAGGTTAACTTTCTGTTGCAATGAGGAGAGGCAGCATGACTAGAAAAATTATTAAAGAAATAATTTAATGGGGGGGGTTGCAGGTGGTAATAGAGTCTATCATCATTGTGGAGGGGAACATGGTATGAGCTAGGCAGATATGTTTCTGAAGTAGTAGCTGAGAGTTTGCATGTTGAGACAATAACCGTAAGACAGAGAGATACAGGTACTAACCAGGATGTCATGGGCTTTTGAAAGTTTAGAGCCCACCTCCCCATGACATACATCTTCCACCAAGGCCACACTTCCTAACCATTCCCAAACAATTCTACCAAGTGGGCACCAAGCATTAAAATATTTAAGTTAAGGAGAGCCATTATCGTGTAAACCACCACAATAGCAATGTGAAATCTCCCAGTGTCTCCTTGGGAAGTTGTTACTGTCTTTTAGACAAAAATGTCTAGGGATAAGTTCTTGTTTCAATCCCTTTGGACCTTTGCATTTTCCTAATTCATACCCCCATAACATATAACATGTATGCTCATGTGTACATGCAACAGGTGTGTAATCTTACCACTTCCTTTCTTTCACCCATGAATTAATGAGCACACTGACACTAAAGGCTAAGAAGAAAAGGGGAAAGTTAGGGCAACCCAGAGACCTTTGTCCTTTCAGTCTTATTTTATCCTCAGCCTAGACACATGGTAGAGGGCCTAGACCCTGTTCTAAAAGATATGACAGACCTTGAAGACTCACCATAGAGTCTGCTCCCTGGGGAGCAGAAAGGGGATAGGATGAGAGCTGGCTAAAAAGCAGAGTGTAAACTGAAAAGCTAGTTAGGGATAGCAAATCTACCATTCTGGTTAGTAAGTGAATATGTGTCTATAAGCTATGCAATAAGAATATGGGCTCCTTCTGTGATTTTACATTTGAGTTGGATGTTCTTTAAATGGTTTTTAAAAATTCATATTGCATCATATAAAATGGTAACGTCTGTGCTGATGACTTAATATTTTCATTTTTGTTTCCTTAAGATATCACAGAGCAGGTATGGAGGGGTTGTAGCTCAGTAGTAGAGTATTTGCATATCATGTGCAATGCCTCCTAGCATTCATTACCTCTCACCCTAAATGTGATTAAATAGCAAATAGAAACAGGATGATGAGACAATGGGAGAAAGGCTGCAAACAAACTTTGTGTTAGTGATTAACACATTTCCTCCTACTGTTAGAACAGGGAGATCCTTACTTTTCTTTTGTGACCATTTCCACAAGGTATGTAGATACCCTAGAGAAGAGTTCAGCAAAATGGTTTTTGAACAGAATGTGACATGGTTTTCAGAATCTCAAATTATGACAAATAGCCCATGCTCCTGAAGCTGAGTCCCTTGTGCTTCAATCCTTTACCAGCCTAATTCTCTGAATTACTTTGCGGGAAACACAACACCTTTCTTCACTGCTGTGGCTGGACTAATTCCTAGGCCTCCACCTGAATCCCTCTCATTCCCTGCTTCAGTAACAATGTTTCAGAGATGGTCCTATTAGGCCAGGACTCCTGGCATTCCTACTACTGCCCAGTTCTGAGGAACTTCTTCCTAAACAATCACTTTAAATCAAATGAACAGACAATTTTATGAAAAAAACGTCTTTATTCATAGATGGGTGGTCAAACAAGAATGGACATCCATTTCAATAAAAACAACCAACTTTACTAGCATAGGTGCTGAGACAGACATGCTTCTGAGAACTGGCAGTGGGAGGCAGTAGGCAGTGGGGGGGGGTTGCCTTATCTTGCCATCCTCTTGGGAAATGATTATCAAAAACTATGTCAAGAAATATTTTAGTTTATACTCTGCCTCTTAAAAAGAAATTTGTCATTTGCTGTCCCCATTTTAAATATAAGCACCTCTATTTTGCTCTTGTGGACTGAAGAGGAAACTGTGTTTGTATATATATATTGATTTAGTCACTTTAAGGAAAAATAAACAACTGAATACAGTACTGTAGCTTTAATGACCATCTTTCAGGAATAAAGATTTCTAAGCAACCGGGTCTCATTCTAGGTGATTGGAAATAAACAGAAATCAATAAAATAGGATTACTGGACAATAAATGCAAGCAGCTGCATTCATAATTTAAGAAGCATTTTCCCATGCATTCATTGCTAAAGAATTCACCCTGGTCCTCTTATATTTTAATAGTAGTGTGGATTTCTTTCCAGCATGTAGTCTTTTCCTTTCTTTTCTAGAATATTTTTGAGACACTCTAATCACAGTTTCTCTGACATATACTAAAAGACTCCCAGACTCCTAAAGTTGCTCAGAGACGCCAAAGGGCAAATGCAATTGCTTATGAGACCAAACAGGGACCCTTAGATCTCCCCCTCCCACTCCAGATATGCATTCAGGAAAAATACCAGGGAAGATGATGGGCACTGAGCCAAAGAGAATGAGGTTGGGTCTGATGTGATATGGGTCTGACCTTCAGTGTAGCAGGGAAGGTAAGCATTAAAGACATTGTCATTCAACATCCATTTTTCATCCCTTCCTTCCAACAACTGCTATGTGATCAACTTAAGCAAGTTTGTTGTGCAACTAGACATAGATCTGGGGAAAGAGATACATAAGGCATTCTGCTAGCTATGCAAATACTTGTTCTATTCCTCATATAGGAGCAAGGCTTTAGCGGCTGGCCAGTTGGTGCCGTGGGTAAAGACCTTTGCTACCAAACCTGATGGCTTGAGTTTGATCCCTGGATCCATATCTCTGACCTTCCCTTACATGTTTATGCCTTCTCTCAAACAAACAAACAAACAAACAAACAAACAAATAAATAAATAAGAGAAGGGACTGGATAATCCACCTGCTTTCCTTTTTACATTGTGATAGATGGGTGAGCTGAAGGAACTACAGCCACAGGGTGTGGAAATTGTGTGGTAAAAGCCAATAGAAGAACTGAGAATGTGACTCTGTTATTAGCTATAATAACGTAACTTGAAATTTATGAACTAATTCCTGCTCTGGAGACCCCAAGATCTTGCTAAAGAAGAAAATGTGTACTTTTGGCAGTCATCTCAAATCATGTTTTCTGTGACTACAAGTTGAAGTCAGTCCTATCGAGCAACAGCGAGGACAATGGGATGCAGAGAGGATGCCAAGCCCTGCATGACTGGGCTCTGCCTCTGGTGCTCATCAGTCACCAGGAGACGTTTTAATAATTCCCAGGATTAGAACTTGGATGAAAGCCTGATGAGGAAAGTGCCACCATGATGGCAGCGCTCACCAATGTGCCAACTCTGTGGCCCAAAAGGAGTTTGCAAAAGTCCTTTGGAACTAAACAAGCAGAGAAAAACATTTTTTGACTGCGTATGTCAAAGTAAGTTTGATTAAATATCCCTTAAGCTGCTCAACCAGTATATCCCAGGCTGCGCTGATCTCTCCTCTATGCTTTTATCTGTAGTTTCTACATTTTTATGGAATGCTCAAGCATTAAGGTCGTCTTTGAGTCCTTTTGTTCTCTACTAGATCTCACAAATAACTTTTGCTGAAGTCCTATAAACATGTGCCAGGAGGTCAAATACTTACATAATGGGCTAAAGGCTTAAAATAACTGAGGGTTCATTCAGGAATCTGGAACTAGATTTTGTGTGAGAAGTTCAATGAGTGTCACAGAAAGATTGGGGTGGTGGGGAGTAGGAGGTTGCTTTTTCTTGTTCCACAGTCCAAGCTGTAGAGAACCCTGGAGAGACTGTTGATTCTTTAGCTATACTTGCCCTGCCACACTTAAGCCCTTATGCAGAATTCTTTATGTAAAGGAAAGTAAGAGAAAGTATAATCACTCTGGATTAATGATCTGTAAAATGACTCCAGCAATTACACTGTTTGTAAGTACCTTGGAGTCCATTAAGATAAACATCTATCTTTGAATATTCACATTAATGTACTACACTGTACTTTCACAAATAAATCTTACTTGAAGGTTGTGCTCCTCGAACAGTTTATCATGTCATATTCCTCTTCAATGCACACATTAATGCAAACAGAAGGGTAATACTTAAACAGTGTTAGTTACTGGGCACACATTAACACACAAGGAAGTTTCAGTATACTTTTAAATGAGGGATAAATATACATTAAATTTTAAATACCTTTGTAGGTTGAATCCCCAGAACATGTTGTACTGTATTCTTAATTTCTCACATAAGAAATATCTTATGAGCAAAGGCAATAAATGCTTATACATACAAGAGTTTTAATATCCCTCCAATTATTTAGCATACAGAGGTCCAAAATGAAGGTTAATTTCCTAATCACCCTATTTTTAACATAGGATATACATAGCTATATTTTTATATTACATGTGGGCTCAATTCTGTTAACTTTTGCCGTTAAATTGCAGAAGTGGTTAATGAGCTCCAGTTCTTATTTACAGTGCAAATTTCTTCCCTCTGCTGTTGTGAAGAGCACACATTGTCTATAAAAGGTCAACAGAATCAGCTGTCTTCTGTGACTGTTATGCAGGTTTTAATGACAGTTTCAGTGCTAATATAAGATGTTTAATAAAGAGTGCAGTAGGAGAACTGACCAATCAAAACATGTGGTCACTGCAAGGTTGGGGCTGAACCCTGATGCTTCAGGAATTTCAGGACTCCATGAGTCTATAGTGGGAATGGAAGAAAGTTCTGTTGGGGAAGGAGGCAGATGGCCTGGAAGTGGGGTGCCATGGAAGTCTAGAAAGCAGTTGCTCATCAACAAATATCAATACGCTTTGATCGCTTGATAGATTTGAGCAGAAGGGCGTGAGACCCTGCCTGAAAAGTAAAATAAAATAAAATAAAAAGACAGAAAGAGATGAAGTTCAAGGTGACATATTTGTTTGGAAACAAATTCCTTTGTACTGAAAGCAATCTGCTTCATGTTTGCAAAGGGAACCCCCACTGCTGCTTACACATAAGTAATTCTCTTCTGAGCTAATGTACCAACTAGGCCATATCAAAAGGCATGCTCCTTTTTAATGGATGCCTCTAATTAAATGCACAAGCATATGGAAAAACACCTAGTAATAAAGATCAAGGGGAAACTTATGCCTTAGAATATAGTTTGTTCCATTCTCTGGGATGATCAGAGAAGACTCATGGAGATGGTCACCTAAGGCTTACAGCTTTGATTGGACAATATAATATTAACAGACAGGGGTAGGAACAGACAGTCCAGGTAAATATTACTAATCCATGCTTAGAAAGAGAAAAGTTAAAATGGAAGAATGGGACAAGGAGAGTAATTTAGGGTAACAGAGAACAAATGAGAAAGTTGGATAATGGGATGAAGAATACTATCAATTTACTTATCATATATCTACATCCCTTTCTATCATCAATCAATGATCAACTCATCACCTCTCTGTTCACCTATCCCTATACCTTTCCATTTGCCATCCATCACCTTTCTATGGGTGGAGAAGAGAGAAGAAAAGAAAGGCAATCCTAATTCCACATTCATTAATGGTATACCAGCAAAGTGCTGCTGCTGTGCAAAGGCCAACACTTGATTGTTTAATCTTCTGAGGAGTGCATGATTCAGGATACTTAAGGCAAATAACCTTCCAAGTATAATTTCCCTGTTTGGAATTCTCAGCTGAAGGAGGACTTTAGTGTGTACCCTTCAGAGGTGAATGGACAAGCAGATTTTACTGCCTCTTTAGTAACACACTGACAAGAAAGGTAAAAGCTTTGCAAATAATTCTTGTTCATGGGTAGGAATTCTATCATCAGTTCTGAAATTTATCCCATGGATTTTTCTCTCTTCGGCTGAATAAACTGTTGAACCTGTGAGACAGTTAATAAAGCCCTTATAAAATTATGTCTAACCTTGCTGGATAGGATTCAATGCCAGACAACTGGACTAGCTATGATCAGCCTTTTGCATAAGTATGAGAGAGGGAGAGAGAGAGAGAGAGAGAGAGAGAGAGAGAGAGAGAGAGAGAGAGAGAGAGAGGTGAAGGGAGAGAGAGGAAGGGAGGGAGAGATGGAGAGAGGTGGAAGGAGAGTGTGTAAAATATATACCTGAGAATAACCAAAACATAAAAGGGATGAAGTTATTTTTCAAAGCCCAATAGAGTGCCAGCTGGAATACACTTATCAGAAAGAAAGTTACATAAAAGAAACTCAGGCAGCTTTAAGTGCCATCTGGACCATGCTGTGCTCATTTGAGCTTTACCTGTTAAAAAAAAAAAAAAAAAAAAAAAAAGCAGGACAACAAAAAGTACTGACAAATACTACTAGAGAAGGGGCTGTCTGTCTCTTTGGAGATCACATGCTCTTGCCTTCAAATGTGTCAGTACATCTTCTTCAAGCCTGTTTGTTACAGGGTAGTAATTTCCTTTTTAAAGGAGCAAAAGAGCCTTCTAAAATCCAATCTTAATCTTTGGGAAAAGAGGGGGTTGGAAAAAAATAAATAAAAATAAAAAATAAATAAATAAAACCAAAGCCAGAAATGTAATACCTTTTAAAAAGAGACTTCTAAACAACTGGATTGTTTTCTCCAGTCTTCAGAGGTTAAAAGGAAATTTGTGAATCTCAAACCTCATGGGAAAAGCATTTCATCCAAATAACCAACAGAGAGAAAAAGCAGCCAGAGACATAGCTAAGTTAGCAGAACAATTACCTAGCTGCACCACGTAAAACCTATTTGAGAATGGTAGTTTGTGCTAGTAATTGTAGTAATTGACTGAAGTGCTAGAGGCAGGAAAATCGAAAGTCAAGTGTATTTCCTACTACACAGCCTAGGAATATGAGACCCTGCCTCCACAGAAAATGGGGAGGGGAGAAAGAGGGGAGAGGACAAAAGAGTGGGAGAGGAAGGGGAAGGGGGAGAGGAAAAGAGGGGGAAAGAAAAAGAGGGGAAGAGAAAAAGAGGGGGAGAGAAAAAGAGGGAAGGAACTAAGTAACAACTCTGACTCAGGGCCATCAAACTGAACTTGGGACTCCAGTGGATTCTGTTTTCTGTATTAGTCTATCAAAGCCAAGGTTGAAAGTCCAAGTGTCTAATATCCATCAATATTATAGGCTTTTGACTTTTGTTTCAAATTTTTGACTACACAAGGATCCATTTCCATTGTCTGAATAAGACATCATTGTTGAGGGAGAAGATATAAGGAACATTGTAACTGTATTCTTTTATTAACAGGTCTTTCCACCTAACAGTTTGTACTGCAGGCAGAGTGTCCTCAGCCAAGAACCTAGAAAAATTGTTATTAAAGAGATCAGTGACACTTCATCCAAAAACTGATGAGAGCATACACTTCTTACCCATAGCCAAGCTTTAAGTGGAGTTAGGGGAGTCCTGCTAAGGAGGGGAAGGAAGGATTGGAACATACCAGAGGAGTATCCTACAGAGCCAACTGACTAGGACTCATGGAGGCTCGCAAAGATCAGGGAATCTGTAGAGGGTTGACCTAGGTCTTCTGCATATGTTATGGCTGAGTATCTTGGTGTTATTGTGAAACTCCTAAGAGTGGGAGAAAGAATTGACTCTGACTCTTTTACCATTTTGTGGGACCCTCCTCCTACTGGGTTGCCTTGTCTAGTCTTAACGTGATGGTATGTGCCTGGTCTTATGGCTTGTAATTCCTTGTTTGGTTGAAGTACCTGAGGGAAGTCTTGCCTGGTCTTTTCTGAGGAGATATGGAGGTGGGGGTGAATCTGTGGGAGATGGTAGAGGGAGAAGGCTAGCGGGGAGGAGGGGAAAGGGAAACTGACTGGAATCTAATGTACCAGAGAAGAATAAAAAATTATAAAAAAACAAATAAATGAAAGGAAGTAGTATTTTCTCTCTGTAGACAGCTTCCATGTGAGATTTTGATTGCTAAGACTCAGAGCATGCCCTCAGAACCTTTCTTACTTCTGTAGTTAGGAGATTGCAGAGAAGACAAAATCAAAAAGGTCATAGAATGGAAGAATGGAAGCTAGGATGAAGATTTGCCTCACCAACTGCATGCCAAACTCTAATCCTTAGTATCCATCATGACACATGTTGCTGTGATCAGTGAAATTCTGGAGATATACAGGGCCCAGAATACTGTAATTGTTGTGAACTATATATCTTGCCATATGTAGTTCTGTCCTTCAAAAGGGAGATGCACTTTTGTATTTTCAGTCACATTTTTGTTTTTTTATAATAACTCAAAGCCTATTAAATGAAATGACACATATACACACAGACACATGTATGTACAAACATTTTCTTTTGAAAGTTTTAAGGATACGTTTTTTCAATGGGATGAGAAAATGCTTTGAATTTCTTTGGTCTTAGACAATATCAAAATGGTGAGGATGTGGACAACAAAGCATCAAATGTTGAAATACACCACTTCTACACATATGCATTACCACTTGTTCTCAAGTATCCAGTGAAGAGCAAGATTGCAAATTTTGACTCTGCTCTTAACCAAGCACTCTCTCTCTCTCCTTCTCTCTCTCTCTCTCTCTCTCTCCTTATTTCTCCCTTAAAAGAAAACCCTCATATGATTTAGAAAAAAGCAATTTGGAACATTTTAATTTCTTTTCCCACTAAATAATAAATGGCTTTCTGGGTCAAACACATCCTAGTTAATGACAGTAGCACAAATGCTGGGTAACAAAGACCTATAGAGCAATCACTAACTGACAATTAATGTCCAATTTATCAGTCATCACAGTTTAAATAGTGTAAGACACAGGCCAAGCTCTCCATGGAGGGCTGCATACCCAAATCAGAAGATTAAAAATATACTTCTGTGAAGGCAAAGCTCTTGGGGTTGTCCACGCTATCACAGCAGTTGTTTTTCTAGAAGACAGGCAAATACCACAGCACCCTCTTTGTTCTGGTGTTCAACAGAAGGACCTTGCCTGAGAAGTCACAGCTCCTTCTTTGCTGGGACAGTGAACAATGAATCCCACAGAGGGATTTAAGGAGGCACTTCAAGGGAGAGCTACTGAATTAAGTGCTGAATTAAGGGACCAAGTCAGTACAGCCCTTCTACAAATGTCAGAAAATATTAAATTCAATTTTTGACATCTTAAGTCTTCAACTAGATTTATTTCCTTCTTCACTGCGTATTTTAATCACTTATAAACTGTATCCACAGTCAGGTCTTCCAAATTCCTTAGTGACATTTTAGAGACTAGGGTACTACAGTGTAAAAGCCTTCCAGACAATCATAGATCAATTAAAAATTTAAAGCTATAATATAAAACATGATGAAGTGAAAATCATCATCATGTATCCAAATCAGTGTCATTCATTCATTTTTAATATCCCTTAATATTTCAGTACATAAAAAAAATTAGAAAATGTCAGTTATAAGCCATATACCAGCACTATCTAATGGGTACAAGTGTTCTCAGAGTTTTCAAGGGATAATAACAGTCTTATCTTTCATTTACATAGTTATTTAATTCTCAGAATACTATATGTAACACATAGTCCTAGCATGACACTAATCAGAGTGCATACCTTAGTATGCACAGATGGTACCAGACACCCAGTATCTCGACCTGGATCTACCCATTTGGTCCCATGTCCCTAAGTGAAAACTAATATCACAGAGAAGATAGAAGGGTATGTAAGGAGTAAAGTTTTTCTGCCCGCCCCTGGTCTTGTCCCGCCGCCACGACAGCCCCAATTAACACACTGAGACTCTGTATTTGATATAATGCTGTTGGACAAGTACTAGTTTCTTATCGACTAGCTCTGTCTTAAGTATTAACCCATTTCTATTAATCTCCACGCGGTCTTATCTTACCAGAGAGAGAGGCCACTGGCGTTCTACCATCTCTGTCTTCCATCTTGACTCCTCCTTCCTACTTTCTCTTTCCTCCTTGTCTCCTAGTCCCTCCTATCATTCTTTCCTATTGGCCAACAGTGCTTTGTTCATAAACCAGTATGAGAAACATATTTACAGAATGGCACCTCCCATCAAGGGTATTTGATCTATTTTAAATATTAGTTCATCTCTTCTTAATAAAGTTTCTGTATGCTTTCCTAGTAAGTGACTAGGGTAAAAGTCACCCTCTCAGAAAAACAAAACAAAACAAAACAAAAACATATTAACATCATAGTGCATGATGTTTTGAAGGAACAAGAATGTTTTTGAGTCATGGAAGTTCTTTGGTTTCCAACTATGAGTATTTATGAATGAAACAGGTCATCACTTGGTCAGAGAACAAATCCTTGTAGACTCTTTACCTGCAACAGGGCAGTTCAAAGAGAAATTGTCCTATTGCAAAGAATTTGAAGCTCCACAGGATGAATCTCTGCAGAACAAGTAAGAAACCTTTCCTCGCTCTGGTCCTACTTCACTGAATAAACAAGTAAACCCTTTTTGATAAGTATCTCCAGCAAAATCACAAGAATGATCTTGGGCTTTTGCTGTCAGCAATACAAAGCACAAGGTTTTTAGCTGTGGTGTCAGCAGGAGGTTGGTAATCAGATGTGTATGGAGAACTGCTTCCACGGCAGGGGATTAATTTGTATTCTGAATTACACCAAGGATTCAAGAGTTTCAACCCATCCTGAACTCTTCTGTACCTCTCTGCTCCAAACTAAAAAGGAGAATGGGGTCAAGTAAAATACAGCTCTGACTAACATGTTCAGAGTGTTAGGCTGGGACAACTGTAGCCTGGAGCTCTCGAGCCCATGAAAGACCAAGAACTTGAAAACAATTCTTCTTTCTAAACTTCCATGCAGTATGAACACTGATTGTGGATGCTGAAATTGGATGCTAGTGGTTGGTGATAGAAACTAGTTAGTTATATACCAGTCTTGACTCTTTATATCCTATCTAAAGAACCAGGCATTTGCCTCCTACTCTCCCCCACCCCACCCCCCATATTATACCATCTCAGACTTCTAAATCTACCCATTCTTGCCAAGGGTTTTTCTTTCTTAGTTTCAGCCCATTTACTTGAACTGGATTAAGCAAACTACCACACAAAATTTGGCTAATGATTAGGATTTAAATAAATAATGAACAGTTAAACTGAATATTAAGCCTCTCACAAATAACTTCGTTTTTAGTTTTTATTAAGTGGACATGTTTACCTTTGCGTAAATATGTACATATGAGTGCAAATGTTCATAGAGGCTGCAGTACTTACAGATAGTTGTGGACTGTGTGACATTGGCAATGAGAATGGAACTAGGGTCCACTGCAAGGGCAGGGCATGCTCTCAACTGCTGCGATTTCTTTCTACAAGCAACTCTCCAGCTCTTAACAAGGCAAGGCTATATTAGTCCTTAAAATAATTAAGTTGAATTATAAAGCAAACCAGGCCTAGCTCTAGATTTACGTTTTATGAACTATATAAATATAATAAGAATTATATACTACATATATGCATACATGTATATGCATATACATACATATCCTTCAGAACCAGAACTTTCAATGTGTTTAGATTTAAAGAGAAGCTCACGTCTAACTAACCTAAGCAATTATATTTTCTCAAATCAATATTCTCCACAAGGTTCCATTTGAAGTGACATGTGCTATGTATACAGTTTGGTATCAAACATTATTTTGATGCTAAGATGATCCATAGACATGCAAAGTCTCAAATGAATGTCTTCAAATAAAACTTGATTAATAGTTTTCCAGAGAGAGGACATAAAAAACACACCCCAAAGTTATTTACAATAGCAATATTTTAACAAATTTTTTTCTGATTAGAGAACTGATTTGATTAAAGAACATTTATTTTTATGTACCCCAAATTAAGATTGTATTGGAGCCAAGTCCATTATAGAGTTAAAATTTTATAACTTCTCAATAATAAATTCATATGGAATTGAAGCTCGGATACAAATGAAGAGACAAAAATCTTGAGTTGTTATCTCAAAGCAGACAGTAAAGTTATGTCAATAAACAGATTTATCTTTTTAGAAATGATGTGAGCTGTGATTTCTCCAAAGGCCAGCAGCATCTATGGAACATTAAATATGCATTTTTTGGTTTATGGAAGCAAATAAATATATAGATTCATGGATTCCCTTATGAAAATGGAAACATGATAAAGAGATATAACACTTAATATACCAAAGATCTCCACTTGTTTGACTAATACATACACATTGTGCTGCTGTCCTAAGAAGTGATTTGAGAAGTACATACTCTGAATGAATAGCGCTGGATGAAACAGAGATTTGCATTCATGGGGGAAATCTTCACTAGTAACTTGCTACTGTGGTACAGGATGTGGCAGTGGAGTTTACATCGTTTTAAATGAGATCTTCAAAGTCCAATCATGAAGGAACTCAACAGGTTTCAAAGCCCAGAAATAAGTTAAAATCTCTCCATACACAACATGGTAGAAGGGCAAATACAGTTAAAGCTACCACAGTAACAAGTCAACTAAAAACAGTTGACAAATATTAGCATTTACTGTGTGCAGAGCACTGTATTGAGTCAATAGCTCATATACTTCCAATGAATTCTCCCAACAGACAAAATGAAGGCAGTGTCAAAACAACTCTTGTTTTGTAGAGGATGAAACTCAGGTCCAGAGAGCAAAGCAATACCAAAGCCACAATTCTGACTTGGTGTTGTCTGAACGAACTAAAGACTCTCTTTTAACCATCAGAGACAGAGCAAGAATGTCATAAAGTATCCATATAGACTGTAAGCAGAGAAATTCTCAAAAGTCAAATGGATTTTTGAGGCACATTTATGGAGTCAAAATATAAAAGCAGTTGAATTTGTTTTTAAACTAGTCAACTAGAACCCTGTATAGACCTGGCAGTCTATAAAACTCTATATAATGTTTTTCCCCTCTTTCTTTTGAGAAGGTAGCCTTTCAATGAAGGTTATAGTATCAGCAAAATTTTTATGCCTTGTGTAGTGAGAGTGACATAAACTAAATATGAATCTTTCATTTATTTTCTTCTAAATTATATAATTTCCTACTATGTGGTGAAGAGCTTCAGGATCATAGTCTTCTATACTTCCAGTCTTACATTGTCTACTTGACCTGATCTGGAACATTCCCCATGTGGAGTGTATTTACGTATTTAAAAAGTATGTGTGGCAGACTCTACTGGGCCAGTTCAGTGGAGGGGAGGCTCTGTGGGAAATTATACCATAGAAAGACTAACTCTGGGTCATGGTCATTATTGATGGAATCTTTTGCATTTTAGGGAAAAATGTGAAAGATTTCTGTCATCATTTGTCATCATTGTCAATTGTTGAGCCACCATTTCTTTTTCTTTTTTAACTTCTAGAATTTGATGAAAATAAAAACACAATGTACTCAAATCAAAGGAACATACAAATCAAAGCAGTTGTAAGAGGAAAGTTTATAGCATTATGTAACTGCACTCAAAATCTTGAGAGAACTCAAATTAATAATTCACTGGTTCACATGAAGATCTTAGAAAAGAAAAACAATCAATACTCAGGAACATAGATGGAAAGAGATGGTATGCATCAGGGTAGAACTTAATGACATGGAATTTAAAAAATAAACAGGAAAAAGAATCAATGAAATGAATTTCTTGAGAGGCATTTTTTTTTTATGATTAACCTTATGGTCAAATCTGTCAAAAAATAATTTAAATAATCTCAGTATCTCATTAGTTCTTCCATGAAATGAATGGTCCTCATTCATCCCAAATCCTTGTTTCACTATTTTATAAAAAGTAATGTAATTCTTCTGGGTCAGAATTATGAAACTGTAAAGACTTTATAAGAAAACAAATAAGTTTCATATCAAGAAATTCTTTTTTATATATATCCATCTCTTCATTCACCTAAAATAATATTTTTTCTTATGAAGTATTCTTCAATTCAATCTTTTTATATTGTTTTAAGGGCATTGCCAGTCTCTAATGAAACCTCCCAAACACAGGTACAGGCGTAAATCTTTCCATCCTTTGGATTCCTGTTTGATAACACCCTGTTGTCTGGGGACATTGTAAATATAACTCAAACACAAGTTGGATGCAGTGTCTTGAAGCACTTGTGTTCTTTCTATTTTGTGCTTTCAAGAAAGAAACAAGAAGGCCTGTGTTGTGGAACATTTGTTTAACTATGCAAAGATGTGTTGTATTTGCCTAACTAGGTAAAAATACGTTGTATTTGTTTAATTATTTAATGATGGTGCTTTATTTTGTCTGCCTAAGGCACTTAGTTGATTGGTTTAGTAAAAAGCTAAATGGTCAATAGAGAGGGAGGAGGTATATATGGGACTTGTGTGCAGGAAAAGTAATTACAAGAAGGAATTTAGTCTCAAAAAGAAGAAAGCAAAACAAAACAAATAAAAAACAAAACACACAAACAAATGAAACAGGATGATGCCAGGAGCCAGATAGACATGGAAGAAGCAAGAAAGTAGGACATGTAGAATGAAAGAAAGTTTCAAGACAAAATGTAAATGAATAAAACAGCTTAAATTAAGTTAAAAAGAGATAGTGGGGTAAGCCTAAGCTAAGGTTGAGCATTCATAATTAATAATAAATCTCCACATCTTTATTTGAGAGCTGGTTGGTGGCAAAGAAAATTCCACCTACAGGTCTGTATCTTTTATATAGTTAGATGACATAGCAGACTAACATTAAAAAATGATTATGGCAAAGCACCAGTCTTACTATTGTTTATTGTGATATGTGTTATAGGAGTCCATAAGTCACTCACTTGGTTTCTGTTTACATTGCCTTTCTGACAAGAACAACCTCAGGGGTTGAGGGTGGGGAAGGAGATGGAGCCAGAAAGCAGAGGCTAAAAAATGTAATTGCCTGCCTATCAGTCCACTATCATAATTACTTTCAAACTCTGACATGGGTTGAATCAGATGAACAACCAAATCAATTTTTTTTCAGTTGACAGTAAGTGCATTCTTGGCTTGTAAATTAAAATGTCACTGAGGGAGTACAAAGGGATGACACTTCTGAGCTCCCTAGTACATTGTGCTGCAAAACATCCAGTTTTCTTCTTCATGCCCATCATGGTTTCTTGTATAAGTCTGCTTTAGGATCCAACTACAACATTTACAATATATTTTCGCAGTTACTTATTATTGTGATCCTAGCAACTGTGTCAATGCAGAGGGTCCTTAACCTTCTATAGTTCCATATAGAAAAGCCATTCTATTACATCACAAGTAATCTAAACATGAGAACCCACCACTAAATGGGAAACAATGTGTTTGGTATGCTGGTGTCCAACTTTACCCTCATGCACACCTTCTCAGCCATTTTACTCACCTGATCCTTACGATGGGCCCCTGGAACTGTATGTCCAACTTCCAGCTGAAATCTACTATTCAATCAGTTTCTATATGATTCTGTTGATAGTTTTTTTTAGTAAATATATATATATATATATATATATATATATATATATATAAATGAAACAAATTACTTTACTCAAACTACTTGATTCCAGTTTTATCCATTTTCAACAAAATATCACTGCAGATGAAAAAAATCTTTATCTGATGCCTAGCACTGCCAAATTTATATGCTCATACTCTATCTTGAATTTGGATAACTTCAGGAAATGAAGCCTGGGTTTGGTGAGTTTGTGGGGCTTGTGTAGGGCTCCTCAATGTCACTGAAAAAAAATCATACACATGTCCACATGTGTGTGTAGTTTAGAGTTATTTCAACATATGATTTATTAAAAAGCAGCCGGCAGAAGGCAAAGATTAAACGAAATCATCAGTTATCTAGTTCACATTGATTAAATGCACAATATACAGTACAAGGCATGTAGCATCCTCAAATGCATTAAGGTTTATGTCAAAATAAAGGTGTGTAAAGGCAAGTGTATATGAAAAAATGTTCTACATACTCTCACCTCTACAAGTTTTCTCCTCACACAAAGCAAGTTCATGAAGCCAACTGCCCATGAATTGGATCCCCTAAAACGAGAGTTGAATGGATTGTTCCTCCCTTAAGTTGTTTGTGTTGGGCATTTTGTCATAGTGGTAGAAAACAAGCAACCAATAAGAAAATTTGATGCTGAGAGTATGGTGGGAGACAACATGCAAAATCGAGATCCAGGGCTCCATTATTTACATGTTGTGACATCTGCCTGCAAATCCCTTCTTCCTATCACCTTTATACCTAGCATATCTCCCATTGTAACAAAATTTGACACCAACACATAGCATAGTTGAACACAGGAGGCACTCAGAAAATGCAGGGGTGAGCATGTTTATCCTAACATGAGATTCTCAGGATATGCTTGGCTGGTGTTAAAATCCTGTGACACCTTTGATAAAACAAGTAAGAAGTCATCAAGCAGATTCTACATTTTAATTGTGCCCAAACCCACAGAAATTAGAGTTGACAAGGCCCCTTGCCCAGGGGATCATATGGAATAAATGAAATGTGATTATTTTATATATGAGAAGATTTGGTACTTCCTGACAACTGATCAAAATAATTCATCTCAGGAATAGGCTTGGTGAAAAATGAGTGTCTCTTGGGGGTGTCAGATCACTCGTTGATATGGAGGACACAGTCCAACATTGCCATGATTCATTAGTCACATCACATGGATTAATATTACTCTTCTACTCATTGGACAGACAGACTGGCAGCCGAATCTTCAAAGTAAGGCTCATTCCCAGAAGCAGAGAAGGAAATCACAACACATAACCTCAATGAATGGATATTACATATAGATTATTAGCTGAATATATTAATAACATGGGCATCAAAAAGTTTTTTTTAAGAATATTTGGGGCAGACTTTAAACAAACACATATGGAACATTAAAAATAGGACAAGTACCCACAAAGAGAGGATTGATTCAATAAGAATGAATAAAGGGCAAGCATGTAACTGGATAGATGTATAGAAACTTGAGTCTATATGTTCAATAACTGACCAGTTCTTTATTGTTCAGAAAGCAATATTTGCATATAACACTAGAATGGAAGCATCTTGATATGCCAGTGTTCCTGCTTGAAATTATTATTGAAATATGACTCAAAGACCAAAAATAGTGTTTTAATACTTGAAGTTTTTAGAGTGTTTTAAAGTAAATGGGGAGACACATAATAGGAGCTTTCCTCTGTCCTTCTAAGTTATGCAGTTTACATAGTATTATACCACAAGAAGATGAGTTCCTGCCCAGAAGAACCCTGCCATAGGCTCCCAAGTTTTACAAACATGGCTCACTCATGCAAGCAACATTAAAAAGTAGTATCTGTTTACCTGAAATTGTGATATTTATGAATAATATGACTAATTATGAGTAATACACTGTTCTGAAAGAGGGGGTAGCCAGTATGTCAATCATCTGTTACCATAAAACAGGCATGGATGATTAGTAAACATTCATCCATTATATTGGTCCTTTCTCAGAAGCTCCCATCCAGAATGTTTAACCTAATGCTGTAGGCTGCATGTGACTTATGATACCTATGAGTGTAACTTAACATATTTATAAATCACAACATCATACTGCGCTATTAAAAGGTTGGGCATTCTTAAAGTAAACAACACCAAATCAATAAGTATTCTTGGGAGAAAAAACATTAACCAAATGAAATATAAGGCACAAAGTCCAAGAGGTGGAATATAGAAAGTCATCAAACAAAAGTAAGAAAAGAGTATTCTATTAAAAGGGAATTGGGGATAATTTTGAGAGTATTGCCAACCAAATCTTGTTACAATGGCAGAGCTGGCAGAATTTGTAGGGGCTGTCAGAAGAATATTTGGGGCGCGTTCCTTTTTTAACCATATTCTCACTCATAGGACTTACCTCTATGACCTATCTTCTATAAAAACTCTCTGATATGTGGAAGCTGAGCTTCTAATCAAGCAATAAAGAATCTGATATTTTGTATCTGCTCGGTATGCATAGTATTAGAATATCAACTCTCAGCTCAGTAGCAATGTTGTCTCCTTTTTGGAACTGTGAAGGAGGATGTTAAATTGGGAATAAAATGACCCTAGGAAATTATTGAATGGTTGGGTGTCAAAACCATGAAAAATCTATTTTATAATATATTTAACATTTCAAAAAATCTTTGCTCAGATCAACATCTGCACTGCCATACTTTCTTTCTGTAGCTACTTGAATATACAAAGTAACACCTTGTAAATCAGATTATGTGCAACTCCAATTCAATCAGTGATCAGAAAGAGTGAATATATTAATCTGCTCGTAAGGACTGAAGTGCCAGAACTTGGTTGATTTAGTGGTGTTAGCAATTTTCCCAGAGTTCAGTTATGAAGTCATTGAGACTAATTCCTCTGGAGTGTGGCAAAAGTCAGAATTACAATGCACCAAGTTACAGAACTCTGTGAAGTCCTCTACCTAACCTTGTTGCCAATATGAAATCAATGTTCCCCTGGACACCTCACACAAACTAATTTAGGGTGTGAACTATTGGTATAGTAGATTTATGTAGTCACATGAGAATGTCTGCTATGAATATAGCTGATACCAAATGCAGGGGCAAGGTGAACAATAAACTGAAGTTTGTTTCAAGTTCATGGTGTCAAAGTTCCTCTAAAAGCACAAGAAATTCCGTATGAAGTATTATCTTCCTTTATATTCTGACCTTTAGCTCACATGAAGAGCTGACATGTATTCTTTTGTAGATAAGTAGATTTAGTCAACTTAATCCTATACGTAGGACCTACAATGTAATTCCATGGTAGAATACCTTTTCAGAATGTATGATGTTATGACTCTATCCCTAGAACAAACACTAATAACTCAAATTTATGAGTGTTAAAGTGAAATATACTCAGCAAAAACCATTCTTCAAAGTTTGAAATTTTCTATCTTCTGATGGGAGATGTCATTCTGTATATATGTTTCTCATTCTGGTTTAATGAATAAAGCACTGTTTGCCAATAGGAAAGCAAGATAGGCGGGACTAGGAGACAAGGAGAAAAGAGGAAGTTGGAAGGAGGAGTCAAGATGGAGAGTCTGGAAAGAGCTGGACACCAGCCGGCTCTCTGAGGATAAGAGGAGACCATGCAGAAATACATAGATTAACAGAAATGGGTTAATACTTAAGATGGAGCTAGCTGATAAGAAACTAGTACCTGTCCAACAGCATTATATCAAAAACAGGGTCTCAGTGTGTTAATTGGGGCTGGCATGGTGGCGGGACAAGCAGTGGGAGGAAAACCTTACTCCTTACAGTCTTCTCTCACAATGTACCCCTTCATTGCTTGCCAGTTACAGTGAGACACAGCCCACAGTCTGCATGCCATCACAATGTGATTGGGATGTCCTTCTGTACATATGTTTCTCTTATTGGTTGATGAATAAAACACTGTCTGGCCAATGAGGCAGAAAGCTAGGCAGGACTAGGATGAGAAGAATTCTGGGGAAGGAACACAGAGTGCCTGACAAACATAGTCACCATGTAAATCACAAAGGAGCAAGAGGTCCAGACCCTTCTCACATAATGTAAGACAACATGAAAATACTTAGATTAATAGAAATTGGTTAATAATTAAGACAGAACTGGCCAATAAGAAGCTCTAGTCATCAGCCAACAGTTTAATAATTAATATTATTGTGTGTTCATTTGGGGCTGAAGTAGCTGTGGGCTAGGCAGGACCAGGCTGGAAAGAACCTCCACAACAATAAGAAGAGTCTGCAATATGAACTGCTGCTGTGCTGTGGTATTCAGTAGGCTGGGTGTATTGCATCCATTTCAAATATTTTCAGCTTGTAATTGGTTTGGGACTGAAGCCTTTTATAAGGCAAGGAAACATCTACCTGTAATATGGGGAAAATAATGGGGAAATGGCTTATAAACTGTTTTTCTGATTGTCCATCAAATGCTGGAGTCTACAAGACAAATGTATCAAATGTTTGAAATTCTATTAAATGCTTATTTTATTGAAATTCAGTACACCATCTATTATATTATGAGTGAGCTCATTCTCCTTTGCTTGTCAAATTGATGTAAGTCTGGCCTGAAGACATGTCTCTACATATAACGAACTGCAACTCTTTATTACTTTTATATCACTAACTAAGCCAGTTTAGTTTAATTCTCTAAAAAAAAAATAACTAAGTCTCAGCCAATCACAACAGCAGAGTCAATAACTTGCAACAAGCTCCAGAGAGCTACCTGTCATTCAGTAGAATTGAGTTTACAGGTATGAGCCATCATGCTAAGGTTTTAGGTACATGTGCAGGGAATCCAACTTGGGTCTTCATTCTTGCACTACAAGCACTTACCCATTGTGCTATTTCCCTAAGTCCCATAGTAAGAATAGCAGAGAAATAACACCACTAATAGTGAATGGCAGGGTGTACAAAAGTGTGTAATGTCAATAATGAAGAAGTATCAGAAGCCTATTTCAAGGCATCATATCTTTCAGCCTCAACTTTTCTTAGTTTCATACTCTTACCTGGGTATAAGCAGAAGTTCTGACTTGATAGACTAAATCTCTCTCCTTTTCTTCTAGGTCCCAAAGAAAACCTAAACTCCAACTGGTTTAGGCCATACCTCAGTAGATTTAATTTTACTGCTATTTTAAGAAGTTTCATTTTCACTGATTGTTTTCCTCCATGCATGGCTGCTTATCCAAGAGCAGGATTCTGCACCTCAGATGTATTGGACAGAACAGGAGTCTTCATTAAACAAAACAAGATTTTAAGGCAGATGGGTAAAAGTTCTCTCTCCATAGGTAAGAAAACTGATTTTTAAGAGTTCAAATGGCTTTTCTGGGCAACAATAGTTTTAAAAGTATGCAGAGGTAGAAAATATTCTTGTGTGTGTGTGTGTGTGTGTGTGTGTAACTTGACTAAGTACTTTTAATGTTTCTCCCAGTATCCCTGGGATCAGGTCATGTTGCAATTCACATGAAAGTTTGCTATTTCTGAGACCAACCTCTATGTCTGAAGATACTTCATGTTTACATTGCTCAATCTTTTCCAGTCTTTAGGAAGTAATGACCAAAAGCAAGCAATAGTCACCTTATGACTCAAAATCAAGGAATTTTGTTGAATAACTACCCCATAGGGATTGCCTTCCTGGAGAAAAACATGTGACAAGACACCTCAATGTCAGATAATATCATATTCTATTTTAATGTAGAATATATTTATAAAGGAGAGAAAGCATATTCTTTGTTGCTTAAAGACTTGAAGTAGCAACATGCTCTGGTGACAACAATGATTGGCATGGATTTATTCACTTTTATCTCATAATTAATTTCTCATGATAGGATGGTCTTTCACTGGAGACTAAGAATATAGACTCTGAAAGTTTGAAAGTGACTTCAGAAATCATTCAATCTATTCTTTTTGTACACACTAGCAATTTGAATAATTATACCCAATATCATATTACAGGTTGAAGTCGACCTGGATAAAGACTCAAGAGTACTGACATCTATATCAGCCATCTTCCCATTATATCATACTGTACCTATTTGAAACCAAATGCTCTGAAGAACTTTGAAAACCGTGATACAAATATATACATGTGTTTGAGATTAAAACAAGATGTGAGAAAAAGGAAGCACAGCTTACATAATAGTGGGGAAGAGAATATAATTCAACCAGGCACTGTCCCTATGAATTTGGTCTGTCCATTTTAATAATTTCAGGAAATACACCAATTATATAATAGTGCTTCTGTCCATGATGGGCTTTTCCATCATCAGAATGGTGATTGTGTTGGCTAGCTTTCTGTCAATTAGATACCAACTAGAGTCACTGAAGAGTAGGATGCCTTAATTGAGAAAATGCCTCAATAGAGATTGGGTTACAGACAAGCTTTTGGGTCACTTCTTAAATTAGTGATTGATGTGGGAGAGCTGAGTGCATTGTAGGTGGGGCCAACCTGGGTTGATTGTCCTGGGTGCCATAAGACAGCATGCTAAGAAACACATGAGGAGCGAGCTAGTAAGCATCACCCTTTTTGCATCAGCTCCTGCCTCCAAGTTCCTGCCCTGGTTTAAATCTGGACTACAATATGGAAGTGTAAGCTAAATAAACCCTTTCCTCCCTAATTTGATTTCTGGCCATTGCAGCAACAGAAATGCTAAGACAATGATGAAAGTATCAATGTATCAACAAGACCAAACTCATTGAATCTCTTTTTGTGTCCTTGTTTGTTACTTGATTTATTTGCTGTCCATTTGAAAATGATGCTAATTTGGAAAATAAATAACTCCTGAGAAGATATTAATTTGCACATAGGTGCTGTGAATAACCTTGTTTTTAGAGGTATACCAGCCCAAATAGTCTCCTAGAATGTAAGTCTTGACCAACAGTAGGATTCAATAGCCACCAAGTTCTGAAAGGAAAGCTACACTGGCACTTATTATTGATAAAGCATCCCAAAGCCACTACTTCTAGAGGGTAAATTTTATGTGAACCTTTAAGCAAGAACTGTAGCAGAGGCAAAAGACATATATTGACCACTAACAACAGAAGACTTCCTGGAAGGCATTCCGGTCTTTATTCTCTCACTAGTTGCACTTTAAGTTCTCAGCCACAAAGTTTTCATTTTCAGATCTCCTGAATGAGTAAACGTAGACTAAACCAGAAATATGATGTCTAGCTCAGATTCACCAGAAAACAAATCAAAACAAAACAAAAACAAAACACACAAAGAACAGATCATCTGAGCCCCTTGAACTTGGATGTAGGTATAGTAGAGTTCACATGGAAGACTTCACGAATGACCAAATATAATGATTTTCAGAGCCACCCAGCTCACTAGACATGACTGTGCTACTTCCATAATCTATGTCCTACATTGACTCTCATATCTGCCTGCTTTCTTTTCACAATGAAACAGGATGTTCTGATATATTTTTATACAAAATTACCAAAATAAAGATAAAAATAGAAGATTCGGAGTGGTTAGAAGAGAGAAAATAAATGAAAATTAACTAATTTTCAAATGTATGACTTGAGAATGGCTATTCTATGAAGATAGAAACATATTTTTATTGCTCCAAAATTTGGCTTAAACATGGAATTCAAAATTCACAAAGGAGATAAGATAAATTAAGGAAGAATTATTTGCTTTTAATTTTAAGTTTCATTTAAAATATTAAGTTCTTATCTATACTTAATATAATGACTTGATTTCTAATAATTTCATTTCCATCTCCCACATACTTCTATATTTGAAAGTTAACTATGCACACAAAAGTGAGAGAACCTCACCAAACATAGGTAAGATTATTTATCCATTCAAGATCACAAAGAATTTCTAGAAAACAGTAAGCATGGTAGATAGTGTTTTAAAAAAGAATTGAGAATGAATAGTAGAAAAGAATATGGAAGAATTTCTG
The DNA here is from genome assembly GCF_943737965.1 of Phodopus roborovskii. Taxonomy (NCBI): domain Eukaryota; kingdom Metazoa; phylum Chordata; class Mammalia; order Rodentia; family Cricetidae; genus Phodopus; species Phodopus roborovskii. Next base: position 10,478,775 of record NW_026126515.1, on the reverse strand, counting down.
GCAAAAAAGGAAGAAATATGTTCACTTAAAAAATGCTAGGAAGGTATTTCTAGATAAAGAAAAACCAAGCCTTTCATCTGTCACTAAAAACCAAACAAAGCAAGGAGCTTGTACTATGTGGAAAAAAAAATCTAGGTTATTTTCTAAGGAAAGAACTCTCTCTCTCATCTTATCATTAAGTATATAAGAAGAATAGCAGGCTTAGGAAACTGAATAAAGGTTTCTAAAGGATAGAAATAAGGTTCTATTCAGATGACATTCATCAGAGACACATAAAGGTCAGTAGATTTATTTTCATGCCTTCCTCCAGGATAGAGAGAGTTGATGTCTTATCTAAGGCCCTTTCTGGTTATTACAACATTGTACTTCATATATATGCATATATATGTATATGCATATATTAATACATATGTATATACATGTTTATACATGAGTGTGTACATATACATATATTATATACAGTATTTCTGTTATATATGTATTTATAAATATATGTATATCAGAAATATTAAATATCAATGGCAAGGCCAATGACTCAAAGAAGAGAGCCTTTGGCTCTGCAGAAGTACTTAAGGACTCTGACTTTGAAGAATGAGAGATATGTGACACAATCGATAAGATAAAGTGGCATGAAACACTATAACCTGTCCCCACAGGAGAATGGAATTAGGTTTGCTCCTGGGAACATTGGGTTCCACTCTTTATTTGTGATGACTTAGCTATTATGACCTTCATTAAACAGATCTGGTTGTGGACAGGCCTGAAAGGTCAGGTATAGAGTGGAGATATGAAGATATTCCAAATAGCACAAGGGCAAAAAAGATTCATGGCTAAGTCAGCAATGACCATGATTGGTTCTGCTAGAGAGTTTATTATAACAGGTGAACATGCAAATGTGTGACTGCAGTTCAGTTTACCTATTAATTTATAGCTAAATGGTCAGGAATTCATGAATCCTCATTTAGATTTCATGTGAAAGCTAAAGGAAAATAGAAATAATTGACCTTCCCTATTTCCTCATACACATCATCCTGAAGCTGCCCAAGTTCTATTTTGCCCTAAATGGGCTGAGTCTCCACTTCTCCCAGCCTGCCCTAAATACAAACCAGAAAGCAATGACCTGAGTTTGTGTTAACCTTGCAGTCCTCTGCAGCCTCTTCTTTTTCAGGCTCTGGCCACTTACAAGGTTTGGGACATCCAAAGCCTAATTAAGAATAAAAATGTGGAACCCTGTATACTGAAAAGCATGCCTTTAGAGAGAGTGTGTGTGATTCTTGACAACCTGCACATCAGGGGGTAGCATACTGAACTCAAATAATATAGTCAACTCTCTAAGTCACAGCTCTTCAGTTGTTTGCATAAACAATTTACCAACTAGTTACACAAGTTACTGTTCAATATGGAATCAGTACCGAGTAGCCTCATAGAATATAGTACTATCAGGGAATCATTATGATGCACTAAATACTTTTAGTGGAAAATCAAGGGACAATTCATACATAAGAGGTACTGCTCACCTCAAAGGCACAGTGAGGTGCAAGCAAAGCATTTGAAAATGGTGATGTCTAATCTGAGGCCACAGACACATAGTGTTAAAAGACTGTTTAAAGTTAGGTAACTTAAAAACAGGGGTTAGTAAGGTAGAAAATAATACAATATTATCATTTTATTAGGTAATCTGCTCATTTGCTATGAACATGATTCATACCATCATGGCCCTATGAGCAGGCATCATCTAGCTGGATATATGCAGCCCCAAAGCCCCATAGACAAATGTGTGGACACATCATTTCCCAACATATCCACTGTGCTCAGAATGGGCAGCTAACAACCCAATCCCCATTGATTCACCCTCATGTTCTCGGATGATTCTTTTCTAAAGGGTTTGTAGGGGGGAGGATGTTGCTATGAATTGGTTAAGAATTTTCAAGCATACTTTACATATTCTCTCTCTCTTCTCTGCACGCGTGCGCACACACACACACACATACATACACACACACACATATACACATATATATGTACATATATATTAAATTACCAAAGCTTCTTTCCAATCTAGAGTTGAAAGGTAACTTGAGCATCTATCAGTGACTTGCTTTGCATTTAGCTGCTTTCCTTTGAACTCTGTCATAACTGCACAATGTGTAAACTCCAGCCTGCCTAATGTTTTTGTGGAAAGCCAATTCGTTCCTTCTTTGGCACCCCATGTGACAATAGCTCAGAATAAAAGTGAGAAAACAAAACAAAACAAAACAACAACAACATGGGTTCTGTGTGTCTCAGTAACAATGCAGACAAGGAATCAGATACAAAGTGGAGTAAACCTGTATTAGACCTTTTTTTCCAGTCTCTACTCTGGTTAATTAGACATGTGTGAGGAAGACAGAGTTTTAATCCAATAGACTCTCATTCACTGTCCATCATTCAGCACTGTGGAGGGTGCAAGCAATTCTTATATGGCTATCAGAAAACAGCAGGAACTATAGTGTTCATTGGAGGAAAATAGATAGTGTAAAAACCTGAATGGACTGTCTCTTTTTCCATTTCAGACTTTAAAAACTATACTTATGGCTTTTCCAGATGCTGCTAAAATTGATTGTTCATTAATTAAAGACATCAACCACAGCATTCAGTAGCTAAATGCTGAACCTCATCACTTTGCAAAGCCCCATTCATTTTCTTTCATTCAGAGTTTCCAACAGTCCTAGGAAATAGTCTCATGGAAAAGGAAGGTGATTTTCCCACAAATTGAAAAATCATGAAGGACAGAGGCATGATAGGCCTAATTTTGAGTCAAGGGTCCGTGATCAGATCTATTGTGTAGTACCAAGTATGTGCTTCGATGACATAAAAGATTAAAGATAATTCTTTACAGTGACAATATGTCATAGAGCATTAGATTAGTCAGTTTTGACATGTCTATTGGCTGAGTTGCATGTGTTCTAATTTATGGTGAAGCTTCACTAGATCTGTTTTCAAGAAAAGGGGCCCCTGGCCTGAGCTGTATTATTTATCAAGGGAACAAAATGGTCAGAAACTCACTGCAGGAGAGAGCCACATTTTCTGAGTCTGTGATTCTTTTCACCATACTATGTTTCCAGAGAAGCTGTGAAATATCTTTTAGTGTTTCCTTTCTTTCTTCCATCCATTTCCTCTCAACGGTTCTCATAATTTTTAGAAATGAAATTTTATCATGTAACTGACCATTTTAAAACTTTCAATGGACCCTCGTTGTAGGAAAAATAAAAACCTAGTGGTAAAGTTCTCAGGGAAACAATGTTCCATCTCCTCCATAGGACACTACAAATTTCCTACCCTGTAGGCAAGTATATATGTACATTTACTGACTCAAGAGCTTGGGAATCTCCACACTTCCCTAGCAGAACTCAGTATCAGCTGCTAAAAATCAAATGACTTATTGTGTGACAATTGAGAGAGACAAAAGGCTGGTATTTTTCTTTTCATACATGCTACGAGTAGGGAAGCAGGGAAAGTATAAATCCATACCATGCTGCTCATATGTGCATAGCTGAAAGTGTATTGGGAATGAGCCTCTTAATAGGAGTTTCCTTCCTATAGAAAACTGACTATCCCTATCCCAGCAGCCTTCAGATGCCCATTTCTCAGCTAGGGACAGGATTTTCATGAGTTCTTCCCCTGTCCATGCTAAAGTATCAACTGGCTTGATATTGTATAGGCAACCACAGCTTCTACATAGTCATGAGTGCAATGAGCCTGTTGTCTCCATAAGGCTCTCTTTCACACAAGGGCTCTACAGCTTCTGCCTCTTGCAATCTTCCTATCCCTTCTTTAATATCCCTTGAGCCATGTGTGTATATGGGTATTAGTGGGGGGTATGATATAAATATCCATTTAGGACAAAGCATGCTATAGTTACTAATTTTCTGCCCCCCCCCAGTTCTGAGTCTCTTTATTAATTACCATCCACTGAAAAGAAAATTGTCTTTGATATGAGCTGACAGATCACTAATCTATAGGTTAAGTCTTAGAAGGAAGTTTGACAGAATGTCCATTTGTCAAAATAACAGTTGTAAGTTCTCCCTGGGGGTGGGGTGTCTATGGCTTCGCCAGCTATGGGTTCATGAACACATTTACAGTACCAGGACTAAGTTTAATCCTGTTTACTGGGTCTTAAAATCAATCAGAAAGAAGGTTGTCACCCTTGTAACATCCAAGCCCCTGTTTCACAAAATTAAAAGATTTTTGAACAATTAACCAAGACAGCTAAATAGCTACAAAACAGATGACCAAAAAGTAATCAAAGGAGTAGAATGTCTTTTAAATATATGCAAAGCAAACTTATTTATCCTTTGTTCTTTGTGGAAAACTGATTTATCTCTAGAAATAATATTGGGAGTTATCTGAAAGAGTCAAGATTCTTCAGTTACTGCTGATATGATTCATCTGCATGCTCAAAAGAATACATACTTTGAGATGAGACATAGCTCAAACTCCTGTTACATTCTCACTTAACTTGGTTCTCCAAGTAGACAGAGTTGTCAAGACTAATGTCTGGACTAATGTCCAGACTAATGTTTCAGGACTAATGTGATGGTTAAATGGCATGCTATGCAGACACTTTCTTTCCTTGCCTTGTTTTTTTTTTTTTGGATTAGAATGAACACACTACTTCATACTGACAAATGAGACATTGGGGAAGTGGAATGTTGGATGATGGAAATGTAGAAGGAAGGGAGAGGTCCTGGAAGGGAGATGTTCTTTGAGGAACTTCCATATAGAATTGGCAGTCTAGAAGAATAGGTTTTACGTATGTACTACCTATGTCTGTTTTTGCATGTGGCATTATTTCTGGACTTGTTACTCTTAAGTAGTAAATTTATACCTTGATATTTAGAATAAAGTAGAGTACATGCATAAGGATTTGATTGCATCTCAGCTTTGCTTCTATTATCCTCTTCTCAAAATGTAGTTTGGATGAACTTGTGAATCTGTGTGACCTATATTTATTGTCTCTGATTGAAGACATAAATGCATAATAATAATTATTTTTATCACTCACATGTAATTTCTGTTTACTATGCAAAGAAACTTGGTTGCCAAGAGACAATGTCATTTCATTTGCTCCTTCTGAGGCATATAATTGATTGAAAAGACCAGCATTTAAACAAACTACCTACAATGTAAACATTAAGAAGCAGGACCAGAGGTGATTTATTAATTTTTTCTACTATAAGTTGAAAATCAAAATTTAATTTGGAAAATTTCTCTCCCCAGAAACTGCTAGTTTAATGCTATATTAATTAATGTAAAAATGTAGTATCTTGATTGGTATAGATTTGCAATCAAAGAGAACACAACAGAATCACCTGGATTGTCTTTTTTAAAAATAGTTAATTGTGATCCTATTCTCATTTTATTGAAGTCTTTCCAGCTAAAGACTTATGTCACTATCAATTTTACCTTAAAATCTATGTGTTTAAGGAAAGATGATCACAGAATAGATATTATTTTAATATCTAGATTGCTGATAAAACCAGTCCTTCAAGTAGCATCATATTCTTGAGAACTGATGATGTCTTGTTTTCAGTTAGACGACAGAAGCATCAAGTCTAGTGCTGGGGAATATAAATTTTGTCGGTGGAGTGTTTGCTAAGCATGCATGAAACTGTGGTGTTGCTCAATGATCAGGACTGCATAAAACATAACATGACAGTACACACTTATAATTCTAGTATTTGGGAGATAGAGGGATCTGATACTCATGGTCATATTTGACTACAAATTTAGTTTGAGATAAGCCTGAGCTATATGAAACTCTGCCCCAACAAAGAAAAGAAAGAAGTAACATAGGTAGATGATAGTAGATAGGTAGATAGATGATATATTAAATGATAGATAGATAGATAGATAGATAGATAGATAGATAGATAGATAGATAGATGATAGATTGATTATAGGAAACTGACATATCTAAAATCATACTTAAAGTGAGGAAACCTACTACTGATTCAGCAAAGGTACTAATATTGGCCCCTGAAATATATCTACACTATAGTCCCTATGAGAATAGTGATGTATACACAATAATAACTAAAATCAGATGATGAATTTTCATATCCTCAGAACCCAGGTTTTAAATACTTAATTCATGAATCAGCTTGTACCATCATTAGTCTATCCTATGTGTCTCTCCATCTCAGTCCTTGGTGATTTTGAGACAATTACAGAATCATATAATTTAACTTATAAAATGTGTATAAGGAAGAACAAAATATTAAATATTTTCTTTATTCATATAGTTTCTTTAAATCTAAAAAAACTGGATACGTCAAATGACAGATTTTCTGAAATACTTCTGCATTGATGAGATTTGCTAAATTTGTTTTAATCCTAGAATTAATAAGTATTTACAAAGGACACATTAGTTTCCTAATCAACTAATTCCTACATTGTTTAATTAGAAAAAAATTACAGTTTCTAATATAGGCTCTGTTACACTGAGATACTCTAGGTAATTTAAGAACAACAAAGCAGAGAAACAAAAATACCACAAATGGTCCAGGTTCTAGCCTTTCTGCACAAATCAAAACATTATTAGATGAACATAATGAGCCCAATGGCATATGTGGTGATTTGAAAAAAAAAAAAATTGCCCCCAAAGGGAGAGCAACTATTAGGAGGTGTGGCCTTGTTGGAGGAAGTTATGTCACTATGGGGATAGGCTTTGAAAACTCTTTTTGCTCAAGCTTCCCTCAGTGTGACTGTCAGGCAACTTCCTGTTGCCTACAAATATAAGACACTCAGTTCCTCCGACACCATATCTTCCTGCATGCTGCCATGCTCCCCATCATAACAGACTGAAACTCTGAAACTTCAAGTGAGTCATTCCCAGTTAAATGTTTTCTGTATAACAGTTACCATGATCATGGTGTCTCTTCACAGCAATAAAAGCACAAACTAAGACAGTACGTAATCTCTTAATATTTTGAAAAACATGACCTAATTTTTTTGCTTTTATTTGTAGTCACTTGGGTTAACATAACAAAATGAGGAAACTGTGCACTATCACCTATGTACAAGTTTTCCATAGGTTTTTATGACTGCCATCAATCTTTCATTCCTCTTGCTTCACTCTAGAACAGTCATGTCACATTGTATGTAAAATAATTAAAGTCTTCTTTGTTGTAATGTTCATAAATGAGAGGCAAGGAAAGATAAGGAGCTAGAGACCCAGGAACAACTTTAGTACAAGGACTTAATTATTATTATGGAAAGATATTCAGCTTATGAATCCAGATAATCATGGAGCAATCATGTCTCAATTTAATTAAGGAGAAGAACAATGCTTTATAAAACCCCAAAAGGCTGAAAATACATTCTGCTATGTCTTTCTACAGTTGAAATATTCACTCTTTAAAAAGAAGTATTGAATGTCATTATTTGACCTAACAATCACAGAATTGCAACTGGAAGCCAAAGCAAGTAATTCCTTGTATTGTTCAGTCTGCTGTAATATAATGTAGAGGGGTTGAATAAAATGCAATGATGTCAATAATGACCACACTTTTATATAAGATTGTTAGGTAAATAATGATATATGATAATCTTGAAATTAGGGCTAAACTTGTGCACTGATATTTTATACAAATAGTAGTATAATAGTGTTTTCATGGCTAGAAATAATCTGCTTTTTTATAAAAATACATGTAATTATGGACATTCACCTATACACAAATTGCACATAGGTCTTTTTTTTTGTACATTGGTTTTTATGATTGACATCTTTCTTTGATTTGCTGTGTTTTCACTCCAGTATATATCCATCCATGTTACCATTAACATCATCTGTGTTTGATGGGAGCAGGCAATAGGATTCTGTTTTCTGCTCACAAGAAGGTAGTTCAGGCTCCTGGAGACAGTCTAGGGGATTGTCTTAATAAGTTAGTGTCTACATATCCTATGGGGTATCTTTGGGTAATATTTTCCAACTTTCTAAAGGTGAGATGATAAACTTTATCAAGCCACATACTATAATATTCTCAGTTAGTTCCTTTCTCTGGGCTCCTGAGTGTCAGGAAGTTAGCCTACATGTGAATTTTGATGTAAAGTGGGGCTGGGGCTTGATATAAATCCTGATCTAAACCATTCATCCCAGAGCTTTAAATACTCTATTAATACATGATAAATTTCATATGTAGCTTGCTGGTTTTGAAACCAGCCTCAATTTCAGATGAAGTATTAAAACACTTTTGCAAAAATGCCACACAATGATGTGACATATGGATTTAATTAATGTTATGCTAAGCCTAGGATCATCAATTCTCACTGGTGACATTAAGATAAAATCAATGTTGGAGGCCAAAAAAAAAAAATATGCAATCTGACAAAAAGAGACAGCAGTTAGAAAACTGTTAAAATGAAATACATAATAAAAACTCCTTGCTGGGACATTATGTATGTGGCAGAAATAAAGATATATTGGCATAGTAGTTGCTGAGGGTAATAAAAAATCACCAAAGTTAATGTTTCTAATCCCTATGAGGGAAGTTATGACATATATCTAACGTGGATAATTCAATCAGCATCTCATTATACTAGGTATGCTAGCATTTCTGTTACTTAGAAGAAGTGACATGGAAATAATACTAGGATTTAGTTGTACTGATGTGGCAAATTCTAAGTTCCATAGGTTAACTGCCAAGTAAATAAAAAAACCATTAGTAAGGCCAACATTTCCTAATATCCAAATAACAAAGCGGTAACCAATTGGCCAATACATGGCCCTAATGATGTCCAGAATGATGAGAGACAATACTTTTAAGAAAGAAGAAGCTGTATTTGGTCTTTTAAAAAGCAATAATGTATTCAAGTGTAAAATCATTAAACAAAAATGCAGAACATGATAGTTGGGTGTTCCGAACATCTGGATACTTGATGTACACTAATTAGCTAAGAGGATTAGCTGACATTTTCTAATTTTTAGTCTACTCATGTGTGAGTGCAAGTAACCACCACCATAGAGCTGCTGTGTGGTCTACGTAAGTCTTATTGTAAAAGCCTGACCTTCCCTCTCACATGTGACACCAAGCCACATTATTTGTCATCCCTGTTTAATATATCACCACATACATCTCTATATACACATGAACAAAACTATGTATTCAGCAGAGAAAGTGCCCATGTGTCTGCTGGGTTTAAATTGTGGTTGAGTTTTGAAATGCTCTGTGTGAAAGTCTACAGATCTAACACAGTGTCTTAAAAATCAATAAAAGGCTTTATAGTTTAAGTTACATTTATTCAGAGTTTTGCATTTGCACCCATGCACATGCATGCACATGTATGTGTGCTTCTATGCACATACATCAAGTACACTGATGGAAGTCAGAGAACAACTTGTGGGAATTCTCTCTTTCCACTATGTGGGTTCTAAGGATTAAATGCACATTGTTGGGCAAGCAGCAAGTGCCTTTATTGCTGAGCCAACCCAGAAGCCCAGGAAAATATTTTTAGCTAACATTTCAGGCTGTACGCTATATATAAGTCACTCAGGCTGAGCTTGGCTGTGCTCCCACAGAAGCATTCATGGAAATCATATGGATGGCATCTTTGTTAATAAGACACGATAAAATGTACTTGACTTTATTTCTCAAATTAATATCTGACATTTCATTTTAAATTGTAAATGGATCTGCTAGAAAATGCAAGTGCTGAGCTAGGCGCTGGCTGGGAGAGTGGAAAAAAGGTACTAAGGATCAGATCAATAAAATACACTAGCGTTTAATCACTGAGACCTTAGTAAGATTAGCAAAGCATGAGGGAAGCAAGTTTTGAAGTGTTAACCTCCCAAGGCCTAAAGACTATCAGTCAGACATCCAAGCATCCAGTCTGCCCTGGAACAAGACTTCCTTCAGTGAGTTCAGAGAGAACAGAGTAACCTACACATTTTGTTCATTGTTTTATCACAAAATATGATTATTGTAATGCTTGTGATATGAAATAACTTTCTTTATACCAATAGAAATAATTTTTTGTAAAGGCTTATAAAGGAAAGAAATCCCAGCTCAACTGGGGTAGGAAACAGAGTGGGTCCTTTAGCAGGAAGAGTATAAGCTGGGAGTAGTTGGTATGAAGACTACCTGTCAACATCTCCATCAGATGTGGGAGAGAAATATAGTCATAGCTCTTCAGATCTTACACAAGAACTAGCTGCACACTTTATAACCCCATTCTGTTCCTAGCTATTCTGACTTATACTCCACCATACTTTAGAGGACAAGAGCCATGTGTGAAATGTGCAACTTTAAACTGTACTTGCTTTTGAGTTATGTGCTCATAAAACACCCCTAAGCAGTATGGAAAACCCACTTACCCCTGTTTCTACAACTTAAGAGATATCCACCTAAAATGTTCTCTCCCCCAATCAATTTAGGCCAAGGTTGAGCCCAGAAAATTTTGAGTCTTTGATGCTGAATGTTTCAAGGAATGCTTCTCTGTATATTTCCCTTCAATGTGTTTTTAAAGATATTTTTCATATTTTCTCTGAAAAAAATCTGTCATTTAATAATTAGTGGGAGACAATGTGCATTTTAAGATAATGTGCATAGTGACCAGATGTAGTTCTTTGCCAAATTGGTCACAAAACTAAAATGTGGTTACAGATTTCACCCTTAAGTCTCAGGCTTAAGTATCAATAATGTGGAAAATGGTGCATGTATAACAGAGAGGAAGAGAGACTAAAAAAGCCTTAATACTCTCAACAAAAGAAACTCTGTTAGCAATAGGATAAGAATGGGCAGTGTTCTAAAAGGACTTGCTGTCTATTTTTCTCAAGAAGACACTGGTAATATGGTCTAAGCATTTACTCCAAAGGGATCACAGGATAGATATCATTATAAGTGAATTGAAGAATAAGGTAGTCTTGAAAGACATCTATCTTGAAAGTCAAGGAACTATGGAAGTTAGCCTCCTTTCCAAATGATCTTAGAAATTCAACTCTCCTGGGTTCTAGATTTCTCTATGTAGAGATACACCATAAACAAGTATATGACTGACCATACATTTCTGTATTTAAGAAATAAACACAAGCAAAAGCAAAACATGAAACAATTATAAGAGCTATTATAAGACTTTTTATTGAATGTGTATGATGATTTCTCAGTTGTCTTTCTCAAATATTGAAAAAAATACTATGTATCACGTGAAGTCTATTGGACATCTGCCATCTAATTATCAACCCAGCTGCCTTGTTTCTCAGGTTGCCATGACATCTGGATTGTAAATGTCATGACATTTCAGTCACTCATGCACACGTTTGGCACACCCTAGATCCTACCGTAGTCTCTAAATTAAAATCCTGTGATTTTTTTCAAGCAGAATCCCCAGGCACACACAGAATTGAGTATCCTTTCACGAATGGCATACAAAAGTTATTTACAAAAGAATGATCGTGTGTGGGGTGGTTTGCTTGCAAGTTTTCACTGGGAGAAATAAGCCTGCCTCAATGCACCCAGTCAGGAGAGGCGCAGACCTGAATGAGACAAAACAATGCTTGGAAGAGATTTGATAAAAGGTTTCAAACTTTCAATCAGTGAAGTTTAACAAATGCTCTAGAAAATGTTGTGCTAGCAAGGCTGTGTTGAAGCTAGTCAGAAAATATATACAGCTTTAATTAGTTAAACCAGCATTGAGACCAGCCACTGGCATTATTAACAGAGAAAGCAAACAACGGAATGTCCTTGGATCATGTACAGTCAGGACCATATCTGTACTGGAACCACATGGGAAAATAAGGATACAAGTAACAAAGACACACTTAGATACTCATTTTTTTTTTCATTACCCTTTTTATGTATTACAATTAAGAGATTACCGAAGCTGCCTACACGGTTCTCTTTTAGTTTGGATTTTGTTTCCTCTGGCTCTTATTCTGAAAAAAAATATTAATTACAGTTATAAAAAAGAAAAGTCAGCAAATATGCCAAATTTGGTCTTCATGTAATATATGCCCACTTCATTGTGTCAAGATAGAAATCTGTGAATTCAGTGGTTTCCTAAAGGTTGAGCAAACTGGCTGCTTCACATCTCCACTCTTATGGAGTGATAAAGAGTTGTTACAATTCTGCCCAGAAATGGCCCAACTTCATTATCACACACAGGAAAGGATTTAGTTGCACATTTTCTCTTCTTTGCCTGAAGGAAAAGTGATACCCCTGATAACCAAAGGACATTATTAAAAACTAGTTTCACAAAAAGGCTATTGATAACTAAATTCTTTCTCTGGACGAAAGCCAAATTTGGCATGTAGTTAAGCAGAGTGTGCCTGACACAGGGGGGATTTTGTATTGCTGGCTTTTGTTAAATGAAGGGCTATTTTATTTTAAGGGAACAGTTCGTAGGATTTGTGGAAGGTTGGTATTTAAGACATTTTTATTTTCCCAATGTATTACCATGCCTTTTGTGAATACTGAGTGCCTCACTTCCAGATTTTCTGCTACAGTTTCTGGGAGAAATATCTGGATATAATTATTCATCTATGGTACATTTTGCAGTTGACCACAGTAGTTAGGTTCATGGAAAAAGTCTTAAATTTAATCAAGGCCAGGACCTCTAAATGTAACACTTATTTAAAAGCATATCCTGATGATAGTAAATAAAACATCAAATGTACATTTGAGCACTGTCTTTTGGGCTCTGAAGAGCTGTCTCTCTTCCTTCTTTCATTCTTTTTCAAACCACATTAAAGCAAGTACTGAACCAACATGGGTTCAAATCCTACACCTGAGATTGACAGCTATGTAAATTGATAGAAGCTTCTGGAATTTTTTATTCCATAATTTAATATCTGCAAGAAGACAACAGTGGAACCTTATTCTGATGTTTGTCGTGAGAATAAAATGAATAAACATGTATGTATGTTAAATAGTCCCTACCCCATAATAACTTAACATATGTAGCTAATATTATATATGGTGTTGCTATGAATGAAAAATCACATACGACCTAGTTTTAAATCTAGGCAAGTCTTGTTTCCTCTTACCTTAGATGAATCAAATCCCCACACAGTGCCTCAGTTTATTAATGAAATAGTTTTCAGACTCCATTTCCTCTTGAATAACAGAAAAGACTGTATACATACATACATACATACATACATACATACAAAAATACATACATATATGCAAACTAGCTATAGACCTGAATGGCATGAAGCAGACAAATCTACAAAGATGGAACTGCTTCTAGAATATGTCCCTTTCCACCTTCACACCCTCACATCCAGCCTTTTTACACCTTCCATTGTCTTCATAGATTTTTTTGAAAGTATTCCACTTATTAGACCGAATGCAAGATAAATAGGAAGAGTTCATTGGTATGATGACCTCAGCTAAGTTAATTTTGTGGTAGGCACAACACCTGGTGCTTACAGTAGATGTGTTATGGTAGAAATTGAGAGATTGAGGTAGGAGATCTCAAAATGTCTTCATGGCTTTGTTAATATGCATGCATATACCTGTGATACACACATACATACACACACACACACACACACACAAACACACACACACACACAGAGAGAGAGAGAGAGAGAGAGAGAGAGAGAGAGAGAGACTATCCTATTAATCCGAAGAGAGAGAGCTTATGAAGATGCTTTGTACTAAGGCCAGAAGTAGAGACCTACATGAAGATTTAGCAGGTGAAAGCCACCAAACAATGCATTCCCAGACTTATTTCTCTCTTTAGATAAATGGAGCTGATATGGGTGTGTGAGAGAGTGAATGGGATAATATTCAACTAATGCCAATCAAAACAACAACAAAAAACCTTTAAGGTCCATCAAACCAATTTAGAGACATGCTACAATGAATCAAAGAACAAAGAACAGGATAATCCAGGCAATTAATTGAATCTGACAAAAATAAGAAAAGGGAAAATTTTAGATAAAAGAAGAAAAACTGTAACTGAAAATTGGAAGTGGAAAACGAGCCACATGGATAGCCAGAAAGCTCATGGAGCAGAAATGTTTAAAGCACTCAGTCTGCTTTCTTAGTTAAGAGTCTTACTTGGGTCAGGCTTTCAGAAACTATTTGGTAATTTCATATCATCCAAAAGGAATTACTATTAAGTTGAAAAATGTAATAATCAGTTCTTAATGGAGTGTGGGGTTTAAGAGAATGGTTTTTTTGTTGTTGTTTTGTTTTGTTTTTTATTTATTGTTTTGCATGGTGCTTCTGTGAAACCTTTTAAATAAAAAAATCTGAGGGAATGACTGAAGCATCGATGAAATCAGAGCTCAGAATCAAGGGCATTCCTTAAACTTGAGCCTTGTCTGTTTAAAGATTTATGAGATGCCACAGTCAGAGATAATAGGCACTTCCATGTTGCTGCAAGTTGGGAACTCTCAGGGTTACTACACGAGGCAGAAGCAGAGTGTTTGTGGCTTGTTCATCTTACTTGATCTACTCTGTGTTGTTGGATGGAGGGCTCCCAACATCCCTCTCTTCAGTAGGAAACCAACCACAGAAACCACACTGCTTAGCAGCCCACAGTCTCCTAGTCCTAAGGTTACTTCCGGTGATTCTATTTCTGAACTGAAGATTGGTCCAAAGGGAACAGTGCTTTGGAATAATAGGACACGCCCGGGATGACTTTGTTGATGCTCCTTCCCAATCAAGACCCAGTCAAGGTCAAGGAAACAGACTTGCCTTTCGAGAGAGGTGAAAAAGACTCAAGTCAAATACTTATATTTCTGACCAGATCAAAGAATAAATAAAACTTTGATCAGTGGGGAACGGTTTATTTTTCTAAAGAACTTACAGTACATTTACTTACATTTAAATAATTTTTCTAATATGGAACACTAACATTTTCCATTTATAAAAATCATTCTTATGAATGGCTCATCTAGAAACACATGCTTTTCGGATTTGAATGGTTACTATTGACACTTCATTCTCTGCTCATAAAAACACCAACAGTGTCATAAGATACATTAGAAGAAAAGTACTTAGTACATAAATATTATTTAATTATTATAATGAACCTCTCTCCATAATTCACCTTATAGAGAAAATCAAAATGCCAGGCCAGATTTGCCAGTGTGTCTGGATAAAACAATTTATTTAAATTACCAGAGTGACCAGCTGAGTTAATTCTCAAATGTCTATGGTGAATGGATTCTAATTGGTAGCCTCTATAAGTGCTTTCATTTTTTTTCAAGATTGTAGTGTCCATAGAAATGAAAGTGATTGAGAAAGCTTCCATTGTAGGAGAGCAGTTGTCCAGGGGCTCTAGTGAATGAACCCAGGTCCCACTAGCCAGAGTAGATTTCTAGGAGATTAACTTTTTTTGTAACCCAGTGTTGCTCACTAATACACCTAAGGCTGAAACTGAAAATCAGTGCTCCATATTCCTGGGTCTTATTAAAAAGCTTATTCCTTTAGTAGGAAGAGTAGAAGGTGCCATTCATTAGCTGACTCCATGGTATTTAACTTGAACACTTGTCTTGAGCCATTGAAGCAATGCAGAAGCTCCCCTTTATGGGAGGCTTTTTATCTAGGTCCTTCTGTGGCAACGCAATGCTGTTCACACTCTACCTACCACTGTCTGAAACTCAGAACTTGCTTCTGGTTCACATGACTGTACTATGGTTTTGCTTGTCTAGTCAATCATTAATAATGCCAAGATGGGAGTATTGAATCTTCATTCTTTCTGCAAGATGCTTCTTAGATCCTTGCCTATTCCCACTTGAAATGCATTGGCAACTCAGTCCCCACTGTTGCTAAGTAAAATAGACAGATATAAAGCAAGATTCCCACAATGGAGGCCATCACCAAGACTTTACCTGGCAGAAGCTGTGGAGAAAGTAGATGCTCACAGTCATTATTTTCACTGTGAAACTGAAAGGAACCATAAATATATCCTCTTTGATTATTTCATTTAAGGTAAATTGCTGGACATTTAGACAAGAAGAAGGGAGTAATTTACCCAGTATCTCTGAAAGTGCTGTGGTCTCCACATATCCACTTTCTTTTAGAAGTAAAACTCTCTATTGCTTTTAAGCAATAGTCTGTGGCCACTCAGCCAGTGATTGTGTTATCACATCTTGTTTGGTAGACAAATGTGACCTTACAATATATGTATTACCAACATGATGAGAGAAGGGTTCTTGATGGAATTCACAGTTTTCCTTAGAGAATATACAAGTGTCACTGTAGTGTCAAGGTAACAACATTTAGAAATAAGGTGTGAACCTCAAGGAACCCTGACCTAAACTATCATCCTTGTCCCAACACTTAGAACATAGTAGCTACTCAATCAAAACCTTAAGAACCAAGTTGATGCTACAAGTTGGCCCCAGAGTTCCAAATGCCACACCACCTTCTTTTTCCCATTGTGTCATCTACTCTTTCCTGTCAATACAGCACTCATTTCTCAGGAGACAAGTAATGATTGATCGTACTTCCCCAGCATGAGATTAATTACTGCCACCACTGACTCCTGACCACATCAGTCTCTGACAGTGTGCAAAGATAAAAGGGGAAGCAGCCATTTGAAAGGAAGTCATTATGGTCCCTCTTGGCTCCATGTGATCACATTCATATCAGGATGGGAGATAACTTTGAAACTGCTTGTACTGTGCTGAGAACCAGTGTTCCAGGCAGGGCCTGCAAAGATGAAAGTCTCCTCCTGCCTTCAAAGCCTTTTTGCCCCACTGTGCCTTTCAAAGGCACCCACTGCTCATGCATAGGCTCTCCTGGAAACAATGGGTGCCAGTGACCCTCTCCTTATGAAATAAAGCAACTGGGGAGGAAAACGAGCTGGGTCCTGGCAGGAGAGAGATTTTGCCTTGTCAATCAGAACTTGCAGCCTGGACCCATGCTGAACATGTTGGAGCTACCTACTTCATTGCTCGCTGCAGGCCATTCCCAGGTTAGAAGGACAGCTCAAGGGCTTTGTAGGCTAACCACTGACTTGTTTCAATTTCAGACATGCAACGGCTCCACTTCGCTTTAAAATCCAGGCTATTCCATGTAGTCATTTTGGCTTTTAATTTTTCCTAAGAAACACCTACTCAGTTAACACACTGCAGGCTTGTTCTACCTATAAGAACTTTGCCCCAATGCAGAGAGTGATTGGATTGTATAAAGCTTCAAAGGGACTCTCCCACATACCTCGAAGGAGAAGGTCCCTTTTAGACAAGGCCAGCAGTTGGAGAGGTAATAGCTCTCTCTTGTTGCAAACAGGGAGTCCCACACAATCTCTGTCTGATTTGTGTGCATAAAATGAGTTGCTTCCTACATTCAGAACTCTGGGGAGATGACAGAAGTTTCTAGCCTTGGAATAAAGACTGATCAGGGTTGCTGATACCCTGATATTTCCTTTACGTTCTAGAGTGGGTTGGGCTAGACAGGAATATTTACTTTTTAACACATCGTCTTAGAGCCAAAATAAAAGCACAATGCTTGTGCAATGGGGGTTCTTCTTCTTCTTCTTCTTCTTCTTCTTCTTCTTCTTCTTCTTCTTCTTCTTCTTCTTTTTCTTCTTTTCATAAAACAACAATACAATAGGGGTTATTTGCTCTATTATAGAGATGCCAAGAGGAAAGAAACAAGGCGTTGACCAGTCCAATTTCTTAGCTTCTAAGGTTAATTAGGCCTCCTGCATTATGTCTAATCACATTGTGGTATACACAAGGCTGTGACCTCAAACAAACATATGAATTGTGTGCCTCTTTGGTCATGTTATTCCTGGCCTTCCAGGCAAGTCCTCCTGATCCCCTGTGGTGGCAGACACTGTCACTCTTTCTGGGGAACAGTCAAAATCAGCTCAGGATGCTATGCACACCTGCAGAGGTCTTGAAATATTGGTTTCCTTTGACATCACCAATTTTCTTAGCTTTATTAGCAAAGATTTTCAATTATCTAATGTCCTCTGAAACCAGTCACGAACATGCTGTTAGTCTAGTCAAACTACAATTTATCAGAAGTTCCCCTACAGATGGGTTAAATAAGGAGACATTGTCCTTGTGCTTATACTCAGCTCTTTGGAAGAACTGAGTGCTGAGAATTGATGTGTAATATATTGTAGGTAGTGACTACCTGGGAATGATATAAGAGCAACATAGAATATGCTTAATCTCCACTGTATATACTGAACACAGATAGTTTATCAGAAACTATGCTAGGCATTTACTTCAAATTCCTTTTGACTTTCCCAACATTAAAAATGAAGCAATATGACCAAAGCCACATGACTTCTGCTTGATGGTTGATGTGGACACTGGTTGGCTTGGCTTGACCTAAGGCAACTTTCTTCCTCTTGTTATTGATCACCCCCATGATCATGTGACAGTCATCTATAGTTGTGTGCATGAAAGTACTGTACTCTGAACACACAAATCCACACAACAATCTGTTTATTATTTATTAGAAGCCAAGGGAATTTTTCTAACAAAATAAAAAGTTTTTTTTTTAAAGGCATGTTTTCTTGGACTAGTAGAAGACTTTATAGCATAATCTTATTTTCTTTATGTACCAGCTAATAAAATAGTAGCACTGTTACCACAGTGCTTTGGGTTTGTGTTTGCTCCTCTATGAGTGCCTCAGGAGAGAAGACATAGTCATACTCAGTGGATAATGTAGACCAAGCCATTGCTGAACTGTCTGCCTAGTACAAAGCAATGAACTGCTACAAGCCAATTAAGGCAGCTCCTTTGTATGCTTCATATTCAAAATACTTGTGTGTGTGTGTGTGTTCACATTCTTGTTGGGGTGATGATGATGTGTGTACTTGGAAGCCAAAGGGTAACACAACCAAAGGCTATCTTTCTCCCCATCCCTTCTTTCCATCTTTTCCTTCCATCGCTTTCTTCCTTCCTTCCTTTCTTTTTACCTTGGAGCAGGATCTCTTTTTGGTTTGAAACCTGCCCAGTTGTATGTTGAGTATTAATGTGGAAAAATAAGGATCGGGAAAACAGATAGTCTAAATAGATATTTATTCAGGAAGAAATAGCTTGCAAAGAGACAGATGAACGCCAGCAGGTTCAAGTCTCAAGGATGCCTTTAGATGCCCTCTGTCTCCATACAAGGAAAAGAGAGCTCCAGGGTCCCTTCCCCAGACCTAGTTCCCCCAGGTCAGGTCTGCACCTGTCCCAACCCCCAATGGGCATGGTCAGTGCAACAGGTACAGACAGAGTGATTCTCTCACTACAGAGTGTTGAAAATATTTTTGTACTTATGAAATCAATATTATAATGGAATAAAATCATGTGGAAACAGCTTGGCAGTTAAGTATCTTTAGCTAGACAGAGCATGTCAATTTCACAATGAAGAAACTCCACTAATAATTTGAGGGAGTCCTCACCCAGGAACAGAGTTAAGGAAAAATATTTTAAAGCTAAGCCTTGCAAGAAGCAAATGTCTAAATTTATAAGCTTCTACAAATGCAAAAGGTGGAAGGGAGACTGAGAGATAGATAGAGAGAGAGAGAGAGAGAGAGAGAGAGAGAGAGAGAGAGAATATATAGCAGGAGTCCTTCCCTCATGATGATAGTAGAAATTTCTTACAAAACATGTACATGCTCCATACTCCAAGTTCCCTAGGACTCAAATTTGTCAGAGTGGAAATCATCTGACAGTTTCTTATATGCATCTAAAGGTAGATACATGAGTTAGGTTTTCTTTTTCCCTTGGGACAATTCTTCTCACAGGCTATATCTACCATGTGTGAAAAGTGTACCCAGATGTTAGCAAACGACTACATCATTGCCCTCTGTCAAAAACTGTTGTGGAGTTATGGCTTTACACATATGCCATGAATGAGATGCAGTCACAAAACCTGGTGCTGTTTACTCATAACGTACACCAGATCATTAGTAAGAACACAAGGCTGCTGACATCACTTATCTAATCATTGTACTGGACTCACAAAACATGCCTGGTATATACCACTTGATATCTTAGCTCACAAACTACAAGTCAATAGAGGAGTCGTTGGATGTGATTCAAACTAAATATGACCTAGTAGGTCATATTTTTTTTCCAATATAATTGAATGAGGTAGCAGAGAGTGAGAATCCAGATTTCTGGTTCTGTGGTCCAATTCTGCAACTGTTTTGTAAGGATATATTCTATCTGGTAGCTGACTGAAGATTGATGTAAAGCAATAAAAGACACAGGGAGGTCCTTGACTGAGGAAGAGAGTAGGAACACTGTCATATGTGTCCCAAAGGAACTCCTGGCCCAGGTTGTTTAAAATCTCACTAATTTGACACAAAGAAAGCACCAGACTGGGGAGCTTCCAAGCTGACTTGTCTCTTTTGTTTTAATTAATGTTGTAAACAGAAACCCTCAGGTATGTCATCTAATGTCCTCCCAGGAGTCCAGACTTCTTGGTTCACGTCTGATGTTTGCCCATTTTTCAAGATCCCAAAGAACTTTACATTGTTTTTCTAAGGAACAGCCTTTTACCACATTAAAGCTGGGCTGATGTTTCTTCTTTGATCTTTCAAGCAGTTCTGCAGTTTATATACCTGGAACTCAGTGTTGGTAATTTGGAAGTTCTGTCAGTATGTGTATAAGTTACAGGATTTTACTTCTCACATAACCACCCACCTTCTTCACTCTACTTCTCATGCTATCATGAGCAGTTCTACCTCTTGTTATCCTTATTTGGTCACCTATGATAAGACAAGAGTTAAAATTTCTCTTTTTTTTGGAATTTCCAGACTTTTCCAGTCTCCAGTGTATCATCAAATTCAGGGCAGAATTTCATCATGTTTGATGCCACTCAGTGCTTACATGTGTTACTCTAAAACTATGAATAGATTCCAAGTTTATCTAGGCTGTCCCTTAAGGACATACTCATACCATTGTTTTGACACCATGTAGCTCTGCTCAAATATTATATACCATGTATTGGCCTTGATCCTACAGGTAGATCATAAATATAAAGGTTGGCACTTTCTCTCCCAGTGTTCAGAGAACAGAACTCACAGCTTTAATGTTCAATGTCACTTCAGTACATTGAAGTATTCTGATATGTAGAGTTTAGGGTTGTGGGTGCCATAGAAACAGGGGCTTCTATGAGCTCTACTCATTTCACATCAGTCACTCTTCTATAACTCTTTCTCCCCCTGCAGTGACACCAAAATAGCATCAGAACATTGTCAAGTGTGTCCTCGGAGGAAGGCCTCTTCACTGATAACCACTGATTATATTATACATGTTACATATATACAAACACATATACACACATACATGCTAACAACCACAATAAAAGCACTAATGGACAGTGACTTAGAGATACCAGATGACACCAAGGGTATAGTGGTCACAAGACTCAGTTACACTTTTGCCTAGGAGCCAACCAGAGCCATGCTTCTCCTAGACACTGTCAGTTTATTATTTCTGAGTATGTACTCAGTATCAATGATACACATGTTTCCATAAAGCCTTTATAAACCTAAGAAGGCATAGTAGCCTTGGAAATGGATGATTGAGAAACATCTCACTGCTTTTCAGCTCTTAAATGCAGAAAAAGAATTAGCAAATACAAATGCTTTGCTAAAATTGTATTCCACTTTTGGTCAGCTGGGGAGAATTAGTTTGGAATAAACTTCAGAACAATTGTAAATGTGGAGTCAAAAGGAAAGAGAAAAGAGTTAGCCATTAATTTAAGAAAACAGGACTTGGGTGTTCATGAATCCAAGGGTTAGAGCCCAGAGAGGAGGCAACCTTCCCATCTGCCAGCTTTGCTTGCAACAGGTTCCTAAGAGGTGGAAGGAAGCTTGGCTCTCTGGGAGGTCCTCAGACTCCAGTGAGGAGAGGAAAATGAGCAAGCACTTCTAGAAAGGAAACAATTCTCAAGACGGTAACGTATCACATAGCTGAAAAAGCACAAGGAGACCCTGGGGTGCACTTCTGGGTGGCAGATCATTGCTGCATCTGAAATTTCTTTTGTTTCCTGTACACACACATACGAAAGGGAGTGGGAATGGAGACCTGGCCGAAAAAGAGAAAAGGAAGGAGGAATGAGCAACAAAATCCCTGCTCAGGTTATTAATGGAGTGGGCTTGGATTTCATGAATCTTACTCTGCCTGTGACATGAACAATTGATCATTTACAATGTCACCCAGGCAACCAGCAATTAGGACACACTTTATACAAGTGGGGCAGGGCATGGTCCCAAGGTCAAGCATCTAGATCACAGGCAGTTCCTAAAGAAGGGAACAGAACACAGAGAACGTTTATTTCCTGTCTATCACATCTCCCCCATCCTCTCCTTCCCCACTATGTCATCCTCTTTCTTTTTCCTTGATCAAGAGCTCAGAAGTCACAACACTTCCAGTTCTGACAATGAAAGTCTATGTCTACCTGTGTCCGGATACATTCAAATAGTATTTCAAGGCTCCTATGATCATATATTTATCTGTGGTGGATGCTCACACTTATCTCAGTCTTCCCAAAATCTTACCACCTCTCATATCACAGGATCTTTCCAATGTGATCTAATTGCATGTTCTATAACCTGGTTATGAATAAACATAAACAAATATTGCTGAGTGGAGCCCAAAGCTCAAAGGGATAAAACCTGACATTAGTTGATGATTTTATTGTTCACACATCTTGTTACCTTCCAGGTATCATCTAGCCATTGATCTCTTACTAAGAAACATAAACAAAAGTAAAACTTACTGAAGGCCCATAGAGTGGCAGGAACTAATCAAAGGGTCTGCTCAAATAAAACCTAGAGTCAATTTAAAAAGGCAGATGTAGAAAGACAATGACAGCATAGTAAAATTGATAGTGAGATAATGATAAGCTTTGTTTAACATGTAAATGCATGCGGGAGGGGAAGTGGGACTCCTGATGAGATCAGCCAGCTCTGTATTCCACAAGAGTCTGGATTAAGACTAACAGTGGGAGGCAGAAGTGAAGAGTGGTTCTCAGCAGAAGCAACCAGCATGAGTACACAAGAAATAAAGGAAGAGACTTCATTTTGCAAGAGAGAAGCAGGTCAACATGGCCATGGCGCTAAGCAGTAGTGTGGGTACTATGAGACATAACTAAAATGTTAAGCACAATGGCAAGATGTATGCCTTTTAAGGAGAGGAGAATCTGTCCCAAAGTCAACCCAGGGACATAAATCCTTGGATGTTTTTAAGAGATGCCTTGTGCAGATATGAATTACAGAAAGTTATTCTGCCTTATAAATTATGTGCCATTGACAACAGGCACACAAATACTAACCTCACCTGTAACCCCAATGCTATAGAATCAGACACAGGAGAATTACAAGTTTGAGAACAGTAGGGAAGTAGGGACATAGTGTCATGGATATGTGAGTGAGTGAATAAATGAATGAACCAATGAATAATCGAATGAATGCATGATAAAAAAAAATACCCATCTGACAGAACAGGTTTAGCAAGTAACAGCAATAGACCCATAGGGAGAATAAAGCACATGGTGTCTAACTCCAAAGACCCTTTCCTCTCACACATGGCTCCCTCTAAGGAGTCTGTTTAATGTGTTAACTCTTCACTATTACAAGCAAATTTCTTGGAGATAGCTAATGAAAAGCTCCATTCCCAAGCACAACTTGGGAAGGACAGCAGGACTCCAGGTAAGGTGTAGCAGAGCAGATGAAATCTAAGCCACTGGCAGATGCTTCACTAACACGATGCCCATGGCTTTCATCCAAGTGTTCAGGAAGCGCTGTTCTCCTTTGATCTCTTCCTTCTCACAGTCAAGAAATCCAGATACTAAGTTTGCAATTTTTCTTCCCTTTATTTCCTTCTATTTGCCTAAGTAATCCCTTACTCTGCTTGTGGCTAGTCACTTTCAAATAACTTTTACAGCTTGTAACATCATTTCCTCTGAGTTGTCATTCAGCCAAGCTAGATACACATTTAACCATTATAATCTTTCTTCCTAAGCCATTCCCTCCATTCCCTTAATCATTATTGTAGCTTTTGTCTGGCCTAACTCCAAATTGTCTACATTTTGAAAAAGCCCATGGAAGCAGAAGATACCACATACTTACTAATAATTCTACTTATACATCATGTATTATCACTATTTTTAAGCCCCTTTGTTTACTTGGTACTTGTTTTTTGTTTTTGTTTTTTTGTTTTTTTTTTTTTTAGTTTTTATTTTGCATAAAATGAACATAATATCTTTTCAGAAGCCTGCCTAATTCTTCTGTTTCATCTCTTCAAAGAGGCTCTGATGCCACTTAGTCTTTTCTATCCCAGTGCATAATGAGGGCAGACAATGAACGGTAAGCACAATTAAAATACTATATTACAGTAATGATCTGGTTTGGTGAACTATTTTCATAGCTAGAAAAAGATGTGTTACATTTGCTTATGCTGCATTTATTTATAAGTAAAGATGAGTTGCTGTTTCACCTTGCCTGCCTAAGGAATCCTGACTGGTCTAATAAAGAGCTGAATGACCAATTGCTGGGCAGGAGAGGGATATGTGGGGCTGACAGGCAGAAAGAATAAGTAGAAGGAGAAATCAGGGCTCAAGAGAGGATGGAGAAAGAGAGGAAGATGCCTAGGGCCAGCCAGCCAAGCAGCCACCAGTCAGGCAGACACTGAGAAGGACAGAAAGAATGAAAGAAAGGTAAAAATCCCTGTGGCAAAACATAGATGAAGAGAAACAGGCTAATTTAAAAGAGCTAGTGGGATAAGCATAAGATAAGGTCAAGCATTTGTAATTAATAATAAGTCTCCATGTCATGATTTGGGAACTGGTTGATGGCTCAGAAGAAAGCCTACTGCACTATGGTTCTCAAATTAGTTGGGTAGTACATATTTTATTTATTTATTTATTTGGTTACTATACTGTTTTTAAGGCTGCAGGAAGATATGGAGAGACTAAAAATAAAATTTATCTGCAAGATGCTTCTCAGTGGAATACATTTATGATATTCTTATAGAGCTTATTTTCAGCTCTTTAAAAATAATTGACTATGTAATTAGAGAGATAGATCATATTGGTATAGAACACATATAGAGATAAATACTGCTTTTTATAACTTCTACTAGCATAGATTGTTGAAAGGCACAGAACAAAACTCATTGGATATTTTAACTCTTAGTCTGGCTCTCACTCTATGCAATTTCCCAAATGAGATATCAAATACACTACATACTTTACTATTAATTGTTATTTACTTTACTATTACCAAAACCTTTCTACTTCCATCATTTATTTATATTAGTATTATAATTTGAGTCTATAAGAAGAAGTAATATTCTATCACACATGTTAGGGAGCATACAGCACAAATACCAATTTTCTGGTGTTTGCCCCCACTCTCTGTCTCTCTCTTTCTCTCTCTCTCTCTCTTTCTTCTTTCTTTTGACTGAGTTCCACTATGTAGCCCTATTGATACTAGGACTTGTTATTTAAACCAGGGTAGCCTGGAACTCACACAGATGCACCCTGTTTTTTAGTAAGTTGATTGATATACTGATTTCATTGTATGATATCTTAATTGTTATTATTTTAAATAAATTATTTATGAACCACTCATACCTAAATGAAGTGTTTTACTGGTAAAGAAGATATAGAAATGGATCAGGAACCTACTTGAAGTTGGACTTGCACAGTGGCATAAATGGGTTCCCCAGAGGTTCTGCTGACAGATTGTAAGCCAGGCCACTTATTGGTTTAAAATATGGGTAAGGACTTTATATTCCCTGCTTAAGTGTACCTAGTCTGAAAAATATGAAGCTATGTCAACATGCAGTTTGCACAGGTATTTGTTAACAACACATAAACCATTGAAGTTGTACAATGACAAGGACATTAGCCAAGTTGAGCCTGGTAGAGGAAGATAGAGCAGTAGAAAAGGTGAGTGATTCACCATGGAGGGACATCATATCACAACTGAATCTAATGGAGAATTACTTTTCCAGGCATACAGGGTTAGTAATGACAAATACAATTAATAGCTATACTTTATTGAGTAATTACTATGTTTGAGGAACTATTCTAGGAATTTGAAACATAAACACTTATTAGTTTTCTTCTAAAAAACATAATGAAAATAGTAATCTATTTTTCTCATTGAATATATGGAAGTACAAGACTTTATGCATGTTGTATATG
The DNA here is from genome assembly GCF_943737965.1 of Phodopus roborovskii. Classification (NCBI taxonomy): domain Eukaryota; kingdom Metazoa; phylum Chordata; class Mammalia; order Rodentia; family Cricetidae; genus Phodopus; species Phodopus roborovskii. The sequence continues at coordinate 10,452,664 of NW_026126515.1, read as the reverse complement.
TCCAAGTATAAAACAATATATTCATTATTGTAATGTGGTAGATCAAAGATGATGGGTGCTTATAAGAAATATTGGTAGACAAGAATAAAAGCAAAAGGAATGGGAACTTGTGTGGCTTTACATATGTGATTCTCCTGTAGGTTGTGATCACATTTAGAATTACTTTGCTATAAACTTCCCTAAAATTACTATGTACAAATTATTTAGGAAATATAATCACAGGAGTACACAATTCTGATAATTTGGATATGAAAGTATCCTAAGTGGAGACTTGGATGGGGGGCAATGAAATTGAATGGAACCAGGTTCTTTGGTTTAATTTTGCTTTTAGAACAGGAGTGCCCCTCCTACATTTATAGGATAAAGGATGCTACTGAAGACATCTGCAATGAATGAGGGCATCATAGGATACAAGAAAAACAAAAAACAAACAAACAAAAACTCTGGGAAAATAAAAAGGGGGAGTGATAATGAACAAACATTTCAAACAAAAGAATGAAGGGAGTTCCTTCCGATGAGAGCTGATGTGGGCAAGCATGGGGGTAGAAGAATCTGAAGAAATGAACAAGTAACATGTAAAACTTTGTGGCAAATGAATGGAAAGGGACTGAGCTGGGCAGTTGAAGGAGATGATGACAAAGAGTTGGAGTAGATTAAGGAACTGTTAAAGGACATAGGAACTCTTGAGCCCAAGTGAAAGCCAACATTGTCTTTAGTCACAGCATAGAATAAAAAGCCTTGACTTTCTACTCAGAGCCTTTCTAATCAGAGTGTCTCTGATTTCTTTTTCTGTAGCTCTCTGGCTAATCTTGTTAGAAGTGCAAGCAAATTTGAGAGGGAACTTTGAAAGAATTAGCATTCTACCAGGAGCCAATTCCAAGTTTAAGTTGGTTGGACCACTGTATTGTTTTGTTACTGATGGTTACAGGCAGGAACTCAGTATAAGGTTTTTCTTTTTTTTCTTTTCTTCTTTCTTTTGGAGTAAAGATGGAAGTAAATACCCTGTGTTCTTTTGAGGATCTGGAGCCTTCCTAAGGAAGTAAAAGGAGCCCTAAAGACTTTTTATTACCTCAAACAATTTTCATAGCAACAATGACATGATCAAGAGGATATTTCACTAATATTTATAGTATTGTGACCGCTACACAGAAGTATAATCCATCTCAAAAATCAAGAAGAATCTGCTAGATATTCTTTCCATCAAAATGATCCAAAAGTAGCATTTAAATGAAATAGGAAAAGGAAGACTCGCTGCCATTCATGAAGGAAGAAACCATCTGGATAAAGAATTGAAATAAGCTAAATCTGGAGGCATCAACTATGGAAACTACTACTCAACCAAGCTTGGATGGAGAGACCTATTATTATTACTATTAATAACAACCATGATATGAAATTAATTTAACCCTAAAACAGGAGGCATAATTAGCAGCATAGGCATGAAAATCTCATAATCACCCAAGCTTCAGCTGTGCTTGGGCAGCAAGAGTGGGGAGAATCAGCAAAAAGAATTACAATTAAAAAGAAATTGACATCTATGAATTGAATTGGATACATTATCTCTAGCTTCTGGTTCAGAGTTCTTATTATAAAATTAAATAGAGAGGCTAATTATACTGCAGGAAACATTCCAACTTTATAGTCTCTACCAGGAGAGAAGAAAGACCAAAGCTAAGCATGAGAAAACAGAGAGAACAGGAAGGCTTCAAAGGATAGATTTCCAGCTACCAGAGTTCTACTAAAGAGCACATGGATATAAGCCAAACTCTACATTAAGACATTTCTTCGTATTTAATACATGACAGTTATCAAATGTACTGGTATGACATTCATGACAATCACCTAATCTGTTCACTATGTGTGGTCCCTCTTAATTTAGCACAGTTGAAAGTGTTATGCAAAATGACAGCAAGTTTACCTTATGAAGATATTTGCATCCTTGCACACATGTAGAATTGATTTAGATTTGTGTTCCTAATTTTAACAGAGGAAATCTGAATCTTTGGCATATCATGAAGGCAGTGATTGAAAGGCATCTCTTAGGAGAGGATATAGTCCATGCCATCTAATCTACCTATGGAAATTTTCAACAAAACAGTTCCACAGATTTTTGTCACAACAAAGAAATTAACATTCTTTTTATTTAGCCCTTTATCTTTATCTTTATCTAGCCCTTGTCTCAGCCAATGTTCTATTGCTGTGAAGAGACACCATGACCATAGCAACTATTGTAAAGGAAGGCATTTCATTGGGGCTGGCTTCCAGGTTCAGAGGTTTGGTTCTTTACCTGCATGGTTGGGAGTATGACTGTGTGCTGGCAGACATGAGAATTATATATCCAGTTCTATAGTGAGATATTCACTCTGTTAGCACTTGTAGCACTGACCACGCCCATTGTGGGTGAGAACAGGGGCAAATGTGACCTGGGGGAACTAGGTGTGGGGAAGGTACCTGCAAGTGTGCTCTTTCTTGCTGGATGGAGACAGGGCAACTGGAGAGGCATCCTTGGGATGAGGAACCTGCTGGCGTTCATCTGTCTTTGTTATTTCTCCCTGAATAAACATCTATTCAGCCTATTTGTTTTCCCCAATCTTTGTTATTCCACTATACAGGTCTACAGACAGCAGGGAAAAAGAAAACTTGTCCTAGTTTGAACATTTGAAACACCAAAGTTCACCGCTAGTGACACACTTCCTCCAACAGAACATGCATGACTCCTAATCTTTTTGTCAAGTAGTGCTACTCTCTGATTAGCAAGATTCCAAATATATGAGCCTATGAGGGACATTCCTATTCAAACCATCACACGCTTCAAGCATAGACTTATAATAACACTGGCCACTTGTCTTGGTCAGTCTGCTATATTTCCAGACACTGCAGCTACTGTGTGTGGACTGAACACAGGGCCTTGGCATAAGCTACTGTATTTGGTGGAACATTTTCTTGTCCAGATTCAATTTGAATGTGCTAGTTCCTACACTGCTTTCCTTGGAAGAGTATTTCCAGATCAGGAAACTAACTTATTCCCTTTTATGTTTTCCTAGATACCTGTCTTCCTTTGTTGGTTATGATTAATTGTAAAAATTGGCATAACCATGCATTTTCCTCCATTACAAGAAGCCTAATGAAGACAGCCTGCATACACCTGACTGATTTATCCTACTAATTTCCTCTAGAACCTTCAAATCAGCAGGCACTGGGCATTGTAAGCTGAGTAACAACTCAACTCCTTCATAATTCAATAACATAGAACTCCCTTGTAATAATATTAGGGCTCCAAAGATCACATTTTCAAGTACTGTCCCAGCTTATGGGCACAATCCAAAATATAAGTTTACCCAAATGTGAAAAGTTCCTGTAAGACAAATTCTTACCCCCACCACCTGGGTCTGTCTCTCGTCGGAGAGTTTGAAGAAAGGCTGAAGTCTTATTAAACAAGGCATCTTTCCTTTGGCCTCAGTTGCCATCTCTGATACTGTCCACAACAATGTGCTTTCACTGTATATTGCAAAGAAAATGTATCTGAATTTTAAAGGGATGTTAAGATAGTCAAAACTCTATTACACAGATGCCTCCTCAGATGAGTGCTAAACAAAGAAATACAGCTCATAGAAAACAAATATATAAACATAGAAGACAGATATATAGATATATAGATAGATAGATGATAAATAGATTTTAATTTCCTTTTTACAAAAACAAAATGATGATGGACGGTTCTGTTTCATTGCCTTCTATTTCTTTGTAATTATTACCATATATCTAGCTGAATGCTATATAACAACAAAAACTTAACGTGGGCATTCACCCTGAATCACTTGAAGTGAAAAATACGAATTTCCATTTGGCTACTAGAGTAAAAAAGGAACATTTTATAGGTGTTTTCTCTTCACTATATGATGTTTTTAGTATGGCTTTGGGAGTGAATTTTGTTATTTACTCACTTTCTTCTTCAAATATTTTTGTTTATTATAGAGCCTCCAGAAACCTTTGCTTTCTGGTTAAAAATGTTTGATAGAAATTATTCCCAATAGAAATAGGCTTGAAATAATCTCCACCATCTCTACTCAGGTTTCTCTGTATCTTTCCGTTCATAGTTTTCCACTCTCTCCTCTCTGCTTTGTTGGCTATAACCTTTAGCTCATACCTAGTGTAATTACTTGACCACACCTTTTTCTATGCAAATCCATATACATTAGCATTAATTTGCGGAGGTGTTGTAGGAATTCATCATTGGTCCCTAGAATATGCTTTTCTCTTTAGGGGAGGATGTACAGGCAATTATTTTTTTTTCTCCAGCACCTATGAAAAGTATCCAACAAAAACTATCTCCAGTATCCAATGAAAAGCAAATTCAAAAACATTGCAGGGAGCCAAGAAGCAAATGAACAGATCACCAAACACTGAGGGAGCTCAGAGAAACACAAACACACTGGTTGTATACAATTCCAAAACTGCAAATATAATCCTTGGTATTCTAGAAATTACAAGTATCTACTGAGAGATAGAAGAGCACATATTCATTTCTGGATGCAAAAAGTTTAAAGTTCTTATTTCACTCATGCTATATGTGATGTGGTCAAGGAATACATATTATGGCAAAAGCAAAATAAAATAAAACCTATTAATGGAATAGAAAAAGAGCTGAACATCTGGAGAGATGGTTCATAAATTGGATGACATGAGTTTGGATCCCCAGAACTTGAATAAAATCAAGACACAGTAGTGTACATGTCTATGATTCCAGTGTACATCTACAAGGAGATGAGAGACAAAAATAGGACTACTTATGTAAATTCTGGGAGAAGCTTGCCTGCAAGTGTGATACCAGAGATGAACAAGAGAGATCAAGTCTCAATTGAGGTACCTGGAAAGGCTGGCACCTAAAATTGTCCTTTGACTTCCACACAAATGTCATTCGTGTGTGCACATAAGCATATGCACAAAGTCAGAGAGAGATGGGATAGAAGAAGAGGAGGATGAAGGGTTGTAGGAGGTAGAGGAAGAGAAGAAAAAAGAAAATGTTTCAGTGAATAAAGGGAGTTTATGGCACTAATAATTTTTCCTAGAATTGTACATAGATGACAAATCTTAATGAATATTGCATACATACATAACACTCAGTTTAGATCTTTATTGCATCTCACTGTTAAACTCAAAATTTTGTTTTTATATAAATTTATTTCATCTACATGCTCGTGTGTGTGTGTTTGTGTGTGTGATGTATTTAGTAACAATTCAGCTGAACAGAACTCAGGATGTCAGTAGTCTTGCTAAAGTGCAAAAACCTATAGTTACATATACATGTTGTGTTTAGAGGACAACAGCATACAGTCCTCAAGATATAGGTTGTAGATATGAACTTCAAGTTTGCTGATGGGGTGGTGAGATTTCAGAGAGAAAGGAAAGTAAAATATGTTCTAGGAATTGGGCTCCAAACTGTTGTCAACAATTACATCATCGGATGCCCAAAAAAAAAAAAAAAAAAAAAAAAAAAAAACTGGACAAACGCTTTCAAGTTGAATATTTCTGCACTGGAGGTCTCTGCCAGGAGAACTAGCAACAAATGATGAAGGTGAACTTCTGTTAGGCAATGTCTTGGCAATTTCCCTTACACTTTCTCAGGTAGTCAGAGGATGGTACCTATCTTCAGAAGGTAGAGTAACTAAGGTGAGGTAAAGTTCAGCAATCATCAAACAGAAAAAAGAGCCTGGGAAGTTGCCAGCTTGTGTAGTAAGGCAGAATAGGACAGCAGCTGTGAGGTAGAGGGCACCCAGAGGGGAGCAGAAAATACACCAATGCAGCACCAGGCAGAGAGCAATGGAAATGACAGGTTTTCTGTGTATTCTTTTGAAAAGACTTTTATGTATGTGTTAGCTGTGACACTGAGAGGTGGTAAGAGAAAGAGAGAGAGAGAGGCTAATGAGATAATGAAGGTGCTCATTAACAAAGAGCTTCAGAAAAAAAGAAAGATGATCATAACATCAGAATAGTACCCAGGGACAAGCATTTATTCCATTTTCTTCACAGCAGCTACCTCGGTGCCTAGAATAGTAACTGATGCCTTCTCTAGACAGTAAATATTTGTAAAACAAATCAGTTCATGTGTGATCTTATATTGTTCTCAGGAAATGATACTACAAAGCCATAATAATGTAAACTCTGAATACCGACTTAACTAAATAATGTGATAGAGGTTTACTAGAAAATTGAAGAGTGAGGAAGTATATGTGCTTGGGCAGGAGAAAGAGACAAATCTCTGGCACTATACTGCAGAGAAATGAGTAGTTAATATGTTGAGAAAGTTATGAAACAGAAACATGGTGTATTATTAAGAGGAAAAATCTGCAAATTTCCAGAAATCTGTAAGAGCAGACCAGAGGCATGTTGCATGTTGCTCTGCTCTGGCCTGCTGGTTGTTTGTTTGTTTGTTGAGGTCCTGTGACATTTCAATATCAGAAAAGATATATTAAATCCAGCTTTTATATATGAAAAGTTAGAGGTAGAACCATTAGCATCAAGGCAGAAGGCAGAAGTTCACTTTGCTGCTTCAAGGATTTCAATAGACCCTGATGACAAAAGGAAGTTTGCTAGTTGGGAGGCTCTTTCTGGTGGCCTAGAGCTGACAGAAGGGTCAGGGGCTTTATATATCTACTATTTTTCCATCACTTTGGATATGCATCACCCACCAGAAGGGGCTGGAGCTTGGGTGAATGAATTCTTTCGTCAGGGCCGTTCTCGATGATGGACTCAGGCCAGACCTATCAGCCAACATTCTAAGACTCTGAAAGAAGAAGGGAGCTTTTAATATTACTTCAGGGATAATGTGTGAGCTATTTACTGTGTGGATGTACTGTTTTGACATAAACAAAATTAAAATATGAAAATAACTTTCATGGCAGGGGGACGATGGGCATATTCAACGCTGTATTTTCAGATGCAAGCCACTTGGTAAAGAAAGAGTCTGTTGTCCAGAATAAATTCAAGAATATTGACTGGTTTTGTAATCCTCTAAAGGAAAGTTTTCTATTTCATTTTCTGTTTCCCAAAGTCAGACACTTTATGAGGTACTCCATATTTGTGGAATTAACTAATTTGTCTTCTTTTAATTATTTATTTCACCCAGCACCTTGACGAACTAGGCTTTCAATTAAAGATGCTATTCACTGGTTGAATTCAAATTCCATTTAAAATTGAAGCTATGTGGTACCTCAGTTATAAATCCCATGTCCTCCAAAGCTGAACTTCAGAAGTGCAACATTTTCTAAATCAGATTATAGAACTCTCTGCCTAGGCTAATGAATTGGCCTTTGTCTGTAGAAATACATGCTGAGATAGTGTTCTTATTATGGCCCATCTTCCCAGCCAGGCCTTATCATGTAGTCAACCTCAATAATCAAATATCATCCTTTGTTGGAATAAGCAATCATATACTGTTTTATATGACATATACATAAAATCACACACACACACACACACACACACACACACACACACACACACACACGGACATGCACACACACATTTCACAGGCTTGATATCAGCCAGGATATGGAGATAATTATATATAGGGAGTTTCAAAGCAAGGAACTTATTCCATCCTGTCTTTTGAATAAGTGATCATAAAAAACAATTGTATAGGTTATATCTTATTGATTCTTGCAGACAGAGTCTGAACAAAGACAAAAGAACATGTGCACAGATCACAGTACATATTATTTCAGATCTGAAAATAAAAATAATAATAAGGAAATACACAAACCCTCAAATAAAGGAGAACAACAATAACAACTCCTTGGAGGTCAGTTCTGTTTAGTAAAAACTATCAATTCTCTTTGTCCTTGTTCATTTATCCCTCATGCAAGCCCTTTTAAATGTCATGCCTTCCCCTTGCCAATAGATCACATACACTATCAGGATAGATAGTGTAGTAAGGTACTAATAATGATAATAATAATAATGAGAAATGGCCCCAGAGATATATTTCATGTGTCTTGCTCTCTCCTTGTCTTTCTTCAACAGCACAGTTTCCCAGCCAGTGGGGCATTAATCATTGGAACAGCAGCTCCAAGATAAAGGCTGGGTGAAATTTCATTGTACATTATAGAATGAGTTGTGGGTGCACAAGTATGTGTCTCTCTCGGTATCTGGAAGGAGGGTATGGAAAGGCAGAGCAAGAAAATCCTGTCATCTCATATATTTATACTGTTCAGGACTGCCAGGACCTGTTCCCCATTGTTACTGTGGATTAAAATCATTCTCGACCTTCTGCTTCCATTGGAGGTCAACTCACAGAAACCGGGATAAATATTGTGACATGTTAATATCTTTTTTTTTTTTACAACTGTCTTGGGAGTATACTGCAGAGTGAGGGATAGGAAGAGAGGCATCAGGAACCAGGGACAGGGACAGCATTGTCTGATGGGAAATTTTCTTTGCTAATTTTTCTTTGGATGTCTACTGTTGTGGGAGAATTGATTGCATTGTGAAATTCTGAGACTGTGCTAATAAAATTAACCTTGGATCAGGGGTGAAGCCAGTGACCTGTTGACAAGAATTAGTCATCAATAGTACAGAGGACCCAGGAAGAAGGATAGAGAGACAGGCAGGAAGGAGTAGGAAGGGACTTGGAGATTCTGAGATGGCTGGAGAGGTGCTCTCTTGCTGGGTCTCCAGCCAAAGAGGAAGGGCGGCTGGGATGCTTTTTTCCTTCTCTGATCTAGCAGATTTTCATCCCAACATCTGAATTCTGAGTACTGGTGAACAGAACAACTTAGATTAAAAACAACAATGTATTTCTTCACTTATTTGTTACTTTGAATAACTGAGATTTTCTGTCTTGAAGATTTCTTAACTATGTTTGGGGAGAGGATTTAGATAGGATGGGAAAAAGGTGTTGTGGTAGTCATGAAGCAGTTGGTAATATCTATAAGATCTTGCCCCATAAACAGAGCACATGTAATACGTCCTCTGGGAGCTTGTGCAGAATCTCTGGTGACACTCAATCCAAAATGAGTGGTTCAGGAGGACTACCAAGTGTGTTCTATGAGTACTAAACTAACAAGCATCACTTTCATACTATAAACATACACAAGTATCATATCTCCTCTCTTATCTTTTTCTCTGTCTTTCTTGTCCTTGTTCTCTCTGTGTCTCTGCTTTTCTATTTTACACAAGCACGTGTGCGCGTGCGCGCGCGCACACACACACACACACATACACACACACCGAGAGAGAGACACACAGAGAGAGAGAGAGAGAGAGAGAGAGAAAAGAGAGATTGAAGGGCTAACTAGAGTAAGAAGAGATCCCATTGAATTATGTATACAAGTCAATCAAATTATCATCAAGCAATTCTCTCTGTGACTGCTAGCCACTGAAAACAGGATGTATGTAATTCTCCTATCTTTTTAAACCAGAATGATAATGAGAAAATCAAAGAGAAACTTATTTCTCTATTTAGCTAACTGTAGCAGCTCTCTAGACACAAAGGCTTTAATTAGAAGGTTCAAAAGGCAAGACTTGTCATAAAAACATTCGTGTGTTTCTTATTTCTACAGTCATTCAAATAGGCACCAAAAAGATATGAAGCACATCCCACCCTCCTGCTGTCTTGTCACAGACAGAATGGAACTACGTGTGTTGAAGCCTGGCTACTGGTTACAGCTGCTGGAAGATTTTTTTACTCATGGTAGCAAAATAGGAAGTAAGGGATGTATTTTCAGAAACAAAGAACAAAAACCAATTCCTGGGTCTTGGTTTACATTAGAATTAATGATTCTTTTTGATAACCCAAGAAACATTTATTAGGTAGTGTATATTTTACATAGAAGTGCTCATTACTGGATGCTTTCAGACAAGCTTTAAGCAAATGGGTGAAATACATAAATTACACTATTATTATGTTAATTACATCAAATACATTCTGTTCATCTTTCTCAACTGAAGTCATCCAGTTAATAAAATGGATGTATAATTCTCTGAAGTGATTAAAGTGGATGATAATTCACTTGAGTATTGTAAAGACTCTGCAGGATAAAACTAGCTTTTGCCAAGTCTTGCTTAAAGTGGGACTTGACAGATAAGCCAACAAGAACATTCTTGCTAACTTGAGAGAGTTGATGTCTCTGGAATTCCTGGATTTGGGGTGGTGTGATTTTAATTGTGTAATTTATTTGCTTGTTTTTTTTTGTTTGATCTTTTGTTTTGTTTTGAGATCAGATCTTACTCTAAAGACCTGATGGTCTTGAAACTTGCAACATGTAATGTGTTGGTTTCACATTTGCTAACATCCTCTCATGTTTGCCTCCTTAGTGCTAGGATTACAGTTACCAAGGATTACATCACCAAGCCTGATTTGGATTCCTTATTTCCCCTACCCCATCCTTCTTTTGAGACAGAGTATCGTGTAGCCCAGGCTAGCCTCACACTCACTAGGTAGCCAAGTATGACCTCTGATTTTCCTGCTTCTACTTCCCAAGTGCTGGCAATGCAACTTTAAGCTACCAGTGCCTGGTTAGCTATAGTGCATAATAAGCGAGCAGTCTGTTATCTGTGGAATAGTCCTACTACTAGGATTACTTATACTCAAGTCAAGAAATCATGGAAAATAGCCAAGAGCTTCGACTGGCAATAGGCCTCTGAGAAACAGTGACAAATAAGCTTGACAGCCCAAGCTTTAAGTACTAAAACACATGTGTGCTTTCTTTAGAGGTTGTCTGGTAGAATGTTATCTATTCTTTTATTCCAACAATATTATTAGGATATGTTGAATACTATTCCAGGAAAAAACCAATTTTATATTTGTACAGACACACACACACACACACACACACACACATACACACGTACATAGAAAACCGTGTGAAATGAGAAGTTGAGTCAACTGAAGAAGTGGGAAGATGAAAGGGGCAAAGCAAAAACACAGGCATGATGGGAAGTTTTAAACACATCTAGGACTATTGAATGAGATACTCAGGGCACACAATTTAATGTAGTACCTTCAAAATTCAGCTTTTAACTTAATGATCCTTTTTTATGTAAGACTTTAAAATCAAAATTAATGGAAAGAATGATTACCCATAAAATCAATGTTTAAAATAAAGCAGCATATGAACCAATAATGGACTCACTTGCTTACTCAATCATAGGCCATAGGGTAAGGACTCTGGTTTTGGTATTGGTGAATAACCAGTTAGATTATTGAAAAAAAAAAAAACACCACAATCCTTAAAACTACTTGTGGGTAGCCACATGTGGGCATACAAGTGCTGAACCAATGCCCTCTTTCAGCTGTTCAGATGCTTTACCATATGATCTAGCGCTTTATCAGTAGTTTGGGTAGAAAATCTATCCTATCAATACTACAGCCCAATCAGATGGGAATTTCTAGCACCCTCATGGGGGATATTTAAGCATCCAGCCTGTCTGCTGTGAGAACTTCCTCAGAAGACCTTTTAAGATACTAGTCATCTCTCCAGGAAGTACCTGTCCCAGACTCAGAAAGTAATGTGCTGAGATGGGATGGAACGAAATCATGCTCCAGTATCTTCCCTGGGTCACATACACTGGCAACATACAAATCTTTAAGAGGCAGGCACACTGGCAGCATTTTCTCCTCAATTCTTTCTCTGTCTCTCTCATGTTCTCTCTGTGTGTCTCACTCTCTCCTTTATAAGGACTGTGCAGTTCCTGAGAGACACTGTCACTGGAGACTCTTACCAGAGAACAAGTACACTTGCCTCAAATTTCCTTCCCCTTAAATGATTCTCAGAAAGGGGAAGGAAAGTATCTCTGTGAGGGCAAGCAGAACACAGGAGATATTTCCTGGCTGGCAGCTAAAGTCTAATTAGACTGACAAATCTTCAGCGCCTTCCCCAGTTATAAAGCTTGGCAGGAAAGAAAGGAGCCTGGAGCCACACATTATGTAAGGCTGTTAATCAATATTAGCTGAGCCCTGATCCTAAAAATAAACTTTCCCGGGAGGTTTTGTTGTCTAGTGGTAAAAGGGAGGGATTAGAAACTGGATTCCTTGTTTTATTTCTACCAAGCTCATGCCATCAGGGAAAGGGGAGAGTGGACTAGAGGGGATAACTCTCTGAGCAAGCATAACCATTCTTGATACATGATATGGTCACAAGGTATTCCAGAGCTCATAGATCTGATTTGCATCCCAAGCTGAGAACAATGGATTATTCAAAGACTGTGGAAGATAGTTGGTTATCTATCTTGGGCCTCAAAAATCCCACTGATGATGTACATTGTGCATCTGCGTGCTCTGTGTTTTACTGAACATTCTGCAATCCCCAATCTTTCACCATGTTGATCTACTGAAATGTCAATGTCATATACTTCAACCTAACAGTTCCTCCACGTGTACTAACTGCTAAACTAAGCTGACCTCTATTCAAACATATGGACATCCCGGTAGACTTCTGTTTTCATTATGAGGTGAGAAAAGGTTCTAGTCATATTGGCTTATGTGGGTATAGACTAAACAGTGCTTATGCTCATGGAACCTTCAGGGTGCCTGGCTCAATGAGGGTATATGCATCTGGTGGAGTTTCTTATAGGTGCATATGGGATCCTAGTGCAAAATCTTTTACTGAACATGTATGGATGGCTTTCCACAATCAGATTTATTACTCACAATGTGACAGAAGGGAAGGTATGCTTATGTCACTTAGGCAGATAATGGAACAGTCTGAGAGAGATAACTGACTGACCCTTAGGCACACAGCTGAGTAACAGGAAGAAACAAGTCCCCAACTCAGAAGTTCTGATGACAAATCTCAGTCTTCACTTCACTGTACTGAAATCCCACTCAGAATAGTGTGGAGACAACTTGTTTAGTTTTAAGCTGTCACTATTAGTATCAAGTTTGAAGTGTGTTCCTAATCATCCAAAGTCTAAAACTGAGGAGCCAAAGGGAGGAATTTACACATAATGTACTGTTGCAATGTCTGAAAACTTAGCCCCTTCCTGGAACTTTCAAAGGTGGTTTCCATGCAATCATCACACTTCTAATCCAGGCTAAGCATCATGATTTTCTGACAGTTATCTGGTGGCACAGAGTCTGGGCAATGTCAAGGTGACTTTGCCTATGCCTAGGATACAAAAAGTAGGTTATGATCCACTTCTTGCTAACAGCTTATAAACAAAACAATTCCAAATGGCAACATGCACAGGACACAGTGAGCTGCTTCTTTGTTGATAACTGCTTATACTAGATGCCAAAGATAAGAGCATACACATTCTTTCTTTTTGCATCTATTTTCCTTTTGACCTACTCCTCTCTTCTAAGAATATATGGGCTGGAGAGATTAAAGGTAATGATATACTCTTGCTGCTCATATTTTCCTTCAGTCCTGAATGAGCCAAAACAACAACAACAACAAAAACTTGAATGTAGTCTGAAGTGAATGCTCTCATTTTAGAGTCAGGGTTAATGTAGCTACCTATCTGTATAGGTGATAGTAAAGGTCCCATGTGATCCTGAGGGGTGTAGTTTGATGGTAGAGCTCCTGCCTATTTCAAGCAAAGCTCTATGTTTGATCTCTATCACAGCACCCAAATGTTTCTATGTAATTATTTGGGGGTATTCCTAGATTATACTCACAGGGAGTTCAATTCAGTTCAGTCGTCTGAGTTCTCTCCCAGATGTAGGTGGTGAGCTTCATGCTGAGGTCCTCAAGTCCTGCAAATCTTATATGCGAATTCTGGCTTACACCATATCTCACAAGACCTGGACTTTCTTCCTGTCCAGGTGCACTAATTCTTTAAGGGCTAGTGTTATGACTATTTCAACTATGATAACACTCTAAATCATTCCATACATCAACCTCCCAGTACACACCACTACTCAAACTACATGGAGAGCCCTCTTGCTTTATCCAGGTTTTTGGCTTGATGATACAAGTAATTTAGATTTGTATTTTTTTAACTTTCTAAAATATGTGCCAGTGGGTTGATTTTATGATTCAGCATATTTTTAAAAGTCCATTTGTCTCTAAAGTTCAATTCTAAAATGAAACAAATATCCAAACTAAGTAAAGGCATGGCAGAGGAGTCTATTCTTGATGTCACAGACTTTTTCTGATTATTTTTTGCCTCAAGATCCTACCAAGGTCCTTCTGGGAGACCACTGCAAAATTTCTAACCTCTGCTCTGAACTATATTCACAGTTATCAATAGAAATAGCTCTGATCCCTGTTTGTTCAGTAGATTATTGTTTAACATACATATCAAATGAAAATAAATAATGATAAGTAAAACCCTGGCTGTCTGACTCTGCAGGACATACTTAGTGCAATTTTCTTGTTGACATGACAAAATACCTGAATAAGTGAGTTAAGAGAGGGTTGGTATATTTTTGGCTTAGAACTCCAATGTGTATCATGATGGGGAAGGAATAACAGCACAAGCATGAGGCAGCTGGTCACATGGCATCCACATTTGGGAAATAGGGGAAAATGAATGCTTGTGTTCAGCTTGCTGCCTTCATTTTATTCAGCCCAGAATTGGCTAGTGGGAAAATTCTTCACACATTTAGGGTGTGTTCTTCTGCAACAGTTAATCTAGAAAAGTATCCCTGATGGACATGCCTGGGGGTTTATAATCATAATTATCCTAAAATCGTCTTCAACTATTCCCTGATATTTGAAAAGGCCTGGAAATTTAAAGCAATAGGGTATGGTATATATAAATAACACAAGCCAAGACCAGGCCCATGATATAAGAAACTATGGCTTCTGCTTCATTCCCTTTCAAAAGATTGTCTGGGATCCTAGAGTGGAGGCACTCTGCCAAAGAAGCCACAGGGAAATTGTTGGTACTTCATGGACAGACACATAGTATGGCTGAGCCCAGGCTTTCCAAAGTTGATTCTTCCGGTACAAGGGATGTGAGGGAAGGAAGTCACTAGACTACAGTGGGCCCTGAGTGGACGCCAGTCAACTTCATTAGCAGAAGTAGAATTACCTGGATGAAACCTACATCAATGTCTGACTTTGTAAATTACGATGTCTAATGACAAAGTTGTTTGTAGTTGTAGAGTTAAGGGAGATATTTCACTTTCAGCAATAGTTATTTAAACATCCTGTTATCTACTCAGGATCCCTTAGCTATTGTGAGAATGGACTAGACATTAAACCCCAGATATCTAGCACAAGTTCATTACATTATAGGTGTGTCAGTGAAAAAGACTGTCTACACACCCTGAGTATTCTAGAAGTAGAGCATTCCTCCAGCATTGTATTTCTGCTCATTAAGTGGCTACATGATAGCAAATAAAAGCCTGTCTTGGCTTCTGACTTGCTCAGTGCCTGTGAAATATCTAGTAAGTACAAGATTCTTATTGAAGATTATTATCTGTCTACCTGGCTCCTTAATGTGCACTTTAGCTGGCTGTTTTTCCCCCTCTAAATTGAGGGGAGCATCTTGAGACATTCTTTTTAATATAAGGTCAAGCTCCACTGCTTGGGCACAATAGCTGTGAGTAATTTAACATAGTCCATGCCATTCACAAGCAATTCTGCACTCCTATCAGTAACAGACTGATCTATCACAGAGATCAAAGCACCAATTACTTCCAAAAGACTGGAGTATTGGAGAGCTATATCAACTCAAAAGCGATTTGTTCACATTCATATACTGTTAAGAGAAGCACTAAAAGCACTTTCCAGTTTTCCTTTGATCTCATGTGAACACTAGCCAAGGTCCATCAGAAACTAACTCCTCAAATGAGGTTTTCTTGGCTTATGATTTAGGAAGGAATCGGGGAAGTTTTTTGAATAGTGACATTTTTGACTTGCAGTCACACATGCTTAATTGTTTTTCTCCCAAAAGAGTCTTATTTGGGGACAAACCATGCTTTAATGATATTATCAAAGGGAAAAGCAAAGAACAGAACATCGCTTATAAAATGGTCTGTATGAGGTTTCACATAGATGAAAACTAAATGATGGACTGGTGAACATGAAACTTAATCTTTGCTATTTTCTTTTCCTTTTCTGAAGTACCTCTCAGAGATCAAAGCTTCATCAAAGAAAATTGACTGGGTCATACATTGGATGCATTTGAAGCTACTGGATCTGTTTTTCTACACCCAATATGTCCAGCATCTAAGACTTGTCATAAATCTTCAGGTAGACTTGATGCTATCTACAGATTGTATTTAGGCCAGCCAAGGCTCAACTATAAAGTTTTCAAGTTTTTCTATAGCATGGGGTAAAGTTCTTGTGGCTAGCTGACAAGAACAAAGGCACCTCAAATCTTCCACACTATGTCTTCTCAACTTTCCTTTTACAGACTCCTGGGGCTTCTGTTTCCTTTTGCCTGGGTCTAATCAATTCTGCACAGCTTCTGGATTTCCTCCAAGAGTATATATTTACACACCCATAAAAACAACAAGTGTCAACAGATTTATAGCTTATCTTTATAGCCTTAGTGGAAGGAAAAAGGAAAAGCATGTAAAGATATAATCCAATTTCCCCAGCCTCTGAAAGAACAGGGCTCTCCAGAGGGAAGCTTTTGGAGAGGGCACTCCCAGGTACTTCCTTCCTCCAAAAGTCACCTCAGGTTTAGAGTTAAACCACTGGCGAGGCTTATGCACCTTGAAATCCACTCCTGTCTAGAATCCTTGGTTCTCTTAGGTCATAGAAAGAGTCTAGGAACTCAAACAGACTTCCCCCATTTACATATTTACTTCAAGAGGTAAGAGGGGGGTAAACAACCAAAGACTGAATATTATCATGAATATTATCATAAATTGAGGCAATTCTCAGAATCCCTCCCTAGCATCAATTCTACTTGTGGTCAGCGAAAATATGGCCCTAAGACAGACTGCAGAATCATCTATTCCTATGGAGAAAGTCATTTGCTCTTCTGCTTCCCATAGATCTAGTAGAATATACTCTGACAGACACAACCAGGTCTTCCAAGACCTGTACAAACAGAACTATCCTTTTACCGGCAGTAAACAGATCTATGCTTGAACTATAGAGAGTCATAATAGAAATATATATTGCCTTTTATCTTCTTCTCAGTGAGTAGAGTGAGGTGTCAGGAGTTATTGCTGTAATATCAGCAGAGAAGTGCTATTTTTCTCTTTCAAGTATGTGTGTAGGTATGCATGGAACAGCACCCATGATTATAGGGCTGCTCTGCAAGCCATGTTCTTAGCAGCCTTTGGAAAACACATAAAATTGTCTGATAGCATCATCAGCACACATGGCTTCAAGTTGTTCCTAGGAGCCATGAAAGAAGCTGTCCAGACTTTTGCTCAAACTCAGAGAAAAAGAATAAAGGAAGACAACATGTTTCCATACAGCTAAGTCACATGACACAATTCAGAAAGATAAAAAACACATGGGTGAGTTTTCACTAAAGATTCACTGTAAGTTTACAGTGTCCATGGGAATAGATAGAAAGGTGATGGTAGAGACTACTAAGCTCCTGGAGAAGCAAAAGAGACAAGTACTGATCTAGTGATTTTTACAAATAGCTAACGAGGGTAAGTATAATTTCTCCACAAGTGTTGGGTTGCTTTCTTTGATGCCAAAGCATTTAAGGTTAATAACTCAATTAACCTCCTACCCCCTTACTAACTAGATTTATGAAATGCCAAAGGAGGCAGCTAAATATTAAGGTTTAGCTTGTATTTTCAAGTGAACGAAAGAACCTTGCCACAAAACTAAGAACTTTCTGCCTAGCTAAAATCAATTCTTTACACTTCCTAATAGAATTAGTATATTAGTTAAATAAAGTAAACAAAATGGACTCTAAAATGATAAGTCATAATTAGGACTTAATGTCAAACACAGACTATTGTTCTGTGTTTGTGATTGAGCTTCTTGTTTCAATTGTCCTTGACTTAATGACACCCATTGACCATAATAACATGTTATTCGAGTTTTATCAAATATACCTTGAGGATGTAAATAGAACTGAACTATGGTTTAGACTTGCATAAGGTAAAACACTTTTCTTTCTTCCTTCCCAAAAGATAAGGTAATGCAATGAGAGGAGACGAACGTTTTGTAATAGAAATACGGTCCATTGCTCATTTTGAATAACAGCTTTTCATTTCAGTGATTAAATGGAAGGGATAACACAAGATATCTCATTAGCTCATGAGTGCCACACACTTCTCTAACTCTCCCAGTCATTACTTTTCCTGTAGTCTTGGGTCTGATTACCATGAACATCTTCATCCTTCCTTCAAAGACAGTAATTCAAAGTCCTTAGCCACCTAGAATACAGACAGCAGCACTGGTGCTGCAAAGTCAAGAAAGAAGAGCAATATCACAAGAGAAAGGCATACCTGAATGCTGGCTGTTGAGCGATTCTTCCGGGTGGTAGTAGTAGCCATTGTGGTGGTGGTTTCCATGACAGTGGT
The DNA here is from genome assembly GCF_943737965.1 of Phodopus roborovskii. NCBI lineage: Eukaryota > Metazoa > Chordata > Mammalia > Rodentia > Cricetidae > Phodopus > Phodopus roborovskii. The sequence goes on along the minus strand of NW_026126515.1, from coordinate 10,434,267 downwards.
AGACATTTCAGGTGGCATGGAGGTCGTCTGTGTTGTTCCCGAGACTGATGGGACTTCTCCCACTAGCCGAACACTTCCATTGATTTTAATATTAGGGTTGTTCTCAGCTGCCATGTTCAGTACTTTCAAACCATCATAATAGAGCCCAGAGAGTTGGCCTTGGAAGAGGCGTCCTTTGTCCTTTCCTCCAATGGCTATTTGCGCCTGGGTGTTGAAGATGGTTAACTGCCGGCCTAGTGGATTAGGTGGAGGAAATACTATTATTTTCATACATTTCTGCTCCTTGCTTTACCTATTATGCATGGAGCAAGCATCTAATAGGCTTCCTTGAACAACTGAAGTGGACAAAATGTATATGAAAATATTACTTTTGAGATTTATGAGTAACATTTTATTATGATTATCTCTTCCGCTGTCTAGATAGAAATCCTAAGTTATCAGAATAACTGAGTATTTCTACTATTCTAAGGAAGAAGACATCTTGGTTTAAACATGAGCACTGTTCAGTCTCCTTAGACATATAATCGAGGATGACAGAAACATCCAGTCAGATCATGACCAGAATGAATCACAGATGCCTAGTGCTCTGATTCTAAGCTACAAATTAATGTAATGACAACAAAAAAGAATGATACACGGCAAACAGAAACTCAATGAGCTGATTTAGAACATTGAGTTTAAAAATTAGGTTCAGTAATTAAATGAAATTTACTGAAATTAAACTGCAATTAAGAAGATCCGATTCATTGCATGCTTACAAAAATGGGCACTCTAGTCACCAGGAACAGTGTTTTCATAAATCTTCATAGCGAGTGATAGTCTATCAGCATTTTCTGTTTCATAGAATCATTATAGATGTATAATTTGGAGGGAGGTATGATGAGTCAATAGATTATACTCTTAGATGGGGGGGGGGGGTAATTTGCTGTGATAAAGCTCCTAGAATGGGAATGGAAGTGAGGATGAGGTAATTCTGAAATGGCTTTAAGAAAATATGGGGACAGTAATCAGAATATATTTTGTGCATGCATGTAATTGTCAAATAATAAAATTAATCAATATAAATGAGTTTTAAAGGGAATATGGGTACTGATGAAGCAAACAACTCTTAAAATTCCTTGAATGATTCAGTGACATGATAATCTTATTTAGTTTTTCTTATGGGTACTATTTTTACTTCTGTGGCAAAAAAGCTATCAGAAAAAAAATGTAGCAGAGCAGTTTAGGGAGCATTCAACAAGCTATGCTTGCTCTCAAAGATTTCTACTTATTTTTAAAGCCAAGCTAGGTCTTTCCCATAGAGGAAACAGCTTTTATACCCTTACTGCAATTTATCATGACAGCAACATGACAAGGCTTTTCTTCATGTTTTTTCTTTAGATTAATTTCATTTGCTTTCCCATATGAAGTATGTGTGTGAGATACCTATTCATAGAATTAGATACATTAATTTTCCTTAGTCAATGATCAACATATCCACTAACTCTTCATCTAATCACCTTGATTATTTTAGGGGTAAATAACTGGAAACAATTTTCTGGTTCTCATGCCTGCTTGGTAAGGCATATATGCTTTCCCCCTCTGAACTCTACATATATGAACAGAGGTATGTTGCAGTTTTGGGGTCTTAGGTTTTATCACCAATATATTAAGCTCAAGTCTACACAATGCAAAGCTAGCCTGGATATCTGCAATGGAATGTGGATATACCTTCTACTGGAATGTATAGAAGAGAAAAAAGAAAGAAACTGCATATGTTCAGAGCAGACTCTTTAGACAAGTGCCACCTTTACCATCTAGTAAATTATTAAGGGTTATTATTTGAATGATTTATAATCAGTACTACCCTGATTTTAGGCTGGAGAATTTTATCAGGGTAAAAATGACCCACACTTCATAAGAATCTTGGAAGCAGTTGAGAGGATCTCATTCTTCAATGATAACAGAATTCCCTAGGTCCTAGGAATGCAATGAATGCATTCCATACTTTCCCAGAAATCCCTTCAGTGTCCTGTGAGTTAGTACCATCTGAAAGTTGCATAAGTTTTGCCTCTGTTCTTTTCACATGAGATGAAACAAGTTCAGTGCACAATGGTGCAGGATAATGGACTGAAGTTCATACTTCTTTCTTTGGAAGTCATACACTTACTACAATAGAAATGGGATAATAGATGCAGAGAATAATTTTTGCTTAACTTCATATCAGCATTTGGAGCAACTTAGCATACTGATTTAGAAGAAGTTATACAGTGGGAGATTTCTAGGATATAACTTTAATATTTTAAACTAGATAGGCCCCGTGCAAGGTCTATCTATATGCACAATATTTATAACATTATCTCTTTCTCTTTCACTCTCTTACTCCCTCCTCCCTCCCTCTTTTCTATGTGGGCAAGCATTGGTGATTAGTTAATGGCTGAGTAACCTTGACTATATGTAGCAGATTTTATTCTATATTCTTGAAATACTCCATAACAATAACTTCTTATAATGGTCCTCATCTTCATTTTATGGAAAGATTTATTTTGCCAATACTTAAAAATGAAAAGACTATCAGAGAAAATTGAAGTTCAAAATGCAATAGGCTGGCTGAAAATGATGGATTAACTTCATTCTATTTACAATAATTCACTCCATAAAGTGGTCATTGCTTATTCAAGAATGAACAGAGGCTGGGGCCATTAGATTGAAGAGTTGCTTTATTATGTGTTATCACTGCTTTGCTACAGATACCCTACCACTTACTTCTTAGATCCAACATGCTGGGTGGTGAGACAAAGAAGGGGGCTATCCAAATTTCAATTTCTCCTTCATGCCATAAAATGTATTTGGGTTTCTGTTATCATATTTGATTGGTAGTCTTATGGCTAGGTGTTTGTATTGTTTGCTTTGTTTTGTTTTTCTTTTGTTTCACTTCCTTCTCCTAGCCCTCCACACTTTGCCTAGGTAGTTAAGGACAAAACTAGAAATCACTCTAGGAAGAGAGCACTCTGTCTCCTCCCATGTCTTCCTGTCACTGCCACATCTGTCTTGAGCTGCATAGGAGATCATGTGCAATGGAGAAGTATCCTTATGAAGGATGTACAGGATTGACAGGAAAAAGTTTCTGTGTTGTTGTTTGTTTGTTTGCCCAAGATGTTTGAAAATATATGCCAGATATCATTCTCATTGTTGTAACTTAAAACATAGAATGTTTTTAGAATAAAAAATATCATTATACATGTGCATTTGAATAAATGTGCAATATATGTACATATATATGCATATATTTTTGGAGTCTGAGAATTGTTCTATCAGCAATAACATGAAGTTTTATTATAGCACTAGTACAGAATTGATAACATGTAACCATTTGTTTCATCTCAGATGCACATCCTTTTGGAAGTCATTATTTGTTGCTTTCTTTTATCATCAGGTTCACATAGGCTTATATTAAATCTTTTCACGTCTCTAGTCAGTGTTGCACAAAGACAAATTAATTAAATCTCAGAATACCCTGGGGGAATAGGCAGTATTATTTCTCCTCTCCTCATATGGGAAATTGGAGACACAAAGAAGTTAAGTAGATTGTCTAAGGTCAGAAAGTCAGTCAATAGTAGATAGAACCAGCAAACAGACTTGAGAATGTTGTGACCCAGCTTTCCTTTCCAATGACAGAAGTAACTCCAAAGAAACATTCCATGTATTTCTGAATGCACCTGTCTAATAATTCTTTTATCTTTTTACCCTTCATTCTCTTTTTCACAAACAAGGGCTTTCAGTGCAAATTTTCCATTTAATTTGAAAGTGAAGTTAGATAGACAGAGGAAGAGATAAAAAAAATAGATGCTACTCACCCAAATTACATAAAGAGTAATTTTGGGTAAAACAGTAGAGAAGATAATCTAACAGCTTGCAAATAAGTTGTCCAATAACATATATGTACATACACATATATATTAATAAAGAAGCCAAGTCATTCCCATCCATACCACCTCAATCACTCTTTCCCATCCCAGCACTCCACATGTGTAAGAGGGCTTCTAGTCACATGAAAGCCAGCTGATAATGAAGCTATCAGAAGGAAAACTAAAAGCCTACTAACCGATTTATAATGGTTTGTACAAATGAAAATGCCTGGCATGCTATTAAACTTAGACTTCAAAAGGCAATGGAATAAAATAAAATATTATTAATGTAAAATTGAAAGAAACACAAAAGTTCTCTCAGGCACATGAGACTTCAACATGCATCTAGTTCACTGTTTAAAAGTGAGGCAATTGTTGTCTTTAATGTTAAAGGGACTTTATGAGCTGTTGATTACTACTCAAAATTATTTGCTTTTTAAAGTTATTCTTAATTTATTTTTAATTAGACCACATATGTTGAAAACAGGGCATGCAGTTAAAATTTGGTAAGGATTTTCTATGTCTAAACATCTGAATGTTTTCACCCAACTAACAATCACACACAAATGTCCATCTCTTTATTTGCAACATCCCCAAATATTTCTTGTAACTCAATCACAATCCTGCAAAATGTAAGAGGTTATTTGAGATCTCAAGACAAGAGTTTGATTTTACTGCCTCAAGGCAGAACAGAACTAGTTTACTTGAAGAAAAATTTTCATCATTCAAAAGCAACTGTGTATCTAGTAAGCAAAAGAAACCACATAGAAAATTCTGCCAAGATTTAAACCTGCTGCCCTCTTTTTTGCACGGAGTGGTTGTTTCTGTCAGTAAATCAGAACTTGCTGTTTTGATTTTCACAAGATTTTTCCCTTACCAACTCATTGCCTTAAACTTCGTTGTATAAAACATTGTACATATGCACAAGGGTATCACACCACCAAAGTGTGAAACAAGTTTGTTTTGTTTTAGTTTCCTGGGGCAACTGGAAAGTAATTAAGCTCTCCTAGAAACTTTCACCTCTGATGGTTTGAATTTAGAGGGAAAGTCTGTTCTTTCTCAGCCTTATCTTTGTTTAAAAACAAATGTTGACACATACTGCTTCCATTATAACATTTGTTTTAAGCAATTTAAGTTACAAGAGTTGATCTAAGATGTTTTGGTTTGATTTGGTTTGGGTTTTTGGTTAATCATATTATAAACAGTAAAGCCAAAACAGCCTCAAGATGAAAGTTTTACAAGTTCTTTTGAAAATTCTTTAGAAAGCTTTGGTGAGAGATAATTTAAAACAAATTAAGAAATAATGCCATGCATTGGTTAAATTGCCATAATCCAGTTCCTACTCTCTTTCTCTCCCTCCCTCCCTCCCTTTCTTCCTTCCTTCCTTCCTTCCTTCCTTCCTTCCTTCCTTCTTTCTTTCTTTCTTTCTTTCTTTCTTTCTTTCTTTCTTTCTTTCTTTCTTTTTGTCATTCAAGAGTTTCCTGGAATTCGTTGTTTATGTCTGTCATAGTGACAGCGGGCTAGATACTAGTCCCTTTAACTGTGTTTTAATGGCGATGTATTATTGCATGATTTATCAACATATGGCAGGTGGAAGCTGACACAAATTATAATGAAAATTAAAACAGTCATTTATGCAGCAGGCGATTATCATTTAAGGAACATTTATTTGCAGGCTTTAAAAATGAGGGTTTAGAATCAAATGATTTTTAGAATGAAAGTTTTAACGACCGTTACCTTTTTCCTGCAGCCACTCCTCTACAGGCCGGTTATATTTGAAGGGGATTTTCTGTTTTACCATTTGGAGGCGTTCATTATCAGTGTTGCCTTTAAAGTTTAAAAAACAGCTTAAAGAACAATCTGAAAAGTCAATAGGTCATTACAAAACATCCTAGGTGTTCAGTTTGTTTTATGAAGACTTTTAGAGAGAGAGATCAATTTATCTTTAGTAGAGGTGGAGTTGAAGTTGCTCTGCCCTAGGATGACAGGTCTGAGGTCAGATGGATCTCAGCTGTGCAGTGCTCCATCATGATTTGGTCATGTGATTTGGGATATAGAACTGTAAGCACTTGGGCTATTTACAGAAATCTCTTTACTTCTTTCCCCTGTCCCTTCCAGCTCCTTCCATCTACCACAAGATGGTCCCAGTGTAGCTCTATGATCTCATTGAGTTGAGTAAGTTTCCTACCACTACCATATCAATTTCACAATGCAAAAGGAGCATAAGGCTACTGTTTTTCTGGAGGGTTCCATTCAGAAGCACAGTGCTCTTGCAGCTTCTCCTAAGCAGCCATACTTGCTTTCTCTGAATTCTAGAAAAGGCATCAGAGAAAATTACCAAATCTCTGCTAGCCAAGGGAAACTGGCCAAGAAAGAGTTCTAAGGTTTTCTTACATTTTTTTTTTGTTTGTTTGTTTGGTTTGGGTTTCTGAGATAAAACTCTGTAGTTCGAATTAGCCTTAACTCATGGTAACTAGCCTGATTCAGCTCCCAGAGCTTGGATTCAAGGGAGATTTCTTACTCCAAAAGGAAACCCTGATATTATGGTACCTACGTAAAACTGGCAGAGGAGTACAGGTGGCACTGTAGCTCCCTATCCGTTTTATTGCACATTTTAAGCAGATGGGACCCACAAAGAACACAACTACAGGCAAAGGAAGTTAATCTGCTGTATAGCATTTGCAGACTTCTAAGCATTTACATTTTATTATTTCTAGAATATGCTGGCTCAGCTGTGCATTCTCTCTTTTCCTCTCTCTATCTTCTCGTCTCATCTTCTATCTATGAAGGGGCTTTCTTGAACAAGAATCTATTAAAAAATCCTGTTAGGAACATTTTTTTCTGAGCATGAAATATCAAATTAGTTTCCGGCCTATACATTGTTTTTAACTGCTGATATGGCTCCTCTTCCTTTTGTAACTGCTATTACCACTCCTGGGTGGTTTCTGTAGTTAGGAGAGACTTGGAAAGTGGTGGTGTGGAATTACACCCATAATGAATATGCTTCCAATAACAAAATAATGAAGGCGTGCTTTGGGAACTGTTTTAGTTCATTGGCCAAGCTCACATTAATTTAGTAAAAAGCAGTGTACTGCAATTCATCATGTTCAGTTCAGAGCCCTGTATTAAAACTTAGGGAACTTCATTCCAAATTACTAATATTTTTAAAAGGAAATAAAAATTATAAAGCAGGTGGCTCAGGAGCAAATTTCAGAGAAGTCTAGAAGCCAGATTGAATATTAGGCTCTAACAAAGCATCAGAGCAACTAAATAGAAGTGAACTATAACATTAAAATCACAGAGCCATTGCAATGCAGAGGTTCTCATTGGTTGAGAAGATGTCACATGTGACAATTAGGACCTGATTGCTGAGCTTGGACCGGGAAGGTAGGAGATTGGATAGTACTGTTGGGGGATGGATTTTCCTTACAAGCTTCTCTGATTAAAACATTATTCAAAAATTTCGAGTCATCATTAATGCCCTGGAATGTAAACAAACAATCCACAGCTCATGAGAAGCAACTATGGATATGCTCCTAGTCCACATTGCAGATCTCTATCTGCCTACATAAATAATAACATTCCAACATATCAAAGGGCAGTTTTAGCTCATTGGGGGCTCTGTTGTCCAGCAACTCATGTCTTTGGCTTGTTGCCTTGCTCTACCAAACAAATAAAAACTTACTGGGGGATAAAGCACATAAAAGGGACGGAACAATAAACAGGTTTGGATTCTCATGGACAATTTAAAGCTTATTTCAAAGTGAAGCATCATAAATGGTAGACGACAACAAGCAAAGAGGAAAAGTCAAGAAGTATCATCATTTCTTGCTGTCTCAATATGACCAGAGTGAAGGACATTGGCTTAACTGCCCCATAGAACTGTAATTTCTGATCACGATAATTGTTGTCTCTGGAGAACAAATGTATTTTATGTTCTATTTAACCAGAACAAATTGGGTAACTTTTCAAATGTCTTCACAGCCAAGGAGCACCACATCTACCCAGCAGGTGGCAGGTAAGGTGTGCTCTGCCACAGTACAATGAGATGTCACGCTGAGGAACAGCAATTGAATTGTACTGGATTCTTCTTTGACAGATTTTGCTGCTTTGAGTTTTCTGTTTTTATTATCATTGTTGACTACATGACTAAATACAGTGATAATTTTCACCCTACTTCCTGGAATGAATTAGTCAGGTAAAATGGAAACATAAAATAGGGCATCTTATCAACATGAAGGGCAAATGCTGAAATAACAACTGAAAGTCCAAATTGTCAGTATCATCTAGATACAAAGTTAATTAACTCACAGGCTATATTGATTTGCTTCCTCCAAACAGACAGGGTTCTTAGCTCTCCCAAAGAGCCCTGCAACCACAATTCATCTTCTTTTAACTATAAAGCAGTGTAGGAAATCAGTTAGGGACATAGTAATGGCTGGGAAAGGGAAGCTTTGGGGTCCCAATGGAGAAAAGCACAGCTGGAATTAATCTCTGAACTTTCTGAAAATATAAAGAGAGTCCATTCTTCTCCACCTCGGCTTTAAAGACATTTAGAAGCATGGTTTAAGTCTTGCACGCCAGACTGATACCATTTGGCACTGAGGACAGTGATCTAGCATGCCGTTAAAAGTCATGAGAGATGGAAAGCCATTTGGAAAACCACATTGGTTTAAGTCACCACATTAACATTGTTCTTAGTCTCTTTTCATGTTCTTGTTGGCTTTTATTTTAATTTATCTAAAACACTAGTAAACTCTGTTTAAGAAACATGTATAAGTGAATTAGTTCCTTTGTCCTGAGCCCCATTCCATAGATTGACAGAAGGGCAAATCTTATAAATGACTACTCTGGAAGCTTCACAAACCTCTTTAAATTCATATACATTCTTGTTAAATACACAATGAAGTTAACTTGTACTTCTAATATAACAACTAGTATGGACACTTAAAAGAGTATAATTGATTACTCAACAAAAATAATGCTATATTTAGGATAGAATGCCCTTATGAGTAGTAACTTAGAATGTCCTATAAATAAAGCATATACATTACTTGACAGAAGCATCAGTTATTTCACACACAAAGAAACCAATAAATTGTATAAGGAGCTCTTGAAATAAGTACTTATGTTAGTTATATGAATCTGACATCTACATAGAGTGCAATTTTAGAAAAACAAATAGTCACATTTTAGTCTACTTGAAATAGACTATGTATATATTTATTCTCTGTCACTCTTGGCAAGGTATTGAAATTTTCATACAGTTGGTTTCTTACAGTCTACTAGTACCAAACAGTTAGATTTCTGGAGACCTGTATTATATGCACTGTGAAATTATAGCATTTTGGAGAGCAGAAGGCTCTGAGTTGAATCACTAAAACCCAACTGGTTCATACACATACCACTGACCATCATGTGAAACTACCTTAGAGCTACCATTTAAGCCTTGACCCTTTGAGGATGAAAGTAATAGAAATAGAGTAAAGATATGATAAGGAAAGCAAATTGGCCTTTCAATTGGTCCCCAGCCTATATCAGTATCTCTTTGAGATGAGGACTTGAAATTTGTTAATCACCACAGTAAGATAAACATAAAATAAAATAAAAATATGATAAACATAAAGATAAAACATCCTTAAACTGGAGAACTAATGAATACAAGAAGAAAATTCTTACACAGAATAGAAAGCAATATGTCTAACACAATGATCCAAACATGGGCCCCTTTATTAGGAGTTATGCTAATTTTTAAAGTTGAAGCTATAAAATTTGGTTATATATCTATTTTGGAGCTGTAAATTTACCATTTATTAGCTTTATGACTTTGGGGAAGTCACTTAGCATTAGACACTTCCTGTCTCAGTTCACCATAGGACTTAATGCTGAGTAACAGGGTTTAAAACATACACAATCACTGATATATGGAATTTATTTGTGAGAGTAATATTAATATAACTTAACTCCCCTATGGCTCAAAGGAAGCACACTGGTTCCAGGCTTTGTTTCCATGTTGTTCAACCCATGTCAGTTATCATTCAAACAAACACTATATCTCATTTGGCCCCACAATGAAAAATCGGTCCTAAAACAAGCAAAAACATTCTAAATATCCCTCTGAATATCCAGCTGATGCTGTTTATATTTCTGTATTTTCTAAAATATATTCAGCTAACTCCATTTCCAAAGCAAAGTGGTTTTCTAAAACTGCTAAAACTAAAAGAGTAATTCAGGCACTGACAAATATGATTCCTTGGTCCAGCCGCAGGTAATGATGATATAGTACCACTGAGTTGAGGAAGAACATCTTAAAGGTTCTGGTAATTTGCACCAGACTGGCAGAAAATTCTTTTCTGCAAGTAGACTATTAATACCATCTGAAGTGTTGTCAAGCAGTTAAGCCATGCTAATGGGGATAACTGTAACAACATTAACCTGCATGAAATTAATGCCAAAGGTACTTTTGCATTTTGCTTTGAGCTCTGGAATGAGGAAAGACAAGTTTTCTTTATTGCTCTGTCAACACTAAAGAAATGACAATTCTAGGCTAATGAATGGTTGGAAACAGGGTATGGATTACAGCTGGTGGCAAAGAAAATCAATGCTGGTAGCTCAAGTCATAGGGCACTTCACAGGTTCTTACCATGCCTGTGTCCCGAAGGAACACTTTGTGAGTTTCAAAGCAAACATATAACACTGAAAAAACTGTACCAGGGAACTCTGCGAGTGTGGCTCTGGCCACATTCCTGGAGTTTTCCCAAAACGGCTTTCTAAGAGTCAGAATGGTAAGTGTAGTGCCCAAAGGGCATCTAAAATGTTCAGTCACTTGTGAGGGATGGATGGACTTCAACAAAGAGCTAATATCTTATATTTTATAAAGTGCCTTTCAACCAAAGAGCTCAGAATGCAATTATAAACACCATCTCATTAATCCTCATGACACACCTTTAGGCTGCAGGAAAGGAACTATTTGTATGTTGTGAGCCTTGATCCTTTAGTTTGCCTAGACATAGAAATTAATCTCTTAAGACAGAAAACTGGTTCGATGGAAGAGGGGAATTTAAAGACCCAGAACACGTGGGCATTATTAACTAAGGGGTTTTTTTGTACATCCACTCTACTAGTACTTTCAGCTGTAGAGAATTACCTCTCAGATAGCCACGTGGATCAACTATGTAGATGCTGATGCGACTGACAGTGCTCACTTCTGAATATTTCATGTCACTTTCTTCCTTTACAAAAGAAGTTGAGATATTCAGGCAAAGGTGTTACTCTTTCTAGCTACCCAAGTGGCCTGTCCTTATTCCTTGCCATCTGTTGCTGTCTGAAAACAAGTTTTTCATGCACATATGTTACCATCAAATGATTCTTTCATATCCTAAAAATAAATCAAGGAGCTACTTTTATTGGACTATTATGATCTGAAGAAATATAATGCAATGACTAGGATATATATCATCACTTCTTGTCTTTTCTCCATTCTTAACTGTCAGCCTGAAGCTCATTTTTTTCTAAAGTCTGTCCCTACTTTATGAATTCATCACGAGAATTTTGAATCTATCTTGGATTAACAAAATGAAGTCCAGGCAATTACAACATCTTCATTTCCTCCTATAGTCAGAGAATGTTCTGAAGGAATTTGAATAGAGCTTTTTTTTTTTTTTTTCAGTATTGTCAGATTTTGTAGCATTAACTTCTTATTTAAGAGCCAGTCACAAAACTGACATATTATAAATTAATGAAACATAAGCTTGCTGTAATACTTGCTTTCCTCACTCTTCCCTTCTGTGATAATTATGAAATACACACTGAGAGTATGCTAGTGGACTCTCTAGATTTTTATATCTGCTTTCTAGAAAACTTGTGTATTACCACATTTTTAAATTTCAGTTTCCTTACATGTAAAGTGTTATTGCTTTATTAGCTATAATATGGAATTGTTTCAAGAATAAAGCAATTATCAAGGTGTGCACCAGACAAATCCTAGATATAGGACTTCATTTCTGTTGTTTCAAATGAGTACCAGACTCTGAAGTGTTAAACTGAAAAGAGATAGTGAATTTAATAAAAATTACTTTCCTATATAAATTTTAGTGCAGAACATTTCTACATTTCCTTGTCAAAATAAAGTTTTATCATGCATCCATCAACCAATTGCCATATGATCCTTCGAGATTCCAACTTCAGCTCCTTTTTTTCCTCTTACCACTGGAGACTTCCTTGTGGCAAAAGCTACAGTGTTATCTTTGGCTTTATTCATCTTCATGACCCATGCACTCCTGTGTGTCTGCCTTCTACATAAATACCTTGTCTCTCTTTTGTCTTGTTGGCTTCTTTTCTTCCTATCTACTCTCTTCTCCCCATTATTGTCCAGAGGATATGACAACAAACCATGCTCTCAAAGCCTGAATGCTAGAATATTTGATTTAGAAATTCTGTTAATGCAAATGGACTTGTGTATAGATGGGAGTATTGGGAGAACAATTTTACTGGGTACCATATAGAAAAGTATAAATACTCAGGAAAAAGAATGTCGTCATGGAGAGATGGCTTTAAGTAAGTTTTTTGCTCTTACAAAAGTCCTGAGAGTGGTACACAGCACATATATTCCCCCTGCTTACAATGAATAGCCTATAACTCAAGCTCCAGGGGATCTGATACAGTCTTCTGGCCTGCATTGATAGCTGTACGCATATGATTATATGCTCTCATGAATGCCCACACATACATACTCAATTAAAAATAAAATACAATTTAAAAAATAATGTTATGCAAACATTTATATCTGTAATATTATAAAATTCATGCCATGTACTTCTGTTTAGTTATAATGGTATCACTGAGCCTTACAAGTAGAGGACTTTCAAATATTTCTTAGTTTTCTACCACTATAATGTAGTGCCTGAGGTTATTAATAAATGGAGAAGGTATATTTTGGCTCATCATTTTAGAGATTGCAACTTAAAATTAGATGATGACATTTGCTTTGTGGTTCTGGAGAGATATCAAGAGTACATGGAGAAGCAAAACTGCTCCCATTATTAGCCAGGAAACAAAACGAGGGAATCTAGAGATTCCAGTCATAGTCCCATTCAAGCTGTGCTTTCAGTGATGTGAGGATTGTCCATTAGATTATCACCGTCATATTTGTTTATTGTTGGTGTTTGTTACTGAGTGCATAGAGTCCTATTCACAAAGCTCCTATTAGTCCTTACATGTTTTAATATATGAACTTTCAGAATTCCTCCTTCCATATGGAGGTCTTTGATTCACTTGGAGTTGATTTTAGTGTCTGTTGAGTGATGAGGAATGAATTTCATTTTCCATATGTGGATATCAAATTTTACCAACACCATTTGTTGAAGATGTTTCTTTTTCTTTTTCCAGTGTGTGCTTCTGGGATTTTTGTCAAAAGTCAAGTGGCTATAACTGCATGGGTATAATTGTGGGTCTTCCATCCTATTCTTTGGGGATGCATGTCTGTTTTTGTTTAAGTGCCATGCTGTTTTTATATACTATGGTTCTATGGTATAATTTCAGATCAACTATTCTCATTTGTCTGGCATTATGCTTTTCCCTCAGGATTTATCTTGCTATAGATCCTCTTAATGGTTCCCCTGCCTCTAATGTAAATATCTTGATTACCAAACATTTAATATAAAGTCTTTGGGAACATTGAAAATCAAACTGACTTAAAGCCCTTGCCTAAGAGTGAATACAGACACAGCTCTATTTATGATGGTGTTATATTACAATAAGCACATTATAAGTCAAAAAGCAATTGAAAGTTTAAAATATATATAATGTAGCTAATCTACATACTCCAGAGTATGTATTATTCCCCCTAAATTATTATATATCTAAGTGGAAGTACCATCGATGCCTCTTCCACAAAGACAGAGTATATTGCCATCCATTTCTAGTCTACAAAATGATCAATACTCAAAGCATGCATATTGCTTTCACACCATCATAAAATTAAACAAAAAATGTAAGTTGAACTACTTTAAGTCTAGTACCAGCAGCATATTCCTTCCAGGGTCTAATGTCATTGCTTCCACATCATAAATCATCCATACATGACATGGTTAGGGTACAGGTGTGCATTATTTGTCTAAGCAACCACTATTTAACATGTGCTTTATTACCAACTGAAACCGAAGACAGCTCCCAGTTGATTTGTCTCCCATAAATATTAGTCTGTTTCCATTCATGCGATGCAAGTGTGAACTTCAAAGCAGGACTTTAATTACATCCCAATAAATTTATTCTCTTTTTGTTTCATAACAGCCTTCAAACCTGATAAGTAAATGTTTATGTCTGGATTTCTTTTGTGGTTTTGTTGGAGGTATCTATCTTAGCTTTGTGTCATCAGCAAAATTTAATAAGCCTATCTTTTGTATATTTATTTTAGTCATTGAAAATCTTTGCAAAGTGAGAAGATTCCAGTGTGGCATTATCAAGTCTACAAATTCATTGCAATTTGTTGCTTGATTTTCAAAACTTAAGCTAAATTAAAGACATTATTCTTTTTTAAGGACTTTTATGGTCATTGGTGTTTTGCCTGCATGTATATCTGTGTGAGGGTGTCAAATTCCTTGGACCTCATGTTACAGACAATTGTCAGGTGTTATATGGGTGCCTGGAATTGAACCTGAGTCCTCTGGGAGAGAAGATGGAGCATGTTAAGGGACTGCTTCTACAGAACCATAGCCGTAGACTATCAATAACTTGGGGGCTGTAGCAGGATATCAGAGAGGAGCTTTGGTGAGGGCGCAGTGATGATTATGTGCTAGAGGTCAGGAACCTGAAACCACATTAGTTACCCATTACAGTGAATATTTTCAGGTGGGGTTGATTGCACAAAGGGCTACACTGCATGATGCACCACAGCTACCGATGCCACTAGGTTGAAGAAGAGGTGTTGGAGAGGCGGAAAAGATAGAGGGGTGAGGTGGGTTTCTGTTTGTTTTGTCTTTAATTGATTGGAGAGGTGGCTTGAGGGGTGCTGTCGGGGTGAGTGGAGGATATGGAGGGACTGGTAGGTTAGTGGGATTGGGGTGCATGATGTGAAATTCCCAAAGAACCAATAAAGAATTATGTTATATATATAAAAAAAATTCTGGTATTACAAAGACAGTGTTTGTTGTCAGTAAATATAAAATGAGCCGATGACAAAATTCCATGCATGTACACACACAAGAGTGGGACACGGTAGAAGCAACAGTGTTGAACTTAGAACTTAAGCTTGTAAACAGTGCTGAGACACTCCTGTCCTTACTGGGATTGTGACAGAGATGTCATTTTCACAAGGCCACTCAAAGTTTATAAAGAGGTGGCCAAGGTAAAGAATTGAGGGAGTGAGGAAGAAACAGTCAGGAAATAAAATTAACAAGCTCCCTATGCTTTTGAGTGTGAGTGATCAGTAGCACAATCGACCTCCCACACAGAAGTAAGTCTCTAGAGGACCGGTGTCCCAGGGCAAATCTGACTACAATTGATCAGATGCTTGAGTGAGAGCCATCTGCCTAATCTGTTCCCAAAGCCTGACGTGTAGACACCATATGGTAATGAATGCTACTTTTATTATTTGTGGTTTCTCCCAAATAAAGTGGAGTGATTTCTACATAGCAAAACTTGAAAGTTACTAGGGAACTGAATGACCTCAATGGCATTTTCTCACTGCTTTCCTCGTGTTGTCCAGTGCAGGAAGAATTTCCACCACTACGCATAGGAGATTATTACATTCTCATTGCCTATCCACTTTCTATAATCAGCCAGAGGGCATGACACTAGTTTGTAAAAATGTGCTTAAATGAACCTGTGCTAGTCTCTCAAGCAGCATTGGGTTCTTTATTAAATGTGGTTAAATATTACCTACTTTTTGTCAAATGAAACATGACAATTTGTGGATATGACTCCCAAGTTTAAGAGACCCATCTTTTTATACAATATAAGATTTAGGGCATTTTTCCAGTTCTATTTTCTATTCTAACTTTCCCCTACTCATTGTTTTTAAGTGAACATAATCAGGGAATAGAGTACAGGTTCCTTATGTCCCTTGGGAGCTTACCTGAGTCACAGAAATTTGATCTCTTTGAAAAACTTACTTTGCCTTTCTCTCACCTTCACTGGAACTTCAGGCTAAGATTTCTTATTTCTCTTGTTGTTATTCTTTATAGTTTGAAGGAATTTTCCAATGACACATACAGTTGTATATGTAGGAAGTGGAGTGTTTGTTACACTGAGGCATCTCTTCAACCTCCTAGTTAATCACAAAGTAGCTTCTGGCAAGAAAGTTTACAAAAACTTGCTAACTCTTTGAAAGAAGACTTTTATATGGTTGGAAAGTCCTTAAAGAGTATCTGTGAAATATAATTTCCCTAATTTGGTGTTATTCACATTTCTGCGTCTTTGGAGTTTGGACTCCAGACTAGCCTGGGAGAGCATCAGAGTACAGATTTTGAATAATACCTCTTCTCCTCTTGGAGATATTAATTAAAGATGTATGTCTATGCTGATTTGTTTAGTATTATGGCAGTTCTAAGACTTCGAAGAATGCAACAATTAACAGCTATGCATCACTGTAAAATTTAAACATCAGTTATATATGCCATTATCATGTGGACCAAGATTCAAACAGTCCTAGTGAATAAGTCACCCCAGGGGACCCAGTATCTTAGTGCATATTGAATTCACACAATGCTTCGTTAACTCAATTTGGCAAAATTAATTCAAATTGATTTGTTTGTGAGACTGCAGATTAACCACAGATATGGCTGCAAACAAAGAATGACTGTAGACAACAATGTTTTACATTCAAAGAAATATCTAGAGTAAGTTTGGATTTAGTGTGAAGACTGTTTTAAAAATATAGCTGTCTCTTTAAAAAGAAAGGAAGATGAAAGGAAAGCCAGCAACAGAGACTATACCCTATATAGTAATCAAGTTTTACAACTGATACTGACCTATTACAAGTACTCCAAAACTCAGATGAAGTACTTGAAATGATCCAGAAATAATACAGAGATAAAATAATCAAATGGCTATTTAATTAAAAATAAAAAAGCTTAATTCAATTTAAGGGAAAATGATCAAATACACCAAGAAAATGATGAAGTAAGAAAAGCCGCCTCCCAAAATAAAAGTAGATACATTATGAGAAGCAAAGATTGACTTCAAAATACCAGTGCCGAAAAAAGATAAAATATAGACCTAGGGAGATAGCTCAGGTAGTAAAGTATTTCTTCCTGCCAGAAAACCCTAATAAAATTCCCATAATCCATTAGGATGGATGGAGAAAGGAAGGGAGGGAGGGAGGGAAGGAGGGAGGAAAGGAGATAGGGAGGGAAGGAAAGAGAGAGAGGTGGGGGGGTGAGCAATTATTCAGCAAAAGTTACTAGTTTCCAACTTCATTTAGAGACCAGACTGTAAGGTTGAGAGGAGAAATTTCAGCAGGAAAACCTGATAACTACCTTCAGGGCCCTTCTTCTCCTTCAGTGTGCCCAGTTCAAAAGTAGCTTACTGCTCATTGCAATGTCTGTACATCAGGTCGTTTGCAATGGGACTATGTCATTCCTCCTACAAGCAGTTGAGTCTCTTTCTACTTCGAGTCCTGGGTTGGCTGTTGGACATTCTCAGCTGCTGGTAATATGAGGTGAAAAATGAAGAGTACTTGGGCATATATGATTGCCCATCTCCCTGCCATAACATATGATGGCAAAATGAAGAGGGTTAGGTTAGGTTCTTCCTTCACCAGATGCGAGTGGTTGCCACCCAATCATCCTCTTTCCACTCAATACCCTCATCTGAGTTCTCACTACTGAATAATGAAACTATCAAGACTGTGAATTGGATCCTATCCTGAAGGACTCATTGGAGAAGAGAGTTCAAAGACAGTCAATTGTACTTGTCTCCAGCAATTCTGGCTATGCCCTTCTTCCACTTTAAAAACTGGAATGTTTATCAGACAAGTGGAAGTTGGTGCTTCAGGATGATCTCCATATAAACGACAAAACATGCCTCACACTTATCAGAGAAAAGACCGTTGTATTTTTTTTTTTTTACTTTATTATTATTTTTTATTTTACATGTCGATCCCAGTTCTGTCTCCCTCCCTCCCTCTCTTCCTCCCTTTCTCTTACCCACTCTGCCCCCCATGCACCATAACCACCCTCCCCTCCCATCCCCCACCCCCATTCCACATGTAGGGCTATGCCATTCAGGTGGGTTCATGTAAATCTGTCAAGTCATTTGAAGTAGGGTCTAGGACTTCTCTCCTGTCTCTAGGTTAAGGGAGTGTCCCTCCATGGGAGATGTGTCCACAAGGTCCTTTTGTGCACCAGGAATACATCTTGGTTCCACTATCTGTGGGTAGGGATCTTACATGCCACAAAAGCCAACATTTGTTTCCATTTCAAAAACTGTGAATCATTTTCCTTGGCTCAGTTGAGAATTTAAGAAAATAATTCATGCGTATAGCACAGTAGCAACCTTTGCCAAAGTGAATTCCCATCAGGTGGGCCTGTCTCATAGCCTCAGTTACATATATTGTAACATTTGTCTCAAAGTTTGCAATAACTTGTAATCTGGCCACAGGCACTCTGTGAAGAAAACATTTTCCCCAAAGTGTAAATAAATACACTCGAAAAAGAAGAATTACTTTCCTAATTTCTTTGCAGTAGAGGAAAACTGAGGGAGTGAGTTGGAGTCTTATGTGCCTGCTCCATCTAAGGGAATTCACACAAGAAGGACAGAAAGAAGGAAGGAGGAGATGAAGGAAGAAAGGGAAGGGAAGAAAGAATAATGAAAGGAAGAGGAAGAAGAAAGAAAACATAGGTCACAAAAATATAACACACCAAATAACACGTAAAATACAAAATAATATTTTGGAGTCAGGCAATCTGTGAAGGACTGGTTACTTGATATGGGGAACACAGAACTCTCAGATACAAAATTTGTCATCAAGCACCTGCAGAGAGCAATAAACAGCTTAGCCACTGTCTGTCTCTGGAGTTAAAGAAGTTTGGAATCCAGAGCTGTGGATGGAAGCAATGACCTGGATCCTTGCTACACAACTTCAGAAATGTACTCCTTTTCAAAGAAAGAATGAGCAAACCCAAGGAGAAACTAAATAATGCAGTCCCTGAAGGGAGGAGAGAAAGGTGAGGCTGTAGTTGGAAAATGGCAGGAAGTCAAGAAGAACTGATACTTCTCCATCCTTCTAAGAAGGAAGGACAGCATTTCCTTAATCTCTTTCTATCTGTATTTGAATGAAGAGTGGACACTTTAATAAAAAGAGTAGGATATGCTGTGACTTCCTGGCACCGATGGCTGTGAATTCTAATGTTTCCACAGGTGTTATTTAAACTTCACATAATCTTTGCCTGAACAAACATCACTTTTGCTCCCTTCCTTAAGTCTAACTTTCTCAAACCAATACTAATGAAACAATTTATGTTACAGTAGTTTATGAATGGTCCCTGGTCTGACATTGTCTGTGTCTACTTAGATAGCAAAATATTCACTTTAACCTTCTCTACCAACACAAGACATGAAAAACAAAACCTTTAAAACCAATGTTAGAAAAAAAAAGTTGCATCTTCAAACTGAAGCTGTTAAAAACAAGCTTTAATTGCCAGTCTTTAAAAATATATAGTTTAGCATAAAGCAGCCCTTACAAATGTATTTCCCTAGGCATTAAGAGTCAGTATTAGAATGACAATACTTTGGCATCTAAATGACAGGTAGGCTCCAGAGAAAGGTATCAAAATGATCAATATCTGAAGACTAAAGGGTTAAAGAAAGAGTAAGACCAACTAACTTTGTTCAGTATTCTGCATGACACCTCAAGGGACACATACTTGTCCATCATTGGAAGGGTATCATATCATGACTTGAGTATCAGTTCCTTTTGTGAGTATGATGCATAGAATAGCATTATAAATTTTGGCATTTTATAAATAATTTTAGGAAAGTAGCTGCGAATAAATTAGAAATTATTTACACATATAAGGCATATGAGTCATAATGTCCACTGTACTAGTTGTTATGGGTGTATTTTTTTGTATTTTTCTTTTCAAAAATGTCTTACCTTGGTACCTGGGCTAGTCATCTCTTTAGCTATCCCTCCGCTTCAACACTGGGATAAGCTCTCCAGCACTGCCTCAGCTAGCTCACTCAAAGTAGTATACAACAAGGAGTGGAGTCAGTTCTGCTCTTAGATCTTCAGATTCAGATCCCTCCAATTCCTTTTACTGCTTTGCCCGGAAAAGGTGCAGGGCCCTCTCTCCCAATTGTTGTAGAGTTTATAGGAGGGGATGGCAGGGTCAGTTCTCCTGCCCTCATGTCCTTGGGGCTGGCTCACCTGCAACCAACAACAGGGTCATCTCTATTGTACTGCTCAGAGTGAAGCAGAGATTCCTTTTGTTGGCACTGCAACCAGTGAGGAACAGAACTAGCTCTCCAACTCTTGTGACCCCAGAGTCAGCTCTCTAATCCACCATGATGGTGATAGGTTGGGGAGAGGGCATCTTTCCCTTACCCTTCTTACCACATGGCAAGTGAAGTGGGACTGACTCAGATCTCCTGCTCTCATGCCCTTAAGGTTGGCTCACCTGTGCCCCTGACCATAGAACACAGGGTCAGCTCTAGTGTGCTTTCCAGGTGAGGTACATCCCTATGATAAGGGGTAGGGCCATTTTTCCCAAGTGTAGGGGGTAAAGGGGAAGTGGGGGGCTCTCCTGCTGCAATATCCAGCAGGAGGACTATCCTTAGGGCTAGTGAAGGGTAGTAGGGCTAATTCAGCACAGCCTGCTTCAGGCCATGGACATCACCACAGACCCCAGCTGCAGCAGGGACATGGCTCTAGACATGGCCCTTGATAGCAGCTTGGGTCCAGCCACCACCAAGGCCCTAGTGGCAGCACAGTCCCTCTCATATCAATATGACCTAGAGCTAGGGCTATGAGTTGGCCCACCCCAACACCCACCAAATCTATTAATTGTTGAAGCACATGAAGGGGATGGTCCTACAGATCAGAAACAGTATGATCTCCATGATACAGAACAACAGGATATCCAAGAGGAGCCCCAGTGAGAGCCCATTATTAGTGGTGTAGCAAAAACCAGAGGCCTCGAGACAGACCAATGACTCTGACTCATGGCGATGAACACTTGTAAGTAAAGATGAACAGACTAAAGGATAGATAAACTGTGTTCCTCTAAGTTCCACACTACAGTTCCTACCACAAGATTCTTCTATTTGTTGTTGTCGTTTTGTTCCTTTGTTTCATTTGGTTTTGAGTTTTTCTTCTAAATTTGGTTTTGTTTTGGGGGAAGGTTGCAAGGGCTGATGCAAGGGGACAGGGAGATAAGTGGGAATAGAATGCATAATGTGAAAAACCACAAAAAACCCCACAAGAGTAAAAACCAATACCTTTAATCATGTATTGGGTGGTGTATGTGCACTCAAGTACAAGGAGTGTGTCAGATCCCATCTTCTGCAAGACTAGTACATGCTCTTAACTACTGACTCATCTCTTCAACTCTCAGAGTTTCTTATAAAACATATAGATATATTAAAAGTGAGTGTTGTAAAATATTTTATCAACCTACTTCTGTAATCTGCAACACCCATGACACTAATTACTGACAGATCTTAAGCACTAAAGAATATGCACGACATTGGCAGTCACTGACATGACACTGATATCTCAGGAGATAGGTGTCTGGAATCCAACAAACTTAAATAATATAACTTTAAAGGTTTAATGATCACTAAGTTTTTTATAATATTTGAAACCTATGAATGTCATTAAAACATTAATACCCAGCCCTCTCAGCCATTTCAATGTTAAATATACTGTAATAAATCTTGGCAATCTAAGAAACATATCTAAAAATATTCCAAACCAAAGCTTACTCTACTCTTGTATATTCTCTAGAAGTTTGGCACTTCCTAAGTAGTTGTAAGAAATAAATAGTCATGATTTAAAGAAATAATTTGAATAATTTTACTGACATGCCTAATCAAACAGACTTTGAAAAGAAATTAAAGCCTAAGCAGTCAGACAGATCTATTCTCTTGGTTGGAAAAAAGAGACAAATTATATCATCTATGAAATTTCACATTAGACTAATAAAATTAGTCTATGCTGTACAGAAATTTCTGAACCAACCAGGGAAATGTACCAGGTGACCTAGTATATTTATCACCCTAATTACTAGGTTCCTTTGAATTTCACTCTTTCAGAAACCTGCTTTTATCTTTACAGTAATGATCCAAGACATTAAAATCAGGCTTTGGAGTCACTCAGTTTGCCTTCTCGGGTTCACACAGTATCTATTGATGTTCCGTGCTGTCTTGTCAGAGAGCGCTTATAACATTAGGAAGTTGAGGGCGTAATTAGGAAAGATGTGACAGATGAAGGAAGAGCATGCAGTTTTAGCAGTTTCACGCTTTGGTTTCTATTTGGGGGTGCTGGTGGTTTGTTTCAGTTCTACTGGAGTTCTTGAAAGAGCTTAGGCTCCTGAACAAAGTTGGAAATACCCCATCTAACACAGGGATGCTGTGTAAAGAGTGATAAATGCAGATCGGAATGGAGAAACTGCACAATAAATAATGAAGAAATATGATCCTATCTGTATTTTGGCTTCTGTGCTGATCAGAATCTGCTGAAGTTGCCATCTTACTCCAGAAAGATTAGGGAGGACGGTGTGCTTGGAACAAGTGTTTAGAATAGCTTGAAGTCAACTGCTGAGAATGAATGTGAGACTAGAGTTTTCTTGGAAGGTTTGGGATCTAGATTGGCCAGGACCCATGGTAAATGTGTTGCCAAAGCACTTTGCTTGGTTCAGTTGACTTATTTCAAGAACAACTCTATTTAGTGTATTTCAAAATTCCCTTTATGGGCCTAGTAGAGCTCAAAATTCCAGAGGTCAGAGAGAGGGAAAGTCACACACTGAAGCAAATCTGTTGGATTCTGTTGTTTTGCCTCCTGTAGAGTAGCTCATGGCTCCTTGAGAACCATATATCCCATCCTGGGAGTGCATTTATACTCGTCCATATCAGCAGTCCTGTGCTAGCTACCATAACCACCCAGAAAATTCAGTGGAAAAGTCAGCCACTCATTTTGAAGATCTAAAGGCATTGCAGTTTTAGTTCAGTTTGGGGTTTCACTTATTAAAAAAAAAACTGTCAACAATTTTGTACAGGTTAAAAAAAGTAGATATTTTTAAACATTGGCTATCTTAAGATTTTTGGATTTGCTTTTATATATATATTCTAACTCTCTTATATGCATGCTCTATTTTTTTCTAAAATTTTTTACTGGGTCTAGATGAGCTGAGGAAATCTGTGCTTTTGGAGCAACTGAAAACCACCTAATGATCAAAAAATTATTTTAATAAAATGCATTTTTAGCAAAAACCCCTTCCCTTACATTGTTAAGTGATTGATAACAAAATATTTGTTATTTTTCTATTGCTTTAAGATACATTTGCTTATTCAAGGCTTATAAAGGAAACTCTTTAACAGGATTTATAATATCATTATCTACAGGTAGACAGACAGCTCTGAAGTAATTTAACAGTCCTTTGGCTTTTACTATATTTGGTTAATAAAACAGAACTTGAAAGAAAATTTTCTCTATGTTGAGTTATAGAAAGCAAACTCTGTTGGTCTGCTTTCTATTTGGGGTTTTGAAACTTTAATCAGTGATTGATGATTTTATTGAAGTTAACATCAAAGTTACTGAAATGCAAAGGAGCCCCCATTTGTACATAAAATTCAGTATATATCTTGATTTAAATTTTTAGAATTAAAATTTAGTGCATGTCTTTATAATGCCCAACATGATAAAGATGTACATAATGAGGTCAGTCAAATGAAGTAACACAGCCACTGTCTCATATGGTGATCTTTCTTCTTTATAAGATCACCTATTAGTTTTGGTACATTGGGAATGTATTCAATTCTATAATGATGGTCTCTGTGTTGTACCTTAGACTTCTATGTTTACTCTTCCTTCATAACTACTTTGCTATTTTGCAAGGAAAATACTACTTGATCTCACTTATATGCAAGATCTACATAAAGAAAAGACAATGCATAGAAACAAGGAATAGAATGATAGTTCTAATAATGAGAGATGAGGAGAAGCAGGAAGATATGGATCAAACTGAATTTTTTAGTTTATTTTAAACACTTCAATAAAATTCATAGCTTGTTTGTTGTATTGTTCCTTTGATAATAGTGAACTAGATTCTAAAATCCCAGAAACTTCATGGCAGGAAGTAGGATGAACCTTATGTAAAGATAGCTCTCATGACTCCAACAAAAGACATCAGCATCAGGACAGACAACGGATGGCAAGAAAATGAAGGCAATATTTTTAAAAATTCAAATAGGTAGGGAAGGAGTGGATCACAGAAAAGACAGATGTTAGGTGTGTCTGCCACCTTGCAGGGGGAGGAATTTGGAAAGGTGGCTAGGGCTGAATGAGAGTCTATGAATTCAATAAAAGAGTTTGTAGCTTGTCAAAGGAGAGGGAGAATAGTCTACTGGGGTTAATAGAACTTGCACTAACACAATGGCAGTAATAGAACTTGAGAAATAATGTTTCCCATTGTTATCTTCTTATGTGGCTCTAAGCAAGGTATGATACAATACAAATGAACTCAGGAACGCCTTTGACGTTAAGGTAGAAAGTGTATTTGATTTTTGTTATATATTGTTTATTTTTTTGTTAGTGGTGGTGGTATTTATTATTGTGTGTTTGTTTTCTCTATTTATTGTATCTGATGTCTTTAAATATATGCAAGTGCATTTTCTTCCCAATGTCGGTGTCTCCCCAGTCCTTTATCGAAATTAACTCCATTATCAATTCTGTTTCTCTGTATAGCAGCACTATTGCACTATGTATAGTATGATGTATCTGGGGATTTAACTCATCTACTAGATTATCTTGGTCCCTCATCTTTAAGTAAATAAACAAAGTCCAAAATCAGACATCTGCATCAATACAAGGAAAAATGTAGCCTTCAAAATATACATGATCTCTTTTAGAGGTCCTTCAATTCAACATGGCTCATTACAGCTTGTCCATGTAAAATCATATTACATTTTATTAGAAGCCTGCTTTGCACATTCCTAAATATATTAACTGTGATTGTGTTTGCAATACAAGTACAGGGTTGTATGATGGCAGGAAAGGCCTTTTTTTTTATAAAATCTATTTTGTAGCTGCACATACACAGGATTCATAAATGTGTTTTATAAATGTGTTATATAAATAAAATAATTACAGTTAAGTGTAAGGTTTCAAAGCCTATAAAATTACTGTGTGTTCATTTAGAGAAAAGGTTTTCAGTCATTGATCTAAATAAAACTATCAAGGTGTCCCTGGGTATATTCAAATCAACATTGCTTCAATCATCAACTAGCTGAGTGACACTTGTATTTGCTATTCAAAATTGCTTTGACTGGTTTTCTTTATCTCTAAATTGCGAGTAATCAAACCTCTTTCTAAATGTTATCAGGATGATTTCAGGATCAATATTGAGTCAGTGTTGCCTTCTGCCAGTATCATTTCACTGAAGTCATTTACTCAAGGATAAATTGTAATAAACCCTTTACTCTTTCCAGAATAATCTGCTTTTAGACATTTAGAGGCATTTGCAATGAAGATCTCACCATGGAAATATATGAAAACGACATCACCTCATTGTGATTAGAATGAATACAAATTTATTTTAATTACATATAGAGGGTGGCAGTTAGTTAAACAATGGGCAGAAGTATTCTTCTAGAAAATCTTTAATAATGGGATTACTGAGTACTCTGCAGACACTGGAATGTAAGATGGAATGTCAGAAATTTGAATGTAAATTTACATTTCTCAAGCAAGAATCTGAACTCTGTATACAATTCCAGATGGAATGCTTCAGTAGTCACCTTTGGGTTGTTTGCTGCTGTTAAGTATGAATAAATACATTTGACTATCTCACTAACCCTGAGTCTGACCTCAGTATTGCTTCTCTGTCACTGAGCACAACAGTTCTATCCTAATTGTTTCCCACTGAAAGGTGGAGCAACAAAATAGGTTTAGGGTGTGGGAAAAAAGAAGTCTGTAAAACCCCCAAATTGGCACTTTGGGAAAAGTGTCTGTAGCAAATGTACACGATCTCACTAAGTTCACATTCACTTCTCTGTTAAAGAGGGAGATTAATACTTCTCTGTAGGGAAGAATGGAAAAGTTTCATTAAGTGAAGTCATACATGACAGCTATGTTTATTTATCAAATATTATGATAAATCAGAAGTCCAAACTCATCAAACTGTATATGCATCATACATACAGGGAGTTTAATTCTATCTCAATAAAGCTGTAATAACAATAACCTATTAGTTCCTCCAGTATGAAACATACAGATTTTCATGCCACAGTTTACACTGTGTGTGGCTAGGAAGGGTAGCCAAAGCTTGTAGACATTGTTTTAGGGGACCAACAGCACAGCTTAAACTCTAGACATGCTCAACTCTATCTGGTACTCTGGAAACAATAAATAACACCTTCTTTCACTATGTGGAATTCTGGGTGCAAGATAAGGAAGCATGGTCTTGAGTTTTGGTTCTTCACATATTCATTTGTCTTGGGAGAGTTAGCTGATCTTATGTTTTTGGTTGTGAGCCTAGCCTTTAACGGCTGAGCCATCTCTCCAGCCCAGAGTTAGCTGATCTTAAAAGCACTCTATGTGCCTCTTTGCAAAATGATGATTAAAAACAGCACCTAACTCTTGGTTCTCTAATATAGACTGAGTCAAGAACTCAGTGAAACATGTCACACTTTATTGCTCAGTAGAAGTATTATGGCTATCTGTTCATGTTCACATGTTATTCTTTCAATATCAAAGATATGGAGCTGTGTTGAATTTTTTGGTGTGTATCCATTGCTTAGCATAGATTCATATGTTAGATGCAGAGTAAATAGTTGTTAAATGGTAGGTAAATACACATCTAAAGAGATGCCTCTATTCAAATCCCTTTCTACAGATGAGGGTAGAGAGAGGAACAGCAACATCCAGATAAAAAAAGGCTTTTGCATGGTTCTGATATTTAAAATAGTGATCCATATTTTTATGACTCACTACTATCTCATCCATAGTATTTGATGTAATTTTTTAGCATTTGATCCCTGTTGAACTGGCTTTGTCCTCTTGTGTATATAATCCCAAAGTCTTCTTAAATAGTGTGGGTATTTGACAAACCCCATTATCCAGGCTGACATAAAGCACTATGGACTTATAGAAGGATGTGCAAAAAAGTATTGTATCTCACACAGCAGACTTAACTATAACAGGAATCCAATCAAATATAAATTAACTCCACGAACTGAAGATTATAAATGCCTCTTTGACCTTGCCTTACTGCTTCCTTCCCTCCAACCTCCTTCCTACTCTCTGTAGCCTGCTGGGGTATTGACAGGCATTTTAGAAGACTGGAAAGTCTTTACCTTTTTGTGATGAGCTGCAATATGACTATAATCGATTGAGTGACTCACAGCATAAGCCATCATTAATTAATCTCTATACTTCATAAAATTAGAAAGGATATAATATATACACATATACACATGTATGTAAATATATATGTATGTATTTATACATCCTTTATAGAAGAACTCAATATTATTTCTAGACTTTCAATAACTAGAGAGTCCTTGAAACCTTATACAAAATTTCAACAGAAGTGAATAAATGTGAAAACTTCCTATAAATAAAACTGAGCCCTTATGTTGGTATTAGAAAACATGAAATTCAGCCAACTCTAAGGTAGACAAAAAAAAAAAAAAAAAAAAAAAAAAAAGGACAAGAAATCATATGGGATAGTTGGGTTGATAGACCCAGATAATCATGATTAAAGATTAATCCTAAATCATACATCCCAGAAATTTTATTTACTGTTGAACTGTAACTTCTGAGATAATAGGATCTCCAACATTTACTAGTACCTAAACTTAGTTTCAGAGCTACACAACATTAGATGATTGTTTGAATTGAGAAGAACATTATGTGAAGTATGATATTTGCATTAGTCTAAGTACTTCACATGGAGCAAGATGTTAACATTTTTTACATCACATGGTTTCAAATAAGTATAATTGTAAACTCCCCCAAAATAAATGGGATCCTCCAGTCTTTAAAGCACTATTCCCAATATTCCCAAGATACACACACACACACACACACACACACACACACACACACACACACATATATATATATATATATATATATATATATGAAATTTTCATACTACCAAGATGGCTTAGTTGATTCAGGAAGCAACAGTATTTGCTGCCAAGCCTGACAAATTGAGTACAAACTCTGGGACCTCACATAATAGAAGGGGAAAACTGACAATTGTAAGTTGCCCTTTGACATTCATATATATGTACACTAGGACATGTATACATATATAAACACCCACTACCCTCTCCTTAAAACAAAATTTTTGAAAAAAAAATCATCAAATAATATTCAGGATTAATCTTTAAGTTTGTATTATTTACACCATCAAGATAATAGACTACAGCATTTAATTTAAAACTAAAAATATCATATGTACTTTTAATTTACAAAATTTGACCTTTTCTAAATCCCATGGCAACTTACTAAGATGAAGAATGTTATAAGTCAGGACCAGACTAAGCTGTGTATCCTATGAAATTCAATAGAAGTGTGCAGCAAAATTACTCTTTTTCCGAATAACCTATAGACTAAAAGCACATTCTGTTCACAAATGAATTTTGTATAATGTCTATAGTTACTGCAATTGCTATCATATTACAAGATATACATTTTCATTGTTATAACAAGCTCTGTTGGGTATGTTATTTAACTCCTGTATAAATAACCTGAAGTTACGTACCAGCTTAATGTCTTGGGGCAAATTCCCATATGTTAAATATTCATTTATTCTTTCTCCCTTAACCTTTGATCTCAATTGTTTTAGCATCTATATTATGTCCTTCTTTAAATCTAAATTGTGTGTGTGTGTGTGTGTGTGTGTGTGTGTGTGTGTGTGAATATACAGTCTTTTTGTTTTGAGCATGATTACACTTAATGTTAGCATTAGCAGACGTCTGCGGTTTCCCTTGAAATGCTTATCTACTATGGGGTGTTTACAGGCAAGAAGGGGCATTAGGCATGATAGTAATAATTGCATTTAACTTGAAAGATGCATGACTATTCATCTTGTGACTGGGAATTCACTGAAGAGAAAGGTTTGTCTGATAAAACATAAAGAAAAATATATGAAGCATCTTTCCTCCACTTCCCAACCCTCAAGCAAGATCATTAAGCAATAAAACAGACTTCCATTTATGAAGCTCCTCTTGCTTGCTTAGATATGGAAGTCAGAGATTTAATGGTATCATAAAAGGAAAAAGGCCTCCAAAGCTCCAAAAATGCCACTTGTGATACTGATAAAGTCAAATGTCCTGGTATCCAGAGAAATGCTGATTTCCAGGCTAGGCAGTAGTTAGAGATTTAACCTCATAAAATAATTCCAAGTATTTCCTTTACAGAAAAAAAAATCAACTTGAATATTTAAGTCCAGAATGTATGAATATCCAATAAAAGCTAGGGCATTCCAGCCACAAAGACCCAGGTTATGTACCAGCATCTCCAAAACCAAAGTGAACCTAAACTCTCCAGGGCCTTTACTAACCATAAAGTAGAAACCAACCCCACATCCAACTTGCAGAATATTCCAAAAATAAGTGATTTGTTTTGTCTGTGAATATTGAGTTAATGGCAGGAATTATCTTGTCAGCAATTTGGTGTGGGCATCATCTACTCCATTCTACTTCTTTACAACAAAGCCCTCACCATGTGTCTCTTCTTACATTTCATGATTTCTGAGGGAAGGGTTAACAAGCTAGATGGAAACTTGCTTTCTTCCCAATTCACTACCTTTCTGAATAAATTTAATTGCATAAGATTTTTTCAGACAAACAAAATTATCAAGACTTCCAGTGTAGCCATTGGGACCAACCCAGCCACATAATCTATCATGTACATTCTGTCCTACCTATAAGATGTGCTTGTGTAAGGGTGGCAGAGAGAATGTGGGAGTAGCTAATCAATAACTGATCAGCTTGAAACCAATGCCACATGAGTGAGACCATCCCTGATAGTGCCTTGAGAGCTAGAATCCAAAGGCTGGATGGTCACAGACCTAGTATAGAAGCAAACATGATTGGGGAAAAATGTCAGTGTAATTATGACTAATGATATTCAGCTCTACTCATTGACTGGCATGTAGCTCAACTGTTAGTAGATAAACTTCATAAATGATGACCCACAGCCAAACAATAGCCTGAGGCCAGGGAATCCTTTTGAAGAGGAGGAAGGAGCCAGAGGAATTGGAAGAGCCAGAGAGTTCAAACACATGTCAAGAAAACCAGAGAATCAACTAACTTTAGCTCATAGGGACTCTCAGAGACTGAACTGACAACCATGGACCCTGCATGAGACAGACCTAGGCCCTCTGCACATATGGGACAGTCATGTAGCCTATCTTCTTGTGGGACTCCTAATGGTGGGAGCAGCAGCTGTGTTTGACTCTTGCTGATTTTTGAGGTTCTATTCCTCATACTGGGTTTCCCTGTCAAGCCTCAATACAAGGGGAATGACATGTTTTGTTGCTATCCCTGGGAGGCCAGTCTTACTCTGAAGAGAAATGGAGGAGGAGTGTATGGGGATAGGAGCAGAGAGGTGGTTGGGGGAGGGACTGGGAGGAGAGGAGAGAAGGGAAACTGCAGCTGGAATGTAAAATAAATCATTATATAAATATTAAGAAATATTATACTCAACTGTGTTCATAAAGTGAGACATAATCCTAATGCAACAGCTTCAAGTACAATTATCTTTCGTGAGTGCCTAATTGGAGTTAAAGAACATTCAGCTAGACCAGTATCCTGATCTACAATCTTGATTTTGCGGATAAAATAACATGATTTTGTTCTTTTTTTTTTTTTTTTTTTTTTTTAACTTGGTCAAGGCTGCTGATGAATTTGCTCCACAATCATGTTATGTTGTCAGTGTATACAGATTAATAAAGGGTATACGGTCACTTCTGTTTAAGAAGCACATCTATAGAAGCACTTCTTTTGAAATTTCCTAAGTTAAATGTCAATCTGGGCCACCATTTATTTTTAGTGGGAGAACATAAACAGCCATGGACCTGAGGCACACAAAAGGAAATCTCACCAAGGGAAACTTACTCAAGTTAGTAAGAGAGGAGTAAAGTGGCAAGGGGCCCTCTGTTACAAGTATAAGTCAGATTCCAGAACTCTTACCTTTAATCACCATCCTCCCTTGCTTTCTAAAAGTCTCCAATACAAATTATTATTGTCCCTTTGGTTGCATAAAATTGCATATTAGTTATTCTTAGAAGTTACATGGAAGCAAATGCTCATTACTCTATTAGTGACACAATGGAGACTTAGTAGAAAACAGGAAAAAGCACATGGTATATTCTATCTTACACTCTTTGGTAGGAGCTAATGAGGAATGAAAATTAAATGAAAAAAATGTATTCAAAGTATTTAGTTCACAGGGTATAATAATTTCCCAACAAAATAAAAACCTCAGAACCTCAAGAATACTGGCCCCATTACATATACTGAGTACCTTCCATGTGCTAAGTGGCTGTCATATCGAACAATACTAATAGTAAGTCTAAAAGAAGAAGAAAAAACTGTTTTTAGCTTCCTAACACCAGTGATTACCAAACATAACTGCATCTAAAATTCTCAATTCCCAACCCAGTGTGTCACAATTTTTGGATGTTCATATAGCACCTGTGAATCTTGGTAAAATGTAAATGTCAAGTATTTAGGCATGGACCCTGAAGTTGGCAGTTTAATGGATGCAAAGAACATCATGAATTGCTGCTGCTCCATGGACCACATTTCCATGTAACACTTGTGGCTGAGCATGGGACTTTAATCTGAAACTAAGTAGAGAGTAGTTTGACCTTTGAACATACACATAGGTGATCCATTTTCCAGGAAAGACCAAGAGAAGCAAGTTGAAAGTTATTTGACAAAAGAAGCACGAATGTTGTGGATCTTAATTCAGTCCCCCAAAGTGTGGGAAGCATATTCGGCAGTAAAATGTTTAGAAAGCATTGGTTTGATTGATCCATTGATATAGGTTGTGCCTGTTTGAGGAATTTACTTATGAGAGAATTTTTTTTAAATGTAACAAAGCATGTTCAAACACATTAATTAAATGAGCTTTTCTCTAGTTGCTCTTTAATCTCTAGTTTTGAATCCAAGTTCAAATACAGCTTTCCTTCTTGATTTGTTTGTTCGTTTTATTCCTTTTGTAGGATTTCACTATCTATGCCTGCCTCCTGTTGAACTGAAAGGAACAAAACACTAAATGGATGAGTGAACAGAGAGATGAAGATTGCTTTAATGCATGCTTCCAATCTGGCAAGGCCTTGCATGTCTGCAAGAAAACCCCCTGGCTAGAAATTAATGAAAACCTAAAGCCTAAGAAATTTCAGTATCTTATGGAGAGCTTATTTATAGTCTTCATTTTTAACTCTTCCAAGTTGTGCATATGTGCAAAATCTTTAATCTCCCAGCATATTGTCTAAGCTACAACAGGATGGCAAGTAATTGAAATACATTTTAAAGACACCACTATTAATTTAATCACTTTTAGTCATGGATGATTTTACTCTGAAGTGAAGACATTTGACACTGTGGAAACCTGCTACTGGCACACTGTGGGCAGAAATCACAGATGCTATTCAACATCTTATGATGCTCCTGAGAGCATCCCACTGCACTAATCACAATACATGACAGAGTCATTTAGCCCAAAAGTTAAATAGTACCAAGGTTCAGAACATTACTATTGAAATTGTTTCAGACATGGATATATGTTTCAGAAAGTGTTTTATTTATATATCACCAAAACAGTGCAGTTATCAATAAAATAGGAATTCAGAAAAAGTACAATGAGCAGGATGTTTGAGGTGTGAGGATCAGGTAGGAATTTTGATTCTGTCTTTATGCTGTTGAGGCACTGGACAGGTTGTTAAGTCTCTTAGAGTTTGCTGTGGTTTGGATGAATGAATCCTCAAAGCTCTCCATGCTAAAGGTATGGTTTCCTGAATGGCATTATCAGAAGCTGCTGTACAAATACTTATGAGAAGTGTGTCCTTTTGGATGGGCTTTAGACCAACGTTTATCTTTTCTGTTTTCTGGATAGTGAGATAAAACTTCTTCACCAGAGATTCAGAAGAAATGAGTCTACTCATTTGTATACTAAAAATTGTGAACCAAAGCAAATTTTCCTCACTTATAAATAATTCACTTCAGGTAAAGTTAATTGCTTCAGATATTGAATATAACATC
Organism: Phodopus roborovskii; assembly: GCF_943737965.1. Taxonomy (NCBI): domain Eukaryota; kingdom Metazoa; phylum Chordata; class Mammalia; order Rodentia; family Cricetidae; genus Phodopus; species Phodopus roborovskii. Next base: position 10,400,941 of record NW_026126515.1, on the reverse strand, counting down.
CACACCTATGAGCCTAAGCATACTTTTTTCCCCTGTATTAGTTAATTGCCTGAGGTATTTCAAGAGAGTAAAAGAAAACTGGCTAGCCGAATGATAATAAAAAAAATTCAGTCAAGAGTACCTCAGTTGAGTTGACATGCAAGATCACAGAAGAAAATCTATAAGGCCTATCTCTCCTTAACAAATTCTTGGGTGGGAAGATGGGGATCCTATGCATTTCAAGCATCATTTCTCAAAGGGCCTGAAAAGCTTTTAGGGTACCATGACCAGAATCCTGATAGCCCTGGAGGCATAATGGCTACCCACTCACAATTAAGAGTGAATCTTGAATAATCCTATCCAGCTCGGCCTCACAGGGGGCCCAGGGATATGGTTAAAATTAATTTACCATGTTCAACTCACCTTTCACCTCCTCTCCCTCGTCCTTACCATAGCATTTTGTAGAGGAAGCAATCAGATACTTTATAAGGCATATTTTTCAGTGTATGGATGATAGCTCTGAGATGGTTCTCTTTTTATTTCCCTGTACCCTTCCTTAGCCTTTCTATTTTAAGGTTCAAAGAAAGAAGTCACTTTTGAGTTTTATCTCCCAGAATCAAGTGTTAGATGATCCCAATTGCCATGGAACTATTTCCATTTTGGATACTCACTGATTCACAAAGAACCAGGGCGGCATGCTCTGTGCCCAGCTGGGTTCTTAATGTTTTACAGTAGGATGTGTCAGTAAAGCCAAGGAAACTCCTATAAATGACTGTGTAAAGATTCAAGAGATGACCCATTCATCCTGTTGTGCAGCTGACCCATTTGGATGTGCTGGGCAGGAGTGACGCCCAAGAATGTGTCCGCAGAATGAGGCAACTACAGTGAATCTTTGTTGGAAGCTACTCTATATTAAGGAACTGTCTCCTTAAAATACACATTGTTCTTATTGCCTGGTGAGAGCAACTCTTTGTCATGATGGGAACAACTTGGTCCCATTTGTCTTACTATCTGTTTTTTTTTCTTAAATGACCTTTATGGCAAGATACTCCTGAATGTAAAGTTCTTTATGGCTTCTAATCATTTGCTGTTTCAAATACAACATAATGGTTTTGGGAAAAAGAGGACATTTTCTTCGTTTGTTTTTATTGTTGTTGTTTTATTTTATTTTTTGTAGAAATTGTGTTAAGAATAGCTATGTTGGTGGATTTGCTGTTTAATAAGACACAGAGACCATTGTGGTGCCAAGTTTAAAAGAAAGTAAACTTTTTAATGTTGAGGTGGTTATTATTTAAGTTTATTTAAGTGGATTCTTTTTTTCAATCTCATTAGATGTTCAAGGTCAAGGGACTCTCAGGAAGCCTTGGAAGGCTTTTGAAATACAATATGCTTTTAAAGAAAAAAAAATTAATCTAGGGACATATCTCCCCATTACTGTGGAGGCACAAGTAGGAACAGGATCTAATTGGCAAGAGGATAACCTGGTCTTGAATTGGTCCTTCTGTTCCTTTCTAATCTTAGGCTAGCAGTAGAACATGCTTGAGTGTTGGTTTTGATTTGATCTGAAGAATAGAAATATCTAGTTTATTCAACTCATAGGCTAGCAAATAGTCAAAATGAGCCATGTGTAAAGTGAGCACACCTGAAAATATAGGTAACATTTATTGTGTGCTTACATGATTAACTAGCCTTTTGGTGAGCACTGTACATACATTTCTCTCACTGAACCTGCATACAACTTTCAAAGTATTATTACATCTTCATCATCAGTACTGGAAACCAGTAGGTTGTTGAGCCTCGGTGCCTTATGGAAAGTCTGGAACTAGATTGCCAGCAAGGGAAAATGGCACTTGCCTAAAGGACCAAAACAAACACAAGGAAAATAAATAAGAAGTTTTGAAGAAGGAATCTGATCCATTCCCAATGTTGAAGTAATCATCAGAGGAGAAAATTCAGAACTTTTAAAAATTCTTATACTTATTTTATGGCTCAGTGTTATTGTACCTTGAATTATATGTGGATAAAGGCACCAAATATGTCAATATTTAGGGCATTTCAAGATCTTAATCCAGCTACCTGAGACATACAACTGATAAAAAAAAATGTTCTCAACTTATCAGGTGGCTCTAAGGCACATATTTCAAACTGCAAAGCTCTATCCTGACCAACAGTAATAACATTTATTACAACTAAATGAAAATTAGCAATGATGACAATAGTCGACAGGAAAAGCATTGTCATTAAAGAAAGTTTATTCTGCTCTGAAAGACTTTAGGAGGCAATCCATAATTTAGAACTAATAACACAAAGGAAGAGGTTCACAACACCTGGTATTCTTAGGTATCTGTGGCTTTTAAATGACCACCCCAATGCTTTCTCATTGCTGGCAACACATTTGTGGATTCTCCATTGGATCTGAGCTAGTGGTTAACATCAACAGAGAGATCTTTGAAGTTCTTAGCAGAAATACAACAAACCATACAATAGCAATTTTAGTGCCAATGATACTTAGTGGAAACAGGAGATGGATATTTTTTTCCTATGAGCAAGTAAATCAACAGCATTTAAAGTCTCTGGCATTTCTCTTTCTCTTCCCTCCTCTAATCACTATCATATCCCCCAAGGGGTTAAGAAAGAAACACTTGAAAATAAAGTCTACTGGTGTCCAGGGGATGTGGATATTGACAAAAATTTACAGTTACTTCTAACACATCTATCTGGCTTCCTTCAGATGCTCAAAGATAACCTCATGAGGTTATGTGCGTGCGTGTGTGTGTGTGTGTGTGTGTGTGTGTGTGAGAGAGAGAGAGAGAGAGAGAGAGAGAGAGAGAGAGAGAGAGAGAGAGAAAGTTCTCTTGCTGACCTGGCTGTTTGGGGGAAAATCCAGGATGAGATACATATGAGTAGATCAGGTAATTGATTAATTAGCATATGTATTGCTTCAGTGCCTTGGGGGACATGCTTCCACAATTCTTAAACCAGGAATAGTGGGAATCTGAATATTAAAATAAAGAACCAAGCAGTGCACACTATTGATTGGCTTTTAAATTGTAACACTGATTTAAAGCATGAAAACTCAATCGTTGCCTTTAAGCTATCGAGAGAAGTATCTTGGGCCACAACTTTACTGTGAATATTTCTTTCATGCATGATAATTATTAACTGAAATGCCCAGAATCCTGAAAATGTAATTTAAGCTTCATTATCAGTGTGCTCATCTCATTGTTGAAGAAGTGAGAGGAAACAGACAAAAATTGGGGAATTTGGAGCATCAGATTGTGAGTTTAGACATGCATCTTGTTCATATCAGTGAAAAGTGCAATCTCCTAAGCTATTTTCTGTCATCTGTCCATTACGTTGCAATGCAATTATGGAGTAAAAGCCCCTTGCTGGATATTTTCCCTTATTATTTTGGTGCTTTTATGGCCAGTGCTGAGGACTCTTAGTAGGAGACTTGAGAGATGAGAGAGTCTCGTAAGGGACTATTTGAATGAGTTCCTTTAAAGAAGCCAACCTTCTCTGTCCCTGCCCTTAATTCGCCATCTGGCTCTGGGAGTTAGCTGTTGCACACTCCAGGACTGTGAAATCCAAATGCATGATTAGCCCCTCTGTCTCCTGTGGCAGCATGCTTGCTAGGAAAATCACTGCTGGGACCAGTCTCTAAAGAGCAACACAGGCTCAGTGTGAGTGAGGGAAAAAAATCACTTGGCAAATCAAATAAATAAATAAAAAACTCTATCCTAGGTTTTACTCAGTGCTCCCCTGAGTGAATGCTCATGAATTCAAGTTTAATAAACTTGCTGGTATATTCTTTCTCCCACCTTTTGCCATCTGTCCCTGCAATCACACCTAACAACATAGCACCAGCTAGACCAGATATTACATCCATTATCTTGTGATCATCAACAATTTCCCAGAACGAGGATGATGTTCCTTGTTCTTCCACTAGTAACCTTATAATATTTATATTCAGTATGAACCAGTCAGGCGGCATTGGTCTAAGGTGTGCAAACTAAAACATTCAGTGCATAGTCAATAAGTCTCCAGAAGCAGCCTACTCTGCTCTATTCCTAAAGAAATAACTTTCTTTCTCAGACAAAGATATAGATGCTATAGATGTGTGCTTTGCCTATTAATTGATAACAGCCATGAGAAAAGATGTTATGGGTATCATAAGTATCAGAGGTGATTTGGGGAGGCCAAAAGAGAAGATGTTACCTGTAGGATAATGTTCATTCACTGGCCAGTTGTCCACCTGAAGTGTGGCATTGCCACCATTCCTGGTGAAGCGCACCACGTGGTATTTTCCGTCATTGACAGGGGTTCTCTCTTCTTTGATGGAGATGTCAACTGTGCCAATATTGAAGACAACTCCAATTTTCCCTTGTTCCTGTAATAAAGTAACACAAAGGTCATGATTGTCACTGACTACAGTGTTTACTTCCTTTAAATTTGATCCTCCAACTAGCAATAAAATTGTAGGTGCCTGGGGGAAGATGTCAGTAAGAAGCTAATAATAGTATCCTATATTTCTCCATGGGCTTTCATCCTGAACATAAAAAAAAAATACTATGAAGCAACTCAAATTGTTCTCACTAGCTGAATAGTACAAGTTACACTATTCAATGGACCTTGGTGAGTATTGATGTTAGTGTAGCAGAAGTTCTCGACAGTGAAGCACTATACTGAGAATTTTATTTCTGGAAGATGGATTGGGCCTGTCTCTTAAGAGGAGTTAGTAAGACATTGGATCTTGTATCATTTCATAATTAAGATTCAGGGTTAAAGAGAAACTATAAGCATGTCTAAACATTTGGGATAGTCAAGGCAAAGATTAGGAGACAATAGTTAAGAAATTGATATCATAGACCAAATCTTTGACATTTTCTGTGGTTCCAAATGACTCCAAAGGTACTCTATACAAAGAGCAGTGAAATTGAGTAGGCGTTATCATAACTGGGGACTACCAATCTGGGAAGATTGATAGCCCTTTTGTTCAGTTAATCTAGAGATAAAGTAAATATTCATTCTGTAGCTTTTGCTGTACAGCAGAAGGTAACATTGATAGCTCAAAATGACTTTGGGAGCAGAGAAATTGCAATGGATTCTAGAAGATATGGCAATAAATATGAAAATGATGGAGATGATATGGGTGGAGATGAGGTCATCCACCTCCGGGAAAATGCCTGAAAATGCTGAACCATACATTACAGTGCCATTAAGACTCTTACCATTTAGTAATTGGTTATGACTACGAGTTGGAACTGGTATTCACAATGAAACAAAATGAAAAGTGGCCTTCCTGGTCAGATACAATCACCTTTTTTGACCTCCTGGAACACCATGACAGCTCAGCAGAATATCAGGAGGGATGGAGCAAGAGAGAAAGGAGGATATTTTCCCCATCTCTGTAGTTGTCTGGCTATTGGCAATAGGCTGGGCACTTAGGGTGATAAAATTTAGTTGTCATACTAACATTTACAAGGCTGAATCACAGTATTTCTTCATCAGCCTTTCTTATCCACTATTCATTTGTTTGATAAGTAGAAGGGGAAATGAACAAGGAAAGGAAAAATGGTACAGGTAAAGACCAGAATCGATATTACTTGAGTTCTAGAAAATATTGAATGAATACTCAGATTTACTATTCATCCAAACATTCATTCATTCACTAACTCAATATATAATATTAAGTACCTAGTATACTTATAAATTAAGATTTTTGTGTGTGTGGGATTGATACTGGTTTCCATATATTTTGGTACAATTCGTTGCCAAAGAATTGCCATGCTTTCTTCAACTTGCCATTTATCTTTTTCATCCCTTCCTATGTAGATACCCCTCATACCTGATTTTAAAAAGGACCAGTTTAGATTTTAGAAGGGGATAATATAGCCTGACTGATGAATAATGTTGCCGGCAGTCAGAAAAGTGGGCTCAGGGTAGACATTGTTGCTTCCTTTGTGCCCAAGGAGTTTGGTGTGGAACACCAAGTATTGCTGCATTTCCAGTGTTCTAAACCCTGCAAAAAAAAGTGTCCTAGTAAAAAAAAAAATAAAAAAAAAAAGTGTCCTAGTGCCTTCTCACATGATGACTAAGTAGGCTCATTTCTGTTTATTGCTATCAATGTGATCTTGGAAATGTTTTGATTTGTTTCGTCTCTATATTCAACACTGTACCTAGCCCTGAGAACTATGTATGGAATGGTCAATATGATGATAGGGTCTTTATTACAGTGTTCATACCCATAACGAATAAGATTACAATGGATTTCAACCTTTTTCTTTGATCCTCAGGCAACCTGGTACTGACATAGTATTTGCTCTGTTTTAGAGAGGTGGCATTCATTATTCATTTCTTTAAGGATGTGGAAATGAATGGATAGGTAGGTGTTCATGCCCTCATAGAGAAATAAGCAAGAGTATTAAAGCCTGAATCACCACATACTTACAGAATGACAGAACTGGAGGAGTTCAAAACCACAACTTGAGATGCCATTACTCCTCTGCTCACCCTACCTATGTGGGCTTCTTTGAGAAACTACCTCATAAATCCTGTATGCGTGGAAAAGCCTGCTGGTGATTCAGTTCACCTCTGAGTCTCTAATTAATCATGGACAGAGAACAGTATTAGTGTTCCAAAGGGATCAGAGACCTCAGTGCTCTGCAACTTTCAATGACACTGGGGCAAAGAACAGTTCTGGCTCTATGAGTTTGTTGATGAACAAGATATATTCTTGAGCAGATTTGCTGCAAGATCCATAATAGATTCAGGACAAGGAAAGATTTAATCTCTGCCAGAATAAATATTTGGTCCTTATCTTAGACTCCACACATTTGCCATTAGAATCAGAATTTCCAAAGGATCTTAATCCTATGAGCACATTGGCAAACCAATGTAGATCCTACCCCAGATGTTTCTCTTTGCTTCCCACAGTGGTAAATGTGGCTGTGCTAGACCTCAGATGTGGTCTCTTTATTCACAGTAATAAGATTTCATTATCATCATTTCCTTGCCATTTATCTTGGGACCACAGTGGCATTATAATCCGTGGCTAACTGCTTTGTTTCAGTTCATTAGAAGTTAAGGAAGCCTTGTGGCAAATGCCCACATTGTTGCCTAGCTCTGAATCAATCATATGCAGCTGCCATGAAAATAAACTGCGGTGGTCCATGTGTCTTCAGAAGGAAAGCAATGAAGGATAAACACATTAGCTTCACATCCTCCCCTTCTGACCTTGTTGCAACTTACCTATTCTGAACCCATTTTTTTAAGAGTGATGCACAGTGGGACAAGATGTTACTTTTACATTCTTCAAAGGACAATTAAAACGGAATAATAAGGCTTATGAGATAGATGCTATAGCACTTTTCTCTCTCTTTTACTAATATGTGAGTGCACATATGTGTGTTTTCAGGTGTGTATACACAAGTAGAACCTAGAAGACAGCTTCAGCTATTTTCTTTGACACAGCCACTCATTGGCCTGAAGCTTGGCTAGCCAGTGTGCCCCAAAGAGATCTTACTATTTTTGCATCCCAGGTACTGGGAGTTACATATATATGCCATCATGCCCTTTTTGTGTATTTGTTTGTTTTTGCTTTTTGTGTACGCTAGGAATTAAATTTGGGTCCTTGTACTTGCAAGGAAAGTGTTCTATTAATTGAGCCAGCCTATCACCCCCACATAGTACTATATATACAGATATGATATGTGAAATCAGGGGGATTGTATAGTCATTTCCCCCATTTAAAAATGACCCTTTGTTATTAGATAATTAATTGGTTTCAGCACAGCACAGTAAAATAACACCTCTGGCTTCTATAACTGCATGACCTTTGCAGTTTATAGGCAAATTGATACCTCTGAAGATTGTTGTGGGGGATTATTTGTGAAGCATCTGCCATGTGCCTATACTTCTAGTTTGCAATATGTCACTTCTTTCTGTTCTTCTTAGTGTAATTGAAAGTAGTAGTGTGACCTACTGTTGGTTTGGTAGGCATTGTCACCAAGATCTATTGTGAAAATAAATGTAAATTTTCACAAATGGAACCTTTGTCAGGGTTGATTTCCTTTCACAGTTTGGTACTTGCTTTCTTTTCATATTCCTTGGTGACTTTTGTTAGCCTGGCAAACACAAACAAAATGTAGTTTCAGAAACAACATGGCTATAAATTTTAGTAACTCCACACCTATCACCACTAAAGGCAGTACCAAGGCAATAGCTTCAATCTATGTTCTTCCTTGATATTAAAAAAAAAGATGAGTGGTAAATCAGAAGTCATTACTAATCATCTTCAAGTGCGTTCAGGGGAAAACCTGAATGATACAGGAACATCTGCTTTCCACAGTCAGTAAGTCATTCCTTATCAATAATGACTATTTATGAGCCCACCTGGTTCTTCAAATGAGCCCTGATTCAGCTACTTGATCCTCAATCAGCCACATTATTATTAATATAGCTGACATAACCCCAGGGATGCTGCAATCTCAAGGATGAGGATTTAGGAGGAGAAATATACAGGGGCAAAAGAAAAATTTTCAGGGATGAAGAAAGAGCTCCCCAATGGCCATATCTTCATTTGTTCCATAGTGCCTCTGGGGAAGCCAAAATGCACCATTCCCTATTTCAGAAAATTGCAACTGACAGGAACAAAACAGAGATTCTCAAATGTATGCCCAGGAGATGTTCACTGGAAACATTTCTCAGTGTTGCTACTGTTAGGCTTCTCATAGAACAGTTTATTCAGTACTAGACAATATCACAATACAAACAATGTGTAATTGATACTTCTGTGCCTATGCACAACAAGACCTTGGCAATATCCAGACCCATTTCTACTCTACAAAGTGGTTAAGGATTATCTTCACCACATTTTTATACTTCTCCCAATTAAAAGTAAGAGCAAACTTTTGCACCTGTTTGTGATGGATAGTCCCAGCTCAGGGCCAAGTCATTGTCATTATTGAACCACACATATAATTTCTGGTATGAGACTCACCAGTGTCCTCCCATTACTGTGAATCACTGTCCCCAGAAAAGTCTTGGTAGTGGTTTCTTTGTCATTTGGGGTCATTGAGTGAGGGCAATCAAAGTAAATTGCAATGGACATTGCTAAGGAACAATGTTTGTGTCTTTTGATCATAGCGTGTTCTAGGTTATCATTGCTGCATGACTGTCACAACTTAAATACTCAGTATATATTTAATAAGATTATTTTCCAATTTCTCATAATTACCCACTATTAAATATATGTGACAAAATAGTGTTTAGAGCCAGAATCTATCTGTGTGACATGAACTCAAGGATTTTTGACTAAAGCACATTTTTGTACCATATATTATGTGTTTCTATTCCAATTTTTCATCATATTTCTTCATAAACACAATGTGTTCTGAGGGGACTATACCTGGGTGATATACTCTGACTCAGTGAATAAACATTAAACAGTAGTCTTACACTTTTTGATACAGGGATGACATCACTAAGTGGCACAATGTCACAGAACTACATTTTTACATATTGTCTCTATTGACTAAAATGCCACTCTTTGACATATGGCTATATTTATATAAAAAGTTATTCTCACTGTATAACATACACTTCATATCCACTTCAATGACAGCCATTTTATCTAATTTTTATATTCAAAGAAGCTAGTAATTAAGGTTCTTTGAATATAATTTTTACCAGATCTCTGTAAATGATTATTAAATGAATGAGGAATTAAATTGTGCAGTTATGAATTTTAAAACGGAGTGTCTTGCCCATTAGAGGCTAAATAGAATTTGTATAGTATTAGCAAAAATAGATCATTATAAATATGTTTAGATTTTATACCATAAAAGCAAAACATGTATTTTCATTTTGCCTTGTAAATGCAATGTACAAACTCATAAGATGAGGTGGCATAACTCACCTTGTTCATTACATAATTTCAGTTAAGAGAAGAGCTTATTATCTTTCTTTGGAATAAAAAATTCTGCAGCCAATAGAACAGAGTTTGATCATTTTTGTGTCTATCAGGAAGAACATTATACTATTTTTAAAATAAGATGATCACCTTTTTATAAAACCCAAAACAACTAGCAGTTACTCCAGATTGAAGATGCTCTTTCTGCTTGTGGAGATACATCCTATTAAAGGGTTGATAGAACAGAAGAAACAGAATATCTTCTTTAAGAAATCTCACAGAGAGAAGCAGCCTTTCTGGAGCCACCCAGCTCACAAGATCCCAGCCACAGTAGTGTGTACTTGGTTGCCATCTGCTGACAATATCCTCTACCCATCCCCTTGAGAAGCTTGAATGTGGCCATAACAGAAGGTCAGGGAAGAAGAAAATATCTGTTATGGGTTGTAAAAAAAAATTGTAAATTAGATTCATAAAAATGGAGACCAGTCGATGCTCCCCATTGTTTCAACCATATGATATCGAGCAGATCCCAAAACTATCTGGTTCTCTAGCTATCTTTACAAAAGAGAGAAGCCTATTGCATAGACAGAGTCACATCTGCATCAAGGATGTGTACTGATTGAAGTGAATAAAACCATGGGAAATCTAAAATGGGTAAGATCTACAAAGAGTGACATAATGGTATTAATGGTGGGGCATAAGGAGTGATAAATGATGGTCTTTGAGGATAATTGGGCGAGAAATGGCCTTACAGGTAACAAGTGGCAGCTAGGCATTCATGGGCCATTCATTGTGGAAGCTATTCTATTTGGAATGACTCTGTCTCATTCAGCATTGATTCCAGAATCTTTACCACCATCCTCAGAAAATTTGTGTATACAAACTGGACATCCCCCATCAGAAACCATTTCTGTTTTCCTAAATCTGTGTAAGTTGCAGTGACCTCTGCACCCACTCTACAAAGTTACAATGACCTCTCCTTCTGACTGGAGGTCTACTTTCCCTAGAGTTCTGCTGATGTCTGCTTACAGGAGGTCAATCAATTAAAGAGGATTAGATGTACAATCTGAAATGTTAACAGAGGGCCAAAAGAGATAAGACTGATAAATAGCTCAAGACAGTTCCATCCCCAGCATTAAGCAAAATTTAAAGACTATGACAGCTTAGGACAGCAGGAACTCTGACCTGAAGAGAAAAGAAACAAGAAAGGACACAGCAAGCAACTGGTCCAAATAAATAAGCAGCAAGCCACAGCCTTGGCTCTAATCATCACTTGGTGCAGTTCTGAGTAACCTGCATCTTCTGTGGAAGTAGATATTCTGGGCCAAGGAGGATGAGCAGAAGGTTCAGTATGTAAGGAAGTGAGCAAACACTTAGGAGCCCTTAAGACTCACTCTGTACTTGTAAAGAAGCCTTTAGTTGCTCTCCAAAGGGTTTTAACTATTTACTTCCCTTTTAAGTCACAAATGGCATCCTGAGTCAATGGGACATTCAAATCATCCTGAATGCCTGCTTCTCAACTACTGGTTCATTCAATGAAGTTTGAAAACAAGTTAAAGATGTACATTTCTGTCAAGTCATTTGGAGTAGGGACTAGGCCTTCTCTCCTGTCTCTAGGTTAAGAGGGACCTAGGATCGATTGTAAAATAAAAAGAAAAAAAATAACCATGATCCTGTGAATATATAGATAACACAAAGTAAAAAAAAAAAAATGTATATTTCTGTAAGAGATCCAGTGTTTTGCCAAGTTCTCTGGCAGTCTCCTGACAGTAATTTGGTGACAGCTGAGAAGACATGCTGGAAGAAACTCAACACAGATTAACATCTCCTAAATATGCTTTAATCTACCCTTGCCCAAAATCTCCAATAGATCATTATAGATCACCAATCATCTCAATGGAAACCTCAAACTCTGTGCTCATAGTAAGAGAATTATAAATACCAAAATTAGGAAACACATTTCAAATCACCTAGAATTCTCCTAGAGTACCTTATTTCATATCTACATTTCAACAAAATGTGGTCCCAGAACCAAAAATCAGTCATCACCTAAGGAAACATCAGAATTTCAAGTGTTGGGTCTAATGGCAGATCTTCTGAACCAAAAACTTCATGCTGGGTCATGATGAGATCTAAGAAAGCCAATACAGACGTGTAAGTTTGGAGACTGCTTCCTTACATTTGTGCCTTAATTCTGCTTGGGCTGTGGTTAAGCCGAGGACAATTCTGTTCCCAAGAGCATTTGGCAATATCAGCAAATATGTTTAGCTACCATAAATGAAGCTGCATGCTACTTACATTTAGTGAGTTCATGCAAGGAATGCTGCTAAATATCCAATAATATGCAGCGAAGGATTATCTGGCTCATAATGTAAATGGTGGTACAACTTAAGAATTCTGTGCTAGGAACTTCAATACATCAGTCACTCATCAAACATCTCTTAAGTGAATGCTGTTACATGGCTGAAATCATTTCACTTAGATTTGCACATATGGCCTAATATATTCTCCCCAATCTTTATACATGACCACAGGTCTCTCTCTCTCTCTCTCTCTCTCTCTCTCTCTCTCTCTCTCTCTCTCTCTCTCTCTCTCTCACACACACACACACACACACACACATGCATGCACATACACACAAACATACATGCATTCATGCTTAACTTCAGAGGCCCAGAATATAAGGTAAATAATAATAATAAGCATTGTTAATAATGTCTGGCTCTTCCCCATTCTACATGTTGATCAAATGTCTGCTTTATAGATATGAACTTTAAAAATGCAATATCACATAACCAGAAACTGGTAGGTATGTTTTATATGATCCACGTTAATTTTTCTACCTGATCTTTCTAACTCTTTTGCTTACTAATTCACTGCTAGGATTACTTCAAAAAATGTCTCTCCCCTGGCATAATAATATCAGTTGCTCTCACAAGTCCTGACAACCCTTCACACTTTACTTCAAACTGGGTAGGTTTAGTCATTTTCTGCAAAGATGCATAGCCAGTTCTGAAGAAGCTGCACATTCCATGGAAGTAGATATTCTGGGCCAAGTGAGGATGAGCAGAAGGTTCCTTATGTAAGAAAGTTAAGCAAACACTTAGGACCCCTCGAGACTTGCTCTGTGGTTGTAAAGAAGCCTTTAGTGGCTCTCCAAAGGGCTTTGCCATTTACTTCACTTATAAGTGATAGCTTTGCTACTGTTCTGGTCTCAGGGTGAAGGGAATTTAGTGAATATGAACACTAGGTGAGCATGTGTTTTTTTTTTATTTTTCTTATTTTACATATTGATCACAGTTCCCTCTCTTCCTTCCTGCATCCTATACCCCACCATCACCCTCCCATCCCATCCCCCACCAACTCCACAGAGAGGGTGATGTCTTCCAGGAGGAATCAACAAAATCTGTCAAGTCATTTGGAGTAGGGACTAGGCCCTCCCTCCTGCCTCTAGGTTAGAAGAGTATCCCTCCATGGGGAATGTGCTCCCGAAGTCCTTTTGTGCACCAGGGATACATCCTGTTTCTGTCCAGGTCCCTTAGACTGCCCAGGCCTAACTGAGAGCCATGTTCAGGGGGTATGAGTCAATCCAATGCTGGTTTCCCAGCTCTCAGTCTGGGGGGGGGGTCCCCCTTGTTCAGGTCAGTTGTCTCTGTGGTTTTCCGTAGCCTGGTCTTGTCCCCATTTTCTTATCACTCCTCCCTCTCTGTATCTGGATTCCAATTTGGCTCAGTATTTAGCTGTGGGTGTATGCTTCTGTTTCCATCAGCTACTAGATGAGGGCTCTATGATGGTATATATATGAATTTTAGACATAGAACAAAGGATCACCAGCCTATAATTCACACTGCCAGAGAAACTAGGGTACAAGGAGGAAGCTAAGAAGTTCATATAAGGTCCCTCACAGAAGGGGAAAGGAACAAGATCTTCTGAGTATATTGGGAGTGGGGGGGCAGTGAGTGGAGAGGGAGTTAGGAGAAAGAGAAGGGGAGGAGAGGAGAACATGTGGGACTAGGAAGATTGAGTCAGGGGAGGAATAGATGAGAGCAGAGAGAGAAAAAGAGAGAGAGAGAGAGAGAGAGAGAGAGAGAGAGGGAGAGAGAGATGCCATAAAAGAGGGAGCCATTATAGGTTTGAAGAGAAAACTGAACCTAGAGAAATGTCCAGAGACCTACAAGACTGACCCCAACTAACAATGTGAGCAACAGTGGAAAGGCTACCATAAATGCCCTTCCCTGATAATAAGATTGATGACTAACTTGTCTACCATCATAGAATATGCTTTTTCTAATAAGTAAGACACTCTCAGCCATTCCCACAGATACTCTCCAGTAGATACTCTATAGGATTTTCTAGATCAGAAAAACAATCCTGGTATATACATATAAAATAGAGATTTAGTATGAGGAGCCACCATGATATAGAGTGTAGGTCGTGGCAATGTTTAAATGATTAGTGTATTGAAGAAATGTACATATTTAGAGGAGACACAAACCTGGACCAAGGATCAGCAGACTAGGCTGAGTCTTATTTGTTTTTTTTTTTTTTTTTTTTGTAAATAAAGTTTTATTGGGATACGGCTATACTCATTAATGTTCCTTTTTTTTTTTTTTAACTGTATTTTTCTTGGCTGGCTTTGTACTGTGGTACAAAGTGAAGTAGTTGCTACAGAGGTCACGTGGCCTATAGGCCCATTTTATTTTACTCACTCTCATATCCTCTACTAAGATACCTTCCTGGTGTTTGTTTTTATTCTTATTTTTACCAATAGCTTACATTTACATGCTCCAAATAACTCAAATGAGTGTGGTAGCATCAAGTGGAGATCCTGTACCATACCTACTCATTGAAGTTTTGCAGATATTAGAGGGCTGACACAGTTGTTCTGGGCTGACCCAATTCATTCTTTTTGCTTACTTACTTTTCCAAGAAACAACTGTAGGACATGCTAGGAATGTGGTATAAGGAAATAAGAAGTCAGTAGCTAGAGCAAAAAAGACTCTGTTATAGTCCTTCCACATTTCAGGCTTGGAGTTAAATTTCCCCAAGAAAATATACCAAGATGCTTGGACCATACAGAGATGGGATTCCATCCAACACAGCCAGCTTAACCAGGGCCTTAAGGGACAGACTCCCAATGAATCCCAGGCTTTTCTCATCACCTGATGCATATCATAAGACATAAATCCCCTTCATAGAACTTCATAGAGGGAATTTCTGTCTCGTTGGGATAAAACATGCTGATAAACCGTGTATCACAAATCCCCTTCATAACTATTATCTGGCAGATAGAATACAGTTCTAATAAGGGGAGGCAAGATATATAAAGAATCATCCAATTAAGCATGAAACTAATCTGTCTCAGTTCCCACTGTGGGTGGTCTAGTTACTAAAAGCAATTCAACCTAGCACCATTTGATGATGGTCGGCTGTGGATGAAGAGAAATAAATCAGAGGCTCTGGAAAAAGATGAGAATAGCTAGTGATAGTCTGGTAATGGAAGAGATGGGTCAAAGTTGTAAGTTATTAAAATTGTAATAATATGACATTACTTCCAGAAAATATATCTAGTTTTATGAGAGTAACTCATATACATGTTAAAGGCTGGAGACTCTAAAAGACAGCACACATCACTCAGATGTTAGGGTTTTACTTTATTATATTAGACAAAATGAGAGAGGAGAATAACATTGTGACACAATGCATATCTGAGTCTCCAGGCTCCCAGTGCATCTGCAGGACACATGACAACTGGTGAATAATGGAGCACTCTCAGTCCACCTGCAAGGGGAATCTACTGTGCCATCATCTTGGAATGAACACACTAAAATAAGGGCTCATTTTTCCTTTCCTAGTTATTGTAAACAAAATGGCCAGGAGACACTCATATATCAGTACTGCTTGTCTGCACACAGAGACTGTGGGGTGTGTGTCCTGCAGATAGCATTACAGCTGAGGATTTCATCCAGGTGATATTTTATGGTCATCTTGTTTGTCACATATCACGACCAAAACACTGCCTCTTGGGTCAGATCACCATTTCTAATTCAAAAGGATGATTCTGAATTACTCCCAACCACCCTATAATAAAGCAACAGAAGACGAAAAGGATGAACTATGAACAGCTGACAAACAACAGGAGGAGGCAGGACAACTGACCTCCACAACAGCATCAAAGCCTCTGCATGCAAGAGTGGCATGAACCTCAGACAGAAGCATTAAAGGGAAACAGCTTCCCCTCTGCCAGGGTGGGATTAGTGAAGGTGACCCAGATCCAGGACTTAAAATCATGTCTCAGGGCTGACTTACATGTGTTAAGGTGTCTACTACAACACTGTTAGGAAATCTGTTCACAGCTATGAGCTTTCTTTTAGCAATTAAAACATGTTACGTATGTGAGTGTTTTGTCTTTGTGCATGTCAGTGTACCACATGCATGTCTGGGGCAGAAGAGGATATCAGATCCCCACAGAAACTGTAGCTATCAACTTGGTACTTGGAAATTAACCTAGATCCTCTGCAAGAACAAATGCTCTTTATTCAAGAACCATTTCTCTTCCCTGCATGTTATGCTTTTTGTTTGTTTGTTTGTTTGTTTTTGAAGAAGAATGTCATCAAGGACCAAGGCCTCTCATTCTAGTTTACTTTAACTTAATTTCCCATTCTCAGTTTCAAACAAATGAAGACATGTCCTTCCCATGGAATGTGCCATGAGTCCTCAGGGAACAACTCTACCATTAGGATACAATTATCCAGGGAGTCTACAGTAAAGCCACACACAATATAGCAAGCATTCTGCAATGGCATTTAAATAGCATAGCCATTCTTCTCCCTCTTCTTTGTGAATGCCTTACAGTTTTATTCATTAATATAAAGACATGAATCAATTTCATCCAAAAGGTCAAGAAACATTGCAAGAAGAATTAAACAACTGCTCATGCCTGTGCATGTGTATTTGTGGATGCAAATATATGTACATTTGTGTGTGTGTGTGTGTGTGTGTGTGTGTGTGTGTGTATTTGAAGAAGACTTCATATATCCAAGTGTTGCTTTCTCTGACCTCTTTTAAGTAAACCCATGATGACTCAAGAAAAAAATAGGTCCTTCTTTTTCTGTAAAAGGACAGGCATGAGCAAGTTATAATCTAGCCCTTGAACAGTCCCAAAATAATAGAATCCTAAGCTTTCATGGCTACATAAGTCCAATCTGAAATGTGAATGTATTGTAGTCCTGAACTCAGAACAAATAATCAGGCTCTAGGGTAAAAAAAAAAAATGGAGGGGGTCTAGAGTCCATGTAAGCACTATTGAAGGTAGTTGGTATTTAGGGATTATATCAACAAGCCAAGACAAAATAGATTATCTTAGCCTAACTCAAACCTGAATGGAGTATACCATCTTGCAACAGTAAAAGAGACATTTCTTTTCAGAGAACTAACTTCTTTCAGCCCAGATCGAGATGAAAACTGCTCCACAAGGAACAAGGATGCCCTCACAGAGACATCTTTGATTACCAAGGTTTATCCTCCACTATCCATTGAACAGTGAAATTAAATATTTGTATAGATTCATTTAAGTGTTATAAATATAGATGGGTGTGTTGAGGGAGGGATGCATGAACATATGCATGAAGGCTAAAAGAGGGCATTCAGCATACTCCCCTACCACTCCCTGCTTTGTTGTTTTGATGCAGAATCTCTAGTAAAATCTTAAGTCATATTTTTTGTGGGTGTGGGTTAGATTGTTCCCCACTTTGATGTGGGGGGTGGGATACAAATCCAGGGCATTACATTTGAACTGTGAGTATTTTTTCATCATTCAGATCTTCCTCTTTCTATCCCCTCAACGATGCCTTCTCATGGGACTGTCTTTGCTCTAGTCTTACCATGACGATTGTAAGGAAAGAAAATGCAATGTGTTTTCTAGGTTTCCTTCCATATAAATGGATCCTTCCATGATCAGTAAATGTCCAGCTGAAAGCCAGCAGGAAGCCTCCATTGCATTCACCTGCAGTGACAGTCTAGCACAGACACTCTTCAGAACGGCCATCTCCAGCCATGGTTCAATTGTTGCAGTGGGTCTGTTCAGGAAGAAAGCTTTTGAAATTGAGATGTGCACTTTGCCTCTGAGGGCACTATGGCTGCTAAGCTAGATCTCCTAGTCTTCTGATGAGTCCTCAGCATATTAACCAGTAGGCTTATGCTTCTTAAGGACTTGCTCTATGAAGTTAAAACGAGGGGATCAAAATCCATTACCAAGACCGTTAAACAACTGTGATTCTTTATTTGTACTAGACTTAAACTGAAGTCATAAAAAATGTTCAAGCAAATGTGAAGTGTTTAGACACTGCTTGGAACATCCTGACAGACACTGGATAAATACATCAGCATTGTTCATCCTTCCAGGGTATAAACTAGACTTTGGCTTAGTGGCAATGATTTGGGACAAGAAGTGTTTGATAAATTCTAATAACTCACTAGCTTTTCATCCTGGGGCAAGTTGAGTCATGAAAAAAATGAAAAAAAAAGAAAGAAAGAAAGTAATGTTAGTAATGTCATCTTTCACTAAGCAAAATTAATCATGACAATTTGATAAGCATAAAACAGATAAAAATATGCACAGACAACCCAAAATTGGTATGTATGTATTTGTGTGTATAATTTCCATCTAATATTAGTGATAAATATTTATAATTATTCCAGGTATTGGCGGATTCATTATGTACCTTTTAGGACAAAAATTCTTTCCTATTTTCAGAGGGTTGGCCAAAGATAAAAAAAAAAAAGTGGGTTATGTGAATCCTATAAACTTAGTTTTCCTCCTCAACTTATATGTTAATTTCCTTAGCTCTATGGAGAAACTTGGAGTAGGGGGTGTTAATAGATAATTAGGTAACATGAGTGGTAACCTGTAACAGAAATACTGGATATGTGACCTTTTCTTCAAACTGCAGTAAGGACACAGCAAGGAGGCAAATATCTGCTAATCAGGAATTGGGCCTCTTTGAGAAATTGAAATTGATTTAGCATCCAGAGCTATGAGAAATAAACATTCATTGTTCCAGCCATACAGTCTATCATACTAAGTCATAGCAGACCAAGCTGACTAACACCACTAGTATATTTAGCCAGATATAGTTGAAGAGATAAAGGTGAATAGGAGGTTAAAATATTGAAACTCTTAGTATGGAAATGAAATGTGTTGGCTAGAATTGGAAAACAGGAAGAAAGAAATGGGGGATATTGTATTTCATTGTTTATATGTATTAGATTCTCAAGAGTAAATAATACTTTTAAAAGGGAATATTTGGCATAAAAAATCCTAAATATTAGCTAGGTAGTTCATATTCTAAAAACTCACTAAAATTGTCAAAACTGAAATACCCATATGCTAAGGTAGACACAGTCCTGAGCTCAGTGTAACCAGAGACAAAAGATTTTAAAAATTCAATAACTGACTACATCTTGAAGATTATTTTCCCTCCTTCCCAAAGGGACTTCCATGAAGCCCTCAGCAAATGTTTCCTTCATGAAGATGGCAAAAGCATCATTTCCCAAAACCTCAAACATGGTGGACTTATTCCTCACCACTTTGTTGTGTGCTGAATTTAAGGATATTTTTTTCAGGCACATATTCAGAGACAAACATCTTAGCAAGTCAGCCATAGGCCAGACATATTTCTTAGTAGACAATAAGAAAACTTCTGGTTAACTGTCAATGGATGGGCCATGCCATCTCTGCTTATCAGACTGCAGAACAAGTGATTAAGTCATCTAGAGCTGAATGCAGGTTCCTCCACACAGCGAAAGATAGAAGGCCATGTCTACCCCTAATACACACAATAAATAATGGTTCTGAATCTGGAAAAATTATCCCAAAAGTACTAGATATTAATCATTTTTTTCTTCACTGGATATTTATTATGTGTTTTAAAGCACAATAATTTATAAATTGCACAACCCATAGGTTCATGAGGCCTTCACAGTATTATATTTTCAAGAGTGATAGTATATGATTTTCATGTAAAGATTTTCACATTATTTAAGATAAAATTAAATTGTTTGTGTCTGAAGGCAATGTGAGTGTATATGTATATGGGATTGTGGGAGGGATCATTTATGTAGCCCAGACTGGCCTCGAATTTTTGTTTTGCTTGCTTATACTTCTTTAGTTGTTGGCAATACACATTGCCATACACATTAAGGGTTGTTTGTAGAAAAGTGTAAAGTATTCAAACATCTGGCTAGTAATTCTTTAGTATAATGAGGCTGACCTGACAATGAGACAAAGGGGGATAAGTTCTGTTGGCCATGGTCCTCATCAAGCCCCACTGCTTAGCAGAGAGTCATTAAATTTCCTCAAGTATTTTTTGGTATAGTAAAGAAGAACAATCCTTTTCGATTACAATAAGACTATTATGAAATGAAGAGAAGCACATTTTTAATATTATATATCATTTAAATAACTTGTATTACCTGATTTCCCCTGTAAAATCTCTTGGGTTTATTTACCACTTAATGTACTACAACAATCTGAAGCTCCTGAATAAGGCTGACCTGACTTTGGATTTTTTTCTGTCCCGTGTTTTTGACTACATTTTACATAGAATTTGTAGGAAACAATCTTTTCATCTTCAATGATGGGAAAATAATATCTACCAGGATAAGCTGCTACAATGAGAGAACAGTATCTCCAGGCACCTAGCACATGTTCAATGAGTGCACTATTCCCTTTAAAATGTTGGGATGGATTAAGTAGCCTGGATCATGAAGGTCACACTTGCATCTAATCAGTGTGCCAAAATAATAATAGTAATAATAATAATAATAATAATAATAATAATAATAATAAATGACCCAATTGCTGCTTCCAAGAGGTAGCTTGCCTCAAGATTTCAGAGTACCTTTCAAGTACTGGCGCTCAACAGCCAAGTCTATCTTGTTGGACAGCCTTATACGAAGGATTACTTTTAAATAGACTTCTTTCTACACTCTGGTGGGGAGGGGCTTAGCAGCCTTCATCTAGACTCAGAGATGCAGCAACAGAAAATGTACTGTAAGACAATAACAAGAATAATAAATACTAGTAAAGTTAATGATAATGCAATCTATTAATTGAAATTTGCCTGACAGCCAACTATTTGGTATAGGAGACTACTTATAATTATATGCAAACACACTTCTAGTTCTTTGTGTTCATATATCTATATGGCTATAAGCATCAAAAAAAAAAAATAAATGTAGGTCATTTTTCTAGCACTACCATTTAATATTCAGTACAAATGATATTGAAAACATATTTTAGTTATATAACAGATTGTCAAATAAATAAAAACATTCATTGCAATATAAGAGCCTGAAAAAACAAAATTGCTACTCTGACACACAGAGGTTTAAGTAGGCCAATAAATCATAAGTAGCCCACTCTATTATGAATTTCAAGCCTGCTAAGAGGTGGACACAAATGAAGGCCCAGAAAAATTTATTGCTTATGGAGTCTGACAAATAATGGCTCTGAGGTGAGACCTAG
Organism: Phodopus roborovskii; assembly: GCF_943737965.1. Lineage (NCBI taxonomy): Eukaryota > Metazoa > Chordata > Mammalia > Rodentia > Cricetidae > Phodopus > Phodopus roborovskii. Next base: position 10,379,522 of record NW_026126515.1, on the reverse strand, counting down.
ACCTGGCCACAAATCAGTCTTCCTCCCACATCTCACTGCTTCTGCAAAGATGAAGCAAGCATGGGTACCTCAGCCCAGGGAGGAAAAAATCTGGGAACAGAAAGAAATGAAGAGAGAATTCTAACCAAAGGTACACATCAACTTCATCTGATCCAGTCTCATCAAGCAGATAAAGGGTGGCAGGAAGGTACACATGTTTCCCTGATCATTTCTTTCAAGAAAGTGGAGGCTATCTCACAGTAAAGAGATCATGGCTTCACTAATATAACAGAAACTTTAATGAATCCTCTATTGGCAATCAATCACAGATTGACACCTGGAGGACCGGAAGTGCCAAACCTCAGGCATGTAAAGGGGATATGTTGCCTGAAACTGGGTGTATGTCTAGCAACCTGGGAGTGTCCACTGTACAGTCATTTTGGCTTTGTGTAAACTCTTAATGCTACCATTCTTTATTGCTGAAAAAGGTTTAGCAAGGTGTAGTTGATATCTTAGTGGTTTGGACATCAGGATGTAAAAACAGTTGTGAGAAAGGGGGATCTTATATATGACTTATGAGCAAAGGACATTACAATTTCAATTGCCACAATTCAGCACTGCAGTATAAGTTCATATTGCAGGCTTTTCTTGCCTTCCTTAGAGACCTGCAAGTCTTCTCTGGTGTCATTTATGTGTGTGAACAAGCCCAAAATTTCCTCATGCTCTCCAACTATGCTGTCAACTTCAAGTCCCAAGGGATGTATATAATTACCATATTTACTGTGATGGCCCAGGCAATAATCATACCATCGCCTCTAATGAAACTAAAGTGCAAATGTCATTTTAGAGATGAGATTTGTTCAAGCAGAGTTGCCTGTCAGCTGTCTCTGGCCAAACTGCATAACCTGCAATTTTGTTAACAAACTGAGATATCACAGAAAGAGTGCTCTTAACCAGTGTCTTTGATTCACTTGGATTTACTGCCTGTCTTATATGCATCTTGAATCTTTAGCAGCATGGCATTAGTCACTGAATAGGCAGAATTGAATAGACAAGAAAAGAAGATCAATGTAGAATCTGAGCTACAAGTACAAAGTCTGCCAGCACCTTTCCTTGAAGCCAATAATTCTATTATTGTCAAGAAGACAGATGTCACTCTTCAACCTGGTATCCTACATCCCAATACTAATCTATATTTCCTGTAATCCCTGTGAACTCTATGAATCTTCTGTTCCTTGTAGAATCAATGATTAATCTAGCAATTTTCACAACAAATATAAATTAAGTAGCTGTGTGTGTGTGTGTGTGTGTGTGTGTGTATAATGATAAGTATTAATATCGAACTGAACAAAGTCATTACCAGTATTCACATACATTTGTGCTGATAACAGTTATAAGAAAAGTGCATTAGGGATGGAAAGGCAGCTCAGTGGTTAAAAGCACTTGCTGTTCTTTCAGAGGACCAGAGTTCTGTTCCCACACATACACACAGGGACTCAGAACCACCTGAAACTCCTCCACACCCCCCGCCAGACCATCCAGTTCCTTCCATTGGAATCCTTCACAGGAACCACACTAATGTGTATATATAGAGAGGAAGAGGAAAATGGATAGGTAGAGGAAGAGGCTGAAGGAGAGGAATAGGATATTTTAAGATAAAAGAAAAGTGTAATTGAATATTGTGACATGTCTACAATCCCAGTAGGAATCAAACAGGAGGATCACTGCATGTTAAAAGTCAGTTTGTTCTACATAGGGAGTTTTCAGGATAGCCAGGGCTATGGAGTGAAACTCCAGCTAAAACAATAACAAAAATTATCAAAGCAAACTACTACTCTCATAACAAAAACAAAGTGAAACAAAAGTGAGAATTGAACTAAATTCTGAGGGCCTATTTAAAGAAAGGCAGGAAACTTTCCTCATTATAAAATTCCTCAGGAGCAATATAGTTAATGTCACCAAATATTGTCGTATAAGAACTGGCCTCAAGTCATAGTAACATGGATGACTTTATAATGGAAATGGGATTTAAAGTCTTGCCTCAACATGGACAGAATAGGATGAATATAGAGGAAATGTTCCTATATGCCGGCCATTATGTGTCATTAAAACTGGAGAAATGAAGATGTGTGAGGGCAGTCTTGAACCCATAAATGAAACTGTACCCCTTTACTGTTTCACATGTGAGTCAAGTAGCAATGGACAAATCATGTGACCTCTGAGTGTTCCTGCCCTTATTGTAAACGTGGAATAGACCTACCTACTTTGATAATGGACCTTGCAGAGTAATTCTAAGGAACACCTGACATTATGTGTGTAGAAGTACAGGTAAATCACAATGTCCAGTGCACACACTGGAAGATCATTACTTGCTCTTCAGTAATTGCTGACTTGATTTTAAATATGCATGGTTGTGTCCTCTTCAGCTCTCACTTTGATAATTTTTAAAAGGCTGTTTTCACTCTTTCAAGCTTTCTATAGAAGACAGAAATTCTTCATTTCATACTCATCTGTTTCTTTTATCAGAAAAAAATCAAAGCACCCTTTGGAAATTATCTCATTAATTTTTTAGAGGGAAGCAACTAAGGGGACATATATTTTGCACAATTATACATGACTCTCAGTTTGACAAATAGCAAAAACTCTGATGAACTTCCCTAAGTCAGCTAGTGAATCTAAGGCAGGGACAAAAATAATAAACCCATCTAATTACCTAATTATTTAATTCCTACTATATGCAGTCAAAAAAAATCTCTTCCAAGATACCAAGCCAGAACTGAGTTTCCATCTCCAGGAAGTACAGCTGTTTACAACTTTAAAGCCCTCTTTTAAAAAAAATTAGACATGCTTTCCCAATAAGATCTCTGTAGATATTTAAAGGTAATAACTCATATATAATATTTGTTATACATATACATATATATATATTCAATTCATTTATTTTTAACACACTAGAAGAAAAGTGAAGGCTATTTTCCTTTGATTTGCATGAACAACAAAACAACAGAATGAAAATGAAATAGAAGAAATAGCATTCTAAGCAGTAGTCATAGTGTAGCAAATGCAATCACTAAAAAACAAACAAACAAAAGCCATGAAGACTGATCAGTGGACAGTTTGGTTAAGGCAGAATGAATCCCCTGGAGAGAAATGAAATGGTGAGCTAAGGTCAAGTGCTGTTACATTTTGAGTGCCACATGAAGGAGCAAAGACTCTCTTTGGTTAGCATTGGAAATCCTCTGAGTGAAATGACTAAAACCATAAAAACTTTGTTATCTTTGCATATGTTCTGAGTAAATGGGGAGACGATAGGAGAGGGGAAGTAAGACAGATAAGAAAGAGATGAAAGACCCAAAGACTGGATCTCAGAACAGATAGAGAGATGGGAGAGGTCAAGGGTATAGATAACCTCAACTCTGGTAAGTGCACAATCCCATTTTTCCTCAGCTAGAAGAGTAACTTTTGCAGTTTTGTTGGCATGTGAAAGAGGTACCCTATTTCAATGAATGAAAAGGGGGTTTTCTTAGAGACATTGTAGAAGAGATGTGCAAGCTGAGTTAAATCTTACCAGGGCTTTCAAAATCCCTTCCAAACTGTGTCAAAAATGAAGAAAAATATGCATTCACATAGATGGCAGGCATGCAAAAGGGTTTAGAAGTTAGATCACAATGTGGTATACTGTGTTAACTCACATGTACTTCTGCCATAGTCTCTCTCAAAGGATGCCTATCTCTGATTAAAAAGAAATGCCTTACAACCATCAGTTTATACACATGCTTACTAATTATCTGACCTTTGTAAGAATTGGCCTTCTTGATCTCTGGCTGTTAGAAACTAAGGATTATCAAGAAGCTGGTAAAACTGTACAGAGAATGGTCATATTAAAAATTAACCTCATCATTTTGAGAATATTTTTGCCACACAGGAAGGATAGGGTACTGGTGTGGAGGCAGTGTAAAAATTATAAGCAAGTGTCATTAGCAGGCAGGCCTTGTGATCTCTTTGAGGCCACAATGCAGAAAAAGAAAAGGAATGTTTACACATTAGGACATTAGGATGAATCACAGATGGTTACCCAACAGATGGGTGGCTCTTGTATGGATGGCCACAGGACTGTGTCCTTAACAGCTTCCTAGAAATATTGTGTCAGTGATTTGTCTGAAGAGAAACATTTTGCACTAATATATGGGAAGGGGAATCACAAAGTGTAAATGCCAGGGTGAGATTAAAAGGAAAAAATAAAATACAAAGAAAGTTAGCTGAGGCATTACAGATTAACCAAAATCAAACAAATGACTACATTAATGAATGCTTAGGATGACTCAGTCAAAGTAGAAATGGAAAACAAATGGAGGTGATAAATGACCAGTAGCTCAAGGAGCTCTACAGTTGATAAATGATATCCTAAAATTTATAAGTAAACTCTTGATAGATTAAGAGAAGTGTGCTGCTCTTAGAGGAAAGAATGACTTCTTAGTGCTCTGCAGAGATCAGGCAAAGTTGGGAGCATCTGGTTCTTGAAGAAATACCTTGCTTTAATAAGTCACCAATAAACTGAGTGTGGTATATGACTGTAATGCCCCGCATAAGACTATGGCATAAGGGTCCCTGTGAGTCTGAGGCTAACATGACTACATACTAAACTCTGTTTCAAAAACATGAGTGAATGAGAGAAGGAACAAACAAATGATGTCACCAGCAGGCTTTCAATGTTTTCCCCCATGTCATGCTGAATTCAGACAGGACATCTTTAGGACATGGGATTGTAGCAGATGTGCAATAAGCAATGCTTCCAGAATGTTTCCTCTATTTGTAGTGTTTGGGGGAGTGTAGATATACACCGTGGAGAGAATAAGCCCTAGATAATCACAGAGTATTCAGTATGAACCTGAGAATAAACATGCCTAGAGAATAACTGAATCTAATCCTTGCCTGGAGACAATCCCAGTGCCTTGCAGCCCAAAGCAGAACCTTCCTGTGGAACCCAGTAGAGATAAGGCAAACTTCAGTCAGCCTACAGCCTTGTAACTGAGGATAAGAACTTTCTACGGCAAGTCCCTCGGTTCAGGCAATTTTATTATCTAGCTTTATCAGACTGTGAATGACTAGTATGCTCAGTTTCAGTAAATGAGTCTCAAAAATGCATTCTGTCAGATGTTCAAACTCAGAAGCTGTGACTGGAATGCAAGGAATTGGCCCCATACCTTGAGTCTCATGTTCAGTAAAGAAGAAACCATTAAGTTATTTCCTCTCTTTGTCTTCCACTGTAAGCCTTTGAACTTGGAAAGTTTGGGTATGCAGTTCCTTCTAAACAGCCACTGATGATATAGAAGGAATCCTTGCTGATTGCTCCATTTCCTTTAGCCACCAGCAGAACTGTTTTTCTTAGTAAAGTCAACACCTGACCCTGGTAGTATTCTTTCCACTTGAGGCTATTTGTCTCTTTGATTCCTGTAAATTAATGACTAGAAGTATGCCTGATTTCTTTGTATTGAGGCAATGTCGTTCATTCTTAGCCCATCTGGAATAAAAATATCTAAGTAGTGTGTGTACTACATTCAGGACTTTTTAAAAAAGACACCTCCATCCTGGTAATCAATGTAGAAAAGGAGAGTCCAATTTTTAAGACCTGCAGCAGCAACAAGGTGATGAGAAACGTGTGGCTCACACCTGGTCAGCTCAAGAAGCACTGCTGGGTGGTAGGAAAATTAGTACAGGCATTGAGAATGGAAAGGGTGTTTACTTCTAGTTTGGAAAAGCATTCGTTCTTAATATGCATCTGTGCTTCTTTGCTTGAATTACAAAGAAGAAAACAAAGTTAAGTATCATCAAACTGCCAAAACTAGCTGCACAGAAACACCATTACCCACTCAATGCAATGGATAGTAGTGCCCACAGAATGCTCCTCTGACATCATTAAAAGCCAAGCCCCGAAACCCTCTCTGGGAACATATTGCCACCCTTTTCTAAATCTCAACAAAACACAATATGGTACTTCAAACTACTACTTTAGACTTCCTGGCTTATGTAAATTCTCCCTGTAATGGATAATCCATTGTTCTTTGCTCTCTTCTTGCTTCTACTTTTTCCACCACTAACAATTTACTGATGCATAACCTCAATAATATTCCTATATGACAGCTGTGTGACTCTGACTTCCCTATTACTACACAGACTGAAGCCGTTCCCAGGGAAGTCTCGGAAGTACCTTATTAATTCACTTTTCCTTGAGTGAGGATTTATTATTTGAAATGAAAGCCAAGAGGTAACAACCTCTATTCAAGGTCATACCCAAAGGAACAACATCCGATTCCCTATCTGAAAATGCTCTTTCCTTAGTCACCCGTAAAAGATATTCATGACCTCAGCTGCTGCAGGTTATCCAAACTCTTTGGCAGAGAGCTGCTTTTCAATCTCATGCAAGTGATTGGCCTTGTCATTGTTTTCTGCAGCAGAAATCAGTCCATACACCATTCAAGACTGAGAATCACATGTGATTTTTGCCTCTGTATCATTCCCCATCCTTTTATTGAATCATTTGTGATAGTCTTAAGGTCAGTTTTGAAAACAAAATTAGTTGTGATTCATAGTTTTAAAAGTTAGAATAATGAAGCCATGTGTATTTAATCACAACGGCTATTTCTATTTAAAAAAAAAAAGTCATTTTCTATTCCAGTCTATTTCACTAAAATTTGTGTTTATAAAAGATCTGTAAATGATTCAAATGTATGTCTAGCTTCTACTGTTGTCTCTTTGGGGTTTGTGTGTATTCTGGGTGTCAGTGAAGTAGCTGGGGGTGGAGGTGGCATTCAAATAGGGGAAGGCATATATGAAAGAGTCCTGCAACATAGGGCCCTATTGCAGAGAGGTGAGCGAAAAGCCATAGAAGAGTGAGCTGCTACTACCTTGCCTGTTCTTCCCCTGGCAGTACAGTTCTGTCCACGTAACTCTCGATTAATGTATAAGCAGAGAGATTTTACAGCTCTTCCTTGAGATCATTCTGACAGCTCTCCAGCTGTTTCCATGCTATTTTTTGCCGTGATGCCATGGGTAAGCCACAGCGTCTTCTCTGTTGCTCTGCCAACAGCATTACTGCCTGCTGTTCTGTGCTTAGAGTCTGTTTTCCCAACAAAACACTACCATTTTTCCCTTTTCCACTCACCTTATAGAGCCATGAATTTAAGAGTTATTGATAGGTAGTGCCTGGAGGAAACCCAGACATATGTGGTATGTAGAATGGTTACATGAAAAAATGGGGATACACATGCAGATATGCAGATATGTAGATATGCATATGTATCAACAACCACAAATAGAAGCATGTAGCTACCTGTGTATTTAAAATACCTTCTCTTCATCCATTACTTTCTGACACTTGAAATAATTGTCACAAAGCATAAGGAATACAAGGATTAAGGGTTAGACCCTAACCTAGATCTTCTTTTCCATTTTCCTAGCTGGCAATTTCACTGTCAGTTTCCCCACTTTATAAATATGCTTTGTATAGTTTGATGTGGGGGTTTGGTCTGTTTTTCTTTATCCAATGAATTCAGTAAACCAAAATGAACCACATAATAACTAGGAAGAGAACCTGAACATGAGCCTGAAGTTCATGAATTTCACTCCTTACTCCTCTTAAAGATGGTCTCATCAAGGTAAATGTGAGGTTTGCATCACAATGAGGCCCAACAAGCATGATTGTCTGCTTTCTTGACTGACATTGTTAGAAACCTCTGACCAGGAAGAGAGGCTTGTCTTTATCGGTTCACAAATGTTACGAGTTTCTACTAAACAAAGAATGAAGGAACTACACAACTAGTACAGGAGTGCAGGTTTGTAGGAAACAGAAGTAGGTTTTCTGTACTTGGTCAGTTTCTTTGAATGCAACAGAATTTCCAAATATGTTTCTGAAGCTAGAAAGTGTAAACAGACCAAGAACAACTGACAGCTGGCCTTACTTCATCTTCTGTCTTTGATGTTGGTCCTTTGCCATCCGTGTACCTTGCCCTGGATGCTGGTCCTTTGCCATGTACTTATCAAGGATCTTCATTGTGACTATACGTGTCCTCACCAAGGGTCTTCTGCTACACTGCTCTTCTATTGCTGTCAATACTGTAAAAACAGTAAGGCTACAGCATTTATCACCTTCTGCCTCCTGTCTGGGTATGCAATGTGATCAACCACTTCAATTTTCTGCTGCCAAGACTTCTCTGCCTTGATGCACTGTCCTCTCAAACTGTGAGTCAAAATCTACTCTTTTTCCGGGAAACAAACAAACCAGTAAGCCTAGGAAAAGAAAATGAGTCTCTACAATATGGTGTGCTGTCCATTGGTGAATACACTATGTTCAAGACACAAATATGAGTCAAGAGTAACAATAATAATAACAACCCTTTCTTCTTCTCTGTGAGGTAATGTACTATCTTTAAATATTACCCATTTGACTTTCACATAAGCTCTGTGGGAAAGAAGCTACTATTAGTAGGTGTTACTTCTTTGTCATTGTGATAAAATAGCATAGAAACAATTGGAGACATACTCATTTGCAGAGTCAGGAATCCTATGAAAAACACTAAATTGTTAATCATAATACATGCACAAAGGACCAGGTGCAGACCCATGCAGGGCCTATGCATGCTGCCTCAGTCTCTTTGAGTTGATTTGAGTTTATATCATGTTGATTTAAAATTGTTTTGTTGGTGTTCTCCATCCCCTCTCTGACACTTTTTCAAGCTCATCTTCCTCTGGGTTTCCTGTGAAATCATAGAGGAGGGATCAAATGAAGACATCTCTTTCAGGAATGAGTACTCTAATACTTTTCACTCCTGTATAACGTTTGGATGTGAATCTCTATATATGCTCCTATCTGCTATAGAAGGAAGCTTCTCTGATGATGGCCAAATAAGTCACTAATCTATGAGTATAGCAAAATATCATTAAGAGTCATTTTATCACTACATTTTTTAGACCAGTAGTATTCAATTTTACCCTAGGTTGGTGGTCATCTAAGCAGTATTGAGTAAGAATTGATTCCATCCCGTAGAGTGAGCTTTAAGTCAAATCAGATATTGGTAGTTACTTCTACAAGCTTTGTGCTACCACTGCCCTAACATATCTTTCACAGAGAATACCATTGTATATCAGAGGGTTCATGGCTGGCTTGGTATTTGTTTCTCCTTTGGTGGCCTTCAAAGTACCTTCCAGTACCACAGAAGTGAGAATGTAGGGATGAAGACTTTATGTAGTCACCTGCTAGAAGTCTCCATATTCAGTGAGTTGTGTGGGTATTTTATTCAGTAATAGGGCCTTGCTGTCAGTTCGTGAGGAGCAACCTTTTGACTCAGCAATAGCCTGGATTGACTGGGGACTCCCATGGGACTCCTTTGGCCAACAGGGTGAAACAAAATCCCACTACATTTGGTGACAGGAGATGGCCACTTGGAACTGTTTCCCCATTATTTGGCAATGCCATTTATATCTCCTTCTTTTTTTTTTTTTTATCTTTTTCCTTTTTGTAAATTTAAAATTGAAACAAGTTTGTTTTACATGCCAATCCCAGTTCCCTAATCCTCCCATCCTCCCCTATCACCCCCACCAAACCCCAGCCTATTCCCTTTCTGCTCTCCAGGAAGGGTGAGGCCTTCCATAGTGAGTCTTTAAAGTCTGTCATATCATTTGGGGCAGGGCCTAGGCCCTCCCTTATGTGTCTAGGCTGAGAAAGCATTCCTCTATGTGGGATGTGCTCCCAAAGTCCCTTCATATACTACGGATAAATATTGATCCATTACTAAAGGCCCCATAGACTGCCCAGTCCTCCTAAGTAACACCCACATTTGGGGGGTCTGGGTAGATCTCCTTCTTAGATGTATATGTTTTAGGAAGCTTCTATTATATTATGCTTTAATATTCCTCAAATTTCCCTTAATTTTATTTGTCTTTCCCTGTATTCCCCTCCCTTATCTGCCTCTTCCCACCCACTTCTCACTTAACCTTCTAGCTGCAGCCCACCCCCATCTTCTGCAACTATATTATTTTTCTTTCCTAGTGAGATATCTCTATATCCATTAGTTTTCCACTCTATAACTACCTCTGCGGTTCTACAGACAGTTATCTGGTAGTCTTATTCATGTGATGTCCTGGTCATCCACCTTGCAATAATCATCTCCACAAAGTATTCTAAGCTCTAGTCTTCTCATAAAGAAAATGAAGAGAAAAAAGATTATAGGTCTTCAAAATTCATTTCCAACTTGTTTATTTATCCTTCTTTTATATGAGTCTAGGACCTTACCTTAGGGTATTTTTACATCTGATTGAGTGGCATCCCTCTTCTCCCTCTATGGTGACAAAGAATAGTAAGGAAACAATGTACTCCAGCATTTTCTACTTAGAAATATCTGAACAGAGATAATGTTTTCCTGTAGAAGTGCTTTCATTTCCAGATCAAATGGAATATCTATGACACTGTTCCCTGGAGATAAAATGCAACATAACCTAAGTGAAGGCATTTGCTACTTTGCTATTTTATTCTAGGGTTAGGTGCCTAAAGAAAAAGAGGCTTTGGATTCATTTCAAAAGAGGAAAACCCCACACTCAGTCACACCATTCACACCAGTCACACACACACACACACACACACACACACACACACACACGCACGCACGCACGCACGCACGCACGCACGCACACCAGTGCTTTGGAGAACTGACTATGACAACTGGAGTATAATGTGACAAAAAGAAAATTTAAGTCTTAAGAGTTGGGGGGATTAAATACCTGTGTTTCCTCTGGGTGTTCTGCATATTGGCGACAAGGCCTTTGTTATAAAATACAGTTATAAGTTGATATGTAGAAAGAATTATGTCCCCCAGAAAGATGTGATGAAGCTCTAAATTTGCTATTCTAAAATGTAATCTCATTTGAAAATAAAATCTTTGACATCACAATTAAATGAACATGTTACCATTAGCATATGTCTTTTTCCAACAAGATGAGTGTTCCTATAAGAAGGATATGGCATATAAAGAAAAATAAAGGAAGAACACAACATGGTGACAATAGAATCAGATTATAGAGTGCAAAGCAAAGACACCCAAGTGGTGATTTTCATAGCTGTCTCATAACTTCAAAGATAGTTAAACCAATTTCCCTTGCTTTCTATATCTGTGAAATCAAGAATGGTCCTCTGACATCCCCACCAATAGTATCTGATCAAGAGACACAAAGCAGTCTTCTGACATGCCTGATTATTTGCATGTTTTCTTACTTGGCTCATTGTTTCCTTTTGTTGTTTCTAACATGAAGCAATGCTCTTGAATATGGCTTTGAAATATGGAGAGACAGTAAAAGAAAGAGAAAGAATGGGGCTACTGGAAACAAACCTATCAGGAGAGACCTGGAGGCAATGCAGTGTATTGGAAGAACAACCCCAGACATGTCCCTTTGCCACATGAGCTGCCTATTTATTTATACAATGAGCACAATCTATCAATTTTAAATTGATAGATACTTTGAACCTTTAGCTCTGTAAAAACTGGTCTGCTTTTAGGCATAATTTCTTCTCAAGAAACATAATATGAACTTGCCAGAATTATTGCCTTTATTAATGATGCAATGAATTCTGATGATGTTTTTCCCTTGGATTTTAGTTCAAATCCTGTCATATATATACTAGTGTATAAGATATTTCCTATATATACTGTCCTCTTGTGACTATTCAGCCATAGACTACATAAGAGAGATAATAGGGTACAATTTGGAATCCTGACTCTGCCAATACCAATGCTAGGCCTATCACATCTGTTTTCCATTTATTATCCTGGTTGTAGTATAGTGTGTTTTATGTGGAATTCCCATTTCATTTCACAGTGATTCTTAGAACTTTGTTGTTATCTACGAAGGGCTATGTGCCATTGAATGATCAAAGAAGCAAGAACAACCCACAGCACAAAGTGGTTTTTTCTTGATGGGCTTGTGGGTGAGGTATACTTGTTAGTATATTAGATTCTGAGATGGTGGGCATGGGAGAATGGGAGGGGAATGGTGGGGGTGATATGTAAAATAAGATTATTTTTTAAAAAATGATTCTGAGATGGTCAGGTGGTTGAATTCCATGAAGCAAAGTCTATCTGCGTGTGACCCGATTTGCCAACGTGACTTCCTAAGCGCAAGGAAGCCGAAAGTCAATTAGAGGTTAAATACATGATGACCAGATTCATCTCAAGAGCTGACAAAAGACTTTTCAATTTCATGTTTCCATGGCAACAAGAAGGCCATCAGCTGGCAGAAAACCTCAGTTCTGATGTTAGTTATTTTTTTGCTGATCTTGTTTTCTCTCATTTAACTACATATCTCAATAAAAAACAGTCCTTTGTGATTTTCTAACAAAATCCTCTCTAGTTAGATCCAAGGGAAGGATAGGAGGGATAAGGTGTTTATATCCTTCATGCAACATCAGCTATACCTATACATCACTATTCTGTGTGCTGTAGTAATGAGGTAGGTATTACATAGGATTCATCAGTGAGGAAGAAACAGTTTTGCTTCTTGAGGTGTGATAACATACACAATGTTAATTGAAAGGATAAATAAAATATGTACAAAACTAACTACAACCAGTTATTAAATATCATATGGGTCTACAAGAGGATGGATCTATTGCATGGGCATTAAACAAGAATCTGCTTCCTATATTTGATAGAGAAAAAGAAAAATGTTTAGGATTCTATCTATTGTGAACAGGGACCATGAAATTACAAATTAAAAAAAAAATAGTAACACCAACAAACATGGTTAAATTCTTGTCTTTGGAGCTGGAAGGATGGCTCAATTGATAGTGTTTACTGTACAAAATGAAGATCCAAGTTCAGATTCCAAGAACTCACATAAACACTGGATAAGTAACAAACCTCTGTAATCCCAGTGCTGTCACTGTAAACTTTGAGGCAGAGAATGGCAAATTCCTTATCAGGTAGCTAATATGGTACACAATGAACAAGAGATCCTGTCTTAAATGAAATAGAAGACAAAGACCAATATCTGAAATTGTTTTCTGATCCCTCAAGAGCTCCATCACACACACACACACACACACACACACACACACACACACACACACACACACACTTAATATGCATTCTGTCTCTATCAACCATCTGATCACATTGGCCTTTCTGAAGTCTGTACCCAACTTTAGTAGCCAAGGTGCTAATGCTCTTGGGAGTTAGTCATATACAGTGTTTAACTAAATGGCTTTTCTTCAGGTAGATATTAATCTTAAATCCCTAGGGATACCACCAATTGTTTGTATGTGAACTGGAGCAAATTTCTTGACTGTTTATCCATTTTGGTTTTCTTGCTTATAAAATGATAAAATAATTTCGACTTGATAGCATAGTTTTATGTTAAGATATTATATGTAAAATAATTTGGATATTAGCCGGGCGGTATTGGTACATGCCTTTAATACCAGCACTAGGGAGGGAGAATCAGGCATATCTCTGTGAGTTCAAGACCAGTCCAGTCTACAAGAGCTAGTTCCAGGACATCCTCCAAAGCCACTGAGAAACCCTGTCTCAAAAGACCAAAATAATAATAATAATAATAATAATAATAATAATAATAATAATAATAACCTGTATAGTGTCTAGTACCTCAGAAAAGTACAGTATTAGTGCTAAAAATACCTGACCATTACAAGGAAATTGATGAATCTGGAAAAATACCAGAGAAAGGCTGACACAGCCTATTAGTTACTAACCAAGTCAAATCAGAAAATTGTTAAACTCCTCTAACTCTTGGTTCCACCACAGTCATAAGATGGAATAAAGTGATAAATGGGAAAACACTAAACATCATTATGATAGCCTCAAATTTATGATTGTATTGCTCGGAAACAATAACCAGAAAAATATTCTTGCTTGTATATCATGAGATGGCTCCTGGTGTAATTTAAAACAGGAGGGAAGGCCTTGGCTGTTAAAAGCACCATTCCTTGGTCTGGGTTCTTGAACTGAATTTTAAAAGGGAGAAAGTGTGTGTAACTCCACTATTTACCTATCTACTTCTTACCTGTAAACTCAATGTAACCAGTCTTGCCCTGCTCCTGTCACCTTAGCTACATCTGCTCTTCTTTTGTGCCTTCCCTGTCATGGTAGATAGTACCCTCAAAGTCTGTGGCAAGATAAATCATTTGCCTTTTTCACAGATGTGTTGTTCAAGCCACAAAGAAGAGTAACTAATACACTTCACAAAAGTCAGAGTGATGTGCAGAACTTCTCTGACTATTGGCCTTAGAGTATAGACACAACACACAGAGCACTTACCCCCAAAGACTGAATATCCTGTCAGGTTTAAAGGTTTTTAAGTTTGAGATTAGTACTGAAAAATGAGGGCACAATTTAAATATCGGGTAATACTTATAAGCACAGAGAGAAAGGGCCTTCCATATCTAGTCTGATTGCCTAATTGATGGAGGAAACTTTATTTTTCTCCTCTATAAAATGGCCTGAAGCTAAGAAGATTCTCAGTGTTGATATGAATAGGAAGGAAAGAAGGAATTAGCAACCTTACACAGACAGAACTGTAAGAATTTCCTGATATGTCTGGCCAAAATGTGTGCCAACTCCTTGGTAAGGAGGAATAAGATGCATTTGTGAGTAAAAGTCCATCAGAGTTTAGCTAACACAGGTCCCCATAGACAGCATCCTTTGTTCTTCCTCTTGGACCACGAACAAAATATAAGATGATTCAAAGTCCAATCTGAGCAAAGCTTGGTAGCAGCAGTCCTTTAGAGAAATGTTTTCTGAATTGGGCTTCTTCTGTTCTGTGTGAGTCAAGGTTACCAAACCTTAGCTCTTTCTTTCCATTGTGGGAACTCTCCAGAATGAATAGGCCCTAAGTTGTCCTTACATTGAAGGAGAAAAAAAAAATACAAGAGTGTTTTTCTTTATGGTTTTGCAGCAAACAACTGGCTGCCTCACAGAAACCTGCAGCATTCACTTGGGCTACAATGGCTCCATTTGTCAAATTGCTGTTCCAGTGAGCTAAATAATGCTCCTATGGATAGAAAAAGTTAATCTCCTCTTTCCAAAGAGCTCCATTTCCACCCAGGGATGCAGCTCATTTGCATCCTTGCAGCTGACTCTGTGCTATTATGCTTCCCCAGCAGAGAGGTTCAGAGGTTAACCACATGGTGTGTTAACAACAATTTCCTTTCATCCTTTTAAAGTTATTTTCATTTCATTAGCTACCTCCATGTTCTTCAATTATGCTCTGTTTAGGTTTTGTTGCTGCCATCATCTGATTCCTATGAGGGGAAAGGCTTGTTTCCTTCCTTCAAGCCAGCATGTGTACACAGGCATGTGCACACAGACATACAGTATGTACTGTTTCTGAGACTGTGCCCTGGGAAATCTCAGATTTTCATGCATATCTCTTTATTTCCCTTCCATTCACTTCAGGCCTTTGGATATCATCTTCCTTCAGGACTTGTCCACTTTGCCACCCTGCTTACTCTGTACCACCAGCCTCCACCGAATGTTTGTTCCCTTCCTAAAATCGGATACTTCTTAAATCCTCTTTTAGCTCCTATCTTTAATTAAGTTCTGGTCCCCAACCACTGCTGCCAAGATTCATAGATGATCAGAAATGTTCAACGTTAATTAACCAGGGCTCTACAAACTCCCCAAGCTGGAATATTAGATAGAAGTTGGTGAGATTCAAACATGAGGAATTCTAACAGGTCTATGGTGATGGTCTTGAAGGAGGGTTCTGGAAGGCAGTATAAATGGGATAGGTGTAAGGAGCATCAGATATTATAGTGAACTATAACACTCCAATACAGGGCTACATTCATTTTGGAAAATCATTTTTTTGTTGTTGTTGTTGTTTTGTTTTGTTTTTTGTTTTGTTTTTTGTTTTTTTCCTGGCTGCCTAGAACTCACTTTGTTGACCAGGTTGGCCTTGAACTCAAAGAGATCCACCTGCCTCTGCCTCCCAAGTGCTGTGATTAAAGGCTTGCATCACCACCATCTGGTTGAAAATCAAATTTACTGTGCTCTTCTTCTTCATCTTGGAATTGCTTCCCCCTTTTTTTTCCCTCTCTCCAGTGAAATAGAAAAAATTAAAGTGGCACATTTAAAGTAACATCTTTAATAACTGAGATCCTTTTCGAGAGTTATCTGAGATATTCCCCAGAGCAATATATTAATGGAACATCACCTTCAAATTTAAAAAACATCTTGGAAATTTTAGACAGAGGAACTAAATGGGTAGAGCTGATAACAAGACATGTAAATAAGGTAGCAAGTAGATCTGACCCCAATAATCATTGACTGAGGCAAAGAAGAATTTAGCAATTAATAAGATGAAAATTATATCTGATGGAAGAATTTTCCTAATAATTCTAGAAAGATATAATCCTACCTTCATGCTTAATACTTCTTGGTGGTGGGGATCTCACTGCCATGTGGATCACCCTCTGTCATTCAGAGGACTCACTATCATATGAGGAAATCACACACTAACTTTACTCTTATCTGCTCTGCCTGTTTGTTTGTTTCTGTGTCTCACAAAACATAGCTACTGAGATTGAGAAAAACTTTGTGCTGCCAAAAGTTGTGCTTTATGTTATGTTGTGTTCAAGTTACTATTCCAGATTTTTGACTGAAATCTTATCTGAGTGACAATCATAGTAGCCATGCTCTGTCTGCCAAGGTATCTGGAAGCTTCTGGAAGGCTTGTAGAACATAGTTTTCCTTATTCCACACCAAGTATCTGCCTTCATATGACACTTTATTCCTGGTCTATAAAGGACCCATGCTATGTCCAGCTGCACACCTTACAAATCACAGGAGGATTCTTCAGATTGATTTCAAAAGAAGATGCTTTAAAGATATAGCTACTTTGAAGACCAACAGAACCGACATATTAGAGAGAAAGTAGACACTTTAAAAATGATCAGACATAAAATTGGAGTGATGGTTCAACAGCTAAGAATATGCACTGCTCTTACAGGGAACCCAAGTTCAGCTTCTAGCACCAGTGTCATATGGTTCACAATCACTCATAACTAACTACTCTGCACTCACCCCACACACAAAAATCTAAAACAAAATAAAACTTGAAAAATTAATTTAATTTTGAAATATCTCAGAAACTATGTGAGGAAGAAAGCAATATGGGTCTTAACTTAGAGTTCTCAAAAATCTCAGATTCAGAAAATGAATGGCAGAAGGCTCTCTGACCCACAAGTGGTAGCGAAAGACGGGAACAGAGGGGAAAGGAGAACAAACTTTCTGTCATCATTTTACCATCATCAGGATTCAGCCAAGGTTGTCAGTCTTCCTGTGTCTCCTTGGTTGACCAGAAAGCCACCCATAAAGTATAGATGATTTGATAATTGACAAATCCAGATGATTATTCTTATCTGTCTGCCACTTTGCATTTTTCCGTTCCTTATTTATTTAAATGAAATAGAAAAATCTTCAAATATATTTGATATACAAATGTTGCTTTATGCAGGTCAGCTAGAAATTTTGCTAGAAAAGCCTATTACCAGGGTTAAGGTCAAGTGGCTGAGAAAGCCTGAAGGTTTAAACCCTTAGTTCACAGAGACACAATAAAGTGTAGACACATGAAACTGGTGAAAAAAAAATAGCATATGCTATAAATAAGTAGCCGGCCAGCAAAAGCAAACATCTAGCTTCAATTCTTATACATTGCAACACTTGCAATTTGTTTATCTGAAAATTTTCAGCATTCCTCAGCTAAAATCACTAGACAGTGTGGATTCATGAAGAGGTTTGCACATTTCTGCTACTTTTTTAGGAATGTGGAGAAAACTCAAATCTATGTTCAGCATTAGCAAATTAAGAATGTGGGTTATTTTACTGTAGAAAGGAATAGTAAAACTACTATTAATTCACTGCCTAAAATACAAAAGGCTATGACCAAGAATCATCATGGTTTTCTGAGCTATGACTCTGGGAAGGAGGATCTCAGCCTTAGAAGATAGTTCTAGCACTTAAAATGTTGGCATTAGGACCATATTGAAGGATGTTCCATAAAAGGAAAAATATTCCTGGGGAATTTCCTTTGATGAATTTTATATTTGACATGATTGTTTGCTTCCTTGTATACTCATTTCCCTCACTATTTATTAAACTGTTAAATGGAGTGTACTTGCACTGTGTTATAGAGGCATGAAAAGGAACCAGAATCTATTATTTGCCCTGTAAAAGCTTGCAATGTATTGACAGACGTATAAACCAGTGAGTCATGAAAATAACTATTTGTTTCATAACTATACAGGCTAATAATTATGTTTGTACTACATAACAATTTACAAATTATAATTCATTTGCTTCCCCTATGAGTTATACATTATTATAATAAGTACAGAATAAAGAAACTATGGGCAAGGGATTGGAGAGACAGTTGAGTGGTTAAGAGCACTTACTGCTTTTGCAGATGACCCAGGATTGGTTACCAGTATCAATAAGGCCCAGCTTTATGAATTATGACACTTCTTATAGCACCTCTTCAGATACAACCACACATGTGGTTCACACACACACACACACACACACACACACACACACAGATGTGTGTGTGTGTATGTGCAGACAAATCATTCATGCATATAAACTAAGTAAATCTAAAAAACTTGTACTATCATTAACAAGAAAAGAAACTATAGGTTGAAGAAACCCAGTGCCAGCCCAAGACAGCAGTGCTGAGAAGTTGCACAGCCAGAGCTCCAAGACACTGAACACTGACACATCACAGCAGTATCTATAAAGCCTAATGCAGCTGGAGATAAAGGAGCAGGTTATGAGCCACTCAACAAGGGAAGAAGAAATGGGAAGTATGTGGAGGAGAAACGTTTAGGTTGTGAAGAGTAATCTGCCTGAAACAGCAATTTACCCTCATGTATTTCTGTCCCACTTTTGGAAATAGAATATAGGATGAGATTCAAGTAAAAAATAGAAACTGGTACAACTATTGTGAAAACCAGTGTGACAGTTAGAACTGAATCAATACATGAATCACAATCGATCTTCTGCATAAGTAATCAAAATAATATTTGCACCAAAAAGAGACACTTGCACTTCCATGTTCATTGCAGCATTATGCAAAGGAGCCAAGATGTGCAAAGAGTCTTTGAAATAGTTAACACATGAATTTGTGGTGAACATATAAAAGAATGATATCCAGTCTTTCAAAAAGATATCTTGCCTTTTGCCGCAAAATAGATGAATCTGGAGGACATGATGTTAGACAAAATAAGTCTGACTCAAGATTTGCATGATATGACTGTATGAAAAAATTAAAACATATTGAATATATTTTTTAAATAAAAAAGAGCAGAAAAGTCATTAGAGAAGTGGTTTCCATGGGCAGGAGAGAGGGAGATGGGAAAATGCATGAAAAAGTATGCAAAGTTGCCATTATATATAGAATGAAGTAAATCCAGGGGTTAAATGAACATCATTTAAACCTCAGATAATTATATTGCTTTGTACTACAAGTTTTACAAGGACTCTTACTCTTCACACTGGCACACATACACAGAAAATAATTATGCCATATGATAAATATAATTTTAATTTTCTTGATAGCAACAACCATTTCATTATACAACCATCAAGACATAAGACACACCATTAATACACACACCTTAAAACCCTAAGGTAAATTGTCAATTCCCACATCCAGCATGGTTCCAGGTATGATCTTGATTGGGTTAGTGAGCTAATGAAGGAGAGACAAAGACACAGATACACATGGACACACAGAAATACCAGGATTAGATGGACTAGATTTTTCTTTTATTTATTTTTCTTATTTTTCGTATCGATCCCAGTTCCCTCTCCCTCCCTCCCCCTCTCTCCCTCCCTCCTTCCATTCTTCCCTCCCTCTCTCTCTCTCCCTCACTCCCATGCCCCCCAACCACCTTCCCATCCCATCTCCTGCACACACTCCACAGGGAGGGTGATGCCTTCCAGGAGGGATCGACAGAATCTGTCAGGTCATTTGGAGTAGGGAGTAGACCCTCTTGCCTCTAGGTTAAGGTAGTATCCCTCCATGGGGAATGTACTCCCAAAGTCCTTTCCTGCATCAGGGATACATCCTGGTTCCATTGTCAGAGGTCCCTTAGATTGCCAGGCCTTCTAACTGAGACCCATGTTCAGGGGGTCTGAGTCAGTCCAATGCTGGTTTCCCAGTTCTAAATATGGGGGGGGGTTCATTAACTTGCCCTTGTTCAGGTCAGCTGTCTCTGTGGGTTTCTGTAACCTGGTCTTGTCCCCATTTTCTTATCACTCCTCCCTCTCTGTATCTGGATTCCAATTCGGCTCAGTGTTTAGCTGTGGGTGTCTGCTTCTGTTTCCATCAGCTACTAGATGAGGACTCTACGATGGTGGATAAGTTAGTCATCAATCTCATTATCAGGGAAGGGCATTTAAGGTAGCCTTTCCATTGTTGCTCAGATTGTTAGTTGAGGTCATCCTTGCATGTCTCTGGACATTTCTTTAGAGTCAGTTTTCTCTTCAACCTATAATGGCTCCCTCTTTTATGACCTCTCTCTCTCTCTCTCTCTCTCTCTCTCTCTCATCTATCCCTCCCCTGACTCAATCTTCCTAGTCCCACATGCAGACTAGATTTTTCTAATGGAGGAACTGCAGCATCTAGGAAGCTCAGCATGAGTAGCATGTAAGATCTTAATGGGGAAGTGGGGTTATTGCACAAAGCTGAACAAGGAGAAGGGGTTTACTGACTACAGTGGGATCAAGCAGACAGGTATAGTGAATGTTGGTAGGAACAGTCACTATATGGGAGCTTTCCTCAGGCCAAAAATATCTGGAAGTGGGGAGTCTGGAGGGGGAAGCCATAGTGGATATTATCTGCACATATTGCCAATGTTAGCATTCAGACTAGAGGAAGGCTTTACCATTTCCTTGAGCCTAGTCCAGGAAGCATTTTGCCAGTCTTTTACGGATGTGAGGTCTAGGGTACTGAACACAGCTGTACCCATGTCAACACTCAGGACTTCCCCCACTCAGGGCTTCCACCTTTCCTATAGTAAGATCATAATAAAACTATAAATAGAAAAGTTTTCTTCTTTTATCCTTGAAACCATAAAAAGCCTATAAAAAGATGTCACATTTGTACCTTGAAAATGGAACAGAGGCTAGACTTAAAGGAAACTATTTAGGCCACATATTTCTAATGTTCCTCATGAGGGGATATGATAAGACCCTCTGGAGCCTTCTGGATATTTAATCAATCATCAGTGGTTTAGCCATGAGGAGAATACAGTATCTGTATTGCCTGCTTTGCCCACAGGTAAAGTGTGATCCTTGCTTTTATGTCATGGGATTAAGAAAAGTCAATCCTTATCTTTAATACATGAGAAGACCATGGGTCATGATGGGAGGTTAGGGATCTCAGAAAAACATCTAGAGGTAAGGAATAATGTCTCCTGATAAAGATTCCTAAGAAATGGCCACAATTGTCAAAGAAGCCAGAATTAAATTTTCTCAATGAAATGTTAGAACCAGTTGGTTTCCCTTTTAGATACAACTATTTGCCACTTACTTGGGGGAAGAAAATGTATAAGGATGTGTTGATGTATCAGTTCAACTCTGGAGGTTTAGTAGCAGAATTTAATGAAAGCTGGAATACAATTAATTCAATTATGTGTAAGCATAAAATACAAAGATGCTGTGCCAACTTGTCCTTTATCTCTCAAAGTACTATAGACAATATAAGTAGCTACAGCTGTTATGCCTTAAACCGACTTGATGCTCTGAGTTTAATTAGATTGTAAAAACAGAAAGTAAACAAGACAATTGATTAAATAGAAATGAAATGAAAGGAATATATTCCTCAGAAATACAAAGTAAGACAAGTTGTTTCCGTGGAGGGTAGACATGTGCTCCTAGGCTGCAGCGCTCATCTGGCTCATCTGTTCAACCCTGCACCTGCAGCTGTAAATGGCCTTTGCAGAGTAAGGGAAGGGGGAGCTGATGCCATTTCCTTGGGAAAGGCAGGGACAAGACAAAAGAAATAAATAGCTGTACCAGATACAAATAGAGACTAAGAATGTGGATCCTTAGGTACCATCTGGATTTCTAATGGCATGGAATTTGTTAACATCACTTAGGTTATAATAATTAAATTTTCCACAAACTATTTATTAATCTGTTATTTCATTATTCTTGCACAAAATATCATATTAAGTACTCAATGATAATGAAATAATAAACTAAGTAATAACAGGAAAATAGCATTTGCTGAGCCATTGCTAGGATCTAGACACCAGGCTAATTATTTTCTATACCCTTGCTCACTTAATCTCTAACAATTCTGTTACAGATACAGATGGAAAGATAATGTATCTTATACCTGAGAAGACAAGAAAGCATTTTTTTAAATCCTGAAGTCACGCAATTAGAATATTACAGCAAATTTCACATTAACCATGTATGATGCTTTGGGAATGTATTTCTTAAGTGCTTTATAGACACTATTGGCTTTTGTGTCTAGAAGCAAGTCCCCATGGGAAAATGACCACACCTACCTCATATAGAGGACACCCATATGACATATTTTAAATGGGAAATGCAGTGATCTCTTATTTTAATTTTAATGAGTCATTTACATTGATGGTGAGATAAACTACAGTATATAAATTGGGTCTGAAGTTCAAGTCTTATTGAGGAGGCTACTGAAAATACTCATTTTTCAAAGCTATTATAATTTATACCAGGATAAAAATTCTGGTGATCAAAATAGGAAGAGCTCTAAACACAGAGAAAAGACATAGGACACAGACCCTGGCATTCCCAAAGCCTGTCCCTGCAAGTTTTATGAAAGAACATAACAATTCCACATATTCAGTACTCCGTGAATTGATGTACCCATTTTATAGGCCAGGGATAAAATTTAGCCTGTACCAATAACCTTATCTTGTCTGTCAGAGGAGCCATAGAGCCTTTCTCCCCCGGGGCCTCTTCTCATGGTATTTGCTTCTTCCATATAGAACTCCTACCACAAAATAGCACAGGTCTGTTTATATCACCATCTCTGTCTTAACATCAATGTCGTGGAAAGCATCTTATTCAAATGCAGAACTAGAAAGTGTCAGGACAATCTAGGGTAGTGATTATTAATAATATATATACAAGAGGAGATGCACTGGGACACACTATTTTCTTGTGCCTAATGTCTTGCTACATGCTTAATCTCCATCGTTTCATGTAGTCAAGAAAATCATCACATAAAATTATGCTTTTACACAAGGAGGGAATAATCATGACAGTGCTTATTTTGTTGATCTTTCTAAGGTGTTGATCATTTCTTGACTTGGAGGATTCTTTTTCCTCTGTTGATATCATTTTGTGGGCTTTGTTTGGTTCCTTCTCTTTCTTCAATAATGTGCTTTCACTTTTTCTCCTACTCTCTACATGTACACATGTCCCAGGTCTCATCCCATGACTTTTCTCTACCTAATCCCTTTAAATGCTCATCATTCTAGAGATTGTTCCATTTCCTCTGGAGAAATGTATCTTGTAGTTCCATTTGTCTTAAATCTAAGCCAGGCTTCTCTGTCCAGCCTTTTCTCTATCATCCTGAGCATCAGAGAAACCTTTATTTTTTTCCCCTCAAATAATATTCATACTAATCAAAATTACACACACACACACACACACACACACACACACACACATATATATATATATACATATATATATATATATATATATCACAAAAACACATATTAAAGTTTTCTGTTCATTCAGGCATGAATTTTCTATTTCTTCTAACCTAATTATCAATAATGGATGGATTTTTTTCTTTAGTTTGCTTTTTACATTACAATATAATCATTTTAATACAAATCTTTTGAATGCTAAATTGGCAATATCCTAACAAATTTCCAGTCTATCCTCCCTCTACTCTAATTCATCTTTTTATATGTCCTTAAGTATTTTCTCAAGAAGTGACTTCTTTGCTTTGAATGCAAGCGTAGCTTTACAGTGGTAGGATGCTAGTTATTGACATAAAAAAATGTTTCAATAATAAACATCCTTTTACAACACTGAACTTTTCAAACTCAACCTTCCATGAAATTGTTGTATTTTGCTATAATAAGGCTTTGTCACTATCTACCATCATGTAACACCTCTATACTTTTATCCCTGTCACAAATGTCCCCTTCTGTGTGTTTCATATTCTATCTAACTTCTGGAAATATTCACTTCTACTTTATAAATGGCCCCATTTTCCCTTGGTTCACCCAAATTTACACCACTCTTCTAGGCCCAACATGTAAAATATTAATTGTAAAATATGTAGTGTTCACTCCTGCAAACACATGCTTTTATCCTATGAACTTATGATTTTTTTTTTCTGTAGCAAACTTCTTAATCACCTATAGAGCTTAGTGGAACCAATGCCCATAATTTTTACAGGTAGCTTTCAAATATCTCAGAAATTATGCAATATGTACTCAGGATTAACAAATACTTTATAAAGACATTTACCTTTTCATATATGAAGTTTTAATTTCCATAGTCATTTATAAAGTCTTTAAAGATTGTGCCTAACATACAAAAGAATAAGAAGCACATGTTGAGTAATTGTAGAGATATTATATTCCTTATAAAATTAAGCAAATATCATATAAAAATATATGTTTTGGTTTCTTATGATGAATAGACCCAAGATCATGGACTTGATAAAAAGAAATTACCACACAGATACAATCAAGTAATGGTAGCATATCTAGTTGAGTAATTATGAGTTTTAATATCATAAAGAATCTTGTGGTCCTAAATGTTGTATGAAAATAAAAATATTACTTTATTATTTGAAAAAGTAATCTTCAAAACCCATCTGACATCACAAAAAGTCTTGAATATTAATAACTCATGTAAATAGTAGAAAGTAAAAGCATTTATCAGTAATATGAAGCAGTAAGAGTTTCTTTTACTTCCCAAGTAAAGGCAGTGTAATGATATCAAGAAGAAATTCCTCTTAGGTCTTTTGTTACTGCTATGCACCATTACCCCTAAATTGAAAAAAAAATATATATGGTAATAGTAGTATAATCTTACTGTCTCTATTATAACAGATCTAAAACTCCAAAATGAAAAAAAAAAACAAACAAAAAACTTTAAACTGTTATTCATGACACAGTAATCAAAGAGGATATGTTGATTAATGTCTGTGACTTTTATATTTTATTTTCCACCTTTGTCCAATAGAGTCTTCTTTACCAAATTCTTACTCATAGCATTTTAGTCATCTTCTAACCATGGAAAGTGTGGTCAGTAAGTGGAAAGTGAATCATTGTTTTTAATCATGCTTATGTTATTTAGAAAACCAAGCTTTGAATGTGGACTTCTCTGCTGTTATTAATTTTTGAGTATTATCGCTATTGTTAATATTTGCTGCTCATTACAGAAGGCAGAAAGTCTTAACTGTATATGCATGTGGCTTCCATTTGTTTTCATTCTTATATCTTGCCCTAAGCTTAGAGGTGTTGGGTGATATTTGTCCAGTTGATAGAGTGATTGTTACACAAGACTATTCCTAGCACATACATTTAAAAGTAGGGCATGTTTATACACACATGTAATCTTAGCACTGGGGAAGCAGAGACAAGATCAATTGAGCTTTTGGCTACCTGGTCTTGTCATATCAATACGCTTCAGGTTCAGTTAAAGACTATCTCAAAAAATGTAAGGTAGAGAGCAATAGAGAAGGACACTTGACATCTACCTCTGGTCCCAACAGGCAGGAGCACATTCATACATACAAGTGAATATTCCAATATCCCATACACATGCACAACAAAAAATAATATATGATAGAGTATATATAATATAAATGTCATATATATAATATGCATATATAACACATATGGATAGCATATTGAAGACCAAAGTTTGATGAAAATGTACTATCTTGTTCTCCTAAGATTGTAGCATCCTTAAGTTCCCCAGGGATCTGGTAAGTCATAAAAGTATATTCATCTGTGTTCACTGAACAGTTCATCAAGTTTATTTTGCTTATGTTTCACTTTCCCTTCTACATGGTCACTGAGACATTTGAGACTGGGGCATAAGAAATCCCAGTCAATGTCCACAACATAAATTTGCCATGTGTCACTATGGGCCAGTTTTTGTAATCTTTAGGAATGACACCATGCCAGTCATTTTTCAAAGTACTCTTCTTTGCATAAGATGGAATGAGATGCTGAGCTTCAGTTAGTCAGCTCTCAGAGAGAAAACTGATTGAGTTCTCTTTCATGGACCACATACTCCTTATTTCTATTTGATCTCCAAGATAACCTGGCATCACCATACCTTTCTAAGTGGCTTCAACTTTGTCAGAGACTCCACTGCATTCAAAACCAGTCCAACAGAGCAGTTAGGAGAAAGTCCTATGAGTAGATTCTGGTAATGAAATCCCACCAATTTCTCATGGAACTAGAACACAATTTGCTAATCATGAGTATTTAGTATAATGTTTCACTGGATTCTGGAGAAGCAATTAGTCTGTTGAAAATTTCATTCACATTTTTCATAATTCAATAGTGACCACCATTAGCACTGTAAGATGTGACTGGACTGATAATTAATTTGTATGCAATCCATGTAATAAATAAGAGGGGAGGGGGAAAGCTGATAAGGGAGAGAGAGAGTGGAGAAGGATCTAAATGTAGATGAGGATGTCACACACATAGAACTGACAATAACTTTAGTAGAGTGAGCCTCTGGTTAGAGGCATGACTCAGACACAACAAAATACTGACAATGAGTTTCCACGCTTCACAGAAAAACAACAAAACAAACCCTCAAATACAGGTTCACCATTACCAATGCTACTCTTGTGTCTGCCTTCCTCGAGCTAAAGATTAATTGGGCTTTGTTTACATTTATAAATAAGTGAACAGTGAGCTTATACTAAGGCCAACAACAAACCTTGAGCTTTGTATTCTCTATGTGTTTTTTCCTTGAAGGAAATTTGTATTTCAAACATGGTGTGAATGCCCTGTATGCATGTATTTCCCATGAAGTATCTCATGTCT
This sequence comes from Phodopus roborovskii, assembly GCF_943737965.1. Classification (NCBI taxonomy): domain Eukaryota; kingdom Metazoa; phylum Chordata; class Mammalia; order Rodentia; family Cricetidae; genus Phodopus; species Phodopus roborovskii. Next base: position 10,352,443 of record NW_026126515.1, on the reverse strand, counting down.
GCTCCCTCTACTCTCAAGCAGTTCTTATATTTGACATTGATTTTTCCATCTACTTTCTTTCAACGGCCATCATAGATGCCTTTGCTATTTGTAAAGTAAATGATAATATTTTATACACACACATACACAGATTCTCTCTCTCTCTCTCTCTCTCTCTCACACACACACACACACACACACACACACACGATCACGCACATAAGATGAAACTTAAAAAAACTACATATTGGATTTTTGAAACTATGATTTAATACTCAGTCTAAACTGGATGATTTGTCAACATTGTGTGTGACAGCCATAATCCCCAAAATATTTCAGCCTGGCTTACTACATTTTTTGCTTCACTAGAATTAAAGGAGACTTTGGGGTCTCTCTTTACTGGCTCTGAGACTGCCTACATATACAAAATGTGAACTATTGGTGAATGAGTCAGTTTTTTAATCTCTTTCTGTCATTTGATGAATTTCAGATTACATAAGTATTTTTTTTTTCTTCAAATTACTTATAAAAAGACATTCCTTAGGTTAGAATATAGTTCAGTTGGGGAGTATATTCCAAGCATACTGGAAGCTCTGGGTTTGATTTCTACCACTACATAACAAACAAACAAGTGATTTTAAAAGCAGGTTAATGCTAAAGGTGTTGTCAGTTATTGTTTTGGTTCTTAGAGTTATGTGGCTTAGGTAAATGATACTGACATGGACCATTCTTAGCTATTGGAAATGTACTTTCTGTTGTTTGGAATAGAAATGTACATTGGTGACATGGTATCATATCTTACAGGCAGAAGAGTTAAGTGAAGCCTGAGAAACCATACACATACATATATGTTAATAGCATCTGTGATACATAGTAAAAAATGGCAATCTTGCCAAAAGCAATCTACAGATTCAATGCAATCCCCATTAAAACCCCACCACAATTCTTCACAAAAGAAAAAAATAAACATCAGCATAAGTAATAAGTATACATACAATTTTATCCTCTGACATTAAGGAAGTCTACTATTACATGCTTTAAGACCGATGTAGAAATTTTTATAGTTATATAAAATTCAAACTTTAAAAATTTTATTTTTGTGTTTCATTGTTCTTAGTCATAAATTCCATCCTGAAGGTTGTCTTACAAAGTTTTCTGCTGCTATAGGCATCATAGCAATATTCCAGGACACAAGATTCAGAAGAAGTATGCTTTGCATCTGAGTCAGATCCATTTATTTAGTCTCTCTGGCATCCTATTCAACACTTGCACATAGATGATATTTATCACAGTTTTAGTTACATACCCACTTCTCTGATAGCTAGTGGGAGAAATGTCCTGCTTTTAAAAAGCTGGGTGCATCACTATTATAAACAAAATTGGGCACCATTTCATATAAAAGACAGTAGGTTTTTGTGGAAATGGGAACTTTCTCTCGAGTAAGTACATAGTGCCTGGCCCCTTTCTGTTCTTAGACACTCTTTTGCTGGCTCTTCTTTACTCTGGATGTCTGTTCCTCAAGAAAAAAAAAGGAAGAAGCTGTTCCTGGAGTAGTTCATTGTCTGCCTGAAAAATGTCAGCCAGGTAAAGTAGACAAGCCCTTCAGAGTCTAAGAATGCTTGTGCTGCATTCCTGACTACTGACCCACTGTATTTCCCATGGAACTCACAGTATCCTAAAAACTCAAACATGGTGTAACAGTAAGAAATGAAAACAAGGGACACTGAAGACTGATGATGTAGCATCCTTAGGTACCTCAAGCTTGTGATTTACAAGGCCTTGGCTTTAGCACTGATTCGTGTGAGTCTCTAGATTTATATAGTCCCAAATAATGACATCACAGTTCATTGCCTACCCATTCATTACACAGCATACACACAACCTAAATCAATCTGCTTTATTTTAACAAGATTGAAAGCCCCCTGCTGTCCTCAGTAGTTGCTGGTTCATAAATGATAGTAGTATTATCTAGTTATGATCTTGGCTATCCCATGTATTCTACTATGTGTGATACACATACATTTAAAATCAATTCTCAGGTTATTCATCATCTTAGAGTTGAATTAAACACAATGTACTATGTCATGCAGTCCTTTGTGGAGACAGGTTTCAACATATCTACAAACAAAACCCAATACCAGTGATCAACGCTTGGTAAAGAGGATTTTTCTCAGTGTTGACTTGTACTTTTACTCCCTAAACGGGTTATGAAACACTAGGTATCAGAGGCTGGCAATGGAAGGTCATTGACAGAGCCCTGGTCACTGTCAGAGCCTGGTGGCAAGCAGGACAGTGGCTAAGCAAGAACCAGTTCTAAATCCTGTGTATAGGAACATCCAGTTCTAAATCCTGTGTATAGGAAGCCTTTGCTTATCCCCAGTCCTGAATTATGATATATCATAACTGATTAGCAGCAGGAAAGAGATAAAGGTAGGCAAGAATTGGTGTTTAGTGCTGCCATTATTCTCACATCACTGTGTATCATTTCACCAATATTGTGCCTTGGTAAAATTACATAGGTCTATTTTAAATATTTATTTAAGGCATTCAAATTTGATCTTACCTTCATCACTTAATATGGATCATACATATTTTCTTTCTACTATTATTTAATTTTATTGTGGATATATATGTGTATGTACATACATGTGGAAGTCAAAGGACAACTTCAACAGTACATTCTTTTCTTTCACTACATGGGTCATAGGGATGGAAGTCAGATCCTCAGGTTTACTGGCAGACACTTTTACCCTCTGAACCATCTCTCTAACTCCATCATGTACATTTTCTATAATATTTTGTTTCAAGTCTTTCGCTCCTAGTGTGAAGAGATACCCTTGCAATTGGATTGGTTATGTTCTTCAGTTTACTTTTCATTTCTTATTTTCACATGTTTCTTTTTAAAGAAAATATGTATTGCTACTACTAAATGAAAATGCAGCCTAAAATTTGTTTCCTGATCATTGGTCATTTCTACAACAGGCTGTTCTCTTGAGAAAAGATCTCATACTATATATCAGTGGTTCTCAACATGTGGGCCATGGCCCCTTTGTGGGCTGATTATCAGATCTCCCACATATCAGATATTTATGATTCATAACAGTAGCACAATTACAGATCTAAGGTAACAACAAAAATAATTTCATGATTTGGGGTCAGCACAACATGAGGAACTATATTGAAGGGTTATAGCATTAAGAAGCTCGAGACCCACTGCACTAGAGGGTCTCACACCACATTCCTATCACACATTGTTATTTTTACCAAGGAAGTTATATAGTTGGAAACTTTCATTCCATACCTTGTAGCATAAAGGACAGATGGAAACAGTACTTGTATTTAACTTTTAAAAAGCAGTATGAAATGAGACTTTAAGAACATAATTTATTCCAGTTTTAAAACAAATGTTTCTTGGCTTATTTTCTCAGGAAAGTATCCTGGCAGGGGTTATTATGCATATTAAAAGAATGACATAAGAAATCCCACATGGATGTGGGAAGACTTTATGAGGCCCTACTCCTAATTGAGGAGATATTGGCAATTGATAGCTACTGGAGGAGGAAGAGTAAGTATTATTTGTGATGTGGTCACTATAAGATTGTTCATGCCCAAGTGGATGATCCCACACATGCACAGATGGAAATGAATAATAATAATAACCATAATATAATCTTGGGAATGCGAAATGTTTGGGAAGATCTGTGCAGAGTTAGATAAGCAAGATTTGGAGTGGATATGGCCACATTTCATTGCATATGTGTATAATGAATACTTATAAACCATATAAATGTAAAATTTTCACATTCGTCAGTGTGAGAGACACTAAGAAGATCATGTTTAAATGAAGCAACATGAGTTTCTTAAGCAGTGGAGTGACTTCTATATAAGTAGAAAGCCAATAAATGCTAGCTCTTCTCCATGTATCCTTATCCTTTATATTTTATAACTTAATTGCAGAAGAGGCTATAAATATTCAAACTGTTAAGTGCCAACAAAAATAGAAATAGCTATATAAGCAATTTCACATACTAATTACCTGATTTTACCACCTAAAATTTACTAAATGTGCCCAATATTTTCAAACATACAATGAACTCAGATAATGATATATTTTCTCTAAGAAGCTGTTAAATTTTGCATGGCTTGTTTGTGCTATTTTATCTTCATTTTCCCTTCCTGCTGGTATTATGATCTGGACCCTAACAGGCTGTATCAATGGTATCCTTTTATCTACCATATTTAAAATTATTTGTGTGCCCTAAAATAATTGTTTATATATCTCTACACAGGAAGCTTCATGAAGCTACCAACAATATATGAACTATTTACTTGCTATGTGAATTAGTGAAAATCATCTAAATCTATACTGAAAAGTACAAATTATATTATGTATTCTACATAGTGATATTTAGGAATCACAAAGAGATGTTTAGTAAATTATCATTCCTGATTTCTTCTTTATTAATCATATAGTGATAACCCTGACCAGTGTAACTAGAGTGGATTTGTTTCATAGTTGTGTATGATAGTTCATATACTTGCTTCTAAACTTGATATAAATACTTGTCTTTTCTATATAGATGCTAAAAACATTACAATTTCTTCCTCCACAAATCTTCCATGAAATAATCTGAAAAAATCTAAATGATTTGCCATTCAAAGTCTCTACTCTCATTCCATCATGTATGAGTCCTTCAGAGAATCTACATGCTGGCTGTAACAAAGTGACTATGACAAAGAATCCTTAGACACTTTTGATGTCAGATCATCCCAAACAGAATTATGTGAAGAAATGTGTTGAAGCACATGGACCATAAAATTGGGTCTTGAGATGTGAGATTTAAATTGGAAATGACAAGTTCTATAAACCACTTTAATCAATACACTCTTGACATAGTACCATAAGGTATTTGTTGTTACTATTTTTATGTATGAGAAGAAAAACGGTCAACAAAATATATGTCTTTCAGTTTACGTGATTGGGGGCTTGTTTGATATTTCTAGGTAAGTACTAACTGCCTTATGAAAACTGGGACCCTAGATTATCAAATGTAAACAAGAACTCTCAGACATCAGCTTTCAAATTATATTTACCAAAAACTCTAGCCTATTTCCAATCCCAAATTATCATACAACATAAGCAAGGCCATTAGAAGCCAGCCTGTATATCAGTTTTCTTTCTGCTTATTTGAGATAAGGAGGCAACGATGGCCGCAACTGATGTCTGCCAATGTGAAAGAAATACAGTCACCAACTATACCTCAGACCTTTTCTCCTGCTAATATTTTCACACCATGCAACTTTTAACAATCCAAATATATGCCTAAAACTTCACTGCGTTGCATATGTATTTATATATGAAAAGATGAGGCAGTCATAAATTTAACCTAAGGTCATAAATTCTTGAGAACTCCTTTTTAGCATCCTTTCTGCTGGTAATCTCTTGTAGACAGGTGAAGGTTTCAGAGGTGGGATCTGGTTGTATTCACTTGGATTGTTGGAAAAGTGATTCTCATAGTAATCTCCAAACAATCCAGGCTAAGACAAATTTTGTTCTATGCAAACTGACAGTGAAGCCCTATTGCTGGGGACAACACCAATAATACTCACTGAATATGGAGAAGTTTGGCTGGTCACCCCTATCTGCTAGGCTGTTTGGTGCAAGAAGATGTTCTGCAGGCTATTGAAAGAAAAGGTGAACACCAACTCAGCAAAAAAACCTTTGACCTACAATCTGTCCTGCCTGAAAATATGCTAGAGCAATTGTGTCACAGAACTTGTAGGAGTAGCCAACCAATTTCTGATTTGACCTAATGTCAACTTCATAATGAGGAACCTACATCCAATACCGTCTGGGTAACCAAGAACCAGAAAAAAGATAGACCAGAGACCTAGTCTGTACTAGTTTGTCTGCAAATATATCATATCTATTACTTTAGTACTTGTATGGGTCTCCTGGCTGTGAGAACAGGTGGGTCTCTGATTCTAGTGCCTGCTTCTGGGAGTCTTTTTCCTCCTTTTTGGTTGCTGTGCCCTGCTTCTATATGATAGTTATGCTTCATCTTACATTTTATTTTGGCATGTTTGGTTACTATCTCTTACAAGGCAATGTTTTCTAATGGCAGAAAGAGAAATAGAGTTGATTCAGAGGGGAGAGGAGGTGGGAAAGAATTTGGAGGAGTTAAAGGAGGGCAAATTATAATCAAGATATATTGTATGATGAAAGAATCTGTTTTCTTTCTTTTTTCTGAGACAGGGTTTCTCTGTGTAGTTCTGGCTGTCCTGGAGCTGACTCTAGGGGCAAGGCTGGTCTTGAACTCAGAGATCCTCCTGCTTCTGTATGCTGTGTGCTAGAATTAAAGGTGTGCACCATCACTACCTGGTAATAGTCTGTTTTCAATAAAAGAGAAAAAAAATCCCTGAAACCGTGCTGTTCTCAGAATCCTAAATTATATGTAGTAGTAACTTAGTAGTGAAAGCCAAGATACAGGCACTGAATTGAAGCAGAAAGAAAATCACAATAATTTACTATGACATATTTCACACACAGATATCCAACAGGGCATAAAAATTCAGATGACCATATATGCACACTTTTAGTAAAATCTGTACAAGTCGATCATTTCATTTGTACGTTAGTGTCCCTGGAAGAGATCTTGAAAAATTTAAGATTAGGTTACATGTCTTGGTATCTCCCAAAGATTAGCAAGTATTAACATGAATGTTTAAAAAATCAATAAAGTTGATGACAAGTTTTTAACTTGTTATCATATGGGAATTATTCTGTTATGTAAAAGCTCATTCATGCAGACTTATTAGTAATAAGTGCAATTGGCCCTGTGAGATGGTCCATCATAATTGAAAAATCCTATCTCTGTACCCATTCTCTCAAGAGCAGACAATGCTTTACATTGCCAGTGATTTTAAATTATATAAATCGCTGGTATTCAGATAATCAGAAATTTACATTTAACTAGAGTATATTTAGAATATCATCTGAAAGCTGTGAGTATCACAGTGGCATCCAAAAAGGAGCATTTAATTTGACTCTCAAGTTTCCTTTGTTGCTTTGTAAAAAAAAAAAAAAATTTGGAAAATGGGGGATCTGGTTATTATTGGTTTAGTTTTCCCTGCATGGTAATTGAGTGTCCATTTACTGGGGGAAAAAAGGACAAGATTGAAGAGGGGGAACTGATACATATTTCATCATGAAGATTTATCCAGAGGTAACAAAAAAGACATTTGTTAATTTCCCTCCCGAGTGGGTTTTGGAGACTTTCCAATGCTCAAACACAAAGAGGCTCATTAGCTAATTCTGAAGCAAACAGCTGCTACAATGCCAGACACTGGAGTTCAGGACCTTTGTACTAGAGATATTATGGAGGCCCTCCATTGCCTGCATGATCAACCAACACTAACTGGAGTGTGTGTGTCTTCTGTGTACCTTATGACCCATCACTTTGAGTAACAAATAGCCATTTATTTTCTACACCTTCATCTTGCCAACAGGAGACAGAAGTTGGAGTACTCACAGGGTGTGATGCCACTGATGCTGCCAAGCAATGTCATGTGAAATCTTGAGAGCATATGCAAGGACTGCAGGACCCAAGAGATCAAAGTAAAAAGCAACACCCTGTCTCTCTCATTTTGGTTTAGCAATGTGCAGGACACCACCTAAGAAAGGGGCCACCTAGCTAAGGTTTAGTAACATACCATTGAGTTAGCTCCCCCTGGCTATCTGTATGCCCAGGGCTGTCCTGAAAGCAATGTCTTCAGATGATGACTAATGCTTGAATCAAGGTGACCAAACCTATAGGAATGGCCTAAAATTCACCCAATATGCATGTGTGTAGTCATGTTTGCTCCTCTGACTTAGCAATGACATTTACCAAGAAATTGTGGGTTATCATGGCTACAAGAAAAAGCTGGTTGTGTAGCTTTCCACTGCCTACAAATCACAGGATGTTTTAAAATGGTAAGAGATTCCTGTAATTTCTCAAAATGAGACTCAAAATAAGGGCATGTTTTGTTATCTTTTCTAATGCAAAGATGTATGTACAATTACCTGATTAGATAAGTGGAACTCATAATTTCACTTCACCTTATTAGGAATCTTTTCTGTGAATTAACTTTATGTGATTTGAAAAGTAGGAAAAAGTCAAGCGATAGGATGATAAATGTGGATTATTTGCCCAGAATGCAAGGTACAGTATAGGTACATCTTTATCATCTGGGCAGCTTAGCCATTCTTGGACTTCTCTCTGAATCAAGGCAACTGGAAACAGAAACAAAGTTCAATACATATGCCCTATGCCTGCAATCCTAGCACTGAAGAGGCAGAATAAGGAAGATGAAGAAGTCAAGGTCAGCCAGGACTATTAGCAAATTCTAAGTCAGTGCTGGATCCATAATGAGAATCTGTTTCACAACAAAAGAAAAGAAAAAGAGAACAAACTGTACATCTACTGTCCACTAATGAGGGAATACATAGTGTGTTTGTGTTTCTGAGTCTGGATGGTTTTATTGAGTTCTATCCATTTGCCTGCAAATTTCATGAGGTCATCATTTTTTACAGCTGAGTAGTATTCCATTGTGTAAATGTATCACATTTTCCTTATCCATTTTTAGTTGAGGGGTATCTAGATTGTTTCCAAGTTCTGGCTATTATGAATACCCATGAGAAGGTGTGGACTGGGATTGGGCTTGCAGGCAGGTAGGGAGCCAAAGGAGGGTGGGAGGAAGAACTGTGGTTGGAATGTAAGATGAAGCAGAATTTGAGCCCTCATATAAACATCAGATTCTTTATCCCTCTTTCATTATTTCCTAATCCTCCTTGTCTTTTCTCCCTCATTCCTCCTTTCTTTCTGCTCATTCTACACTATACTATTACCAGAAGTTGTGAACTCATCTTATTCATTCCCTGCACTGTATTAGAATCTGCCATTTACTTCTTGGATTAGAGCACAAGATTGTAAGCCACAGCCTAGAAACAAGTACCCTTGATTTTAAGTTGCCAAGTGGCTTGTTAGCTTCTGCCCCAATGCTTGCCCTCTTTTCTACTCTCATTCATAATTAAATTTGTCTATTCAACTTCCAAGTTGAATGATTTAAGTCTGTGTGCCTCACATTTCTCCCCTGTTGAATCACCTTGTATTATTTCCTTCTTCTGGCTACATAGCCAGGGTGGTGTCTCTGTACCTTCTAGTGTCCAACCTTAACATATTTTTGTTTTTTTACCTTCTATGAAATTTTAACATCACTACTTGTGCTAGATGTTTTGTCCTTTAGGCTGTGGCCTTTAAACTTTCACATCAAAAATACTTATGTGAATTATCATGATGGAAAACTCTCTTTGTCATATTCAAAGATGACACAATGGCTTACATATAAGTGGCCATACTGAGCTATCACAAAGGATATTTAACTTTACAAATACATAAAACAGAAATAAAGATCACAAAAAATAGAGGAAAGCCTAAAAGAAAGACTATAAGGAGACATAGTAGCATGGTATCATAGAATAAAACCATGAATGCCAGAGCCAGACTAAGTGAGTTCAAGCTTCAAACCTCTCTGTGTCTCATTTTATATCAATATGATCAAGACATTGGTAACATCCACCTAAAATAATATAATTGTCAGACAAATAAATATACACTAAATGTTCAATGAGGATCTTGGGAGAAAATAAACATTAAAGAAATATTTGTTGTTGTTAGGAATTATACTGAGTAACTGAGGAATGAGATCAATTAAACTCAACAGGCAAAGCTAATGACTATCCATGATATAAGTTTTTGCTTTTTTTTTTCTTTATGGTCTGGCATCTATTATCTGTCTATAGGATAAACATATTGTTACTAAAACAGATGTGATGACTAAGAAGCACAACTAGATCCCTTCAATTTTTCTCCACAAGAAAGATGACAACCATTCTGAAGAAACAAACAAACAAAACAAAAACAAACAAACAAAAAAAAAAAAGCATAGTGTGTGGCTGCTGTTGGAGATGACCACCATTCTGGAAGAATCATGGCATACAGCTGTCATAGGAGACAAGCTGTAGTTAGGAAGAGAGTGAACATGAGAACAACTAGATCTTCCCAAGGAATTCGATGATTAGCCCCCACTGGAAAGATGGATTAACTCCTCCTGGAACATGGAGGTGAGTTGATGATATCACTGTGCCATCATATCTAAAAAATTAAGTCAATGAGTTAAAAATAAAACAATAGAGTATGGAAAATGAACTATTTCTCAACAGTCAGTTGAGTATTAACTGTCTTAATATAATTGAAAAGGGAACTACAGCCAAGATTTCTGCGTCTTCTCAGGATCTCCCATGACAGCACCGCCTATCAGCAGGAAGTAGTTTGAAAAGAACGACACCCAAATTCCCAAATATTGTTTATAAATGTTTGTTTTCATTTAAATGGACTTGGTTATAAATGGTTAATGATCACAGCCAATTCTTTTTAAAGGTAAAAAGGGGATTATGGTGTAGATATGAATACTTTGTTTTGGAATGGATTTTCATTTATTGATACACTTTAATGTCAATAAGGTGACATGTATATTTCTCCTCTTGTTTAGGAATTGTGTTTATTGATCTCAGTTAGAAATGTAATGCATAATGTAGTACAGATTATAGATAATTACCTATGATAGTTAAAGCTTAGAGTTTAGTTAGGTTTTTCAAGATACACAGAGATGTATTTAAGATAGATAGGAATTCTTCAAACCTTTCAAAGACCTACAGAATATGGCATTTAAAATGGTTTAGGGTTTTTCTTGACAGTGAGACATAAATGCTCCTGGCAACACCACCTGCGTCAGAAAGGAAGATGGCCATTAAAGAAACACTTTATGGAGTTTGCCTCCAATATGGCAAGACTAGCCATTTGGACAAGATACTGCTCTTGTCTGGACTGTTTGACTTTGTGCTATATAAACTGGACATGCAGGACCCACAGAAAAGTGATTGCTGATTCAAGATGGACATTGCTATAGAGTTCCTGCTTCATGGAAGAGTCTGCCAGACAGTCTGCAGGACATAGAGGAAGTGACTGACAAACTGCCAATACAAGAAGACAGTTTAAAGTTTCCTACTTTGCTAAAGAGTCTGCTAGACACTATGGCCTATGGGCTGAAGATGGAAGATTACAGAACTTCCAGTGATTTTCCAGGCAGTGAGTTGTCTCTTTCATTTCTAGAGTTTATACACTATCCTTCTGTGGTCTTTGATGAAGTTGAAGACAGATAGTTATGGTTATAGTTTTCCTTAGTTAAGCTTAAAGATAAGTTATATATAGGACTTTAACTCACAAAGATAAAATAGATGATGGAATATTTTCTTCAAATCTTGCTAAATGTTAATGGACTAAATAGTGTTAACTGTGATTCTTTTTTGATAACTGTTATGTGATATATTTTGCTATGTTAGGGTTAAAACCCCTCTTTTTATTTTAGACAGAAAAGAGGAGATGATGGGAGATGTAACTCTGTATATGTTTCTCATGCTGGTTAATGAATAAAGCACTGTTGGCCAATAGGAAAGCTAGATAGGCGGGACTAGGAGGAAAGAGGAAAGAGGAAGGAGGAAGGAGAGGAAAGATGGAGAGTCTGGAGAGAATAGAACCGCCAGCCGCCTCTCGCTGGTAAGACCACGTGGAAATACATAGAAATGGGCTAATACTTAAGACAGAGCTAGCCTATAAGAAACAAGTAACTGGCCAACAACATAATACCAAATACAGAGTCTCTGTGTATTATTTGGGGCTGGCGCAGAGGTGGGACAAAACTAGGCGGCTGGAGGAAAAAACCGTACTCCTTACAAAGGATAGTCAGAATGAACATGATAATCTCAAGAACTAAGTTATGATCCATGAATGACATACACAAGAACAAAAATTATTAATTTTATAAGGGCTTTTTTTTTTTTTTTAAGAATAGGAGCTGTCCAAATACTGAAGAGGCTGCACTAACTGATCAGAACATTTAAAGCAGTGACTATGCTTCCCATCCTAGACGCATCTCTTTTCTTCCATACTTTATCTATGATCTGACTCTGTAAAGGTGGCAGTACATGCAAACTTCCTTATCCCACCATTGAATTTCTTCCCTAAATCCTCCACAGCCATGATAGATACTGCACACTGGAATGGATACTAAGTCTCTCTATTCTTGAAATAATAAACTCTACCTATTTTCACTTCCACATTGTCCTCTGCCTAATTAGGATCTATTGAACTAAATTTCTCTCCTTCCTCTGCTTTATTTTCTTCTTTGAATACACAAAAATTTAAAAAGAATTATTAGAATGGGTGGAGAAGCTTCAGGCAATGAACTTTCCAGTGGGCATCTTGAAAAGCTTAACCCTTGAATTAATTGTTCAGCTCCAAAGCTATTCAGCCTAGCTAGAATCTTCCAACCTTATACTTTATTATTCAAAGAATGACAATAAATGCCACATCAAAATTTCTTTCCCACATGTCTAAGATGCCGGCTTAGGTTACAAATCAATTTCATAACCTCCCTTGAAGGCAGGGTTGTGTATTCTAGAATGAGTAACAGCCTGCCTTTTATTAAATTACCTTTGAACAAAAAGAACATTAACAGATGGAAAAAGAGGGAGGAAATATGTTTAATTAAGATGAGGCCATCTAAAAAAAGTAACTAAAGCATATGTTTACTAATAATGATAACAGCAAAATATTAATAATAACAGTAATAATAGTAATATTACCATGTCCACTGAACAGGAGACTGATTTCTGCTAATGCTATGGCACTTGATATCTTGTGAATCTTAAGTGATTATCCACACACTAAAAGAAGAACCAGGTGTCCCTCTTTATCTGTTCCATGGTGTGAGAAAGAATAAAGAGAGAAAATTGTCCCAGGAGTGATATTTTCTTATGCAAACTAATGTAAATCGCACATGTCTGTGTTGAAAGCTTGTCTGACAAGCATTTCCAAAGCACAAAACAAATCTCAGAACAGGTTAACTTGCACTGGGCTGATATTAGCAAAGGACTTTTAGTACTTCAGAGAAGGCAGAAAAATTATTTCTCTGATAGGGGAAAAAAGTACCCAAATATCATGGTGCATTAAGGGATTAGCAGTAGTTTAGCACACTGTCCACTTCACAACCAGGGGCATCTTTTGATCTAATCTAAGTGGTAAGTTAATTTTAATGAAAGCAGAAAAAGTGAGAGGCTGCCCTGGGTGTTGGAAGAGAGATCAAGGTAGCCAGCAGCAGCAATCCCTTTCCCCTGCTGGGAAGGCGGTTAGTCTCAATAATGGAATGTGCCTGTTGTATGACTTAACACTAAGTGTTAAGAACACATTTGGAGGATCAACACATTTTTGTATTTCCTGTCTCTTTTCATTTCCATTGGGTTTCCTATCCAAAATATCCCTAAGAAGTACCATCTTGAGACCAAGAAAGTGCCTATGTAGAGAAGTCAAGAAATTTCCCAAAGGTCGCATTGCAGATATGACTGAACAAGGATTGATGTCTATATCTTTGCAGCTTGATTATGTATGCTAGGTCTTGAATGGCTTTTTTGAAGCTACAGCTTCCCTCTTTCCATGGTGCTGCCATTTGGATGGATGGAAGAGAAGACAGGGAAAGATTCTTGAACTCATTGTCAGGAAAATTTATTAGCAAGCACAGGAGCAAACACTGAGACTGGCACAATAGCTCAGAAGCTATAGTAAGCTTCACAAATCCTGAGAAAAAGACCCTTTCACTCATGCTACCAACCATAGGAAGGATCACTCTCTTCAGATTCCCACACATTTTCCACACATTTTCAGTCCCATATATTTGCTTTATAGTATCCTAGGGTAATGTTTGTTGTATGTTACATAACATTCTAGAGAAGCTCACTGGAAATATGTGAACCATGCATGCTAATATAAGTTTCATATGATGCACGTACAATATCAGTGCAAAAGATTATATATAAGATTAAATGGCTGAGGACGCCAAACACTTGGTTATAGGACAAGAGAAATCAGGCGGAAGTTATATGAATACTCCTTCCCTCCTGGCTACCTTTCATAGTGACAGAAGATGCTAGACTACCTGTTGTGAGGATTATTCATCAATGGTCATACCCAGTAGTGGACAATGAATATTATAATTACAAGCAGTTAGGTAGACGTGGCCACTGGTACAATAGTAGCATGAAGTTGGTGGGGGGGGGAGGGGTAACTAACAACTTTCTGCTTGAATTTGAGAGGGAATTCATACCTGCTACTGTAAACCTAACCAAAAGCTCAGGGGAGGTCATATGGCTTAGAGGAAACTACTACTGTTTTACTAAAGGGATACATTGCTGTTTTCATCTTTCTAAATACTGATATTACAATCTATTGTACTCTTAAATTAGTACTATTCTCAACTTTCATCAAAGAAGCTTTTTTTTTTTTTTTTTTTTTTTTTTTTTTTGTAGTGGCCACTGGTTAATGCAGATAGATTATATCGATATAGATAGACAGACAGACAGACAGACAGACAGACAGACAGTGGACAGGTAGTAGATGAGATGCTGAAATATTTGGTGATTTTTTTTTTGTTGTTGTTGTTGTTTTGAAACAGGGCCTCATGTAGTAAGATTTGCCTGGAGCTTACTATTAGCCCACTGTATTCCAAAATCATACTATATATGCCTCTTCATCCAAAATGCTGGGTATACAGGTGTATGTAACTATACTCAGGGACCCTTGAATTAATTTTGACAACAACTTACTTTACAGACTATCTGTATTTCAAAAGTTATAGAAACAAAAAGATATGTATATGTACAGTGCCTCTAGGATAATAAAGCATCTTTTTCTTTCTAATTCTATCCCCAAATGGGTAAAAGGCAGGTCAATTCTGTTAATATTTTGTGTGGGTTTTCATCATAACACAAGGAAAGAGAAGGTGATTCAACCATATACTACCCATTGATTCTCAGCAACTCTCCTTCAAACTAAGAACCACTGAAATCACTTGGTCTTGTCTGATGCATGAGGCCACATTAAACACACCCAGACTGCTTAAAAACTTTTACACTCAGATGAATATGTCACTTTTCCACAAAACTAGCATGGAAATATCCTAATTTGCAAAACAAAAATCATTATTTTTGCATTATAAAGGAAAACTTCAAAGGGTTTCTCTAGGCAGTGTGTTGCCCTGAGACATTTAAATAATGGCAGCTCACCCCTCCCCAAATGATTTATACATGGCAACTTAGAAGGGTTTCTATTGTAAAGCTAAGTGTGTCTGTGCCAGTAAAATAATTATTTGTTCTAATAGAGGCTATTACCTTTTATTATTCAGGCAAGTAGCACTAAGTAGCCTTATCATATTAAGTATGAACATTTCACTTTCAAAACCTATAATAACTCTTTGTTAAATAAGGGTCCACTGAATTGAAAGTTATTATCTCTCCTGACAGAGGTAGATTCATGCGGCATTCTAATATGGCAGTGTATTAATCAAAAATAATATATCCACTGTTGTCATTTAACATTTGCTTATTTGTTTTTCTAAGAGCTAATTTAAGCATCAGAAACACCAATTGCAGTTTATGCTGGAGAGGATGTTGAGAGAAGGAAAAACTCCTTTACTGCTGGTGGGAGTACAAACTTACATAGCATTTTGGAGGTAAGTATGGTGGTTCCTCAGGAAAATGGGAATCAGTCTACCAGGGAGTCCAGCAATTCCACTTTTAGGTATATACCCAAAAGATAAACATCTATGCAACAAAGACAACTGTTCAACTATGTTCATAGCAGAATTATTTGTAATAGCTGGAACCCAGAGACAACCTAGGTAATCCAAAACTGAAGAATGGATAAGGAAAATGTTGTACATTAACACAATGGAGTGCTACTCAGTGGGGAAAAAAACGGAATCTTGAAATTTGCAGGCAAATGGATGGAACTAGAATAAATCATCCCAAGTTAGTCAACCTAGTCACAGAAAGGCAAATATTGTACGTACTCACTCATACATGGATTTTAGACATAGATCAAAGGATCATAAGCCTACAATTCCCACTGCCATACAAGGAGGACCCTAAGAGAGACATATATGGTCTTCCACAGAAGGGGAAAGGGACAAGATCTCCTGAGCATATTAGGAGCTGGCAGGCGGTGGGGGGGGGCAGTGAGTGGAGAGGGAGTTAGGAGAAAGAGAAGGGGAGAAGAAGAGAGGAGAGGAGAACATGGGGAGCAGGAAGATTGAGTGAGTTTCAGGAAGAGAAGGGAGCAAGAAAAGAAATACCATAATACAGGGAGCTATTATAAGATTGAAGAGAAAACTGGCACTAGGGAAATGTCCAGAGACCTACAAGGATGACCCCAACTAACAATCTGAGCAATAGTGGAGAGGCTACCTTAAATGCCCTTCCCTGATAATGAGATTGATAACTACCTTATATGCCATTCTAGAGCCTTCTTCTAGTATCTGATGGAAACAGAAGCAGACACCCACAGCTAACCACCGAGCCAAACTCCTGGAATCCAGATACAGAGAGGGAGGAGTGATGAGCAAAAAGTTCAAGATCAGGATGCAGAAACACAGAGACAGCTGAGCTGAACAATGGGGAGCTCATAGACCCCAGACTAATAACTGGGAAGCCAGCATAGGACTAACCCAGACCCCCTGAATGTGGGTCTCAGCAGTCCTGGGCAGTCTATGGACCTCTGACAGTGGAAACAGGATGTATAGCTAGAGCATGAAAGGACTTGGGGAGCACCTTCCCTATGGAGGGATACTCCCTTAGCTTAAAGACATGAAAGAGGGCCTTAGCTCTACCCAAAATGACTTGACAGATTTGATAATCCCTCCTAGAAGGCCTCATCTTCCCTGGATTGGGAATGGGACAGAGGGAGGGTCAGGGGGAGGGTTGCATGGGAGGGAGAGGGAACTGGGATCAATATATAAAATAAGAAAAAAATTAAAAAATGAGCTAATCAGACCACCTGAAACAGAGTACGAGGTGATCCTACATTCAAAACAGCTGGACAAAGCAGCCTTACAGACTACAGCCAGGATTTTTGAAACTTCTTTGAATCCCCCATGACAGCGCCCTTACCAGCAGGAAGTAGTTTGGAAAGAACAACGCCCAAATTCCCAAATATTGTCTATAAATGTTAGTTTTCATTTAAATGGACTTTGTTATATAAAACAAATTTAAAAAAATAAAAAATGAGCTAATTTAAGCAACGCTGTCATTTAATAAAACACAGATATTTTCTTAAATATCTTTATCCTCCCATTTTGAAAATTGTGGAGAAATTTGAAGGGGTAAATAATTTTAACAGGAGTTTCTTATTTATTAAGTTGATACTCAAAGAAACCAATACTCTTAGAGGGGAAAGAGTTTTTTCAAAATGAGATCAAGACTAACTCTATGCTGAATGTATGGCAGGCCCATTCTTATGCAGGGAGTATATAATGGACAAAACCAACTAAGTTTCATTCATTTGATCAATCTATCAAATACTACAGATGAATAAATAAATAACATCTAATAACCTAAGTATAGCAATAATTTGAAAAATATAATTAAATATTTCAAAATTGATCCTGAATGCCATTTTGAACAATACATACACAAATAATAGGTAGTTCAACTACTTTGACCTAGTCATTATAGATTGTATGCATGTGTTAAAATGCAACATTCTAAACCACACATATATAAAATTATGCGTCACTTAAAAATATTAGTGGTTTCATATCACTAAGTGATATCACATCACTTCATAATAGATCTTATTATATTATCCTATATAACACTAAGATAGAGGTATAATACCAAATCAGCAAACTATAAGCAAGCCATTTGTACATGTTTTCATCTTATCAAAAATCAGAATGTTAGTGTACGTGATTATCTATAATTCAAACAATAGCCAATATGTTGGCCAAAGTTACAGGTGGTGATTTCTCAGCTTCATCTCTTCATTGACATTCTTTCATTTAGTGCCACATCTTCCTCTCAGAAGTTGGAAAATCGGTTGCTGTATGGAGAACAGATGTGTCTTACTCTTGAAGTTAAGTAGCTCTTTAGACTCCAGGTTAACAGTCAAGTATTAGTGACACTATTCTATTTTTTTTTCTTTTTCTTTCATTTGTAAAAGAACTTGAATACCTGGGAACATCATTTTATAAAATTAGTTGCAAAGAATGAGAGAATGGACAGTTAATTTGTTAGTTGGTCGTCACCATTCATGAAAGTTGATAATCTTCATCAGGATTCAGGAGGCTGAGTGTTAGTCTATTTGATTAAAATGAAAATGTCTTTGGTATGATGAGGTTAAAGAAGTTCACTAATTAATAAATGAATATTGAAAATTTGAAGCAAACATCAAAAATGTACAGCCAGAGGAAAATAAATCTATTACAAATCACTAGTCCAAACTGTCTTGAGGCCTTATAGTTACATAAAACACATTTTATATTTGTCTTGTAAGACCCAGAAATTTATAGTGTCTAATTTAATTAGAAATTTTGACATGTTCAAGTCAGTGAGGCTTAAATGTATGTCTGTTACTGAAAAAGGTGTACACTGAACCTAAGTATAGTAAACTGAGAAATGGAAGCAGGATGAAGAGATTCAATTCCTAACGGAAAGTACGGTGCTAGAAATAAGAAGAATAGTTGCTGCTGAGGAGAGGACCAACAATGAATGCTCAGAGAGTACTGTGAAATTTTATCTTACTATAGGCCACAACTGTATTTACTTACCAAAGCTCATTAAACAGTATAACCTAAATCTGGCCATAACATTGTTTGAAAATCATAGTTTACTAAATGCAAATTGAATCTCTACTTAAACACAAAATTAATCTCAATAGATCTATCATGATTATGATTATAAATTTTAAAAGATAGCTTTTATGGGGTGGACGACTGGTAAAAGATGGTAAACCTATCATTGCTGAATCTGAAAACTGAATTTCAGTATCCAGGAAGTAACATCTTTAAGAACACAAGAAAATAATCAAACTCTGCCTCATATAATGCATGCTGAGCTGAAAGAAAGAGGGAAGTGATTGCTTGATTAAACATATATACAGGCTGGTTTATTGTTCAAATTTATACTCATAAATCGCCTATCTTAAAAACCTAGCAAGTTATTATTTTATAGAAAGTTTTATGATTTTTACTAAATTAACCTTCATTTTGTGCTTTCTGACATTCATGACTGTGTGAAAATATTAACTAATATATATTTAGATTAAGTTAGAATAAAATATTTTATGCTTATTCTAAAGCATTTAAATAATAAAACAATTTTAATTGTTGACCAGAATGGAAAAAGGACTGTGGCTCAAATCTGGATGAATTAATGATAACCATGATTTCAAAGTATTGGTCCTTTTATTTTAAGTCATGGAAAACTAAATATATGGGGGAAAAATTTCTTCACATTTCCTATTTTCTTATATAAACAGTATGCTTCATATTCAGAAACTATATATACATGTGTGTATGTGTGTGCATGTGTCTATATTTTGTTGGTTGAGACAGAGTTCTCTGTGTATCCATCCTGGGTATCATAGAACTTGCTTTATAGACTAGTCTGGCCTCAAACTCAAAAATATTTGCTTGCCTCTGCCTCCAGAGTTCTGGGATTAATATCATGCTACACCACTATCTGGACAAAATTTTATATATATATATATATATATATATATATATATATATATATATATATAAACAATGGACATAGTGAACAAATGAACAAATGTATAACCAGTTTCTGCCTAGTTAGATGTTCAAGGACCTGTTAGTAAAAACAGGAGTTCAAAAAGTTTTGTCATCCATCAACTATCATTGACCCCATTAATATTAACAGAAAATTTATTTATGATGTAGCAGAATGTTTTTGTTGTTATTGTTTTGCATTTTGTTAGCTAAGGCCAGGAGAGACTTTAAGAAGATAGGCTGAGTGGGTTCAAAGACAGAATAATTAATATTCAAGAGAAAACTGCAAAATGTACGAGACCTTTCTTACACCAGGTGGTACTCTACAGTGAGGAGTTAAAGATCCACCAGCCACAGTGCTGTGGGTCATCTGGAATTAACCCATTTCACACATGGACTGAAAGGTCAGAACTGGAAAGAATCATCTTCTCCATGTCTCATGATGGGGTGGTTTTCATGGTGGGCAAGGACGAGATGGCATAAAGACAATGCTTAATGACAACAAGATGCTAGAGAAAGATTTAAAAAAGACAGATTGGATGTCATAACACGCCTGAGATGATTGACTGGTTTGGAGGTATGGGTTATATACACTTTAAGACTGTCCCAGAAATGATTGGTTAAATCTTCACAAGTGTTCATTTTTGAGCTGTGGATATAGTTCAGTCAGCAAAGTGATGTTCTTCAAAGCTCAAGGGCCCAAATCTAATCCCCAGAACTTAAATCCACTCTAGTTCTGAGATCTGACACACTCTTTACCTCTGTAGGCACCAGGCATGTACATGATTCACATATATACATGGAGGAAAAACACACTCATATATATAAAACAAACTTAAAATAATCTAAGAAAAAATAGACATTGGTAGAGACAGAGACAGGTGGATTGCTGGGACTTGCCAGTCAGCTAGCCAACCTAGCCTATTTGGTGATTTCCAGGCCAGTAGAAGACAATCTTTTTTTTTTTTTAATAATTGGTGTTGTGCCAGCGATTATGTTTGTGTGATGATATCAGATCCCCTAGAACTGGAGTTACAGACAGGTTTGAACTGTCTGTGGGTGCTGGGAATTGAACCAATGTCCTCTAGAAGAGTAGCCAGTGTTCTTACCTGCTGAGCCATCTCTCCAGTCCCCAGGAGGCAGTATCTTAATAGAAAAATGTATGACAATTAAGGTTGACCTACAAACTATGTTGTGGGCACAGATTACAGAATAGAGGGATTCAAGGTGTTCCCACTGAGTGCTGGAGTTTATTCAAAACTTCTAGCACTCTCTCTTAAAGAAATACTGTAAAAGCTATACTAAGAATGTATGTGACAATGTGCTTTGTATATTACATCACATCAAAACAAAGGTAAGTGTAATATATTTTGGGAGATATTATCAGCTGTTTCTTCTTCTGCAAGCCTCATGTCTATGATAATCTATTTTCAACTCCATAGTCATCCAATAGCATTTACTTAATTTTTATTACATCCTTATGTAATAATGCTATTATTATTTTACAGTACAGTTTAAGTCAGCTGAATTTTACCATCAGACTCATTACGAGTAAGTGGTTTGGTGCTTAATGATTTGCTAATCATGAGTAAATATATTAAAATAATAGAGTGATAAATTTAAATTGAATCACATTGGGCTTGCTTTTTGTTCAATAATGCCTTCTGTAGCAAGAGAAAGTGCTACTTAAAAAGCAATTTTTGACAAAATACATTCTAAATCGCCTCTCTTTTCACTTACTATCTATCTCTTCTACTTGACTATTTGTAGCCGTGTTGTTCCCATTATCCCTTAAATATTTGATATTCTGAACACACTTGTATTTCTAAAAGAAACAGAAACTTGCTGACAAGGATCTTGAGCTCCAGGTCAGTCTCAAAACAAAATAGAGACAATATCTCAAGGTCTATATAAATGGAATAAATTGAAAAAGTCTTATATAAAACAAACAAAACCCCATAAATGTAACTATAAAAATTTGAAAAGCTTTAGTGAGAAAGTAAAGAAATTAAAACCCTAACTGATATTTGGTCATAGTGAATTTATGAGTTGGCAACATAGGGCCAGACACTTTGTTTGAATCCGCAGAGCCTCAGGAACAACTGAAGAGCAAGCCAGAATTTAATCTACCATATAGCCCATCAACAAATACTGTCAATTAGATCTAAATAGCAAGTATTATTGAGAAGGAACCTACAGCTGTGTTTTGTGTTCACAAGCAGAGGTCAAGGTGAAAATGACATGAAGCACTATCTGCTGACCCCAAAGGGAAACAAAACTGAGGTGAGATTCACAAGTTGTGTTAAATAAGAAAGTCTAAATTTCCCATAAGACATTTGCAGGACTGTTCCATGAATACAGTAATGAGGAACTCAAGTATAAGATTAGAGTAATTGAAAGCCCTTTCTATCCCAGAACAGAGAAAACAATAACAAATGTGGAAAATTCTCAGACTTGGCATCTTACAGTTGATGTTTCTAAGATAAGTCTGAAATGGGATCTAACTGTATTTAAGGACAGTGGGATATTTCTGACTAGGGACTTAACTACCCAGAGAATTACTATTAGATGGCAAACAAATGATATGCATGAGCAAGTAGGAAAGGCCCCCTTTCCATTCAAATTTTAGGTCTACTCACTACCTGTTCTGTATAAGCATGCATGGCATACTATTTGTGAAACCTCCTTACTTCATGAACTTGATACCCACAGACTATTCCCACTCTAGCTCTTGTATTAGACCCCTCTAAAACAACAGTTCTCAATCTGCTGGATGTGACCTGTTTTGGTGGGGATCAGAAGGGGTCCCATATTAGATATTCACATTATTATTCATAACAGTAGCAAAATTACAATGTGAAGTATCAACAAAAATAATTTTCTGTTTGGAGTGATCACAATATGAGGAACTGTACTAAAAAGCTGCAGCATTAGGAAGGTTGAGAACCACTGCTCTAGCAACTCTTCCTCCTTCTCTCTTTCTCTTATATTTATGGAAATATATGCATGGTTGAATGTGTTTTTAAAACTAGGAACAATGTGTCTTAAGTGAAGTTGCCACTACCACGGCTACCCTGATGTTAAAACCATGCAAATGAGGAGAGGTGTTGACAATATTGGAAGGAATTGTCCAGCAAGAGATGTATTATGACGGTAATCCAAAGACTGCTAGACAGAAGCATGTGGCAAATATGACAAAAATCTGGTGGTAAAAGTGGAAATGAGCATTCTCCAAGGAGAAATCAAGGGGAAAGATACTAACAGTGATTAATATTACCTTACAGAATTCTGATTTAGTGTTTAAAAAGAGCAATTACATATTTTCATAATACCTTTCATTAAAAAAAAAATCAAAGACATTTTTCTGCTTGAAGCTTAGTGCCAATGAAGGGCTACACTGTTCAGTAGCCAGGAGGGAAAGCTTTAACAGTGGTCCAGAGCAGTGAAATAGATCAGTCGGACAAGGCACTTGCTGCCAAGCCTATGGACCTGAGTTCAATTCCTAATCCCACCAGGTAGAGGAGAGAAATGACTCCCACAAGCTATCCTCTTACCTTCACATGTGTGCACATACCACCTCCCACACACAAAGAAAACAAGAAACAAATTAAAAAAATAAGTCTGGCACAATCATTCCATGAGGAAAAATAAAATAGCTCAACCATGGTAAGAACAGCACTAAAATTATAATGTACATCACTTAAGATGCTGACAAGGGTAGGACTTACTGGTATCCAGTTACTACCAGGTTTGCCCTGATATGGTGCTAGGAATGAAGCAGCAGCTCTCTGGCATTAACAGTTACTACTGTTCAGCAAACCCATCGAATAACTACTTTATGCTAATTAATCAGGAGTAAAGTAATAAAGTTATGGGAATATTTGTGAAGAGCTAGTGCTGGTGATAATGAAAGTCACAACATAAAAATCATCACAAGAGTCTAGAATGAAAATTATTTCAACAGCATCCACTCTTAAAGAACCCACAACCCTCATCAGTTGTGCTAGGGTCTAATCTTAAATGTACACAGAGACTCATGAGCTACAAAAATAGAATTTACTGGAATTGTATCTCAATCTATAACATGTTCTATTTGCCTTTTGTACAATGCTGAAGAGAAATATTAAGTAAATTAAAAGGAATGGGTAAAGAAGGTATGAGGAAGGATAGACAAAAAGGAAAATTAGAACTTTTGTTCAAAAAAGGAAAATTCATTCATTCTCTTCAATGCTATGTCTTAAAACTACTCTTCTGTATCATAAAAATCACTCATACCCACAAACACCATGATAACAAGGAAAATAATTTTGTATCTTATTGCTTTAGATTTCTTTTAAGATAGACCTTCATATAGCCTATGACAGCCTTGAAATTACTATGTCAGCAAGGTTAGCTTTGAACTTTCTTCCTCTTGTCTTTACTGTCCAAGTATTGGCCATACAATCTAGTTTATTGGGGGTGGGTATGGAACCAGGGATTTTCAAATACTAGGCAAGAAGTCTATCAACTCATCTCTATGCACTGACTATTTTTTGAATAAGGAAATTAAGTTCTAGTTCAGCTTCTCAGGAACTACTATAAACTTCTACTTTATACAAGTCTGTGTCTATGTGTTCTTTCTTTACCAAGGAAGAGATGAAGTTTGCAGATTTTTTTTCACTCCCAATGCTAATATTTCCATGGGCAATGACCCTTAAAAGCCAACAAATATCTTGATAACAATAACATGCCACACACAGATGGAAGTCTGGTTTATTTATAAACAATAATTTTCTTTTCTGAAGAATATCAATAGCTTTTAAATGAATTTGAGCATAAAATATATTTGTGTTCACCAGGATAACATTAACCTGGACTGAAACACAAGCTAATTCAAACTTCAGAATCAAAATAGACTGACTTGAATATAATATATTTTTTTTCAAAATTGACTTTCAATAAGTCTTCCACACAACAAACAATAACCAATATTACACAATGAACAATTGAAAACAAAAAAATACTTAAGTAAAAGAGTATTTGTTTAAGAATTAAATTGTAGGTTTATTTTTTTATTTATTATTTTACATGTCGATCCCAGTTCCCTCTCCCTCTTTCCCTCCCTTCCTTCTTCCCTCCCCCCCCCCCACTTTTACCCTCTCTGCCCTCTCACATGCACCCTAACTACCCTCCCCTCCCCCACCCCAATTCCATATGTAGGGCAATGCCATCCAGTTGGGGTCATGTAGATTTATTTGTGTTAGTTCTTTTTTCTCTCTTTTTATCAAACATGCAGGAAAAAAAAATAAAGCTTTCTATCCATGGTTATTATAAATGTTATTCATAGGGTCAACCAAGATATCTATCAGCAGGTGAATGCATTTTTTGAATAGGAACACATTTGTAATATGGAATAATTTCTAGGCACAAAAAGAATGAAATCATTTCATTTGCCACAGCTTTGGTGGATCAACAAGATACTATGCTATATAAAATAAGCCAGGCAGTAATAACACATGTTCTCATTCATTGTGGAAGTTAAAAACTAGATCATAGAGAAGCAGAGAGTGGAATAGAGGTCATTAGAGGAAAGACAGGAATTGAAGAAATACTACAGTGAAAATAAATAAAATGAAAATCAGAAAACAGAAGTTGAGAAGCAGTACTAATGTTGTGTAGCACAACAGGAAAACTATAGTCCTCATGAGTCATTAAACATTCCACGATAACTAGAGGAGAAAACATTTACAGGTACCTACCATAGAAGTGAGCATATTTAAAGGGGCAGAAATGCTAATTTCCCTGATTTTATTTTTGTATATTGAATTGTACACCAAACTATAACATTCAATAAAGTTTATATCAATTCAACACACAAAATTATGTTTCACAAGATTATCACACACACACACACACACACACACACGAAAACTCTCATCTTTCATTGTTTACATTGCTTGCTTCTTTCTAGTTATGTGACATTTGTTCAAACAGTGTAAAATATTCCATGCCCTAGCTCACATTGTACATTGATTTAGAATCGTAATTATGATTGACTATAACTAACAATGTCACAAGTTCGGTACATATGTCTCCCAAGGCTTGGAAAAGGGAGAAATGAAAAGTCAATCTCTGTTGCTATGATCAAATTAGCAGGGAGGCTGTCAGTTGTATATATTTGAAGGAGCTCCACTTACTAAGTCAGAATATTGGTTTGCCTGTGTCATAAAACCCTGAATGCATACAAAGCTAAGTCAAAGGGAAATCAGCAGTGAGTGCAGCTAATCAAGAAGTCAGTAATGAATCCTTGTCTAGAAATGCCATGTCTTTAAAGATAGACTACTAGTAAGGAACTCATGATTCTTGTCATGTTTAGGTTTTTATAACATGTTATATACAATGGAAATGAACAGTGTGTTCCATTCAGTCCTTTCTTACCTATTTAGAGTTACTCAGTCTTTTATCAAGGTTCTCATTCTCATTTTTAAGGCTATGCTACTACTATCTTTGAAAAAAAAAATGGTGTACCCTTGAATATGACCTCCCTAGAGGTCTGGCAGACCAGGCAGGAGTGGGATTTGTTCTGATTTGATTGTTCTGCAGTTCTGTGTTTTGATTAAATACACTGTAAGGACAAATCACTTTACAACAATTAACATCCTTGGACAGTTTCTAACATAAAAGAGGGCATTTGTCATGCGACTCTGATACATGAACTAGACGCATCCATTAAGACTTACACTTTCTATTCTCTCAAAGGACTAGGTCTGTCTGCTAGACATGAAAGATACTCTCCCATTAAAGCAAAAAGAGCTGAGTTGCTTCACTTAGTTTAATCTCTAATGCAAGCCAATTAGAACAACCACATGACTTTTTACAATTGCTCAAAATCTTTTGAAAAGCTAAAGAAATGCTGTTTATGTATGTTTTTGAGACAGCATATCACTGCACAATCCTGACTAGGCTGGAAATAGCTATGCAGGTCAGGCTGGCTTTCAACTTGTGCCAAGTCTCCTGACTCTGTCCCTGCACTGCTAGGATTCTAAGTGTAGAATAAGCCAACTTTAGAAAGTGAGTTTATTCATTCATTCATCCACCAACCACATGGAGGGCTTTGCTTCTCTCTTTCTCCTGTTCACTAAGCCCATGGGTGAATCTTTTGCTCACAGGAGGGATGCACTACTCCCTCTGTTTCTCATAACCCCAAAGAGGAAGACCCCATTCTTTGAGCTGCTATAGGCAATTCCATTATTGTTCCATGTTAGGCAGGCATCTTCATATACTAAACAGAGCATGTAGGCATGGAAATTGTATCATAGTAAGGTTGTAATACAGTCAGTTTGCTCCCAATCAACATGAAACATTGCTACTTAGGGTGTGGATATGCAATACTGTATCTCGTGTCCTACAAGGTCTCCAGTTGTTCCTATTCTCTTCTGTGTACCTTCCTTCTTCCCCTTTCCCTATGTATATCTCCAACATTTTCCTCAGCTACAAGCAATTGTGTAGTAACTTCCTCTTGGTCCTTCAGCCAAGTAATAAAAATACGTATGTCTATGGCCTTACACAAATAAACCCTTAGTACATATAGTATGTTATTCATTTGTAAGATTAATTGATATGTGTGTATTTTGTCATGAATATGCATACACATAGCATAATATTCATTGAGAAGTAGGAAGACAAATTACAGGAGTTAGTTCTCTCCTTCCATCACATGGTTCCTGGTGAATGAAATCAGGTCATCAGGGATAAAGTAAACATAAAGGCAGCACTTGCCTTTACTTACTGAATCATCTCCCTACCCCTGCTCATTGTTTTATTAGAGTCACAAACTTAATTTCTCAGAGATTTTTAGAAGAGTGTATGTGAGTGTTGAATTGCCATAACATGTTCTTTCTTTAGCTCATGGTTTTATGTATCACAGATAGCTTTGGTTGAGAACACTAAAGGATTAATGAAAAATTATACCTGGAATTTTGTTTTCGGTTAAGTTCCCCACACACTTTACTATTTGTCACCCTAACCATTAGAAAGAGTAGTAGTAATATGAAGATGAAGATGATGATGATAATGGTGATGGTGGTCATAATAAATAAAAGAAGTGGCCAAGGCAGCATGACCAATAGTTTATGGCTTTCCTTGTACTCATAGTTTAGGAAAAGACTAGGTGATATAGCCTTTCTCATAACAATAGTATATTAGTAAATTAAGAATTAAAATGTCCAGAAAACCAAACCCACTCATATTTCTTTCCTCAAGCAATCCCCTGAGAGTCTTTGATGAGTTCCTTATGTTGGAGCAAGTACTGTTTATGGGGTAGAGAACTGCACAGATGCAATCATCTCAGTCCTCTTAACTAAACATCATCCTCCCTACAGAAGATACCCAATATCAGCAGACTGTAATAATTTTAGAAGTGCCTCTAATAGCTGTACCATCATTTCTAGATTGGCTTTAGAGAGCCTTGAGTTCATAGAAAAAGAAAGAGAAGGGAGGGAGGAGTGGACAGGGACAAGTCATTTCACTCCAGACATTGTACTGTTCATATAGATACCTTCTTCTTCCTCTATTAGCCAAGCATGTTTTTTCTTGATTTAATAATAAAAATATGAGCAAACAAGAATATATTAGAAAATTTATTTAGAAAAAGAAAGGATATGCTTAGATCTGAAAAAAGAAATTACAACAAAATAAAAATGTCAAAATTCACCAAAGGACTCTACTTTGATTTAAAAGAAGAGTCAGGAAAACACACCCTTCCCACTAGCAATATTAAGACAACGCAAGCTCTTTAGCACTTCTGTATCCAAGCTTTGTACTGAGTTTGACTACCATCTTTTTAGTGTATCCCAGCTGTCTTGGGAGGCAGGTTCTATTATTTCATGTTCTGTTTTGTTTCAGAGTCAGCATCTAGGACTGTACTCAGACTGACCCAGAATTCTCTATGTAACAGAGACTGGCTTGGAATTGGCTTCTTGAATTTTTCAGCCTCTTTAATTCTAGAATTACAATAAGTATACAGGCTTCTCAATGCTGCACACTGAAGAAACCAAGAGTCAGCTGCACCAACATTTATTCTGTTTATCTAGACATTCTTTGAAGTCTTTGGGAATTTAAAGAGGAACCAGTCTCTAGATGTTATATTGAGAACAATGTCTTTGTGAAATACACTGTATGTTTTTGTGTTTTCTCCTTTTCTCCCTCCTTCACACGCCCCACCACCACCCTCCCATCCCATCCCCCCTACTCTACAGGAAGGGTGATGCCTTCCAAGAGGGGTCAACAAATCTGTCAAGTCATTTGGAGTAGGGACTAGGCCTTCCCTCCTACCTCTCGGTTGAGGGACTATCCCTCCATGGGGAATGTGCTCCCAGAGTCCTTTTGTGCACCAGGGATACATCCTGGTTCCACTTGATTTTTATGTAGAATCTTAAATTGGGACAGAAAGTAAAAATATTCTATTTTTGTTGGCGGTCATCTGTTTCTGTTGTAAGTGATTTCTCCCTGAATAAACATCCATCAGCCTATTTGTTTTCACAGATTCTTATTTAGCCATGATATGTTTCTATTGTGGGCAATACACCGAGTAAGTCGTATCTGGGTTTTTATTCTGGATTTGAGGATGACAAGGATGACTAACAGGGTGGTTTCCTTTCCTATATTCCTGATAGGTACCCTGAAGATGCTGCCATGAAATTCTGAAGAACTATGAAGCTCCTCAGTATATATAGCCCTACCACCATCCACTTACTCATCCATGCATGCCTTTTTATCCCTCTATTGTACAAGTACTTCCATTAGTTTAGAGAGATCAAAGAAAGCATGTTTATAGACCTAGAAACTTAGAACGGAGCTATGAGCTAAGGAGAGAACGCAGGTTGAAATTAGATGTCAAACATTTTAAAAATCTAATAATAATCAATGTAGGCTCATTAATCCTCCTTGAATTTCTATTGCTTTACAAGTGGAAACATTATATCTTCTGTATAGTAGCTTAGGGATTAAATTAGACTATTTGAGAAAAATATTCATGGTCCAAGAATGAAGTCAAATGAGAAGATTTCTGAGTATTTGTGAGAAAGTCCAAGAAACTAAGACAAGAGTATTGTAACCTCCGCCTATTGAAAAACATAGAATTGTTCTTTATTATGTTTTAGCACCTCTCCCAGGAATAGAAGATAGTTGTAAATTTATTTCATATTATTCATTGCAACTCTCTGTTATTGTTTGTTCATCTGCCTCTACAGAAAACTATTTTGGTCTGGTAGCTTGCCTGCCACATATGGCTTAATCCTGTGATTGGGCTTTATTTATGTAACTCCTCTTAACCCTTAGAGTTAAAATTGTCTGGTGCTCCAAATAAAGTCAG
This sequence comes from Phodopus roborovskii, assembly GCF_943737965.1. Taxonomy (NCBI): domain Eukaryota; kingdom Metazoa; phylum Chordata; class Mammalia; order Rodentia; family Cricetidae; genus Phodopus; species Phodopus roborovskii. The sequence continues at coordinate 10,322,394 of NW_026126515.1, read as the reverse complement.
CTATTGAATGAGACTCGTACTCTCCTTATTTATTGGCTCCATTCTTCCTGGTCTCACTGCCTCTAGAGCAGTAACCACGCAAGCTCCAAAACACAGTACACATGTATATTGGATGTATACCCATGCCATATGATTTTAAAGAGGTAAATGTTTAGTGATTAGAAAAGCATATTCAAAAGGCAAAATAAAGAGCTGCTTAATGCTCTGAGAAGGTCAGTCATTAAAGGGTTAGGAATTTAGAGTGAAGGAAGCAACACTTTGCAGCTGGAAGAAATATAATTCAGTTGTACTTCAGGGGGACAATTAAGAAAACTGGAGAAGAAGAATATACAAATAGAAACAGAGATGAGCATAAACAAGGAGACAGGAAGAGCACACATGAGTCTGGAAACATTTATAATGCCTTTAACCAGACCCCTAGAACAAGGGAGACTAGAGAGATTTTTGTCATTAATTTAGAGAGATCAAAACAAGTGTATGTGTAGACCTATAGACTGTGGAAGGAGCCACATAAGTTAAGCATTTTTAAAATCTGGAACCAACAACAACTATCAATATACTGACTGAGGACACACTAGTTAACCTTCCTTGGGTTTCTATTATTTTACATGTGGAACTACTAATAGTCTATCTCCTGTAAAGTACTTAGGGATCAACTGAGATTATTTAGGAAAAACTCCCCACATGCTCCAAAATACAATGCATGTGAATAGAAAAGGATCATTGGCTAGAGGTATGCAGAAAGCTAGACTTTACAGTTCTGAATCTAACACAAGCTAATGACTTAGGAAATTTGAAATAGCTAATCAAGACATGTTGCAGGTTTCTGAAGAGATCAAAGCTGGAGACCAGTGGATGAACTCAGTGGCTTGCAAAGAATATGCTGCAGGTCAAGGGAAGCAAGCTGGGGGCTGGAGCAGTAATGTGGGGGAAAAGGCTTGTAGAAATTGCCTAGATTTAGGGCAGTATGCACAAAGATCTTTCTTCACTTGTAGATGAAATTTGCTTCTGATGATAGCCCTGCCCCCAGAGTTGAGCTGGCTCCTGTACTAGCCCCTCAAAAAAAAAAAAAAAAAAAAAAAAAAAAAAAGAAAGAAAGAAAGAAAGTAAACAGGGATCTAGGATGTCTCTGGATAAAGGCCTTACCTAACAAGAAAGCAGGAAGAGAAGATCCCGTTCCTTTCTGATTATCTTACTGCAGGATGAATTCTTGCAGACTTGAAAATAAGGCTCATTTATTTGTTGTTATCAGGAAAAAAAAAGTTGTCCGAAAGGATTAAGCCCATTGTCCTTGCATTACCTATGACCCTCCCACTTGCACTTCATTCCTGCTTCCTTGTGTTCATACTTACACTGATTGAGAGCAATTCCTTGCCTTGCTTACGCTTTGATAAGCTTCAGAAGGCTGTTTTGCAAGCCCAAATAGAATATCAAACACAAATCTTACATGTCGATCTTAGTCAGTCCCTAAGATTGATATGTAAAATAGGCAAAAAAAAAAAAAAAAAAAAAAAAAAAAGAATATCAAAAGCAGAACATACCCTGAGTAAATGAAATACAAGGAAAGACACTCAGAGATGGTCTTACATACACCAAAGACACATAAGATGGACCACACTATTTAAATATGTCTTCCCCATTCTAATAACCCTCCATTTAACTAGGGTTGTAAATAGAACCAATGAATCCTGTAGGACTGCATGAGCAATTCCAGCTCCTTCTCAGAATATGTCCCACCTTAGGCAAGGAAAGGATACCGTGGTGAATCCCATGACTCACAAAAAAACACTGCTTTATGGGGAAACCCACAATCTTTTGTGCTATGGAGATGAATGAGTTTAAAGTGACAGGATTGAATTCTGCTTTCCTGTGATGAGTACTAAGAATGTCAGTTACAAACTACCACACACACACGCACAGACACACACACCTACACGCACATGTGAGCACACATACATGCACACACATATTATAATAAGATACAAATTAACATATTTTATCACTTATAATTTAATATCCATTATATTTTGCATAGAATGGAATTCAAAGAAATTCTAGTTACATAGTTAGTCCCCCCAACACCCAAGATCAACTTCCTATTATCTCTCTAGTAATCCAGGCCAGCCTTATGTTAACCTCACAATATCTAACACCAGCTTCAGGTATTTTTTGAAGAGGTGTGTAATGTTTCAGAGTGATTAGCATTTGGCTCACATTCAGAATGTATGTTTTCAACATATATTCATATATATATATATATATATATATATATATATATATATATATAAACAATATACTTGAAATAGGAGGTAAGGGTGGTGATAATAAAGACCAAAGAAAGAAAACATGAATCTGTACTTAGGTATCACCCAAATGTGTTTTACCTTTAGATATTTCCCCCAAATATCTAACCAACCTCACTCTTTCCAAATGAGAAAAACAAGAAACCTATTTCCTATCTTGAGGTAAGGAAAAAACAGGTCACTTGGGACATCCTAGTCATAATGAGTATCTTTATGGGAAATAAAATGCCCACTAGTCATTTTAAGTCAAGTGTCTTATGCAGCTGCAAACCTAGGGGATGTCATTTTGTTAGCCATTTAACAATACCTTCGTCCACTTCTTTCCTTCCTAGGACAAAGTAACTTTCAGTAACCATCACTGAATGATTCAGTAACTCACTGTATTCCTATTTTTAATATAGTTTAAGAACTTAAAAAGTAGAATGCATCCTAATTTTAATGATATCACAAGAGTTAATCTTCCTCTCCTAGTTTCACTTCTTTACTCTTGACAGCAGCATTACTCTTGGACTTTAGAACCATAATTGAATAAATATGAACTGAATGTTTAAACGTGATATTACACCAGTTTATTTGATAGACTAAGATGAATAATTAGTGACTGAAAGTCAGGTAGCATACATACCACCAATGTGAATTTATAAAACAAAAAATCAATATATTTTACTAATTGGCCTAGAGACTTCCAATAGATGCTTGTAAGCAAGAGATTACTACTTTGGGAGAACATAACAAACCTCAATGGCTTTTATTGTACCAGGGGGATTTATGTTAACATAGGGGAGAACCATCCATACTTACAAGGTATAAGGAAAGTCTGTGGCTACTGAATATTTTTTTTAAGTTTTTCGAAGGATATCATATTTCTGAGAAAGTTCATGATCACGTTAGAGACATGTGTGTAGGGGCTTGGGGAAACAGTAGACAAGTGCGATATTCTACCATGACAATATGTGATGAGTCAGAATCAGAGCCTAAGAGACCAGCAGAACAGAGCCTGCACAGTAGGACATCACAGCGGGGCTGCCAGTGTAATTTTTTCTAGAATGGGAAAGTCTGAGTGTGTGTGTGCGTGTTTGTGTGTGTGTGTGTGTGTGTTGCACTCACACAAGTTTGACAATAAGTGTGCCTATATGAAAATATGTGAAAGCCATGGGAGGACATATGATATTTTTCGCTATTGGTCTTCATCTTACTTCCTTATCAAAATGTCCCTCATTGAACAAGAAACTTGCTTTTACTAAGATGGCTGGCTAGTCACCCCCAGGATCTGTGTATCTCCATCTCCAAAAGCTGGGGTTACAGGCACCTTCAGCCATGCCCAACATTTATTGGGGTACTAAGAATTTGAAATCAGCCACTGGACCATAATCTCAAGGTTTCCTTTTCCTTTTCTTTTCTTTCTTTCTTTCTTTTTTTTTTTTTTTTTTTTTTTTTTTTCAGAGACTGCATTGTGACATTTATGACCTCAATAGATGAGCCTCCTCCAGCAGTCACACTGAGAGGCAGCTGCTGTGGCATTTTGCCTGTTAATTCCTCTACTGTTTTGATATCTGTCTTTCCATGTGTACATAAGAAAGTAAATAAGTGAAGGAGGACTATCCAAGAGAGCTTTTGACCTTAGCCTGTTTCCCCTAAATATATATTTACCCACCACTGGCAGACCCTGGTGGAAGGAAGCTATGTGAGTAATGTCCATGGAGTCTTTGGGAAAATGCACTTTTAATTTATTCCTGTTGCTCTCCTTACCTAGATCAAATAAGCAGATAATGCCAGAGAGACAGGCAGCACCCGGATCACCTCACAGAAAAGCAATTACACATTCTTTTGCTCTCCCCTTGAAATCAGCATAGATAAGAATACTATGTTGGCAGCCCCTGCTGTTGTTGGTTTCTGGTCTTTTCTGTTTTTCTTCTTCCAAGGATGAAAGCCAAGGAAGTTTTCCTTTCCTTTTCTTTCTTTCTTTCCTTTCCTTTTTTCTTTCTTTCTTTCTTCCTTTCTTTTTTTTAAATAGAAATCACATAACTTGGCCAACAGATCAATTTTATAGCAGACTCTTGAGGCAGACAGACAATCATGTTTGAATGCATCATCCCAGTTAGATTATAAAAGCATGATTGACTGAAAATACTTACAGATGAATATGATAAAGCAGGAACATGTTCCCCGCTTCCAGCAGGAAAATAAGGGTTATAAGAATTAGATATAAACATACAAACACTTAGGCAATCATTAAACTGAGGAGAGTCCAGATGGAAATTGGGGATTGAAAGCCATTCTTGGAATGAGAGACTAGGATGGGGAGACATTCTGTTACAGAGAAAAAGAGAAGGTCAGACCTCAGCAAAGTTTGGTACCCAGTTAAAGCAAGCACTTCATTTCTTTCCTTGTTATATATAAAACAGATCCTTTCTTCAGTTATTTTTAGAATTCTTTTTAGCAAACAAAATCCAGGCCATTTAAATCCAGAAACATTACCTTTTGTCATTTGGGTGTTTTCCCCCCCTACTTTGTTCTGGTCCTGCCTCAGCATCTTGTTTCACTCCAGTTGTCTTTGCTCTCTTCCTCCTCCACTGCAACCCTGTTTCAGGAGAATCTGCAGTGCCTTCTTCAGTTCTAAGTCTCTTTACCATTCTCCAGTCTTCTACTGCATTCCTAGATTCCAAGCCCCAAGAGGGTAGCCAGCAGGCCTACAAATTCTGCTGTTTCCATAGCAAACTCAGTGCCAAGCACAATTAGGTACTTAATTGCTCGTGATGACTGTGATTGATGATGTTTTCTGCCTTTACTAATTCCAGAGAGGTGTTGACCTCCCCTACCAGATAGTCTGCATGCAAACAATGCCTCTGCAAACACCGCTTCCATGCAATTATTCAAGAAAATAATAAGGTCTTCACATATTCACCACAGTCATAGCCACATATACACACAGCATGATAAACAGCACTAAACAGCAGCACCACTATCTTCAGGTGACAATATCATGTAGACTGTAAGGCTGGGGAGGAAAACCATTGAGTCAATTGTGCAATTCATTAACTGCTTTGGGGGCTCATCACTTAACACTGCATGTGTTGATAATTTCATCTGCAAATTAAGATGACAATCCTGTGGTGGTTTCAAAATACTTTCGCAGATTCTTTAATATTTATTGTCATTTCTCTTCACTGGGAGCCACAGATAAAGATGACTCCTCCCCTTTCTTTCTCCTTCACTTCTAATTTGCTTGTCCTAGAGGCAGCCAGCATGTCTCAGGATATCCAAAACATCTATGAAGATCACTGATAAAGAATCTGAGGCCACCAGCCAATAACTGGGGAGAGTGGAGGAACTGTTTCCATTAATGAAAAGAGCAAAATAACACAAATAATTATATCTAATCGCAATGACTAGAAAATAGAGCTGGCAATATGTTATAATGTACATGGAGCATCTAATGTCATTGCACCTAATAGTACATGTGGGAAATATCACTGTTGTATACTGATGGCATGTGGGAAGAGAATAGTTTTAATAAGCTTTTTGGGAGTTTCTGTAGTAGATAGTAGCAAGAAGGCAAGATCTTTATTCTTTATTCAAGTTATCATTACTAAGGAAATGGGAGCCAAAATGAAATACACTTTGGCTGGAAATTAAGATTTTTTTTTTCAAGCGAATGCCACTGTTTTGATAAAAATGATGGCTCAATAGCTTCCTGGGTCGGTAATGCTCTTCAAAGTAAACTTTTTCTACTATGTTACATTATTATTGTTGTCTGCTATTGTTATTAGTAATAAATCTTGTTATCATTGAAGAGTCTAGGAGAGGTTGGACTTGATTTGAGAGCATTTAATATTCTGAATCACCCTTGCAAGCCTGGCCTTCAAGCTGTAGAGGAAACTGATTAAAGATTACAAAATTAGATAAGCAAATACATCATAGATATGGAAGCCCTCCAAGACAACTTCATTATCATCTATAAGCCTTTTGAATGGCCAAGAAACTCCAGAGGCTGCTGAGGAAAGTAACATGGCATTCTTTAAAAAAAAAAAAAAAGTATAACATAAAAATATATAAACATGTACACATGGTCAGAGCATTGGAATTCTTTTTGTGAGCCCTTGAGGCAAGTATTGAAGGTTTACAGTGTAACAACTGAAGCAACTAAAACTAGATATGGCCTTCTCTGTGCTTTCCCATGAATAGTGCTTGTATGTTTAAACTCATTTCTAACAGTCTCAACTTAAGAGTTGAGATTTCTAGATAAAACTTCATTGCCTCTGATGAATTAACAACTGACAAAAGTACTCCTTAAATGACAGTTGTCTGTAAATATCACCCACTGCAGCCTGCTATTATTTGAATCTGGAATATCTTCAAAGAACATATGTGTTAAAGGCATAATCCTTACCTGTCATACTAGTGGGATGTAAGACTTCCTCTTAAAGATGAGACTTACTAGAAGGAAGGTGAGTCAGCAGGGGATATTGAGATTCTAGCCACTTCTTTTATTTCTATTTGCTTACTAGCCATAGTGAAGCAAGCAACTTCCTCTACCATGTCTTAACCACCATGATGTATGTATGACCTTACCACAGGAGAAAACTGACCATGGGATGAAATCTCTAAGGCTGAGTCAATGTAACCCTTTCCTGATTTAAGTTCATTATCTTGGGCATTTTGTCACAGTAACAGAAAACTGAATTTCGTCTATCCCTTAAGGGATTTGGCTTTGTGATTCCAAAGCAGCACTGAAATTTTTATATAATGCATCTTTTCCAGCACCAGGGATCGCAGATATAGGCATCCAATAATGGTATATGACAGGACATATCTCTTTTGTGTTTTCTTCATCTTCTGTTCCTATGATTTTGAGTAAGAGATCCATGGATTATAAAAATGTCAAAGCAATGGAACAAAGCAAAGCAAAAGCACTTGAGGGGATCAATCAAAGTTGAGTGACTTCCTTACTAGGGAGAAGATGCATCAAACTAGACAAACGCAGTAACAAAATAATTCTTAATTTTATCTTGCTCATACAATTCTGGCAAAATTCAGATGTCCCCATGATTTACATGCTTTATGTAAACTAAATCCAAGGCTGATAACAACGGCTTATTCACAGTCTGTCCCACTAGGAAAACAATGCTATGAACTTATAGATCAAAACATGGGAAAATATCAAAGTCCCAGGCAACTCTTGAAGAAGATAGTTAACCATGAATTGGAAGGCTCCCAGGCAACCAGAATGTAGACATTGTATTTCTTCCTGTCATCAGACAGATGCCACCTCCTATGATAGCTATAGGTTAGCTAGGTTATGTCTGTCATCCTACCTGGCTGTACTTTCTCCTGTCCTTTAAGCCTGAATGGGATGTTTTAAAATGTCCTAACCCCAAATGGGGTCAAATTTGGAATAGCAATGCATTTTAGCTGGAATACGTAGAAGCAGGACCTCATACATTTATTTAAGTTGTGAAATAGTAAAGGTACTAAGACTTTCACAAGCCAGTGTGCCAGACCTCCTCACAATCATCAAGTCACATTACTCTTTGCCTAAAACTTGTAACACAGACTGCAGTTATCCATTGGAGAGCAAATTTCTATGCTTCCATGGAGAAAGTGGATTAGCATGGTACCAATAGTCCCTGACCAGTTTTAGTTAACATTATCAATGGCTGAAGGTATGTCTTCACAAAAACAGAATGTTTAACTCCCAGTTATGTGGTTGTGTATGAATATGGTACCTCTAAGAATATTGAGTATGTGGAGGAGAGACCTACTGTGATGCAATTGGTTTCCATCTGAAAAAAGGGAGCTTGCTTACTCTTCTATATTCAAGAATGTACACAGGAAAATCCATTTGAGAACAACCCGATCTGGCTTCCCGCTGGGCAGGATCCCTTACCAGAATCCACATCATCTGGTCTACAACCTTCAGAACTGTGAATGTTTTCCTGGTGTTCAAGCCACCAGGGTATGGAGTTTTGTTATGACAACTTGAGAAGGCTGATGGAAGCACTGAGATCATGCATACATCTGAAGTTTTGCTCTGCATAGGTAATTTTTCTTGAAGAGAAAGAGGGCTTGAGAAGAATTGGGTAGCATTGGCCTATAGGCATGGAAGTGAAGAAGGGAGGAGAAGATTCACTTTCCTCTCAGCTAGAACTATGCACCAACTTAGAGCTCCAAAGGATCTGTGCTTGGTTCAGAGCAGGTAAGTTTGATTTTGCTCATGAAAGTTCTTTAAGTTTGAAGAGTAAGGGAGATAGCATCTTCACAGCGAGGATCACAGCAGGGACAGTTACACATCCCAGTGCATTGACAGAGAGCAGACACAGCAGGAGAAGCAAATGCACACTGGAGGACCAATCAAGACCCCTGGTAGAAAACCACGAGGCCTCCTGGAAGTAACTTGGTAGATATAGTAAGCAGGGAGATGAAGCATACAAAAGCATTAAGTAAGGGCCAAGAAATTAAAATGCTTTGGTGAGGAATTATGAAGTAAGCAAGTCATAAACATTATTGCTAGATACCTAAAAGATTTCAGGGTCTGGGAGCAATGGGGAGGGAGTTATGTGGTGATACTAAGAGAAGGGAGGTTTTACACATTAAAATATGTACTCACAATTCTCATCTAAGAGCACAGCAATTTCTTCTTTCTTTATCCTCTTATGTTTAGAACCAGAGGGTACTGTGAGGGAGGGGGATTTGTGCAATTCTCGATTTGATTCAGTACCTTTTCTATCAAAAACCTCCATGGTGATAATTTTACTGTTTTACTGTTTGACAGTTTTCTGCATCTAGATAATGAATTTTAGTCATTTTCACCTCCCACTCTCATCCTCCCTCTCTCTTCTACTGAAATCTTTCTCAACAGGTTCCCATCTTATTTTCATTTCTTCTTGTTTCACTGTTCCTCTGTTTAATTATTATTTATTGCCCAAGGAGGTGGGGGTGGTTATTTACTAGAGTAAGATGAATTTATCAGTGACTATACCACTGAAAAGAAATGACACCTTATTTTCCAACCAGAGGCTCTCAAAGAAGGGTAGAGTCTTTTTGGCCCCTCTGTTATTCTTAATGAAATATTGACAGGGCTAATTTAGTGCAGATCTTGTGCAGATAACCTCAGCTACAATGAGTTCATGATGAGTTCATGTGTGTTAGGCCAAGTCACATCCAGAAGACAACCTCTTGCAGCAAATCTCCCCATCTTATTATTCCATTCTTTTCTTTCCTTTTTTCCCCTGATGCTCCCTGGCACACTTAGAACCAAACCTTCTACCTTCAACTTTTCTTGGTACTTTATCCTAGCTACTGGTTTCTGTATCAACAAGCACCAACTTGTACAGTAATTTTTAATATGAAACTCACTGTCATAAATCTGCTCAGAATGAACATAGAAACTCTAAGGCTACAGTGCCTAATCATCCTTTCATTTACTTAAAGGAAGGCTTTCTCCAATCATTTCTTCCCTGGTGCAAGGGAATAAAGCAAGAAGTCAATGGTTTAGGCTTTCTCCTCATATACTAAAAGTGACCCAACTGTTTGCTTATGAAAGGTGGCACAAATGTGTTTCTAGCATGGTGGCACTAGTTTGGAAAGAGGACAGGCTATGTCTTTACACATTATATAGTTACAGATAAAAAATCAGATAGCCATGGAGTAATCAGGGTTAGATCCTAGGATCTAAAATGTTCCTTAAAATATTTATTTTCGTTGTGGTTGTTTTTGTATTTTTTAAAGATTTACTTTATTTTTACATATGAACAATTGTGTGTGTGGGGGGGGGATATGTTCAGTTATGAGTGTAGTGCCCACAGAAGCCAGAAGAGCACTAAATGTTCTTAATGACTAAGACATCTCTCTAGACCCTTTTTGTCTTTCTTTCTTTCTCCCTTCCTTCCTTTCTTCCCTCCCCTCCCTTCTCTCTCTCTTTCTTTCTTTCTTTCTCCCTTCCTTCCTTTTCTCCTCCCTCCCCCTCCCTTCTTTTTCTCTTTCTCTCTCTTTCATTCTTTGTTCTTTCGTGACATCCTACCATAAAAATTTTGTCTGATAACCTTGAAGTCATAATATTCTGAAAACACTTCTCTTCCACCCACCTGACTAAAGGGCCACTATGGGAACAATTACTAGTCAATATTCTTCTATTACCATTACTCTTTAGTTCCACCTTAGAAATGATGTTCCTACTCATTATGAAAGCAATTTCTCTCTCTCTGATAAATTGAAATGTAAGGAACAACGGGAACCTTTGCTCTCAGTCTGAGTCACTGAGTGGGCATTTGAGTCATCCACTGCAGTCCTCCCTCACAGGAAACAATATGTGGGGCATTAGCAAAACCACAAGATGAGGCTTCCAGTTCTGGATAAAATACAATGCCCCAGAAAATAATGGAAAGTGATATTTGAGTCTTTTAGACTTGTTCATCCTGGAGGGCTGATTGAGCAAGGACATTGATGATTATCTAGGGAGTAAAGAAAATTGACTTCAAAAACTATGTGTATGGAATATTTAGAATGTATAATTAAGCACTGCAGATGAGCATATTTCTGGACGTCCTAAGCTACTTAGCTCACTGAGAAAGCTTAGCTCATTGTAGCCAATGAGAAAGATGTTTTGATTCATATGATGTTACTAAGGAACAAATGAAGTTCACTAAAGAATTTCAAGAAATATCTAAGCTAGACAACAAGTAAAATACACATGGCTACCATCTGAACTCAAAGAAACACATCCCAAATCAATGAGTGAGACAGATTTAAGAATATGTATTTTTTCCCTTTGGTTTGTAATACTGGGGTATAATTTTGCCCTGCATTTGTGGCGCATGAAGTCTTTTGAGTTATTTTATTTTTGTATTTTCAGCTGTACTTAATTGTGATTTAACAATAAACAGAGTGAGCTAGCCTTCTGAGGAAAGTACTTCCTATACAGAAAGGATTCCACATTAGGGTGGATCATCATCAATAATTTTCATTGTGGGCAAATGTATATCTACCCCAGTCTTAAATGCTCATATGCTACCCCTATAGTTGAGGACAGTGAAGATCTTCCCCTGTCTGGGATTCATCTCAGGGTTGTCATGAACTAAGACTGTGTAGTCTATGAACTATTGGTATGTAAATTAGAAAAATCAGAAACAGAAAGCCTGTGCGTAAGACTGACAAAGCCTATTCTACAGTAAGTAATTAAAAGTGTTAGATACTTTTACAGGACTTGGGTGAAGGGTAAGTTTTTTTCTTGGTTTGGTTTGGATTTGTCTATAGAAATAATTAGAATGATAACCATAGGACAATAATGACTATTATGAAAGACATCTTAATGGGAAACAAAACCTGTTAAATATTGAAAAAAAAATAAACAGATGTTCTAATACATGAGCAAAAAATAGTTTAAAAATTGCTAAGAATAAAGTAAATAATATTCAGAGGCAAGAGCCAGGGGAATCAGGTAGACAGATTGTAATTAGCAATTACTTACATTGGATCATATCCAGGACATAAGGGCTAACATCACCTCTGCCATTCTAAAAGGTGTCCTGGGATTCTTAATAAACTAAAGTAATTAGGATCCCCCTCCTCATTAACATATGGACGTGCAAATTTATCTTATGCCCAAGGGGTCAGTTATGATCTGTGGGTAAGAATTTAGCAGAAATATAAAAAGCTACTTTTCATTTATGTCATGTGTTGATTTCAAAATCACTAATGTGAAAATTCATGTTGATGTAATCCAAGATATCCTGAACTATTTTTAGCAAAGTTATATCACACCAGGGCCCCCCCAAAATCAGTCACTGTCAAATTAATATATCCAACAGAATCACCAAAGTTGGTGACTTTCAAAGAATAGCTATATAGAGACTTTTAATATGCTGGTTTTGAGGTGTAATTGTGCAGAGTGATGTGCACCCAGTTCATAGGACACCTTAAAGCAGCACCTATTCAAGCAACATTAGTCCATTATGGGCTTGAGTCGTCTAGAAATGATTATGATTTATATATATGTATGTATAGATTTTTATTTTCAATTATTCTATATTTATTTATTATCTATCTGTTTATTTAGTGTGTGTATACAAGCATATACATGCTCACATGTGAACATGTGTGTCTTAGTGGGCATGTGATAGTCAGTGGACAATTTGCTTGATCTTGTTTTCAACTTCTATAATGTGGGGTCCAGGATAAAACTCAGGTCATAAGTCTTAGCAGAAAACACATTCTCCACTAAGCCATTCCTCCAGCCCCAAATGGTTCATTTCTTTAACAAGCACACAAAAATATCACTGATGTAACTGTGGATATCCCCATGGCAAAGTTAATGGATCTTTATGACTGTGTATCATTTTTCAATAAGGAATATTGTGGTGATGAAATCATATCTAACCCATGTAACGGTGCTAGAGAATTTATAAACAGATCTACCTAAGCTACTTACACAAGGCAGAGAGGGTTGTCTTAACATCAACATTTTTTTTCCTTTATATCAGAGGGAATATGGCTAAATTAAAATGTCAAGTGTTTGCTAAACGCTTACTACATAAAGGGCACTATTTCACACTGAAAATGATTTGATGCTGCTGATGTATAGCTGGGTATTTACAGTTGTCTGACTCTGCAATGCAATTAAGCTCCAGGACTTCCTAAGACACAAAAGGTTAGTTGTTTTCTGTAGTACAGTTCTCCATGGGAGCAAAACTTCACAGCAAGAATTAGCTTAACAGTTTATGTCAGTAGAAATTCTATAGAAAACTCCATAGTTTGAGAAGGAAGGGAATTGTGTATTAGCTAAGAAGTGGTAATGGTTTGGCAAGGTAAGGGAGACTTAAGGGAGGAAGCAAGCTACACAAATGAAATGAAAAGAAAGCCAAACTTCCATAGTTCCCCAATTTGCCCATTATGTGTCAGTTAAAATGGAAAAACACAGTAAGGGGAGGGTTCCTGCCCAATACTTACATTAAATAAAGGTGAAGTGCTCCACAGACCTAATCATGAGTGTTTAGGTGGCAAATAAATGCATTTGTTTGAATAAGTGCTAGTGTATGCTAATGATTTGTTCCATGAGATGACGCCCACTAAAAGAGACAGGTTTCTCCCTTGAACCTATACCAAAATATTCAGCGTGAACAAAGAATTGAAAGGAAGGGAATGAATATATGCCAGGTTTGAAGGGTATGATCACACTGAGCATGGGCATGTCTGTATTTCTTTTATTCTTATTCTAAATTGAATTAATTTTTATAAAAATATTAAATATTGCAATTTGTGTTTAATGTATAATGCATGCTGATATTTTCATAAGATGGTAATCATGGGGGAAGCACAAAGTACAATTGCTGGGTTACTTTCTTATTCCCCTGAGCTTCTCTAAGAACAATCTACGTTCTTAGCCTAATCCTCAGAACATATGCACAGCTCTTTCTCCTCAACCTGAGCTCTCTTGTTGGAGCTCATTTCTTAGGGTGGGATGCCATGCTCAGTGACAGTAGGACCATGATATTATCTGGGTACATGAGCTATCTTGTTGGAGCCCATTCTCCCTGATGGGATATGATGCTCAAACTTAATTCATGGGAAAGGGTCTTGGTCCTGCCCCAACCTATTGTGCCAGACTATATAAATTCTTCGTGAGAGCCTTTACCCATGAGGAGGAAAGGACTGGAGGTGAGCTAGGGGGAGACACCATGGAGGGTGTGAGGAGGCAAGGGGGGTGGCTAGAGGGGTAGAAGAGAGACCTGTGGTTGGAATGTAAAATAAGATTTAAAAATCAAATGGGGAAAATGTCTTCCCAAGTACTTGGAATTAAGACTAGGCTTCCAGTTTTACAAGAGTCAATCTGACATGAGATAGGAAAGGAATCTCTCTTGTTATTGATAATTCCTGTCACCCTCTTGACATCATCATATGACTGCACCTGGCAGGAACTGAGCACAGAAATGGGACAATGCACTTATGTCAACACCCAATTCCTAAACAATGGGCTGAGAATAATCTCTCCCAGTGATAGGATTTCTCAGATTTCATGGGACCCTTTGTAAAACAAACAAAACAAAACAGGTCATGCACAGGGACCCTGACAACCATTCAAATTGTTACTCACTTTACATAAATGTAGCCTATAAACATAAAAGTAACTGTAATTTATTTAGACTTATAGCCCTTATGTAACCAATGCTGATTTCCAAATTAGCTACAAGTAAATCTAGAAGCTATGAAATTTCAATTAGCAATATCAGTTTAACATGACAGCCAATGATGCTTAATTTAAATCAAATTACAGCCCCTTAGCAAATGTTAATATTTCTGACCTCCCTGGCCTAAGACCCACAGAACATGCCAAGCTGGCATTCAGGAAGGCTTGCTGGGATTCTGTTTTCTTCTACTCATATCCCAGTTTTCTCCATTCTTCAAAATTCCTACATTCACTTGTCATTAGTGCAGTTCTGCTCCTTTCTTATTACTCCATAACAAAAAAAGGAGGAGCCATTTTTTCCTGCCACAGCTATGAAAGCAATTTAACACAGGTATTAACATCCTGTGCCAATACTTGCTGCTGCTTAGGTGATCTTCAAGATATACTTGCATTGTAATATTTTTGAATTTTGAATTGTCATTGATGTACAATACAGATGTGTATAGTTACCATGTACAGAGAACTCTGGGCCTCAGAGAAAACTTAAGACATTCATTTTCTAGGTCCACAATCTGCCTTTGTGAGTGATATGCATTCTATAAGCTGTCTATAAGCTGAACTACTCAGCAGCCTCAAGTTCAGAAAAGTATGCCAACAAATGGACATGCTTTAAACTGAAACTCTTAATTACTTATTCTAGTATTTAGCAGCAAGGTGATATTTTTGCTTTGGCCTTTGCATAAGTAGGTTCTCACTACTTTTAGAAATCTACCTTAGGAATTAGATAAAACAAGTTCACCTGAAGAACATATAGTAAATCAAGATCATGCCACTCATCATGGAAAGCCTTTCCTACTACTGACTTGAGGGATGATGTCTAAGACCAAAAGAATTTGATGTCGAAGACCAAAAGAATTCATCCTTCCCTCAAATTCCTCCATTCCCAAAGTTCAGAGAGGTCACTGGATTCACAAAGCTCACACACCACAAACAACTAGGCAAAGAAAATTTGACATGTGCTATGTTGTGACTAATGTAAAGCACATATAGCTTTGTAGCCTGTTGAAAACTATGACCTCCAGCATTCTACACCAAGCATGGCTCTCACTGAAATGTCCACGCTTTTCTCACTTCCTTTCAAATGGGCCCCTGTGATCATTTATTTCATGAGGGTAGAGGCCCATTATGCCACCGAATGTCCCCTGACTGTTTCATAGAGTTATCTGGGCAACAATTTGGACTCCCAACCCTGAGAAGTCAATAAGGCCCAGCTATTTTTGAGTGGGATGGCTGCTGTGTCCCAGTCAGAATCATTTGAGGCCATTTTCTCTCAATGATAGAAGAGAAAGATCCACTTACAGTAGAAATGCAGCCAGCTTACAGAACTGAATTCAATTACCCAGGCCTGTAACTGGCCACTGTGCCCTGTGGTTAGAAGGGAAACAGGATGAAAGTGTTATCTTGCTTTCTTCTTCCCTTTGCAGTGAAAAATGTCATTAATTGAGCTTGTTCATTTTCATATTACTTGTGGAACTCTCCTTCCTGATAGGAGGAGGAATTATTTAAAAAGACAGAGTTTTGACAAAATGCACTGTCAAGGGGGAAAAAAATCCCAGGATTAAATAGACATATATTGAGGTTAATCCCTGTCAAAAATTTTATGATCACATCCTCTAAGTTTAGAATGAAATTTTTTGGAAATTTAAAGACTCAATACTTACACAGCATTTTGAGTATTGGTAGCTCAGGACACAAAAGATTCTGCTTTCTGTGCCTATAGAGAACAGTCCTTTGTGCAATGATTTGTTGGGCATCACAATACAACTAAAAGGTGAGAACATACCAAGATGGTACATGATATTTGAGTGGTTTTTCATATTTACTGAATTTCACTTGTTTCTGGTATCCTCTTCACAAAGGGATAATGAGTATAAATTCTCATGAAGACTTTATCCATTGCAGGTAAGAATTTAGGGTGAAGATACTCTGTTTTCTGCTTTCAAAGAAGTTATACCATTGTTTACACACACACACACAAACAGGGGAAAAGAAAAAAGGAAAGGCAGGAACGAATAGCTAATTTGGTAAAGTGCTTGATATACATGAATGAGAAACCGAGTTTTAGTTCCAGCATCCATGTAAAAGCCTGAGCATAGTTGAGAAGACTTATAATATCTGAGGGACCAGAAATAGGGAAATACCTGAGGAGAGTTAACCTGGCTGCCATGTCTCATCAGTAAGACCCAGCTCCCAACAAGAAAACCTGTCTCTACATATAAAATGTTTGGCACCTGAGGATCTGGTGCCTCTGGAATACACAAGTACACATATAAAAGCACCACCAGGCACACACAGAGAGAGAGAGAGAGAGAGAGAGAGAGAGAGAGAGAGAGAGAGAGAGAGAGAGAGAAAGGGGAGAGAGGGGGAGAGGGAGAGAGAGGGAGAGAGAGAGAGGAAAAATTAAATTTTATTAAAACGAAAAAAGTTAAAACCATAATTAATAAGTGTGTTTTAAGTCATCATTTTAGTTTTGTACATTCCCAGAAGTTTATGAACAGCCAAGCATGGTTAAAATTCAATTGAGATTTTTTAGCTAGAAGGACTGGAAACAAAATCGAAAATTATACTACATTTATATGGGAATTAAAAGGATTTCAAAATAACCTTTATCACTGGCTACTTGGCAAGAACAAATGGGTTATAGGTGTGCAGCTGGCAGAGAGAGAGAGAGCCATTTGGCAGTGCAAAGTGATGCTGACATTTTTGTTGATACACTGCTGACAGTATACCAGGCAGGATCATTCTATAAGACACAGTAGACCAGCAGCTCTTATGGTGCCAGCGGGCATTGAGATCAATGGTCCATGGATCCTCTTCATTTCAATAATAAAGGCAATGCTGCTTGACATGACAGGCTGGAAGCAGCAGCGTGAGCACATGGGAAGACATGATTCATGCATTTAAGTGACACATGCCATTCCTCCCACTCTGAAGGTAGGAATGATCATTTGTGCTATTATAAGATATCATATATAGATATTAGAAGAGTACAAAGGGAAGTCACACACCTGGGTTTTCCATGCCACTCTGGTACGGTATATGATTCCAGGCAAGTGATTTAAACTGGCATTCCAAAATGTGTGTATGGCCACCTACTTAGCAGATGAGAATCCATGAAAGACCTGACATTTATATGATGCTTAGAGATATTTCAAACCAATTCAACTTGAAAGTCCAATTTATAATGACTGACTTAGACTATTTTGGGACAATAGGCAAACATAAGGACCTGTCACTACACCCTTTCTGAAAGGTTGATTATAAAGAAAAACAATTCACGCATGTTATGGGGCAGCTTATTAGACAAAGTCTTTAAATAAAGCATTGTCTTAATTTTAGACAACTGGCATGAAAAAGTTAAAAGAGAAGTAATTTCTCCTGGTGCTCCTTAACAAATATCAAATATATATATATATATTTATGATATATAATTATATTAATTATATATTATAATATTTTTATTTACTATATATTTGTAAATTATATATTATATATATATTACATTTATACTTATTTTACATGCATATCCATGTTGTACATTTGTGCCTCAGCACACACGAAAAAGCCAGACAACTTTTAGGTGTCAATTATTCCCTTCCACCACGTGGGTCTTTAGCATCAAACTAAGGTCATCAGTCCTGGCAGCAAACACACTTACATTCTGTGACATCTACCCACTCCTGTCGTTTTTCTCATACACTGTTCCAATTGAAATGACACTGTTCCTCACTAAATCCATTTTTCTTAGCTTCTCATTTTTGAGTGAATGGCTCTACCAGTTACTTTCATCCCATGAAGTCATAAGGAATACTAGATGACTCAATAATAGATTGCAACAGTTCTTAAAACTGGCCTGATCATGGGGAAACACCGTTTCCTAGCAAAATCACTCCAAGCCATGTAACAAAGCAGGAATTCTGTCACACTGGAGTTAAATTACAGGGCATACCAAACTGCATAAGAAAAACAAAACCAAACAAAATAAAACATACACCTTGGTCCTCTGCCACTAGCAAAGAAACAGCAGAATCCTCTCACAAAGCATCAGGGTGATATGACTGTTGGCAGATATTTTTAAATACTTTTTCTTTTACTTCTTGTTAAATCCTCACGACATTTTGGCTCCATGTAGCCAACATCACAATATGGCTTTGTGTCTATTCCAAGAAAAGTCAGATCCATCTGTTTCTCTCTCTCTCTCTCTCTCTCTCTCTCTCTCTCTCTCTCTCTCTCTCTCTCTCTCTCTCTCTGACACAAACACACATTCTGCCTCCCTCCCCTTCTTCCCACCCTACCCCTCTCCCTGTCTCTTTTTCTGTTTTTTCTTTTTTCCTTTTTTTTTTTTTTTCTCCCTGTTTTGGTTTTGCAGAGTAATATTACTAGTTTTATTCAACAGCTGGAGAAAGACAATTTGACAACACTAATCTATTGCAGAGCCGGGGCCAGCCCTCTTCTTTCTCTCTTCTCTCCCCAACAAGCAGCAATAATAAAAGCTCAACCGCTCTAAAAGCAATCGATTCTGAAATGGTATGGTGCAATTACCAGTCCGGATGGCGGCAAAGACTTCCAGTAAAATAAAGAGAAGATAAATACAGTTTCTGCAGTAGGAGCAGCTTCTGCTGTAGAAGCAGCTCCTCATTCAAAAAGAGACACTGCACAGGGCCTGGAGTGATGGGGAAAGCTTGCAGCTGGGCAGCCAGGAGCCAGACAGGAGGCGATACCTTGAGAACTCAGCAGACTGTGGGAAGGCAAGCATTTCCAAGGTGATTGCTTCCCCATTTATTGCACAGAGGACCTGTGACCTTCCGTGACCATATGTTTCCTGCTACACGGCACTATTTTTGTTACTTTCTGGACTGAACCTATCCCCTGACCACCATAAATGCAGGTAAACTATCATTATAATCCCTAAACAATGCAGATCACACATTTTTCATAAACTATTTTAAGTTCAGAAGGTAAAAACTTTCCTATGTGACCACTCTACCATCATGCTGCCCCTCATACATGGTGACATGTGGGATCTAATGGACAGCTGAGTGCAGATACATTAGCTTTTTGGTGGAACACTGTCAAGCAGTTCATGAACTTGTCCTTGTAAAGGCTAAACTGAGTTGTTTTCCCTTCCACCTGTGACAAACCATATTACAAGGCTGTCAAAGAAAAAGGCACTCAAGGACAACACTAATATTTTGGGGGAAATGGGGATACAGTTATGTGGGAGTAAACTGAAAATGACATTTAAGCATTTTTTTTGCTTGTTGGCTTTGGGATTTATAATTTTATAATTTATCTTTTTCATTTTAAAAACATTTTATTTTCCTTTTTTTAATGATGTGTATTCTGTGTATACGTTTGTGCAAGTGAGTATAATGCCCACTGTCTCTGGTTTTTTATTGCTATGAAGAGACACCATAACCATGGCGACAATAATAAAGAAAAGCATTTAATGGGGGCTGGCTTACAGTTCAGAGGTTTAGTCTATTATCATCAAGGTGAGAAGCATGACATCGTGCAGGCAGACATGGTGCTTGAGAAGGAGCTGAGAGTTCTACATCTTGATCCACAGGCAGCAGCAGGAGACTGTGAGCCTCACTGAAAGTAGCTTGAGCATATGAGACCTCAAAGCTCACCTCTTCATTGATACACTTCCTCCAACAAGGTCACACCTATTTCAAGGCCATATCTCCTAATAGTTCCATTCCCTAAGGGCCAAGTATTCAAACACATGAGTCTGTGGGACCCATACCTATTCAAACCACCATACATTGAGAGGCCAGAGGAAATCATTGAATCCCTTTGAGTTAGAATGGTTGCCATTCAACAGGCCTGTGTGTTGGGAACCGAACTCAGGCTCTTTACAACAGCAATATGAACTCTTGACCAACATAGGCAGCTCTCTAGCCCCTCATCTTTTTTTTTTCATCCTAATAGTTACTTGTATTTAGTAAATATTTTTTTCCTAATGAATTTTCACACATAGACAGGGACCTATGTAGAATGTATAAGAATTGAATCCCACCAATCAAAGCTGTTTTGCTACTCAGTTCTCTTGTTCTTAGTTTCATCTAAATGATTAATTCAGTCACTATAGATCATTCCTTTTCCTGCTATCATGGCTAGCCACATACAATTCCGAGAATAAATGTGCTTTGAGATATACCATGGGAGGATCTGGCCCTACTCATAGTCAAGTATTTTAAGAATAGACACTACACAATGACCCGCCTCCCCTAATGATTTTATTTCTTTTTGGTAAAGGCCAGGACTTATTTTTTTTCCTTCCCACTTGATTCTGTGGATGAAAACAAATTCTGCGGGAGATACTGTGATCATACCCCACCCATTTCCTGCTGCTGGACAGTGGCCTACATTCTTTTTCTTACAGAATTTTTATTTCCCCTTCCAGTCATCACTGAGGTTGGCTGAAGGTAAAGATACCAACAGCCAATTAATAGCAAAAGAATACGGAGGTGATAGTGTTCTTCTGTTATTTTAGTAGACTAATTTGGCTAGGAAATCACTGTTCAAATAAACTGAGAAATCATGGCTGCACAAAACAGCAAGATGGCAAAACAAAAATATGTAGCTTAGAACTCAAACAGGCATCATCCCTGATAACAGTGAAGCATCACTAGCTCAACAATAAATAAAAAACACAATTTATGACTAGCTTCATCACTGGTACTTATTCCCTCTCTGTGGTCTGGCAAACTCCTACACATACTTCACCACTCAGCTTGGGTTTTACTATCTCAGCAAAAATATTCTTCAACCAAGTAGGCAGAGTAAACCACTTCGTACATCATTTTTCTTTTATAAAATATGTACTTCTTTGTTATACCACACCAAATTTGCATACATGGGTAAATATACAGTATGAGGTCCCAGAGATTCACACCAGAACTCATCTTTCTCTGTATCTTCAGCATCTCCTATACCACATATAGTGTCTGTAAGTTTAGATAGTGGAAAGTGTTGTCATTGTTGCCCTGATGGATCATACTTGGAGAGACAAAAAGCACCTAATAGTTTCACACATTGTTTCTTTTCAATAAACCAACTACATCTAGGTCATCATCTTCTCAGTGCCATCTCTTCCAGGTCATTTAAGTTTTCATCTCGTTGTTTGAACCTGTCTTGCTTTTGACTAGAATGTCTGTCCTTTCCCTGTGACCCACCCATTTACATCTCAGCACCAACTCATGTCTCATGTCCTTCCTCCTTCTTTTATTTCCTTCTTACTGCTTGATTTCTGTCTGATTACTCTTGAAACATCTTTCAGGCTTTCTCTAAACTCTGAGATGATATTAACTCATAAACACTGAGATGATATTAACCTACCATGCCTGTCAATAGAATCTGAACTTCTCACTTCTGAACTCCTAGTTCAACAGCACACAGTTGACACCAAATTTGGCAGTTTATCTTAAATAACTCATATTCTCTGGTGGCATAAAGTGTTTGGTGCACATTGTAACACTCATGATGTCAACCAATACAAAGCTTCTCTCTGCCTGTGGAGACTTCCAGGAGGGTGGGCACATACTCTGCCTCTTGCTACTTGTGAACTCCGAAGACAAACACTGGAAATTTTTCTTCTACTATGTCTTCAGCCCATCCGAGCCTTAACTTCTTCCTTGGAGACGATTTAATTCAGGACGTTGGATGTCCAGGGATCCCTTGTGTCTTCCCCAAAGGAGACTCTTGTTTCTCTCTTCCTCCACCTTCTCATTAGAAGGGCTATAGACTGACATGTCCCATGGCTTCTCCTGTATACTGACACACTAATAAGCATCCACTGTTATCTAATATCCAAGAAGGCATTTAACCTGTCTCTATAGTAAAGGCCAAAGTTAACACAGGAGTGTGCAAATTGCATACAGTTTGGTTTCATGTCGAACTGCTGAAGGAAACAACCAGCTGTTCTGGACAGAAGGAAAGAGGTTTGGGTATTTGAATCATGTCAAGTTTAATAAGGAACTAAAAGTACCATGAATTATTTGGGAGAAAATAAAAAAAATAGGTGATATTTACCTTCTGTGAACTTATCACATCCACTTCCCATCTTCTTCTATCCTGTATTCTGTCATTTGTCTCTTAGGGCATGCTATTCAGGCATCCTTACCACATTGACAGTCCTGTCTATTTGAAGCATCCTTTCCACTTTCGAATTTTCAGTCTTGGAGATCAAACTTCTCTGACCACTCCTTTCCCATCCCACCCCCAAGCAAACTACTCATTTACTTCCAAATAGAGGTAATTTGCACCAGAACTGGCCCCTCTTTGGGTTCATGTTCTCAAATATTTGCTTTCAGCTAAGATAATTCCAGCAGAACAGATTAACCCTCAGCGTAATTCGCAAAATAATTTGTTTACATCTCAGTGGACACCCCCCCCCCACACTTAAGTTCTATAATGAGAGGCTTCTCGTTATTCGTTCTCTATGTTAGCAAAAACAATATGGGTAGACTCCAAGGAGACGTTAGTGCATTTTCCCCCAATGACTTCAGGGAAAGGGCGGGAAATTGATGTTTTAAAGGTATATCTAGGTGCTTTGTCACAGCATTCATCTTTTAGTGACCCTCTGTACTCTTAACTCAATCCTAGGATTCAGAGTAGTCCACATGGTTCCCTGTATCCCTACAGGCAATACCTATGCTTCCTCAAGGAATACCTTTCCTTACCCTTTGTGGTGAAAAATGGACCTCCAGCATCCTGCTCACAGTATGAGTGAACACTTACAGTTGTCACTGGGTAGAGATGGGAACAGGATACATCAGGGCAGGTGGGTTTGGGACACTAAATAACTAGTTTCCCTGAGTAGTTTAGAGACTTAGATCTCAGATAAACCTGTATTTTGGTTGAACCTCTGCCCTCTGTGTCTTTGAACAAATTATATTTACTTAATTTTGTTCTGATAGCTTAAAACGATCAAATTTGTTTGTAACCCTTTGTGTTACAATGCCATTGAGTCTTTATACCAACTCTATTATCTACTTCTGCTGACATCACTTTTCAGAACAAAGTAAAACTGAAGTGGTTTAAGGGATTATACAGAATTGCTTCCAGAATGTTTGAGCTGTTTCCAAAACATTAAGTTGCCTCCACTGATGCTCTGGATAGCCATGACTGAATGTTGTGAAGCTACATAAGGAAAGCATGAAATGTTACCTGTGAAGCAGCTCTGTCAGTGCTGGGAACAGAGCAGGCATCCAAGAAATGTGCACTGCTGTCCTTCTCTCTGCCCCACACTCAGCATAGCCGCTACAGAAACAGGATACTAAATAATAACAGTAATGACATACACATAGGTCTCAACTTGAAGGGAGTAGAAGTTTATGCTGAGGTAACTATGAGTGACCAGAAACATGTTGCATCTAGTAATATAATCTATGCAGAAGGAGTTACATGAACCTTTATATTCTTATATTAAGAGAAAATTATAAATCATGGTATCACAGGCATTAATGGCACATCAGGTAGGTGTGACACAGAAAGGCAGGAAAGCCTCCATTATAGGTCTCAGATGTTATCTGATCACAGTGACAATTTTTGGGCTGGTAGGAGCTAGTGGTCTGCTAAGTTAGCACATTAAAGATTTCTCCTTATAGTTCAACAAATGCTAGGTCAGACACAGAAGTAAGGCGTGGATGGCTACTATGAGGGCTAAAGATAGCCCAAGATAATTTTGCCTCTCATTTTGCAACATTCTAACTTTCCACAATTGCCAAGTTCTAGTCAATTGGACTTGCAGAATTTTTAACAAAGCTATAGCTTCCCCCACCTCTCCTTGGAAACTTCAGTTTAGAACAGGAATTTGAAAATTCCTTAGATCATAGTTACCAGAAAATTAGACAAAACCATTAGCTGGCTTCTGTTCTTTCAAATGTACTTCGGTAAGGAAGACATTTAGCACTCCATTTATAGAGGCTCAATGCTCTGTTGGTGAAGTAAGTGAGAATATCCAATCTGATGTCAGAATCAGGTGTGGACTGACTTAAGATGGCCCAGAGTCAGGTGTGCTACCTGAATGTGATAGGAAAGCAGGGCATTGTCTTCGGCCCTTTGATTTGTAGCTGTTTTTGAAATCAAGTGCCAGTTTTGATGCGGTGCAGTTTTTATGAGCTGCACACTCAGCCATGAACAGAAACACTAGAAGTTTCCCCTGGGATAAATTAGCATAATACGTCTCCTTCTCCCTGCATCACCCAGGGTATATGGTTGTTCCCTGCCTCCTCCGCCTGATGCTTCAGTTTCACTGAGAAAGCATCTGCTCAAATGCTGGTCCCTAAGCCTGAGTAAAATTGTGGGCTTCCATGTCTGTCTGTAAGAAGGAAGACAGAAGGCCCACAAACTCAAATTGCACCATGGGACCCTTCAGAACTCATAGGGGAGGAAATATGCCCCTGGTGTGCTGAGACATAATGATCCATCTTCTGTTTCCCCCAGAGAAACAAAGAGGAGTAAGCATTCACAGAAATGCAAATAGAGGATCACTTTATTTCCCAACAGCTCCACTAACACAAAGTATCACTGCGTTCCCTGTCCCAACACAAGACAAAATGATCTGATAGCAGAGCATTTAAATGGTTTTCACACTGTTTTGGGGAAGGGAGAGTTTGTAAAGGGAAAGGAGGTAGGGAAAGAATGAAGAAATGAAAAACACTTTGTCAACAAAGGCCCCACTCCCCTGCCTTTCCCTCAGAGAAGCACAATTCTGAAAGAATTAGGAGCCAGTGGGTGTATATAAGGAAGTGATCAGTGAGATATTTACTGAATACCTACAACATGACAGCCACTGTTCCAAAAGGTTATAGGAAACTCCTCTTCATCCAGAGGGAGATATGTTTGAGATATGTGGATGAGAAAAGTGAGACTCAGAATGTCAAAACTTCTTTTAAACCTCCCGGCCAGTAAATGCCAGTACACAAACAGCCCATTGCTAACAGATTTTAATGCACATACAAAAACAAAATAAAACAAAACACAAAAGAACCTTCAGGATAGCCTTGGCTCTGACTTGACTCCACCTCAGGGGACTGGGTATATGCCTTCCATACCAGATACTGCTTGTGCTCAATCACAGATACTATTTTAAATGCTTTAAAATATTAATTCTGCTCCCATAGAAGATCTCTTCAAGAGATACAGAACAATTATTCTGCATTTTGGACTTGACAAATCAAATACCCAAAGAAGCAACTTTCTCAAGATGCCTTTCTTCTGTCCAGGAAGGTTACTCCCACACAACACATGCTCGGAGCCTTGACAGCATGTCTACTTTGGCAGGTCTTCCTCAAGCTGATTTCTTCCACTCCCATCTAGGACCTCTCTGGACCACTGTGAGAATGAAGATGGCTTTCTGGCCCCATTTAATTTGGTAGAGACATATTTGTCAACATTGTTTGTAGTGTAAGTGTTAAAGATGTAACTCTGAAAATGCCAATGTGATCTTTGTAGGAGCCACTAGTCTATATCTGATATAGACAGTTAAGGAGGCAGTAATGAGGCTAGGGAGATGAATCATGCCTTGTGAGCTTGAGGACCTGTGTTCAATCTCAGAAAAGAGGTACAAAGCCAGGCATGATCATGCATATTTGAAATTACAGCTCAGAAGAAACAGAGGGTCATATCCCTGGAGTTTTTTGGCCAGGAAGTCAAACCTAATTGATGAGCCCCAAGTCCCAGCCAAAGGTCTTATCCCAAGAAAGATGGCAGACCACCCCAGAGGAAGACCTGTGGTTGACCTCTGAATTCCACATGCACACACAGATATGTATACACATAGCAATGCACACTCATGTGCATACACACACACCCACACACACATGCAAATATGAGGCAGCCAGAAGTCCCCAGGAGCAGATTACCACATAAAGAGTGGAGGAGAGAACACTCACACACATATGCACACATGTGTAAAAAGCACACATGCACATTCATGCACACATGGACACACACATTGCAGGAGGCAACCAGAAGCAGAATACCATGTAAATAGTGGAGGAAACACACACACACACACACACACACACACACACACACACACACACACACGAGGCTGCCAGAAGATCCCAGGAGCAGGGAACCACACAAATAGTGGAGGAAAGCAAGCAAGCTGGGGAGAATATAAATGTTCTTGAATGTAAATGTAGCGCCCAGAAAAACAAAGTATCCTTATGGCAATTCATAGGAACAAGAATAAAACTTGCCTCTAGAAAATAACTTTAGACCATGTCAGGGTGTAACTGAGAAACTAGTGGCACTCCAGAACTACCTAAGTTTAGCTAGCTAGCCTGTGCTTCATTGAAGGTATCTCAATCTCAAATAGTAAATGGCAGCTCCAAAGTAGAGACAGGGGTCTAGATGCAATGTGGAGACATGATACACCAATGAACAAATTCAGAAGATGGGTCACCTTGTCACTGTTAATAAATTTCTAATATTTTTTGGTTTGTTTGTTTGTTTGATACATGGTTTCTCTGTATTGTTTTGGAGCCTGTCTGGAAACTAGCTCTGTAGACCAGGCTGGACTTGAACTCACAGAGAACTGCCTGTCTCTGCCTCTGAGTGCTGGGATTAAAGGCATGCACCATCAATGTCCAGCAAATTTGTAATATTTTCAAAGGCCCCAGTAATGTTGGATTTGTGACTAATCCTAGTCTAAGCAGTGAGTGTGATTTCATGGGTACCGTGTCAGTGTCATGGCATTGTGCCTCCTCCCTGACTCACTGGTGTGGGTTCACCCAAAGCACATAGCCTGCTTCTCCCCCAACTCAAAACATCCTCCTTCTGGCTCTAAACCCCAATGTGTATAAAGCAGAGGAATTGAAAGTTGTAGTGTATGTTTTGTGGCAGGAAGTTCTGAGCTCTAGAGAAAAGCCTTCTAGGTGTGTTATCTCCCTGTTGTTAACCACTTTATCAGGTAGGTGCAGTTACCTACATTTTTCACAGCAATACAAATAAGAAACTGCCAAAGGTCACATAATTGATAGATAGTAATTTTGTTGGATTTCCAATTCCCTGCTTTCCCTCTATTTCAAACCTTTCTGTTTTTGGAATGCCCCAGATGTCTAGGTTTGGAGGTAAGAGTTTCTGTTTCTTCTTGCTTTCTTGAACAGTGTAGGAACAGTATACTACTCACAACTAGGATTAGATCAAGTTAAAGGTGGAAAACATCAAATCCAGAGGGAATTCCAAATTCCTCTCCTGATAAAATGTCACGTATAGACATGCATATTATTCTCTGTGATGTTCTCAGAAGTCTGGAGGTAACAGGGGAGGGTCATCATCGAAATCCACCAAGGGCAACCTGTTAGGAAAAGTTCCCATCTGTCCATCAAATGCAATGTGGTATCAGTATTCAGTAAGCACAATGTTGGTGTTCTGCCTCAAGGGCATTTTTTTTTTTTTTGGTCTCTTTGCTTGAGTACAAGATAAAACTGTTTGCTTTTGTTTAGGGACCCTGTCACATTAAAAAAAAAATGTTTTACATCTTTAAGTACCAGACTTATACTCCACTCAAGGAGAAGACAAGCTCACATATTGAAAGGCCTGCAGGGATGCAGAAATTGAGGACTTAGTAGATTTAAACTCCCTATTCACTCTGAATCCAGGCATAAGCTCAGTGCAACTCAGGGCATTCAGTATACGTCACACTCTTTCAGTTATTTTTTTGGCATTATTTCCCCAGAAGTTTCTAGCTCAGCCTCTGCTCACTACCCCTCCTCCCTGGAATGTCTGGGGTTACCTCTATGTAAAGTACACATGCAGCAATTCTACTGTGTCCACATGAAGAGAGGAAATCCCTGGCCAGGTAAATCCAAATAATAGGTCACTGAAGACACTTTCCAAATAGTACTGGAAGGCATGTATTGAGTCGATATCCCGATTTGAAAACAGGTGCCACTATGTTTAAGGAATTTATAAGTCTTCCAATAAATCAATGAGCCTATGCTATAAATGTATCCAATGACTTTCACTGTTTAACTGCAAACCTCCTCATTATTGTTCTTTTTATTCACTCTCTCACTTCTGAACACCACAGCCCCATAGAGCTGGTCTCTGCAGCTTTGATTAAAGATGGATATTGGATGAAGACACAGCAGCTTAAATTTTCCCTTCTAGCTGAAAACAGGCCTCATGTGAGCAAAGGGGCTTATAATATTAATACTGGCAAGATTCAGCTGATTAAAAGTGATGACTTCTCTTTATAGTCACCTGAGTGGATTTGAAATCCCTAATGATACATACTCCTGGGAATGTTTGTAAAAGTATTCAATATAAGCTGACTAAAGGAGAAAAAACAGATCTCTCATGAGGGCAGCATTAACCCAAGGGTTGAGGTCCCAGAGTGGAGGGGGGGGGTAGGAAGGGTCTAGCTGAGCATCAGTTTTCATGCCCCTAGGCTTCCTGAATCTGGATGCATTGTTACCAGCTATCTCTCTCCCCATTCCCTGTGCCTTCTCTACCATGAAAGATTGTATGCGCTGAAGTCTTATGTCAAAATAAGCCCTTATTTACTGAGGTCACTGTTGTCAGTTATTTGGGGACCTCAACAAGAAAAGCAACTAAGACACTTTAAAGATTTTTCAATATTCATGTAATAGCTCTAGTATGTATGGCGATATCAACATTGTAACTATTTTGAAAGTCAGTTTGGAGGCCACGCACAGGTGTTAAAAGCAAATAGATGAAATAATCCAGTACTGTCCAGTGTTACTCTCGAAACGACTCTGCTGCAGGATGTAATTATAAGTGCTGATGACCCATGAGAATACCTCATCTTCAGAAATAGAAGGTTATGTACTCTCTCGTGGCTTCAGACTGAAGGATGGATGTGTTGTAAATGGAATGGAAACCTGCACAATGTTTCCTATTTCCAATTCCTATTTTCCTATTCCTGTATTTCCTATTTCCATGTAAATGGGCAATTACCCACAAGGGAGGCTCAGTTAATGTTTGTCGAAAGAGTAAGTGGAGTTAAAGGAGAATCTGGTAAATTAAGAGATCACTTGATCAATATGGGATTTCCAGCTGGGGCTGGATACTTTTCCTAGTTCTTTTTACACCCTTGCATGCATGCATTATTCAGGCTTGACTACAACAAATAGCTATTCTATGTAGTGTCCTTGATCTTCTCTCTGAGTCAGTACATCTCTTCATAGTGGAAGCAAATGAGCTTTAGCCTTTTCGGAGTGAAAAATAAACAAGCAAGCTGTTGTATGTAAGCTGGGGTTATCCATGGGACATGGTTTATGGAAGATTTATCCCTTGAATAATGAACTTGTGTATCAGAAAATGTAAATCTAGGAGGAGAGAAAAAAAATCTATGCAACATTTGCACTAGTGTAGGAGAGACTGGTGGCAACAGTGGACTATATAATTCATTTTCTTAATTCTGAGCAACTTGAGAATCTTTCTTACCCCCCCCCCTCTCTCTCTCTCTCTGTTATTACCCCAAAAGGTAGTGTTGTCTGTTTAGTGAGGATTACTTTATATTTATAAATCACTCTTATGGATTTGAAACTTAAAAACATTATATATACTTAAAATTCATGCCCTATGGAAGTTATCATTGATGGCACCATCAAAGTATCAAGGCTGATTTTGTTAATTAAATAGAATCAGAATTGCTGAAACAGAACCTAGAGTTTGAGGAAATAATAATGGAATTTACTCAAACTCTGTAAGGCACAATATTTACCATTATTTTCTTTCACATATAAGGATGCTAGGGGGATGAGCTTCCTATGTATCAAGTGTATCAAAACCAAGAAATCTATTTCTCAAAATTTCATAACATTCAAGTAGTTATAGAGCTAGAGAGAACCAGCACAGAGTCTTTCATAGTTTATGTGACTGCAAAGTTACTGTTTTGACCACTGACTACCACACTGCTTCTCAGGCTTATTAGTACAAAGTGCTCTTACATTGCATTTGAATGTAATTTTATAATTCACCAAAATTCATTTCCTGATCTCAAAATGGCAATAATAAAAATCTCTTTTTTGACAATCTGTTGTTACAAGGGGGGGAAATATCCCTGATCTCATTAATGTCCCTGATGCCTGGGAAAGTTTCTGTCCATTGTACTGAGAATACGGGTTGCTAATCAACTGACCTTAAAATTAGCATATTCAGCTGGAATTAAGCAAGTGGGTTCACTATCATCATAGGGAACACCAAGGAAGGTCCAACATGATGTTGCTGAGTTTGAGAAGCAGAATTTCTTTACTGGGAAGGAGCCCATCAGCCAATGGTAGTAGGTAGCCTTTACAAGCTAGTAAAGATAAGGGAACAGATTGGCCCCTAGATTTCCAGTTAAGAATTGGCATCTTGCTGGCTTGACTCTACTCAATGAAACTTCTATGGGACCTCTAGCCTACAAATACATGTGATGATACATAAGTGTCATAATTATCCTGGAACTTAGTGGTAACTCATTATGGCACAATACAAAAACAATGTAGGAATCAAATGAAGTTACAAATAAACAACAAAACAAAAGCAAGTAGAGGGAAAGAAAATGAAAACCGAAAAGGGAAAAATTAGAGCAGATGCAATAGTAAACAGTGAAAAGACAATCCCCAAGACAAAGCTTGTGGCTTTCAGCAGCAATCCACTGACAGCCTGCTTTGAACTAAGAATAGTGTGGTTGTCTCTCAACCCTCAACTTCCCCCACCACATGGATTAGACAAGACGGGTTCTTAAAGTTCTTCAAACATCAGGTTACTTTGAAGGGATGTTGAAAAGAAAACAGACTTCTGGGGCTCAGCTCTACAGTTGTTGATTGAACAGATCTGGGATGAGGACCTAGAACAGGTATTATCAAGAAGCTTCCAGGTGATTCTGATGGCCAGAGACTTTGAGACTTGCTTTGAGCAGTGATTCTTAGAAGGGCTGTCTATAGTATTTCTCCATTAATAGAATTAATTTCAATTTGTTTAACTATCAAAATGTACTCCTATCCCAATCATCAGAGCCTTAGGAGGAGTATTTGTGTGTGTGTGTGTGTGTGTGTGTGTGTGTGTGTGTGTGTGTGTGTGTGCGTGTGTATGCGCGTGCGCACGCGTGCACACATATATGTGTATCACATGCACATATATGTGCATACACATTCATGTTAAAGAGACAAAAGATGACATTAGGTATTTTGATCGATGTATACCCCCCCTTTTTGAGATGATCTTTCTCTGATTCAAGAGCTCCTCAATTTAGGTGTCCTGGAGGGCAATAAGCTATTAGGATCTTCCTGTCTCTGTCTCCACAGTATTAGGTTTTTTAATATCTATTGTAATGCCTGTATTTTTAATGTGGGTGCTGAGGATCCAAACTTTACAGAGTGATCCTTAATTCTAAAGATTGCTATACCTTCTACAATTCAAGCAAGGTTTAGGAAAGGTACACCTAGTTACAGGTTTATCATA
Source organism: Phodopus roborovskii (assembly GCF_943737965.1). NCBI lineage: Eukaryota > Metazoa > Chordata > Mammalia > Rodentia > Cricetidae > Phodopus > Phodopus roborovskii. The sequence goes on along the minus strand of NW_026126515.1, from coordinate 10,290,477 downwards.
CTCATAGCTGTCATCAAACAAACATGCTCTTGTACTGGCAAGTCTTGTGATTGCCATGATGCTATGTTCTTTCCCTTTCATCCTTACTGAAATACTCTGAAGAAGGAAGACACATCATCATACCTCAAAGCTCCCATCTGTAATTACTTGTGTATGATCTTGGCAATTTTTCCTGGGCAGGAAAACAGAACAATTTCAGTAATTGCCTAGAGTTCTCAAAGGTATGGAGTTTATGCTCTGGGAATGTTGTTACTTTATCTTGTCTACTACTCTTCTATTGGTACTTGGCCACAATGACAATCTAGTAATAATAGCAGAACAGAAAGCTCAGCTGTGACCCTTAATTCATTACTTCTAGTCTCACAGGGTACCACGACATTTGAAAAATATTTTCATTTTCTTTACCTATCTTTTTCATTTACTTTCAATGTTTGGAATGATATATGATGTTTAGAAAGTTTTAAACTTTAGGAAACAAAGAAACCATACAAGAGTATATTAGCACAATATTACAGTTTGGTAACCTAAAAAGTGCACTATCTAGATCTGTTCAAGTCTTATTCCAATGACAACATTTAAAATTGAGAGAATTGTTCATATACAATAGTTCTGGTCCTATATCTATGTATGATCAGAACCAGTAAGAAATCAGTGCCTTCACTATAGTTCTTAGCTGGGTAATATAATCTCTAATTTTATATGTTGCCTAACTCAAACACACTATCTTTCCATTCTCCTCTGTCTCCCCAAACATTTAAAAGTCTAAGCTTGTTTATACAAACTGTGCCATCCCAAATATAGCCAAAGTTGTCATTTACCTTGATAGACAAGGAGCATATATGACTCAGGGACATCATCCCAAGGGAAATCATAAGCCCTGCTATCTCATAATACAAACAATTCTCTGCCTAAGAGGTTCAGGAACAAACAAGCTGATCTGAGTATTAGAGGACATTAGGAAGCCTCATAAACAATTTCTATCCTGAGTTTTGATTCTTCCAGATATGAATGATAGAAGATCTTGCATGTAATTGCATTTCCAATTTGGTAATTCCATTACCAAAATGGTAAGTGGTGTCATTAAATATGTCAAATCTCTATGTTGTATTTGATATGCACCATTGCAGATGAAGGTAGGTATAACATGGAATGGTCATTGAGTAAAGCCTTGAAGAATGAGACCTTGATTGTGTTTTTGATAGGTAGGTATTATTTGTCGATATGGCTATTTTTCAAAGTCAGCAAACTCAACACTCTGCCTTGATGAAAATCTATAGAAATAAGTGTTGCAGGCTAATTGTAAGTTAGAATGAAAAATATTTGTTTTCATTGGAACATGTATGTCTTTAAGAGAGTTTTTCCCCCTTGAGGGTATAGTGCATGTTCTTGGAAGTTTCTTTTTATCAGTTATCATCCCCAGGAGCACCAGTTATATCATGGTTTATTTCTCCCCCCCCCCACCCTGAACTAAAAAAGACACTTGGTTTTTATCATATTCCCACATAGAGAAACCTGCTGCTTAGTTGGTCTAGCCATCTCTACACTTTGTCTGAGAATAGGTGAAAGAAAACTCTCTAGCATCCAATATTGCCTGTTCTGAAGGTACCTTTATCAAACAAGTGTTGAGGGTTGTTTGACCTGTTTGATTTTCATTGCAGAACATGAACTTTGGTTCAAGGTTAATATTTAATTCGAGAGAGAAACCCTGAGAAAGGACGGCTTGAAAAGCAAACTTCATAGTCTGCTTCATTAGGACACTTGCTTGGAGACTGAAGGCAACAGTAAGATAAAATGTCCATCATTCCCCCTCCCCTGAAGAAAAAACTCAACTTCTTCTTCTGTCTTTCAAATAGCTATTGGCCAATAGATTATTAGAAATAAACCAAGTCTTGAGAAAGATGTCCCCTTAAGCAGAGAAAGGTGTAAAAGAAAGATCTATGGCTTTTATTAGAATCTGTGGTACAGTCTAAAAGCTTTGGTTGATATATTTCATTACACTTCCTGGGATTTTAGGTATGGACATTTTTTAATAGTGTGATACTAAGAAAGACAAAGGAATGGTAGTTCATAATTTTTGGTTGTAGTTGATTTCTTTTTACTCGTTGGAAACCTACCACTCTTCTCCCAAATAAATACATGAAGACTTATTCTTACTTATGAATGCCAGCCTCAGCTTGACTTGTTTCTAGCCAGGTTTCTTAACTTATCCAACCTACCTTTAACTGTGTTTTGCCTCTTGGTTTTTACCTTTCTCTATTCTGTATTCCTTTCTTTCCTTCTTAATCTGTGTCTGGTTAGATGGCTGGATGACTGGCCCTAGTACCCTCTCTCTCTCTCTTCTCCTTTTCTCACTCACTCAATCCTTTTCTTCTTCTTTTCTCCTATATATTCATTCTGGGTGGCAGCCCCAACTACCCCTTTCTCCTTCCTAGCTATTGTCTGGCCAGCTCTTTATTGTGTTTTGTATAGGCAAAGTAGCACAGCTTTACAGGGCTAAACAAAAGCAACACACACACACACACAAATACAATGCATCCTTGCATCACTAAACAAATACCCCATAGCATAAAAGAAGGTAACATATTTTTAACTAATATTCTATAGCACTTGACATGCTAACATAACCTGTCTGGCTTTCATGACTAGACTGTGTTATCCTTCTCTAACTTATATAAAATGCAACAGAATAGCAAGTCACTAAAGCCCAAAGTAAGACCAATTGTCATGCTTCTTAAATACATACAAGTGCAGTAATAATAAAGCCTTTTCTTTGTCCCTAAATATTACATTGATTGGTTTTCACATTGCTATAACAAATCCCCAGAAAAGAAGCAACTTGGGAGGAAGGGTTTGTTTGGGATTACAGTTAAAGTGGATAGAACCAATGGCAGAAGGAGCAGTGGGCTACTAGTCATATTGTATATACAGTTAAGAAGCTGAACTGTGAATAGGAAGTGTGCCAAGTCTAAGACACAAAGCCCGCCTCAATGACTTACTTCTTCCAATGAAGATCTACCTCATAGATGATCTGAACTCTTCTTGAACTGTTCCGTCAAACGAGTCTCAAGTGTTCAAACACATTGACCCATGGGGAATATTTCACATTCAAACCATGATAAATCTCAATATTCCCTTTCTTGTTTACAAAACTATCCCTATTCTGTGTCCAGATACCTAAGGTTTAATAAGAAGCACACTTTTCATATTGCTCTTACTTTCTCATAGTCTAGAGTAAACCAGGATTATTGCTATCATCTCACCACATCACCAGATGAAAATATAAATCCTAGGAAGTATTTTCTTTCTTTCTAAAATTTGATCAGAGACACCACAGTTTCCCAGGGTGGTCTCTCTCCCTGCATTGAATCATAAGAATAACTCCAATGGCCAAAGATGTGGGTTCTGATGTTCTTTGAAGTCATTAACAATGCAATCAAGTGTTTTCCACAGAGAGATGCCAATGCCATAATTCAACTCTTCATGCTTCCCAAGTCTTTAAGATCAAGAGCACAGTTGTTGGCCTGGACATGAAGGTTTGGAGAGTCTGGCTCTGTTTCTTTCCTATTTCACCAGTTCTACAAACAAGTGGATAGAATGGGGCAAAATGAAGCAAAATTCTTTCACAAGATACCTTACAGGTAAAGAAAGAGAGAGAAAGAGAGAGAGAGAGAGAGAGAGAGAGAGAGAGAGAGAGAGAGAGGAAGAAGCACAGAGCGGAAGGCAATGTGGGAACAAAGGGTGACTTAGGAGAGCTGTGTTTGATAGTTATCAGACACTGAAAGTGGAGGAAGGAGAGGAGAAATTCCCACTCAGAATGTCCACAAGAAACCAGTTCTGCTTATTTATTTTGAAATTCTGACGTCTAGAATTATGAGAAACATATATTTTTACTATAAGTTGCCAGGTTGCAGTAAAGTCTGTGTTGGTGTGTTAATGTTGTGGTTAATCTCTATTGTTCACTTGACTGGATTTAGACTTACCTAGGAGACACACCTCTGACTATATCTGTAAGGCTGTGTGTCCAGAGGAGAGAAGACCTACACTGAGGAAGACCTACACTGAGTGTGCCTAATGCTTTCGAATGCCGTGGAGGCCCAGATTAAATGAGAAATAAAAATGAGCACTTGCTCATTTTGTTCTGGTCCTGACTACAGACAAAGTCTGTCTCTTCCTGCCAGAACTTTACCTCCATGAAAGTGTAAGTCCTCATACCTGTTAACGTTGCTTTTCTTAGGTATTTTCTGATATCAATGAGAAAAGTAAGCAATGCAATTAAAATATCCTTTCCTAGTCATGCAGATCATTCATTCTTCTTTGCCAACCACTGAGGCAAATGTCTTTTTTATTCTCTTCCTAACTCCTATTTGTTTTTAAAACTTGCTCACTGGGGGTGGGGGAGATGGCTCGCTAGCTAACATTTTTTGCTGTTCTTACAGAAAAGCAGTGTTAGCTCCCTTGCACCCATATTGCTATATTGGGTGGCTCACAACTACCTTTAACTCCAGGGGTATCTGATGGCTTCTCCTGTCTTCCAGTGAGACATGCATACACAAACACATACCTACATACACATGCACAAGCAAATGCATATGTGCACACACACACACACACACACACACACACACACACACAATAAAAAGTAAAATAAATCTTTAAAAAGGAACCTCAGCTCATAAACTATCCTGAAAATCCTGAATTTGAGGTATGTGCCTCCTTGTGTTTTCATGACCTACAATTTCCTTTTTCAAGGCTTTTCTACTATTTCTTACATGGCTGGCTGACCTGTCTGTCAATAATTCTGCATAGGCTGTGTTACGTTTAAGGAAAGTCCCATGATACTCCCCCTGTAAAAGTTATTTGTATGGTGATCTGTACTTTAAAAATGTTCTGTGAGTTCAAAAATGAATGGATGCGTTTTTATGTTGAGAGACTACTTTATATTTCTTCATATTTCCAGTGTATGGCCATACCACCCTGAATGTGTCCAAGCTTGTCTTCATATTTCTAAGTAACATTTTACTTAGACAAACTGAAAAACAGAGTGTATAGACTTATAAGCTATATTGGGTAAATCATAAATATTCTTAGAAAGAATTATTATTGTTTTTGCACTAGTAACTGATTGATAGGAGTTTTGCATTTTTTTTTCTTCCCTGGCCTTCTTGTTGTCTCCTTCTCATGACCCATTATTTTGGAATAGTCTGCCAACTTCAATAAACTTTTTATCAAAGAGAGAGTAGACATACAAAGAATAGCAAGATACTGGGAGTTGCAAATAGTTGAATACAATAATTGCAAATAGTTGATCTGTTACTGTATCAGATAAGAACACAAGGCCCAGGAATCAGGGTATGGGGATCTTAGAAATATGTTCCTATACAAGCAAGCACACTTTGACCCCTCCATGTAGAATCAAATCTGATTTTTATTATTTCCTCAGGAGGCAGAACACTATAATGGGACAGTTGAGGCATCTCATAAATTTGGCATTATCCATCTACTCTTTTATTTTCCTGAGTAGCAATATAAAAGAAAATGGAGAGATGAGCAATATCAGAATACTTTTATCTGTGAGCCACTTAATTGGCCAGAGCAGTATTAGCCAAAGAGAAAAACCAACACAGCCTGGATGGTGATTTTAATATTATCTATGTATGCAGACATGACTCTGTCCTAACTGGTTTGGGAACACCTTATAAAACATGCCTAGTACTTCAGCTCAGTACCCCTGGATTTGACCAAGTGATGTGCTAGCTAGGAATAAGTGGAGGAGGAAAGTCATGTTTGTGGCATCGGAATTAGGTAATTTGGTTCTAAGCCTCCTTTCCTTGCTTTCTAGCCAGATTTTGTGTGGATGCTGTCTCATCTCTCAGTGGTCCCCGTGAAATAGGATTCATGGACACATTTTAGATACAAAGTAAATTGATAACTATTAGCTGTTAGGAATACATAGCATTGATTAGAGATGGAGATCAGAAGGACTGACTCAGAGGTATCTGAGGCTCCAAGAAGTATAATTTTGCTCTCAGTAATTTACTACATTGTGTTGATAGAGACGGACACTCAGAGGACAAATAAGCTAGCTACTCATGGTTTCAAAGTTGGTAGGATGACTGGGTGCTGTGATGCACAGCTAAAATCCCAGAACTGGGGATGTGGAGGCAGGAGGATCAAGAATTTAAAGCCAGTTTGAGCTATAGTGTGTGACCCTGTTGGAATCAAGCAACTGAGAAGTCCTTCAGTAGCAGGGACAGGATGTGGAGCTCAGTCTTGGGATGAGTCCCAAGTTCTTTCCATTCCTTGCTCTGAGTCTCAATCCAAGATTTTTTTTTTCTTTTATCTTTTTGAGATATTGTCTCTCTACATATCCCTGGCTGTCCTAGAACTTATTATGTAGACCAGGCTGGCTTTGAACTCACAGAAATTCAACTGGTTCTGCCTTCCAAGTGCTAGGATTAAAGGCCTGTGGTACCATGCCTGGCCAAAAATTTTCACCCCTTCTTTCTTATAGCTGACATTATCTATTTTCCAGATGTGATGATGTTGCCCTTAATTATACATACTTAGATTATTTTGTTTTACCTTCTCTTTACTTTTACTTCCTCTTTCTTCACATGGAGTCTAATATATGGCCTGATTCCAGAAATCACAAACAGGTCTTATATATTTCCTTCCTTCAATTCTCTAAAGATTATATATATATATATATATATATATATATATATATATATATATATATGTGTGTGTGTGTGTGTATATATATATATATGTGTGTGTGTGTGTGTTTGTGTGTGTGTGTATATGTATGTGTATGTGTATGAGTATGCGTATATGTATATATATATTCATTACCATTTGGTATTATTATGATTATTATTATTTCAGAGGATGTGTTTATACCACAGTGTGTGTTAGGAAGTCAGAAGACAACTTTGTGTAGTCAGGCCTCTCTTTCCACCTTTATGTGGGTTCTGGGGTTAAACTCAGATCACTAGGCCTACACCTACAAGGCAATCACCCTTCTCCCCTAACTCTTTAAGACAACCTTCCCTCAGGAGTAATAGAAGGACCACATAGACATCAGATGTCCCACCTATAAAACCCCTGACACTCAAAAGTACTTTTACTTACAGATGGATAACCAATGCCTATTCCAGATGCACAGTATCCACCTTGTAAACTAGCCTGTTATAAAAAAAGAAAAAGAAAAGAAAGGAAAAGAAAAGAAAAACTGTACCTAGCAGTAGACAAGCTGAAGTGTGTCTCTGAGAACCCTGGATGCAGCAGAAGTTTCTGTGTCAGACATACCTGGTCTGACATCATTAGTGTTCCACTTGGTAGCTGTCCAGTTTTGCCTGTGTGAATTTCAGTTTTTTTTCTCATAAATTCTATAATATCTCTTACTATGTAATTGCTCTAAAAATTAAATATGATCAAGACAATAGAGTACATGGTATAGAGATCATGCGCAATGAGTGACAGGACATAATGCTGTGCAACAAAGTCCCTACTCCTATAACCTTGAAGTGAATGCTTACAGCAAGGTCTCAGGACCAAGTGGGGCAAGAGGGGGGAAATATTCTAAACTGAACACTAAGATTTCTTCTCCTCCTAGAGTGTAACTACCAAACAAGTGTTTTTCCTCTGGAGATTTCAATAATGAATTTCTATTTAATTGATGCTGCACCGATCCATGCTTTGCACCCATGGTACACTCATTCTCCTCGGTGATGCTGAGCAGGAAGGAGCTGTTAAATCACCCGGTGAGCATAATGAACTCCATCTCTCCTTCACGAGGGCAAAATTACAAACGTGCTTTTCTCTTCCAGACAATTAATTAATTTGTTTACACAACTGCTTCACTTTTGTTTTATTTCATAATTCTTTCCTCTCCACTTGCCCAGATAGTCTCAAGGGTTTGCTGTTAACTCTTTCAGGTGTCCCTCCAAAGGCGCTGCAGAGTGGGAACTAAGGGGCACTCTCAGCTTGAATGAATTTCACATCTGGAGATAAAAGGTAGCTGTAGAAGACAGTTTTGACAGTTTTCTATCAGTCTATATTATAGTCTTCCTCTAAAGGTAAGCTTGTCTGGCACAATTTACATCTCATTATGGGTGTCTGTCAGAGACCAGCATTTGTCAGGGGGCCAAAGGGATCATAGGTCTGATTCCCCAGGTGGTGCCTGCTCAACAACTTGAATGTGTTCCACAAGATTCCAGCATTTTCATCTTTCTGGTGTTTTGGGACAGTTCCTGATTCATGCTCATGCAAATTGTGCTTCTATTATATTTTCTTCTTGCTGGATGTTTAGCAGCTGACAAGAAATTAAGTTGGCAAGCAAGTGTTTTCTAGGCTTTGGCTTTCTCTTCCCTTTGGGTTCTTTCTTCCTTCCTTTCTTTCTTTTTTTTAATCTATGGTATTTTGCTCATTGCTATGCCTTTGACTGACTTATAGCTTTCCCATTAATCATGGCTTTTAAACATCTAGAAGATTTCACATGTACTCCTCTTGGAGAGATTCATATGAAAGAGCTAACACAAAGAGCAAAGTATTGGCCTTGGTGACCCACGTGAATAATTCAAGCATAGTTTAAGGAAGACAGATTTGAATATTTACCTTTATCGTTATTATTTCCCCTACAACTACAGTGTCTTCTTCATGTTCACATTGTATTAGGCATTTTCAGTGCAAAATCTGTTTTGATTTGACATGTTTATCAATCTTAGTATGCTTGTGACCAAGGACCAAGCTCCTTAAATGAAGCTTCATTTGTTTTTCTATTATTATTATTATTATTTTGGTTTGTTTCCATATCAGGTCTCAGATTTGGCCATAATTTAGAATGCTGACTCATGTATATCAACAGATATTCATTCCAGGGGCCAAACAGGTAACTTTCAGAAACTAGTGGTCTTCTGTAAGATTCAAGGTTTTATTTGCAATATCATATAACAATACTGAAATAACGTGTAATCTTCCTTCCAGCCCCACCCCATAGTAGATATTCTACTAGTTTTCTCAGTGGAAGTTGGGAAGAAAACAGAGGAACTGAATATGTCCTAGACCTGACCTGTTCCAGATTAGGGTGCACCCAAAGTAGGGAGTAAATCTGAAAATTTAGTGCATGCCATACATCTCAGTCGATACAAGTTATTACCAATTACTCTAAATACCTATGAAGCATGAAGTAAGCTGGACATTTTTGCTTGAGTTGTTTGCCCGGCTCTGGTTGAAGAAATGGGAGTTTGTCATCCACTCTTTTGCCTCTTCTAACACATGTGCTTAATCATTAGCTGTCATTGAATGAGTACTTCAGTTTATTATTAATGATTATAGTTATTATTGCCATGCCATAAACTGATTGGGAGATAAGTATATTTATGTGATTTTGAACCTTGCCAAGAGAAATGTATATGCCAAAGGGTTTTTGGTTACAATTCTAGAGGGAGTATTGCATCCAAAAGGGGGTACATTTTTTTTCAGATGGTAAAATATTTTCAGATGATTGTGTACAACCTGTCAAATTAAGGACCTGGTAACAAAGTAGACAAGGCACTTTAAGAGGTAATAACTTAACCTTGACTAACAAACAGGATGTGACCTAAATGAAGATAAGCTCCTCAAATTCCAAATAACCACTCTTCTGAATTGATGATGGCATCAGCTCTTTTCTTTGGGTGAGTTTTGGGTCTAAAGCAGAGAGTAACACTAGAATGAATAAGAAAAAAACACCATGCTGGGGACATTATCATCACCCTACTAAAAGAAAGTAGTACAACAACCTATTGAAAAGCTCACGACTGGAATGCTTACTTCAATGTGAGCTCTACAATCATGAGCAAGCTCCTTCAAAAGTCTGCCTCTCATTGTTTCCTATCAGTAGAGATAACAAAAATTTGCATATCATAAGCATTTTCTGAGAAATAAATGAGAATAGATACACTAAAAGTACATACTGAATAAGTTCAAGGAATTGTAATTTAGTGACCTGTGACAGACCAATAAAATATTGGGCAATTGTCATTGAGACACCCCATGCCTTGGGAGTACTCAGCTTCAGGTTTTCTCTTTTTATCAGGACACAAAGGAGAATCCAAGTTGGTAAATGGGGGGATTTGTAAAGGTTGCTAAGAATCTCTCCAAAATTGGTAATTGATATTGTCTCCCAAAAGAAGACATATTGAGATAAGCAAGACTGGGATGTGTTAAGTTGACAAATATTTTACTTGCCAACTATCAGTGATTTCAGCAACTGCTTCTCAAATGTATTATATACTGAGAAGAGAACTTAGTGGGTGGTGAAGAAATGTGTGGTCATACAGGTGGACTGTTTCATACCCCCATGTGTACCTCCCCTATTCACATCATTAACACACAGAGAAGGATATTTGCATAGCAATCAGAGCAGGCATCCAACAGCAATGATCTGTCTACAAAGCTCTCACCTTGCACCTCAGCATAGCATCTTTTTGAGAGAACTGGAATATTAGGATTTCATGCTGACTTGGCCTGGTTGGAAAGTTCTGACTCTACACATGTCTTAGTTTTTACAATCCAGTACAATGAAAGTCCAAGGTATGTGCAGTATTGGGTCCAAAGCAAGAAAAATTCTTCAGTAGTGATCATTTACCTCGACCTTAGCATAAATCGAGGTTTGAAACTTACAGTTTCTTAATCTGAAAGTCCAAATACATATGAATATAAACACAAATATATGTTATATAAATATAGCATATATAATCATTAGTAAGCAAGTCCTTTTTTCAATTTGTTATAATAACCATGGCAGGTTATGCTGTGTCACAGTAATAAGTATCTGTAAATCACACATACATGCCCACTCATGTTTGTTTCTTATTCTATGTAAATCCTAATGCAGAAACTTGGCACCTCTCTACCTTATATAAGACCTTCTGGAATGCAAGATTCCAGGGCACAAAGAGGTGACATAAACAGAGACACTGAGGAAAACATGGGATAATTCTAACCTATCCTTTCACAGAAATGACATATTTTGGTAATGATCAGAATCACTGTATATCTAGCAGCACAATAGACCATAGATAACTGATTGAAGGAGGGATGGTTTTTTCCCACTCAATCTGTTTTCTCAACTTTTAGGAAATATGTTTGTTTATTTTAATAGAAATTTCTGTTGCTTTTCTCTGTGACACAAGTGTGTCACAAATCAGCAGACTTTCATCTAGAGCACTAAAGGCAAAATACAACAGGATAGTAGTTCTAATTACTAATGCTCAAAAAAAGGATTAGAGTAGGTGTTTGAGCCTATCTCTATCTACAGTGAGAACTGGGTGATTTTATTGATCATATTGAAGATCATGCCTATCATATAAAATCTTATTTTTTATTTTCTTAATCCTGCATTCTTATTGCTTTCCTTCTGACCTTATTTGTGTTTGAAAAACACTAGGATAATATTTTCTGTGAAATACCATCGGTAGTTTGCTTTTCCTATAAGGACAATTTATGAAATTAATATACTCTGAAACCATCATTGCACTAACTCCATATGCACTCATCCCTTTCTTATCCTGATACTGTGACACTGGATATTGTTCACTTTTTGCCAGGTCTATCTCATTGTCCTTATTTTACAAGGTGAAATGGTAAAAAATGATTGGATGCTAACATGAACCTCTAATCCAAGGCAATAAAAATCTATCTTCCACTGGTGGTAAGACTCCATGCGGATCAAAGATCTAAACTCAGAGATCACACTTAGTTCAAACCTCAGGATACAACCATGAAATTAGCTGAACCACTGCAGTGGGGCTTTGCTACTTCAAAGACGATTGGGAAATAGTGTAAGCACAGCTAATTAAGCAATGTGTTAAATTGAGACCTGAGGGATGAACTCTTATCTATTTTCTCAATGCAAATGTTAGGAATGTAACATTTCTACTGGGAGATAAGAGACAATGGACCCTAGAGGCAGAAGACATTAATGGAGATATTCTGTCTCATGGTTCTGAGATAAACATACTAAATCAGAGGGTGACTTGTTTTTGAAGGCCAGGCTTCTTTACTCTGTTTTCTGTCCATTCAAGTAATGTACTGGCACAGTGATTTGATTGATGGCTCTGCACCTTTGAGTCCCTATTCCCCTTCTAAAAAGATCCCAGCACATTTGTCCACTGCTAGTAAACTGCTAAAATCTTAACATTCCCTTAAAAAGAAACAAAACAAAAGCAAACAAACAATTTAAAAAAAAACTAAACACTCTTTAATTCTAAGTATTTAAAATTCTAAAATTCAAATAAAGCATTAGAGCAGGAATGCCATATTGCCTGTGTAGCAGACAGAGCATTTTGCTCCTAGGCTTTACTGTGGAACCCTCAGAAGCACCCTTCCTTATGTAGTCCTATATGTTCATCTATGTTCTGTACCTACCTTGCCCCTAGAATGTATGGTTACAATCTCTTTAAAAGCCACTGAATAATGTGAATCTGTGTACTTTTCTGTACTGTTTTTCTGTTGCTGATCTTAACTCTCAGTCTGTCACTTGACTATGTGAATGTCCTTGCTTGATCTATCAGTCACACAACTGTGGACAAAGTTTGTGGGTTTCTGAATGTTCATGGTTACTCTTTCCATTCATAAAGCTGATTGGTGGACCTTCTATACGTGTGGCTTTTTAGAGCATATTCAAAGTATTTTAAGATATTCTATCTTTCCACTACCACTATAGATTCCAAGAAGGGGAAAAAAAATGTGACTTCATAGCAGAATGGGGTTTATGCAGTGAGTATAAGTACCTGGAGGTTAAACAAACAATTGGTTGGAGTTAAGTAATGACAGTGATTGTCAGGGGGCAGTTTTCAGCTTTGCCGGGCTTGTCTCTATAAACTGACAAATTGGCTTTATTTTCAGTTTATCTGACTGAAGATTCATGGAGGATGCAGGCCAACACTTCTCTACTTATGCTCTCTCTCTCTCTGTCTCTCTCACACACAAGTGCACACTCAAGTGTACACACACGTGCACACACACACACACACACACACACACATTTCTAGACTCTAAGAGCTCTCAGTCCATTCTTGACCATGTCACAATTATTAGTGAGTAAAACTCACTGAAAAAACTTAACTTCTCTAGTGAAGACTAATCAAATTGTACTACTACTATTATTATTATTATGTTGTTGTTGTTATTGTTTGTTTGTTTGTTTTATTTTGTCTAGGTTGTTGTTGTTGTTGAAGTTCTAATGGTAATCCTGATAATTTACCCTGTTGGAAAATTGTCACTACTGGCAGAGCATAAGCAGTAATCTCATCTATGCATCTATGCATATAAGAGATGTTCCCGCATAAAGTGTTGCTCTGAAACATAAAAAACATCAGTTCCCATTCTCACCTTCCCAAGAAGAGAACTATGTCTCACACACATTACAATGCTTGCTCAGGATGTAGCAGCAAATGAGAGGTGAAGATGGGATTGAAATGAAGTCCCTAGACTGCCAGGACACATTTCTCTGTGCCTTACTCTGTGACAAAAGCACATTGTATTATATTAGGGTGAAAAAAGTGATTATTATTTCTACCACACAGACACACACATTTAGGGAACCTGATCTGTTAAATATTTGTTTCAATTGTTTGCTAAAAATTCCTTCTCAGCTTATAAAAATATTAGGCACTCCATTTTCAACATACAAATTATGGGAGATGCTATGAAAGTGATAGATGGGAATTCTACGCTCACTAGAAATATAGTTCTATACAAATCCTTCATGATTTATTCAATGCAAATATACACATACCGACATGTTACTAAAAAGGATCTTTTATTAACTTGTTCATATCTTCCCTCATATTTTATGAACATCTGTCAACATAACTAAGTATTAGCTTAAAATATTAAATAATATTCCCCTAAAATATCATTTCACTGTGCATGATATATATTTATAATGCCAGGAAACTTAATCTTACTTTTCTTTTCCTCTACATGAAGATATGATAATAGAAACAGCCATGATGGATCTCTCTGCCTGCCACTTGAGTGTATTTTAGTCAATCTGATAATATTAGACATTTTTCTTCTTTTCAAATAAAGATGCTTATGAGAAACCAGAATAGGCATCCCTGTAACTAAATGTTTGCTTCTTTCACACTCATTTCTATAAAATAATATTCAAAATGGAGTGCTTTGGTTACATTCACAGATAGCTTAAAAGCTTTCAATACAATCTCCCAAATTTCCAGTTCAAGAGATAAGAGCAGATTCTAATCCCATAGGCAACACATAGACATAAGTGTTTTCTTGGATAGTTGCCAGGAAATAAAGGGTTTTTAATCTACTATGATTCCTACCACTACTCTTGATTAGTTACCTTCAGACTCTGTAATGGTATCTTCAGTAACTGTCCTTCTACAAGATTTCAGAACAGCTTAACAATGGGAGTATTTCCATGGTGCTAACGTTTCTCCATGCTTCCATTATGGTCTAGGGTTTGTAGAGAGTATCTTGTGCTCCCATCCCTAGCCTGTAGTCCTTCCCCTCACTCCTCACCCTTACCTGTATTTAAACACTGATATTGTCAGTAGTTATTTTTTATTACCACTCTTAGATATGAATATTCTATGGTTTGAATGAACTTCCCCAGCTTTTTAAACCATTGTTACTGTTCTGGCAATATTGGTATCTTTAAGATATGGTTGGATCACACATTAAGAATGGAGGAAAGCTGCCATTTAGTAATGAATTAAGCATTCTGGGAATGGGCCTCACAACCTCTTGCTCTCTCTTGTCCTCTTTGCCCTTGTATCATGCCACAACTGCCACTGTGTTATAAAGCAGCATAAAGGCCTTCATCCAGTGCCAGGAAATTTGTTTTGGCATTTCTAGTCTTTTTAAAGACACCAAACAATAAGTATCTCTGCATTATAGTGACTCAAACTATGGTATTTTCTTAAAGCAACACAAACACAACCTCCTTGCAGCTTCTCCTGTCTTCACTTTGTTTCACTGTATCAATATTGTAGAGTGCTTTGCATTCAAAATCCCTAAGTATTCACATGTCTGTTGCCTTTCCAGAATTCTTAGCTGTACATTTTTACATGTGTTACTTCCTCAGTTTATTGTCTGTCTCCCTCATTAGGTTCTAATGAGGACAGCTGGTCTATGGGAAAAATTAAGTGCCTAGCCCTGTATCTAGCAAATGGCAGGCACCTAATAAATATTTGTTGCTGGCTAAATTGGAGGAACATGTACATTTACCATGGAAAATATATGGCCCTACCCCCAGTTCTAATGACTACATGAAGAGGAACAGACTACAAGGCTAACTCACACTAACATTTTATAGGATGAGAATTACACTTAGACAAACTCAATTGTTTTTCTATCATGAGCTGGATGAAAAGACCCCAAGGACCCCAGGATATCTATTGTATTTTCTTAGGAAATATTCTTTGTCTGGAAGTGGGGGTGTGTCCCATTGCTAGAGCTCTTTCCTAGCCTGTAAATTCCCCTGGGATTGATCATCAGCACTACTAAAGATAACTGATGATCGTCCTCGATGTGTTAAAAATAACTTGATACTTCAAAAAAATCTGTTATATTCTTTTTCACATGACTCATCCCATCTTCCCCTCCCCCACCCATTTATGAGGTACATAGTTTAATTCTTCTTTCTAATTTTACATAAAAACAAAGTACTCCTAGGCAACTCACTTAATTAGAAAGGTAGGCAGAAAACATCCCGTAATCCTGCTGCATTTCCTACTCAAGAGACTCATTGGCCATATTTGGTCTACCAACATTGCACTGTGTGTAGTATTTCAATGACTGAATACATATGCAATGTATGTAGGTGCGAGATACAAGGTAGTGACAATGTTAATGATGAGAACACAGCAGTCAGCTCTGCTCCTTCTTCTCACTTTACCATCAAGCAACATGCTAACAGGAAGATAAGCATCACATACTAAAATCAGAACAGTTGAAACTGGCCTGAAAAGGAGTATTACAGTTTGAGTTGACTGATTCATTTGTGAGAATGTTTTGAACCCCATCATTTTAAATGATTTTCAGCATTAGTAGGTTTGTAGCTAAAGAGAAAATTGAGTTTCTTCAATCTTCAGTATCAGGAAGAATGAAGGGAGCTTCATTACACATAGCATGACAACTATAGGGAATTTTGGTCATGGGGGTAGCATTCCTGCCTGTATGAAGGTGCAGAATAAGAGACAGCTCTTGTTCATTCTTACATTACAACTAGGATCAGCCATTGAATACATATATGCGGGCTATATTCATTAGATAACTTTTTAAAAATCTCATAGTAACCATAAAAATGGTATCCATGTATTACTTTTTTAGCAGTGAGATTCATTTTGATAACATTTTCCTTAGAATTATCTTTTTGATAGTTAAAATCCTCAATCTACATTCAACTTTGATCCTTTTATCATCCCTTACCATCATCTTTATTCAATTTTAGGTTTTGTCTCAAGGGACTTGCCCCTCAGAAAAATAAGATCCATCTAGGCATTGCTTTTCCTATTAAAAACTGTTTCTTTCCTTTCATCCTTCTTTTTTTTTTTTTTTTTTTTTTTTTTTTTTTGTACAGGAAAAGCAAAGATTATGCTGTGATGAGAACAGTCCTTAAGCTTTACACATTCTCTTAGAAAATTGGGAGAAAAATAAAGAATGAGGTTGTTTTTCTTCTGCTCCCAGTTTCTCCAAATACCAATTTCTTACAAATACCAATTCAATCTGTTTTCCAGATCCACTGGAGATATCACAACTCATTTTACTTTCTAAATATCTGTTTTAATGGGCAGTTTTAAAAAAACTCTGCAGGATATCTGCAAGACCGTTTTGTGAAGGATATTTTCATCAACAGTGATTTAGATGTGCAGCTACCTAGTGCTGGCTTCCCAGCCAGCCTCATTATCAGGAACACCAGAAAAAATTGAAGAGGATACCCATGCAATAAATGTCCACGAGACCTTAAAGAAAACAAATGTGACTATGGCACTTGGACTCACAAAGTACCACCACATAATAGGAGAGTCATTTGCTTTACAAAAAGATGAAAGGGAGAATAAGATTCCTGAGCTTGAGTGATGGCATTGTAACCTAGCTACTAACCTATCTTGTATGTAAAACAGATTCTCTTCAAATGATAGCTGCATCAAGCTCCTTTTGTCAAATAATTTACAGCTGAATTCTGCCTCCCCCTTTAATTATCAAAATCAGGTTAAAACAAATTGTCAAATGTTAGGACTTTGATTTCTGACAATTCTATATTCTTTCCCCCTTTCCTATCATCTCCTTTTTCATTTTGATAATAAAGCAGTTCTTGAAATGCTGGCTGACAGCAGGGCTATCCATGTGCAGTATCAGCTGTTGATCTCAGAAATCCTGAACAGGAAATGTCACTTCTCCTTTCATGGAAATACAGGGGAGGGATTTCATTTACATGGTAATTGCAACAGATTTTATTTTCCTCCCATCCCTACATTTTCAGAGAATTGGCTCCTTAGACAGCATGGTGGACAGAATCAATTAGCATCTCCCCAAACAAAGCTGGGCTTATCTGTTTTGTATGCAAACATAGTACTATTCAAGCTGAGACCCTATTAAAGCCTTCTCCTTAAGGTAACAACTCTCAACATGAGAATGAGGAAATTCTTGGCTATTAGTCTGCAACATATTTTTTATTTTGAACTTAACTGAAAAATGGCTGTATCAGGGTATTGAGAACCATGTGGCCACCTGAAAGTTTTATTACGGAGATGGCAAGAGACCAGAAAAAGGAAATCTTATTTTCAGAGAGTTTAGCCAAAATTGATCCAACAGGTTCTCACCAAGTAAATATGATTCTATCCCCCAATGTCATTGGAAATCTGACGATCCAGTATTTTAGAAATGGTTTCTATGCTATTCTGATGGAAGACAGAGAAAGCAGCCATGCCAATTAGGAAGAAAACAAGGAAGAAAGAGTGGCATACAAATTTGCATATAAGAAAATAATTTTCTAATAGCTGAATAGATACTGTAGAATTACAAGTGGGATATGACACAGTAGTTTGAGTATATGATGCTTGTAAAGTATTGAGAACTAGTTGAAATTACACAACTTGGGTAGTATTAGGCTGAGTGCAGTACAGTAATCCTTCAAGAAGTAACTTAAGTAGATGAGATAACTGAAAGGGGAAAGTGATTCGGGAGGATGGTGAATATCCATCCCCATATTTGTGGAGGTTATCACAGCACCCTTGGGAGAAAGACAGAGAAAAGGTTATAGAATACATGCCCAAGAACTGCACTGTGTTTTCATTTTCTTTTTCCTCAAAGAACTACTGCCTTCTTTATCCTTGGAAATGATGGCTTACATACCCTTAAGTCTTGCTGACACCCAGGGAAGTAGTTAGAAATCAGCCATAGGTTAAAAGGAGCACTGTTAATTGTATTTGTGTTGTCCAAAGTGAGTCTAGAGATCAGTGAGCACAGCTCTGGATAAGAATGGCTTGTGAAAAAGAAATGAACTGTCTGGATTGGCAGGGTAATAGCAAAGTTTTCAGAGGATGCAAACAAAGGGGGAGATCGGAGATGCTGGAGAGGTACTGCCCAGCATAGGTGAGGCCCTGTGCTTAATCTTCAGCAAGGAAAAAGAGGAAGAGGAAGAGTAAAAACAGAAAGAGAAAGTGGAAGAGATAGAATAGGCAATTCTTCAATGGGAAATATGTTCCATGCCACCACTACTCAGAACTTTACACTTCTCTGAGAGTAGACATCCAGACTGTTTATATGTCCAATAATTCAAGATATGGCCCTATTTCTCTCATCTAAGCAAGAATAGATTATCTCTCTCCTCAAAATTATAGCTATCTCCAAATGTAGTGGTAGAATAAGAATGGTCCTGTGGCTTGTAATTAATATGTATGTATGTATGTGTATATATATATAGTCAGGGCCAGAGCCTAGAGGTGCAAACTCAAGCAAAAACCATGGCAGAATTCTGCTTGTGGGATTGCTATCTTTGAATTGCTCAGTTTGCATTCTTATATCCATCAGTACCACCAGCCCACAGTGGGATGGGCCTTTCTACATTAATCTTCATTCGAGAAAATGTCTCAGAGCCTTGCTTAGAAGCCAGTATGTTGGAGCATTTTCTGAATTGAGGTTCCCTCTTCTTAGATGGCTTGAGCTTGTGTCAAATTGAAGAAAAACTTACAAAGAATTAAAAAATAATAAGATGATATGTCTATCATGAAAGACAATGACTACTCAATACAGTGATATGTATAATACTTTTTAAAAGTGGTCATTCAAAGAAAAATTATATACTTGCAGGTGATGAGATGAAATAGAGGGACTGTCCTACTGTTGTTGGTATGTGGCACACAGAATGAGAAAATCCTCTTTGGACACTACTCCAGAGCACTGGAATTATTATGTAATGATGCAATGTGAAAATAACCACAATGTGGGGAAGTACAAACTCCTTTAACTGGTATGAATAGAAATACACACACACACACACACACACACACACACACACACACACACACACACACCAGATCACATAATAGAAACAACTAATCAAATAAACAGAATCTTAAGTTAAAAAAAAAAGAGAGAAACATGAGCTAAAATAATGAGAGCATCAGAGCCAAACAAATTTGTCATGTCCTTAAATGCAAATGGCCTTATCATCAGATGAACAACTTCACTTTAGACTCACAAAAAGAATCAATTCCATAATGTAAACTAAAGTCTTGCCTGAAAAATAATTACATTTGGAAATTTGAAAATGAAAGGCTAGATCAAGACCTCCCGGGAACATACCAACAAAACAACTCAACCATGGGCATCTACATGTTAGAGAATGAGCTATGGAGATACTATGCTTGACATGACAACAGGTGCATGCAACTTGATGGACTCAGAATCTCAACCATCTGTGAAGCAGACAGCATAATAATCTCATTCAGAAAATAAAATTTCTAAGAGTCAAATTCTTTAGATTTTAGCAGCAACCAATCCAAATACTAGTATCTATCTTACTTTTCATATCCAGTGGCAGATGAGGTAGTAAAACGTAAAGATATAAGTGACCTAAATATCAATTGAGAAAAATTCATTTTATAAATGTATCAAACCATGCAACTCAACTTTATGCTTTGAAAATAAACTGTGATGTTTAACAGTCCATGTGACAATCACAAACATGACCAAATACAGTCCACAAAGAAAACTAAAAGTTTTCTTTTCCAGGAAAGAACTATGATAGGGGACTTTTTCTGATTAGCATGTAACTGCAGATACTAATATTAAAAACCAGAGAAGTAACCTATTATGGAAATTTAAAGGATCTCTTTTAATTCTTGAGTTAAGTGCAATGCAAACAAATTTTAAAACTTGCCTGGAATAATAAAGATACAAAAGATACAGAAGTATTGCATTAAAAGCAAACAACAAAACACAAACCACTACATAGCAAGTTATATGGAAAACAGCAAAATAGTGCCTAATTGGGAAATCCCTAGACCTAAGTAGTGAGTAATTAAAAGACAAAAAAGTAAAGTTAAGGACAGACTAACCTGGAAAGCTAACCCAGACCAATATCAGTTCCTTAGAATTTGCTAACTTCCCCTCACAAGGCCCTGAGATAACAAGATACCAACAATTAACACTGCCCCTCCTTTCTTGTGAGTCAGCAGGTGGTGAATAGGGTCCTTAAGAAACAAAGAAATAACTGTACCTCCTGTTTGCCCAGACAAGATTAATTAGTACACCCTGAGGCCCTAAGGTCTGTTGACCCTAATAGGGAGACCATCCAGCCTCAAAGGGTCAGTACTCAATGGACAGAGGGTCCCACCCCCTCCCTAAGCTTGTGGGTTCTGCCTTTGAAAACACCTGTGCCCAGGGGGATGGTGCTTCTCTCTAGCCTGCGAGCTGGAGGAGCCCCGTTTGTGCAAACATTTCCTGTTCATTAAAGCCTCTTGGGTGTTGCAGCAACTGGACTGGACATTGAGTTCTTGGCGGTACCTACCGAAACTGGAAGACTCCTCATTCTGAGGGTCTTACAAAATGAATCCCCTGGATCCAGAGTTAGAAGAGTTGTGAGCTGTCCGGTGGGTGCTGGGAAACAAACCTGGGTCCATCTAAAGAGCCTCAAGCACTTTTAATTACAAAACCATCTTTCCAGACTCATCACAAATTTTTAAAGGCAAAATATAGTTAGGAAAAGTAAACAGAGGCATCTTGCAATGGAAAAATGGGGTTTTATAATTGAAAAAAAAATTACTTGAACCAATATATTTAAACTTTATAATCTGAAAAGAGGACATATCAACATATATGCAAAAATCTAAACAATTATAGGTGAGAAGCAAGGACAGGAAATGTGAGGAAAACACTTTGGGCTAATTCTATGCACATATACTTGACATCTTCATGACATTGGAGAACAGTCTCATAGAATGCAACTGAATAAAGATAATTCTAAAAGACATGCAAAAGCAAACACATCCATTTCCATAATTGAAATTGAGGGATTTTCAGCCACCTGAGCCCCTCTCAGAATAGTAGTGGGTTCCAAACATTTCATAGAGAAATCATCATCAGGCTTTAGAGAATAGATTCCAATGCTATATTAATTAAATGCTCAAGAGCATAGAAAAAGAAAATGAAATTTGCAAGATGAACCCAGTCCCACATTATAAAAATATATCTAAATATTTGGCCATTGAAGAACCAGATTATTGGACCATCTTTCCAAAGCCAGATTCATGATTATTGTGGAAACACTAAAGTCGCCCTTACAAAGGACAGAAGCTAGGCTACAGATTACACGGTATCAATGAGACTAAACAAAAGAAAGGAGAAGCTGAGAAGAGAGGAAGAAATTATTTGCTTAGGCTGAGGGAGTACCCCTCTGTGTGGAATGGGCTCCCAGAGTCCATAAACTTGGGATAAATACTGATCATATAATTACGTGCATGGGATCCTCAGAAGCAACAGACAAACAAGAATCAGTAAGATGGCAGAGTGCATCCACCCAGAAGGTAATGGATGGTGAGGATCATTTGTAATGAGGTAAAAAGGAAAGCCTATTAATGTGAGACTCTAACAAAGTGATGTAAATTAACATTTAAGTAAAGTAAAATGCATTTCTGGATACAAAGGCCAACAGAGGTCATAAAGTTTATAATTCTCCTAAATCAACTATCTCCATCAGTAATAACTATTTCAATGCTACCTACCTGTTCATCTATCTGTTAAGTATCATCTTCCATCTATCAATTTATATATTTATTAAGCTGAAGAAAATGATTCTAAAACTTGTATGTAGAGTTAAAAAATGTCAAGAAAGCTGAGAGAAGACAAACAGGGAAGATTTGTCCTGTTATGTTTTGAGATTAAAAAAATACATATTGGCAGACTGAGTAAATGGAGTGAAAGTCCAAACAAGGAATTTCAAATGCCAGCCATAAATGAAGCTTAAATGGGAAACAATGACTTAAGGTTTGCTTCTCGAATAACTAGGGGGCATCTTGAAATAATGTTGGATAAATATAACACATTCTCTACAGGGATTAAATTCAAAAATTAAATGTAAAGAAATTAAAAACAAAATGGTGTAAAAGAAAATATAAGATTGGGTTTAAAGTTGTGGGATATAAAACGTCTCCTTTTGTACTCAGTATCTAAATACAAACACAATGAATTCAACCTCATGAAAATA
Source organism: Phodopus roborovskii (assembly GCF_943737965.1). Lineage (NCBI taxonomy): Eukaryota > Metazoa > Chordata > Mammalia > Rodentia > Cricetidae > Phodopus > Phodopus roborovskii. The sequence continues at coordinate 10,267,751 of NW_026126515.1, read as the reverse complement.
CAAAATCATAAGCAAAGGATATTAGCAAAATCACAAAGCAAGCAAAACTAGTAACAGCTTTAAAAACAAAACTGGGAGAGTAAGAAGGAATTTGCAACCTGCAACATAGTCAATTCTTCCAAGTAGCCAAAACAAAAAATAAATAAATAAGCCCACAAAAGGAAACAAATAAACAACCACAACAAGAATAAAAAAAACCCAGGAAGATGTAACAACACTCAATTCAAAAATATACAGAGATGCCTTGTGAACACATAAAAGGATGAACCATCTTGTTTATAGGAAGATCATGATGGGGAAAACTACAGAGAGAGCTGACCTGAGCTAGTGGGAGCTCACAGACTGACAGCTGGGCAACCAACATGGAAGCTAACCAGGACATCTGAATGTGGGTGACAATTATGTATCTTGATCTGCTGAGATAAGGGGAGGCTTGTAGTGGAACAAGGACCTACCACTGGTGTGTGAACTTTTGGAGCCCATTCACTATGGTGGGATACTTTGCTTAGCCTTGAGACAGTGGAAAGGGGTTTCATCCTGCCTCAAATTGCTATGCCAGACTTTGTTGACTCACCAAGGAAGACCTTACCCACTTTGAAGAGTGGATGGGGAGTGGGTGGGAGGAGGAAGGTGGGAGGCAGGAGAAGGGGAGGGAGGAGGAACTGGGGTTGGGGGGATGGTATGTAAAATGATAAAAATTAAAAAAAAATGTGAAACTCAAGTGAATCCCCATTTTCATATTTCATTGATACATTTCCAAGCAATTGACAGCCTGGTCTGTTGGTGAGGTGTGAGGAGGGTCTTTCATTTACTGCAGGTTGTGGGTGAATCTGAATACTTACTAAGGGTGACTTTGAGTTGTTAAAACTCTCTTAACCTAGTGATGACACTTTGTGAGCCCGTATCCCACACACATTCTCAGAAGTACACAGAAAATAAAGCTTCTGCCAGTTTAACTGCAGTATCACACAGGACCGAAATGGTTAAATATAGCATGCTCATGTAGTGATAAATGAGCAAAGAATGAAGAAACAAAGGATCCAAATCAGGTTCTGCAATGAGTGTCCAGTGTGAAGGCAGCACAGTGGAACCAGAATCTCAGATGGCATAGTTGCAGCTTCTGTGAAGTGTGTCAGAAAACGGAAAGAATACAAAACTACTTCCCTAGGTGGGTTCTTGCTGGGTAAATGACAGAAATGGGAGGAAACCTTCATTGCTCTTTTTTTTTTCTCTTGGAACTATATTACCTGTTCAACTTTTTATGAAATAACTTGATAATGAACATTAGAAATCCCCCATTGGTTTACCTAGGGGAGATAATTGTAAGAATCAACAACACTACCCAAAGTGGACATACATCAATTTCCTGCATGATAACTCACTAGCCTCTCCCATGGCTTGAGCAATCAGGAACGTTTGGAATTTTAACTAATATCTGAATATTTTTTTGGGACTACAGACTTCTCAATCGATTCCTGTGTCTGCTGTCCTTCAGCCCCAGATAGTGGCTGGGGCTGCTGGAAAATAGGCAGCATTAACTGTAGCCAGTGGCTTACTGCCATTTGTTCTAAACTTGTGGCTTTTGTGATGTTGGGGCAGGCCAGCTGGCCCAGTCACCTCCTGGAGACCAGCCTTCATTAGATGGACCACTAATGACTTAATTGATCTGCAAAGACCCAAGCTTTGGTGTGCCCCAGAGGAAAGGACCCAGCAGCCTGGCTCACTGGAGTTCTGAGATGTCTGTAAATTCAAATAAGACTCTCTCCAGGGGCAGTTTAGCTGAAAAGGTCACAATCTACAAGGCACTCTGCTCTTCCTGTTGGTCTTTTTTTTTTTTAACTTTTAGCCAAGCTGTCTTTTGCCCAAATGTGTGTATTGAGTTTGTCAGCCTTGATTTAAAAACACAAATCCCCCAGAAGGGAAGAGTCTGCCTCTTTGGATAGCATATGCATTTAATGCCAGGATAAATACTGCTGCCTGCTTCCATCGTACTTTTCCCAGTAAGTCAGTGCAGAATTGCTCACTCATCTGTCAAAGTGTCATCCTCCATTAACAGCAAAAGAGCCATTTTTTTTTTTTTAACCTTAAACTTAGAGCACATGAGGCACTTTATCACCGGGTAATGTTGAGTTATCTTATAAAGAGCTTTAATTTTGTAAAGTAAAACAAACTCAAAATAAAAGAGGAGCAGGGAGGATAAGAAGAGTGAGAAGAGGGAAAGAAGTGTAGATAAGGTTGCACTAGTTCTTATCCTTGGGGATGTTCTGCTGTCTGTGAATCAGCAGCTGCCAGCTGCTATCATCTTTAGGGTTAAACTGCCTGTCTGCTGTGGCTCTTACCCACAGCCACTCCCCACCAACTTTCTGGAGCACTTCCTGTGACTGATGATGGTAGGAACATACAAGCCTGTCCTTCTGAGTCCGGAATGGACAAGTCAGAAGGGCTACTGTTACCTTAAAATTCTTTGTGAGTTTCTCCTTGGGTCTGCAGCAAATTCTTTTCTTTTACCCCATCTCCTACTTCTCACAGATCTGGATGTCAGGGTGACTTCTTAAAAAGCATTCTACATGCTCAACTCCATCTACAAATCTGTCCCTCAGGAAGCCCACTTGTTAAACAGGGCCAATATATATTCCTTCTTTCATATCCATCTTCCGCGAGCCTCACAGACTGTCATCATGAATGAAGAATAAAAGATTGATGGTACTAAACTCTACTATAGACCTAAGAGTTATATTAGCAAACAGAGTTGAGACATTTTTCTTTGTTGTGTTACAGATGATTCAGCAACCAATCCCCCACGATTACCAGATGATCATATGCCCAGAAGCATATACATGCACATAACACCTCAGTACAATGTACCTATCAATCTATCTACCTATATATTATAAATTTTTTCCTTATTTAGTCTCTCCTGTGAGAGAAATGTATGTTTGGATCAGGATATATTTATTTTCTAGCATTGTTCTGTATTTTCTTGCACCAATTTGCTCTATGTATTATTTCATAATCATATATTGTCCCTTGGAATGTCAACATTAATGTATTGTCATATTATATTTTCCTTTTCAAATAGCATTGACCATGGAAATGTCCATAGGTGTAGCCAGGGAGACAGATTCCTGGCAATTCAATGACTAAACAGATCAAGTCATCCTGTAAAGCCGTCTCCACATGCTTGCCCACTGTTGGGTTTTGGTTCTATAAGTGGTATTTGAAAAGCTATGTGTTATTAGTCTCATCCTTGGATGTTTTGAAAACTTCTATAAATGAAAAATGCTTGTTGAGTTTGTTTTGAGGAATCATTTGTTCAGGTCTCAAATCAGAGGGACAATGGGATTCGGATCATGGTACAACTGATGTGTGTTCATTACTGACTTGACAGAGGAGGTTTAACAGTAGGTAGGGTAAGTTCGTGAAGATTTACTATTGACTCCAGTGGGAGAGAGGAACAGTGCAGTTTCAGAAGCACAGTCATCCCTGAATTCTATGAATTGTTGGTTCCTGGAGCCTCATGTATACCAAAATCCATGGGTGCTTATGTCCCTTATATAAAAGGTTGGAGAATATAACTTATACAAACTCTTTCAAATCAGTTGAATTGTCTCTGGCTTCTTTACAATACCTAATATAGTCTAAAATCTGCAAATAACCACTTCACAGTACTGTTCAAGGAACAGTAACAAAGAAGTCTGAACATGTTCAATGACAATTTAATTTTTGAATAATAATAATGTTCTTTATATATTTATTTGTACATGTTTGACTAACATATTTAAACTTTCATATATTATCATTTAATATTATTTAATTATTTAAAGTATATGATATATATTGATAGAAATATTTTCAAATATTGATTTTCTTCTCTTTGTGATGCTGGGGATTAAACCCAGAAATTTTAACATGCAAGGTGAATACCATTGTGTTTCATCCCCACCTCCCTGTTTTTTTGTATTCATGACTAGTGACTAATATACCAGGCTACCTATAGCAAGTGCATGGAAACCCTGGTTGAATAGCTTCAAAGTTGCACAGTCTGCAACTAACAGTGGGAGATGAACAACAGGAAGAACCTCAGTTAACAATCCCATGCTATGTTACACCTCAAAGACCAGGGGATAAAACACAGGATAATAACCCAATGCTCACAGCAGCCACTCAGTCACACCACTCTGTGGCACCTTGGCTCTTCTGTACTCAGTGCTTTTCTGATGTGAGGAAAGAGACTTTGTTAAGTCTCTTTATCCATCTCCAGGAGCTGTTTCCAAAGGGTTTTCTTAAAGTCATGCTGGGAACTAAGATCTTTAATATAACTTTCACATCAGTAGTATGTAGTCAGTCTTTCCCCTACTCTCTCCTTTGGAAGTAGAATTCATCTAACTTTCAAACAAAATTTTCTTCAATAGAGCTGATAAGTCATTGTATTCACCATTATCTTTCAGTTTTCTGTGCAAGTCTTCCCTTGAAAAAGAATTCTTAAGAATTTCCCAAATCTAGAACCAAATGCCTTCAAGGTGACATGGAACTTACTCTGTAGCTAAGGTTGGCATCAAGTACTCAATGGCTCTCCCTTAAGTGTCAGAATCCTAAGCATGAGACACCAGGCTAGACAATTTCTCTATTGGTTTAATCAAGACTGAATATCAGGCATTACTTGTCTTGCATCTTGGATTTTCTGGGTGCCTCTAGAAGGAGCACAGGTGAGGCAGGAATGGATAGTTCCCACTAGAGTTGCCAGATGTTTTTAATTAAGCTACCTTTGTCTCCTATCCCATGCCATCCTGGCTTGATACACTAGTCTAGAATATATTTTATTCCACAAAAGGCTCCAGGGCAATCTTTCAGGACATTGGAAGTGTCGTTCAGAAAAGAAGGGCAAAATGGTTTCAGCTGAGTGAACACATCCAAGAAACTGATATTGGGGTGGGTATTCTAGAGATGGAAGTATTTTTTCAAATCTACTCTTTCATTTACTTCTAATTGGTTTTAAGTCCAAAGGGTTATTTGATTTCTTTCTAAACCCTAAAGTCAACATCTACATGCCCCAGAGTCCTTCTACCCCAGAGTCCTTCATTTCTCAGGTAAAATATAGAAAACATATGTTCTGACCATTTTTTCCATAAGGGCAACATGGAGCTTGAATGCATAGTAGATGCTTCTGATTTTTGACATAATAGTTTTTACATACCCCTTTTGCTAGCCTACCAACATTCCTGCTTTTAACAGTCCTTGCCCAAATAAATATATGCATGATCCATCAAAGCCCAATTCTAGTAGCATATAGTAAGTATTCCACCAACTGATTGTTCAGTCACTATTCAATTTTAACCCATCCCAGATACCCCCACCCAGTGATTTTTAGAAGATTGTTTTATCCATTAATGAGATATGTTTGCCTTAGTCAATGCAACTGGATTGATGTTTCTGTGAGAATCATGCTAACTATAATGCCCTCCCCTGGATGCCTGAGAACTAAGTTTTCTACAGCTAAACACCCCTAAGCTGATATCATAGTAGGTCACACATGGCCCTTCCTCATTTTCCTTGGTTTTTCTGCAGGTTATTGTTTTCTCTCTTTCATTTTTAAGACCTTTTGATAGTTCACTGAGAGATTAGAAACTTAGCTTGAATTATGTTTTTTTAGGAGTTAGAAACAAGGAAGTTTACTATTTTTATTTTTAATTAACAAATAAAATTACATGTATTTATGTTGTATAATAATGATATTTTAATAAATGTTTACATGGTGAAATGAAATAAAGCTAATTAACAAGGCCATAACCATTCATGCTTATTTTTGAGGCAAAAATATTTTAAAAAATCTATTCTTCTACTAATTTTGAAATGAACAATGCCGTATTGTTTATTATAATCATGGTTATGGTTTTGACTTTGGACTATTTCTCCAGGGAAGGAATTCGATTACCTGAAAATCAAATAAGTAATAGATCCAAAAGTCATAATAATGAGGTGATGATAAACCAGAACTCTGAATCTTTTCATCCCGTTTGAATAAGATTGCAGAGAGCAATGGATATGTCTCCTGAAAGCAAGTTATCATTTTACAAAGAATAGGTAAGATTCATTTCTTGAACGACACCCAAATTCCCAAATATTGTCTATAAATGTTTGTTTTCATTTAAATGGACTTGGTTATATAAAATTAAAAAAAAGATTCATTTCTTATTAAGATACCCCTAAATGACCATGAAGCTGAAGTCAGGGAGTCATGGGATACTGCAAAGTGTAAGAGCACTATATGGCTATGATAAGAGCTTACATTTATGGGCGGAACACTAGCTACCAAGTCTGTGTTGAATATTTCACACATATTACTTCATTAACACTTGCTGGCAGCCATATAAATTAGATAAGATCAGTCCTATATAATAGAGTATGGAGCTGGACTGTGGAGATCTTCCTACCTTTGCCCAGCATCATAGAGTTCCAAAGTTACCAAAATCAAGCTTAAATAGAGTTGGGTTTGAATACACAGTTCTTAAGTAACTCCTTAAACTGGCTGATGACAATATATTTGCTCACCTCAATGCTGTAAAAAAGGAGGTAAGAACTAGAAGCAAAGTGATTATGCCCATACTGGAAGATGTGAGGAACCATTCAAGTGATCAGACTTGCATTGTTATTGCTCTATAATACTATCTGCCTGCCAGCCTGCTCATCTTTAGAATGAAGCTCCGGATATCATGAGCACAATGCATGTAGCTCGCTACCACCAAACAAAGACTTAATCTTCCAATCCAATGATGCAGAGCACCTTGGGGCATGGTGTAGAGTTAGGGCCGAATCAAGGTCAATGGAAGTTATTGAAGTAGCAGAAGTTGTGCAGTTGGATACCAACTGGAGGTCAGCCTAATTAAGACTTACAACAGTAGGAGATTCTCATCCCTTTACTGACTTTACTGAAGAAAGAATAAACATGTCTATTCATAGAAACTGTTTGCTCCCACTGCCCTTTGTAAGGTCTTTGAAAGGGGGACTGCTTCTCAGCCCCGTATTTCTTTTTTTTAAATTTCTGCATTTGTTTTTACCTTTTATCAAAGATAATTTTATAAAACCAGGAGTTGCAAAATAGCCCTGAGACCCACTTGTACCTTTCAACAACCCATTATTATAAAGTCACACCAAATAGTAAGAGTGATATGAAACTTGAAGGTAGGAAGAAATGCTTTAGAAAAAGTTCACTGATTCCACAGAAGACCCCTTACTCTTTTATTGCTACAGCTCAGCATCATTTTTTTTTTCCTTTCCATGCTGCCCTCACTGTTAAAGGACTGGGCCAGCAGGAATGATTATCCTTGTATTTTTAGATGTCCACAGATGCAGAAAATATCTTCAGACTTCAGATTTCCTTTCTAGAAATATGACTGTCTCTTTTAGAGCTCTTATATCCTTCAGTCGGGTTCTCTGAACCTTTATATCTGTGGGAGTGTACCATAGATGTCCTGAAAGAATTAAGCACATAAAATTCACCATTGGTTCTTAAAAGACGCAGGTCAGGGCAGCCAGGAAGGAAGCCTTTCCCACAGTGTGCATATAAATAAGCAGCCTAGATTTTCAGCCTTTCTTCCACTTTTCTGGAGATATAACAGGTAGCAAAAGTTAGGAAATGGAGAAGTGCTTAATACCCAACTACCTACAGAGCAAAGTAATCCTGTAGTCTTAATTTCCACTCTAGAGTGTTCTCTAAGACTTTGATCTGCTACAAATTCTGTGGGCCTGTCTTAAAAGCCTACTGGAGGGGCTGTGGAGATGACTCAGTCAGTAAGGAGTTTATTGTAACTTATATGAGAACCTGAGTTCAGATCCACAGAATCCACATTTAAAAAGTCAGCTAATATGGCAAGCACCTGTTAGCCAAGCACTGGGAAACTAGAGACAAGAGGATTCCTAGAGTTCCCTGTTGAGCTATACTTCCCAAGTATGTGAGTTCTATGTTTAGTGAGAGACCTTGCCTCAAAACATAAGATGAAGTACCACAGAGAAAAACATCCAGTGGCAAACTTGTTGCCTCCACATGCATGAATGTATGAATGTTCACACACACACACACACACACACACACACACACACACACACACACACACCTTAGGATAAAGGATCTTATTAGAACTAGAAGGAAAAATTAGAACTAGAAGGAAAAATTGTCAAATAGGAAGATTAGTAAAAGGGGGAGAAAAAAATTTCATCTTAATTAAATGTAAGAGTAGAGAAAAGGGAAGTCTAAAAAAAAAACAAGTTTATAAAAACATTTTGGTTTGGAACATGTCAGATAATGAAGACTTACAGACAGGAGACTGGCTTATTTGCAATAGGGTCCAAGACAGTCTCATTTTATCTGGCTCCTGCTCTGAAGACGATCATGTCAATTAAAATTTGAAATTTTAAGCTTAGTAAACAGTCTGAGCACTTACCTCATAAGTAAGTACAGTATTACATTAGCTCCTGGTCAGGAAGAACCTTATTTCAGGTCTTTTATGTTCTCTTCAGCTTTATGAAAAGATATACATTTATGTAATCTCATGCTTCACTGGAAAATCCTGCTTTTTCACTTACCGTACTGAACAGGCTTGAGCTTTTGGATGTTTACTTCCTAGTGCCATTATTTTCCCTGTAACTAGCTCATTGGCAATATGACAAAGGTGTTAGGATGTTACACCTGCAGCTTATCTCACATTATATAACACCCTGCCTTGTGAGGAATCTTGATTTAGATTTTCTATTGCTGGCTTTGACAGTAAACACAAATTGCCTTGAATTCTTGATTCTTGAAAGGACATAGCTATCAGAGGGAAACTGAATCTAAGTCAACCAGAAAGTTGAGTGAATTTACACCCACACCCCTCTCTTTTCGAATATCTGGGTGATAATGTTTTAGATCTTAGTTTCCACCCTTCATGGTCCCTAAACACTCACGGCAGTTGTCCATATTCCTACCTCACAGAAACAGACAAAAGTTCAGATTGCTTCCAGACAATGTTTGTATAGTCATTTGAAATTTAGCCATAGAAAATAGACAGACAGACAGACAGACAGACAGACAGACAGACAGACACACACACACACACACACACACACACACACACACACACCAAATTCCAAATCTATCTGACCTCTGCTGGGAAACGAGAATGTAATGGAGAATATCTGCTATAAAGTTATTTATAATCTAATAAAAATGACAAGAGGAAAATCAGAAGTGACTTGAAAAGTCTTGGCTGATGCCATATAAGGTAATTCACCTTTGTAAGTATTTCTTTTTATTCTGTAGCACTCTCCTTGGGATTGTCTAGATATTATAGAGTTCAGTGCATTTATATGTGTTCAGGAAACTTAAAATTGTGAATATCAGGTAGTGTGACTTGTCCAAAACTTATGCCTTAAAAATCTGTCCATATTAATACAGCCATATTATCTCTCATCTAACTGTTGAGGTTTGATACCAGAAAGGGTTTGGAAGACATACAGAAGATGATAACTCTATTGGTCAAGTCTCACTTGTAATGTATATATAACACATCTCCTGCTCTCATACTCTAAGTGGAAACACACTGAATATATAATAAAATGAATGAGACAAACTTTTTGCTTGAGTAAATTAATACTTTGGAGCCTATTTTATTTTGTTTTCTATTTTAATGCACAATATTTTAAATTAATTTTATCTTTAAAAATGTTCTTTAAATGACTAATTATACTTCATCCACATCATGCACATACATCCATGCAAACAAAACATTCTATGTACAAAATAAAAAATAATTTAAGAAACTACAAAAATTAAAGTGATAATTACAATTTTATCCTACATATAACTTGGAAAGAAAATAACATCTCTATGATTCCTGATAGAATCTCACCAAATGACCATTTTCTATCTGAAAAATTATCATGTCATAAGAAACTGTGCCATGTTTATAATGGTATCTCATAAAAACTCTTTTCAGTGTACATATTCAAAGATAATTACATGGTCTATGGACATGATAAAAGTGGAAGTTGAGACTGAAATACAAATGAAGTCTTTCCAAGTCTAGGTTGTAGTGATACAGTATAATAAAATCATGATTTTAAAGAGTTGAATATAAGGCTTAGCTTTGTTATCTTAAAAATGCAAGTTTGTAACCTGGTTTGTAATGATGAATGGTACTATGTGGACATTATACACAAGGTAAGGCCTTCTATTGTATTAAAGAGTAGACATTCACAGAATTCCAGTCCAGCTTGTAGTGGGGATACACATACTATTAAAGAGGACTAGCATATTATATGTTTTAAGTGCTTAATTGTCTAGTACTTTGGTTTTGTTGAAGAGGGAAGTCTGTTCAGCATCTCCCCCAGAGAGAAAAGGTAGTAAAAGAAAAGAATGTGGTTTTAGTGTTTGACTGGACACCTAGTAAAAGGATACATTATAACACATATATAGAAGATGGGTCAACCAGGACACACTTATAGAAATACAATACTAACATGAAACAATAAGATATTAATTCAGTATTAATAGAAGGTATTGGTGACTAGGACAACTGCGTGATTAATCTATCTATTCAACCATAATGACTGATTCCTATAGGCCAAGGACTGTGAGTCAAGGAAAATTCAAGGAAAAATCATTTTGTTCCCCCACAAGAGCTCACACCTGAGTGAGATAGAGTGGTAGGAAACTGTCACAAGACTATCAGTGAAGAACTATGGAAGAACAAGAGGTATAAAGCTTGACTTTGTAGCTGAGCACCTAGGACGTTCCAGAAGAGCTGATCACATTTCTATTGAATCTTAAAAATTCTGCATCAGTTTTCTTGATGCAGAAAGAATGAAAGGATCTTCCTGGCAAATGGCAAGAGGCACAGAGACAAAAACTAACAAAAACAAAAATGAAATAAAATAAAATAAACAGTAGTTGGCTCAATTATAAAGATATTATTACACATGAAGTGATGGTGATGGCAGAGGAAAATGTTCAACATGTTAGATTCACTTCAGCAAATCTTGCAAATTCTATGTGTGTTTCATCAGGTGGTTTTATGTTATGTTTCCAAACAGAGATATCTACTACTTTCTTAACAAAGAAGGATCCATTTGTGTGTGTGGGGGGGAGGGATTCATCTGTCTTCCATGTATTTCCAGAAACAAAAGGCACAGACAGAAGTTGAGAAAGTACAAAATTTAAACTAAAAATATAATAAATTCCAAGGAGAAAAAAAGGAGCAGGGATAGAGAAGTAACCTTCAATATTACAGAAGAAATTTGTGCACTGCCAAAAGATAATTGAATCATTTTATAAGAGAACTTCAACAAATGGCATAGCTATACCACTCCCAAATGAAGTACATTTGGCTAGGCAGTCTCTTTTATCACTGCTGATGGGTAAAGAGGATGAAAGAGGTATTCAGCTACATGGCCTAAAATTTGGTGACAAATTTGGAAATGAGGAAGGAACAGCTTGTGAAGGGATCCAAGTGTCCACAGTTGAGAAGTTGACAGAGACAATGTGCTGAATACCTATAAGTACTAAGATAGCAATCTTAATGAACTACCGGATGAAAGTCTTGTCTCTTAGGACAAAACAGTAGAAATCATTATTAAGAGAGATTATAGACTAGATCTCTTCTACTTCAGACTCAAAGGGGGGGGTGAACTTGGGACAACCACACAAAATAAGAGAAGTCTAAGATATTATCGGGTGAGGTAATGAAAGAATCACACACACACACACACACACACACACACAGAGAGAGAGAGAGAGAGAGAGAGAGAGAGAGAGCATTCTGATTGTGGTTTTTGAAAGGACAAAGATCTCTTAGAACTAAAACTATTTTCAGAAATTTCAAAGGGGAGTGTCAAAGAAGGGTCATATCCAAGAAGAAACATCCTACGCTGAAGGCCTGCCATTCCTGAACATGACTGGAAAGGAAAGGGCAGTATGTATGATTCTACTTCTTATGAAACTATGCCACCAACCCACTTTAGGCACAAATGGTAAGCATTCCTGGTAAGAGGATTTGGGACAGTAGTTGATTTGACAAGAGCATCACTTTTCATTGTTCTCTCTGAATCAAATAGATTGACAGTCATTGAGTTGGTCAAACTTCCCATGGAGTTGGTCGATGAGTACCATTTAGTGAATACACGGGCCTCGGATCTTACAGAGAAAGACAAAGGCAGAAAAGAGTACATGTGGTTCTTTACTCACAGTCTTTAGTAAAAGAACCTATGTGATACTACAGATCACTGTATAATCCTGTAGTTTCATGACTTCTAAGTAACATAATTTGGGTTTCTCCCAAATGTACTCAGCAGACTAATCAGATAAAAGTAAAAGTAGAAGTCTTAATACTTCATTTCTCCCCTAACCAACCTCTCTTCCAATTAGTGGCCTCAATTGAACCCATAGCGTCAGTGAACAATGTAGTCATTGGCCTACACGACAATATTTTCTCTAAAGAGGATATAGACCCAAATAAGCCAGTAGGAAACCAAATGGCATCAGAGAAAGGATATCAGGTAAAGAATCAAGAGGTTTAGTGAAACTCTCCAATTAACCATTTACCTTTGGCAGGTATATCCAAGGCCTCTGTCCTTTTAATTTTGTAACCATCAGGCTCTAATGGATGTCTTTTAATGGCCTTTCTACCTATAATATTTTAGAAATAATAATGTTGCTTTCTGAAACTTACCATCTACCAAAATGGGCTTTACCACTTGAAAAAAGTCTAATAATTCAGGAATAAGGTTAGTGGAGAGTTCATGGTTAGTCATCTTGGTTGACAAATATAAGGAATCCAACCCACATCATATTTAACATAGTATTGGCAAAGCAGAAAATACACAGATTCTAAATAATAAAACCAGAGAAGAGTCTTCTTCATGGAATACCTCACATGGGTCTCCATTTCTGAGAGCACAGTCAGCTCTCTGTGAAAAACTCCACAAATCATTTTATGAGCATTTTAGTTTTAGATTAATCAGAGAAAAAGACAGAGATATTTGTCAGCCTGGAAAGCATTGTGCAGACATTCATAAAACCCATTGAATTTACTAGAACAATGTCCCCCCCAGAGTTTGTTTGCCTAATGATCTGACTATTTAAGATGTGTGTTTGTTGAATTATGAATCACTAAGCCTGATGCTACCTTTGATTTAATATACCCAGTATATATTTTATCAAATGCAATAGTTGTGCTTGATGATCCAGCAAGTATGGAAAACAATATATTAGTAGAAATCCTACGTCTTTATCATGTATGAAAAAGGCTGAAAATGGAATGAAGGGTAAATCTTATACATCAGTCCTGCTTCTAATCAAAGCTGTGTGAATTGACAACAGACATAGTAAAACAGACAATAAGTATGTATAAGGTTACATTAAGTTTTCCCCTATAACTGAGGTTCACCGATGGTATATATTTAGTCTTAGGATATATGTATTTTTCATATCTTCTCTGCCATTTGGCTGCATCTGATTGACCTTGCTGCAACCCACAGAGAGGCAGATTTAGAAGCAAACCAGTATGACAGGGAAATGGCCCAATTATGCAGAGCCTTGATGTTCCCTTAGCGAAGCAGATACACACTGCGTGCTCAGTCACAAAGGGGAGTGGGAGGCGCTGGGAGAGTGTCGTTAGATGGGAAGATGAAAGGACAGTAATTATTCTAATCATTGGTGGAGAGGGTGCAGTAATGCTTCATATAATTGCTGCGTGAGGCATGGAGTCAATAATTTTAACTGGCCTTTAAAAAATTATTTTGGAATGGAAGCTAATTTTGCTTTTTATCCCTTGGGCTAGCGAAAAGTATTAATCACTTTCCCATTAAGAAGCAGCAGCCTTAGTGAAGACGAAGGATAAGATCCTGGGTCTTAATAGGCCCATGTCTGAGTTATAATAGTAACTGATTTGGGTGAGTGAGTGATTATTAACCCCTGTACAGGTTTCTGTGAGGGTAAGTTCCTCCTCCATCTCAAGATAAGACATTTATTAAACCTAAGTCTTGGGCAAACATAAGAGCTATCTATTTAGAAGAATTAAAGATAAATGAACATTAACTTTCCAGTAAGCAAAACTAAGTGCAGGTTCCCATGTGTTCCCAATATACTAAGTCTAAACACGTAAGTTCAAAACTTAATAAATAAGCATGAACAAGCAAATTTTGCAATGTAATAGTTTGTCTATCTAGCACATGCAAGTGTACACACAAGCAGCCTCCCCCCCCCACACACACACAAACATATTTTTGCTCATGGTAACTCCTGGAATACACAGGGGTAAAACATAGGAGTCTGTCATATGTTTTCTATGTGAAGTATAATGGAGAGAAGATGAGAGAGAGGAAGAAGGCATCAATCAATACCACAGAGTAAAGATCACTACTAAATGTAGTTTCTTCTTGGTGTTTATTCTCCATACTGAAGAGTCCCATACTAACTACAGTACCCATTATGCAGAGACTAGACAACAAAAGGTACAGGTTGACAATTAGTCCAGTTTTTTTTTTCTTTTTCTTTTCAAGATCCTCTAAACATGCCATCTCCCCAGACAGCAGAATGGTCATATTCCAAAGAGGTAGGGTGGTTAGTTTTTGGTCATTCAATAGGCTATAAATATTTGTCATTGTTTATGGGGATTTATTATAAGTTGTTATTGATAATGGTCAGGAAAAAATAAAGAAAAGATTAGATTCAAGGATCATATTTTGAAAAGAACAAAAAGGGGGTACATATAAAACAGGTTAAAAAGGGTAGATTATTGAATATATATTTAAAAGGCAACAACTAGTTTTAAATATTTTACATTGGATTAAACTTTTGTATATTGTATATAAATTTTATATATTGAAACCAATTTGAGATTAAACTTGTTAAAACATACTCCATATATGTTTCTATCTTGTTCAATGTATTGTACCTATACAGCCTATTTAATAATGTAATGTAAATTTCTAGTCCTTGAAAATTATTATTATTAACTATATATCATAATAAGGAAATGCAGGTTATTAATTGGGTACCTATTACAATAAAATCTGTAGTCATAGTAGGCATGTTTTCAAGGTCAAGTAGAGATATATTTTATTAATCATCTTCAAATACTTCATAGATCTACAAAATGTGGAATTTAAGATGTTTTAATAACATAGGTTCTTTTTATGTCAATGAGATATATATGCTCCTGGTAGCCCAAACCTAAATCAGAGAAGATGATAGGCATAGAAGAAACTCCTCATGGAGTTCTCTTTCTTTGTGACAAAAGTAACCATCACGCAAGAAAGTGCCCTTGCTTCATCTGCTGATGATGGTGTGCTGTCCAAATTGCAAAAAGAGGACACAAAAGTTAATGACTGCAAACCTTGCCTAGACAAGGCAGGACAGTCCTTCAAAAATCCTGCTTCACAGAAAAGTCTGTCAGATATGCTAGCTTTGTAGGTCAAAGATGGATGTTCCAATATTAAAGAAGAACCTTGGGTGACTATGCAGACAGCCAGCTATTTTTGTCATTTCTCATATAGTTTTGGAAGTCACTTGCTCATAATTCCTGGTTCCTCAGTTAATATTGTTTCCTTCTTGGTTTCCAAGGGAATTGAAGACTAGATAGTAACAGCTTTCCTTGTTTACCCGACTCAGAAAAGAAACTCACTAAAGAGGTATAGAGTGTAAAGGTTTGAGACATATTAAAGATAATTTCATAAAGTAAATTAGGAAAGAGGGCGAATTAGGTATAAGATTTTGGCTTACCAAGATAGAATAGATAATGGAGTATTTTCTCTGAATTTGTCAAATGAAAATGGTACAGATATTGTTGATGTACTTATTGCCTTGCATACATTGTATATACTTATTGTACTTATTACATATACTTTTTCTTATATTAATTGTAGCCTTCCTTTGGAATTGTGGTGATATATTGTTTATGATCTAATAAAACCACTGGAGATGAGAATGCAAAGTCAGCCACACTAGTTAGCTCTAGAAGCTGGACAGTGGTGGCACATACCTTTAATCCAAGAGCTCAAGAGACAGAGGCAGATGGATCTCTGTGAGTTCAAGACCACTTTGGGCTATAGGAGAGTAAATCAGTCTAAAAGAACGCATGCCTTCAATCCAAGCACTCCAGAGTACATAAGGAACTCAGTGAAATACCAGAGAGCAGTCTAGGATTCTGAGGCTTGGTGGAGAGCAGTGCAGTCTAGAAAGGCAACCTGAGGTTTGGTGGATCACTCCTGTGGTCTGAGCATTGGTAGAGGTGAGACATCTCTAGTGTCTGGCTGCTTTGTTTTTCTGATCTTCAGCTGGAACAGCAATATTTATATTTAGGTTTATATTATTTATGTTTCAATTTTATTGAAAACAGATTCTTATCTCATACAATACACCGTGACCAGACCACAGTTTTCCCTCAATCCACTCCTCCCATTTCCTACCCCCACAACTTTAATTCTTTCCCAGATCCATCCTCCTGCCATATCGTCTTTAAAAATGCAGGGCTCCAAGAGATGACAGCCAAACATGACAAAACAAGATAAAATAAGCCAAGGCAAAAGCCCTCATATCAAGGCTAGACAAGGCAACCCATTAAGAGGAAAAGAGTCCCAAGAGAAGGGAAAAGAGTCAGAGATATAAAAAGCCATGACATATGCAGAAATGCAGACCCACACAGGCTTGATGTTTACTGTTTTACTGTTTGTGAATCTGTTTGAGCACTGCTTAGTTTATTCAGTTGGCTCTGTTCTGCTCTTCTCATCTCTTCTGACTCCTACAATATTTTTGCTTATTGTAATTTATTTATTCTTCTCTCATTTATTACATTCAGACTGGAGTTTCCCCTCTCTCCACTTCTCTCAGTCCCTTCCTACTCCTCCTCCCCCCCACATCCACTTGTCTTCCATTTTCCTTCAGAGAAGAACAGTCTATTTCCTTCTCAGATATATTTATTCCTCTCTTCTGTGGGGAGGGACCAGATGCAGTAATTTTATAAGGGTTTCACAAAGGATTGGATCTCTGGGATTTAGTTTATGACTAGAAAAAAGATTGACTTGATGTTTAAAATGGTGTTGTGGATGGGTCCCAGGAGCATCAATAACATGCACACACACACACACACACACACACACACACACACAATCACGCCCACATTCTCTCACACACACACAATCACACACTCACACCCACACACAGACACAAATACATACACACAGACACAGATACACACAATCACACACTCACACACACAGACACAAACACACACACATACACACACAAACACACACACATACACACACAAACACACACACACACACACACACACAATCACTGAGAGACATACTTAAGTCCTGAGCATTAGGGAGGTCAGGGTCTAATTATATTGCTAAATCTAACTCTGTAGTCCAGGCTGACCTTAAATGCATGATCCTTTTCTACTATCTCCTGGGTGCTAAGAGAGGTTAGTTTGAACTAATCTGAATTCCACTTGATACCACACCATCAATTTAGCATCCAAATTTACTACGACAGTTTACACCTAATTTTAACTAACTCCAAAATCAACATTTAGATTAAGGAACACCACTCATTAAGGCCATCAATCTCAGCACAGCATAATTACAGCAAAGACTGTTTCATCCAACATTCTGTAATTGGGTCTTCTTTCACAAGCACTTCCCATATTTTTACAGTGATGCAGGCATTCATAATGACAGCCCTAAGGCTATGTGAAGTGCCCCTGAATCCTAAAGAATTCTTGAACCATCTTCTGCCTCTCTGGAGGCATTCAGGTACATTCACTGGTGTTTAAAAAGATGTAATCCCTAAGTGGTAGCTATGGAGGTGGTTCTTTTCACCAGACCATATAGTACTTTTAAAGTACCACATCCTTTGATCAGCTCATAAAACTTAATTCACTTTACTTAGAAGATCAAAGGTGTTGTGTCTCACCAAGCCTCCTGTGTGTGTGTGTGTGTGTGTGTGTGTAGTATGTGTGTGATACCTGATTAGATCAAATTAGGTCTT
Organism: Phodopus roborovskii; assembly: GCF_943737965.1. Classification (NCBI taxonomy): domain Eukaryota; kingdom Metazoa; phylum Chordata; class Mammalia; order Rodentia; family Cricetidae; genus Phodopus; species Phodopus roborovskii. The sequence continues at coordinate 10,249,726 of NW_026126515.1, read as the reverse complement.
TAAGCAGACTGCTTCTCCAAATATTTTTTTTCTTTCTGTTTTTATCCCTAATTAACAAAATTCTACAACTTGCCCTGCTGAAAGCATCTCCTTCCTCATAAACTGAGTGGATTACACATACCATTTCATTAGCTTCTCAAGCCCCATATTGATACAAAGTAATAATAGTTCCCTTGTCCCACATTGTTCAATGTTTTCCCTCAAGCATTGAGACTCCATTTTGCACTTCTCTCATTTTAGTGTTTGACTAATTGATGGAGAGGATACCTTTTCATGATAAAATAAGTACTACCAACACTGATTACTGTGTTTATGTCTTTTATATTTTCATGTAGTAATTTAATCTAGGCTTGGAATAGGATAACATCATCATTGTGAAGGTCTTCATCAATTATCCCAATTATCAAAAATACTATTATCTGACTCAAAAAGCTTTTGGAAGAACATTTAGAACCAGTAGCTGTGTAACTGTGGGTAATTTTCTTATCTGCCTTTGTGTTTCAGTGGATTTGCTTTTTTAAATCTTTTTCATTTGTAAGATGGTAAAAGCAAAATCATTCTTACTTCATTGGGTCTTAAGACTTCCATGGAAACTTCTTAGAACAGTGCCTACCATACCGTAGGCACTCAATAAATATTAGATATTAGTCACACAATTTCTCCCTCAATTTACACACTATAACAGGGATAATGTACAATGTTTTTGTTTTGCTTTGTTTTTTGTTGTTTGTTTTGTTTTTTGTTTGTTTTGTTGTTGTTTTGTTTGTTTGTTTTTAAGACAGGGTTTCTCTGTGTAGCCCTAGCTGTCCTGAAACTAGCCCTGTAGACCAGGTTGGTCTTGAACTGACAGAGATCCACCTACCTCTACCTCTGAAGTGCTGGGATTAGAAGCATGCCCCACCACCACCTGGCCCTGGTTTATTTTATTTTACTTTTTTAAGAGAATCAGTCATTTGTAACTATACTTCTGAATGTTACTAGATACGGAGTTTTAAAGAGAGAAGTCTTCACCTTTGGTTTTTGTAACACAAAAAATAAAAGACCCCATGACTGATATTGGGGTTCAAGCTTCAAGGTAAGAAAAGCAAAGCATCAGGGAGCTACCTCAGCCTGAAAGGTGATCCTGGCTCCACCAAACTTCAGACTGCTGCCTCTCCTCAGTGTGACTGGAGAACCCTGAGCCTTCAATGTCTTCTTATCTTCAATGTGACTGGAGAATGAATGTCTGATACTGAAATGCCAGCTCAGAGACAGTGTTCCTGTCTTAAATAGCTCTCATGAGTCCTGGGATTAAAGGTCTGAACTCTAATTCTCTTTTAGACTGATTCACTTTAATGCATTCTTGATCTAATAGAGATCTGTCTGCCTTTTTCTCCTGAATCCTGGGATTAAAAGTGTGTGACAACACCTGCTGACCTATATAGCTTGTGGCTTACTTTGCTTTCTGAATCTTTAGGAAGCTTTACTAAATAATAAATAATATATCACCACAGGCTGTCCCCCAATGGATTCTACACAGACAAACCAAAGTCATAATTCCTTCACACCATGCCATCCACACTAGTATAAGGATTAAAAAAAAAAAAAAAAAGTGTCCTCTCTGATCCTTTCCAACCCATTTGTCTTTGGAGTGAAGTGTTGCTTCTTCTTTCAGTGAGAGCAATCCCGGTTGCTTGGTAACAAAGCAGAATTTCAAGGCCCTTCCATCTTTAGGAATGTTCTGGGGCTTCCTTGTCAGCTTGCAGTGTCTTAACATAATTTTACACCAGCAAAATGGCACTGGAGGGATAGCAAAGTATGACCTCGTTCAAAGTTATTCTGTATAATAACAAATTAGCAATACAAAACTGGGAATAAGTTAAGATTATAATATGGTAAGTCCTCAAACTGGCCCTAACCCTTATCCTTGAGCCCATCAGTATCATCTGAATTATTGGGGATATTTTCCCAGTGAGCCTGTGATATGGTAACACTTGCAGTTATTTCTATACTTTTTTTTATTTTTTAAAAAAACTTGTTTTGTTTTGTTTTGTTTGGCTTTTGAGACTAGCTATCTTTATGTAGCCCTGGTTGTTTTAGAATTCCTGGTGTCGACCAGCATGGCCTTGAAGTCATAGAGATCCACCTGTCCACCTTCATGTGCCTCTTAAATGCTGGGATCAAAGGCATGCACGACTATGCCTGGCTCTCTCTCTCTCTCTCTCCCTCCATCTATCTATCTCTCTCTCTCTCTCTCTCTCTATATATATATATATATATATATATATATATATACATATATATATACTATCTTTTAATATTTATATATATACATATATATACTATCTTTTAATATATATATTAAAAGATAGTTTCTCTCTCAGATTCACACTAGCTGTTTTATCAGCACAAAATATGATCAAAACTATTCAATGGTTTTGGGTAACAAAAACAATGGCCATGTTATTATATGCATCTTCTGCCACTCTGAAGACTAAGCTTTCTCGATGATAGTGTCATGTACTCTGCCCATGTCTTCCTCTTTTAGCTCAGTTTTTTAGCCCACACAACAACATCATTACTCACCACTGCATATTGTATCTCAAATAGTCCTTTCTCAGGACGTTTCTCATATGATCCCTAAAGCTTGAACTCCCTAGAATATATAAAATAGGTATCATTGTATTTCTCTCTCTCTCTCTCTCTCTCTCTCTCTCTCTCTCTCTCTCTCTCTCTCTCTCTCTGTGTGTGTGTGGGGGGGGGCAGAAATTTTTGTTGAGCATTTTTCTCTGTCAGTCTCTGCCTTATATTTTGAGACAATCGTCTCTCACTGAACCTAGAATTTGTTGATTATATACAATGTGTGGCCAGCAAACTCCAGAGACCTTCTCTCTGCCTCCCCAGAGTTGGTATTACAGTAAACACTGCTGTGCCTAAGTATTGACATGGGTGGTAGGGATCCAGACACAGATCCTGATATCAAGAGGTCTACTGACTGAGCCCATCATTCCCAAACATCACCCCACGGTGTTACCAATACATTAGAGCTGCAAAGAGGCTACCATAAAGCAACTATGGAGCCACTATCCAAACTGTGGTATGCTCATGTGGAACTCAGTATTCTTTTCACTATTTTGCAGATTTCCTTTATTCACAAGTTTGATGGCCAATATTAGTTATAATAGAAGTTTTGTTATATTTATTATAAACCAAATACTGCTCTAAATGCCTTTCACAGATTTAATCATTTTTAAGCTTTCATGACTCCCAGAAATAGAAACTGAATTACCTAGAGGTTAAGTGACTTGTTTCATGTCATACAACTAGAGAAAGCATTCAAATCCAGTCAGTGAAGCTCCGGGGTTGTCATTTTCAATCACTGCCTTACACTGGTTCTTTTTAAATAGTGAGAGGATAGTTCAGTGAAACCACAAGGGCATGTTTAAATACTCTGTGGATCTGTAGTAATCCATGTCTCCCAAATGTCACCTGCAAGACACTGGCAGTAGCAAAGTGTTCAAAGCATAAATTACAGTTAGTAGCCAAGGGAATGAGGGATTCCAATGTTCACTAGAGAAGGGATGCATGGGAATGGTGGTATTAAACTAAAAACATATCTTTACACCTTTATTCTTTATGTATTTTACTTTATTTATTCACTGGCCATGCTGGGGATGGAACTCAGCGATTTGGAGACGCTATGCGAAAGTTCTCCTCTGAACTAGGTCTTCATTTCTGAGATAGTTTCCCCCAATTAAAAAGTATTTATGCACAGGCATTATAAAATACACTTGTAACCCCAACATTTAGAAGCTGAGTCAGGATTACAGGTTGAAGTCAGCCATTGCAAGTTCAAGGTCAGTATGGGTTACTTAGAGAGATCTTATCTGCCTTCCCCAATGTACTCTGGACAGTCATATATTGGAAAATACTAAGTAGAAAAAAACTGTACAAAATGCACTATCTTGGATCAAAGCTTATAATAAAATGAACATTAGTGGGCAAAACCATGAAAATCTGAGTAAACTCTACAGCTAAAGGTCATGTATAAATGTTACCATTTAAGTTTCAAAAAAGTATCATGGATATGTAATATTTTAACATTAGAAAACTGGATAAATAGTATAAAGGAACTCTATACAGTCTGCAGCTTTTCAGTAAATCTAAAATTACTTCAAAGTAAAAGATCAAAATAATATTTCAAAGTGAAGTATATTTCGGAGTACATATGTAAACTGTCCCACCAGGAAATCTATGACTTTAATCTCTGTTTCTTTCAGCTAAATAGTTGACTCTTTACTATTGATTTTTCAAATATAACTCCTTTCTAACTTTGCACCCAGAAAGGATTCTAGAAAGGGTTTCTGTGAGAAATATGGCTTACAGAGTGTTGAATGAAGGAAAGTGCAACCTACTTCTCACTTGTCTTCCCTTCTCTCTGTGACAAGGTTTCAAGTTTGGGCAAGATTATTTGAAATTTTGACATAATAGAAATAGTCTTTCTAGACTTTCTGACCCCTCAATGTAGCCATTTCTCAGATGAAACAGGAGGTTAATGAAGATGGCAGAATCTATTAGAGGTAAAGGAGGCATTATTCATTTTTATATCATAACAGAAATATTTTGATGCAGTAAGAAAAGGACTTTTTTGTTTTGTGGAAATAGCCTCCATATATACACAACTGGCTACACAAACACACACACACACACACACACACACACACACACACGATACTCTTTTTGTACAACTACCATGGATAGGACTATGACCCTGTATTTTTGGAGCATGGAGTCTGGTGGAACATCAGAGATGTGCTTATTCAAAGAACATGAATATGTTTAAATTCATACACTACTTGAGAAAAGATTTTCTCAGAGACATTGCCACCATTATACCTGCAGGATATATTACATTGTAGTTAACTTTTATATTACTGTGTGAAGATACATTGAACAAGGCATTTTATAACAGGAAGAGTTTATTGGAGGATTATAGTTTAAGAGGATTAGAGACCATGACTATCACAGTGGAGTGCATGACAGCAGGGAGGCAGACAGCACCAGATAGCTGTCATGGTGCTGGAGCAGTACATGAGAGCTTACATCTTACTCCACAAGCATGAGGCAGAGAGAGCTGAGTGGGAATGGTGTAGACTTTTGAAACCTCAAAGTCCTATCCTCCATCCTTAAAGGATACACTTCCTCTAATAGGGCCATGCCTCCTAATTTTTCTCAACCATTCCTACTAGTGGAGAACAAGTACTCAAATCTAAGAGCATTTGTGGGGGACTTTCCTCATTCAAATCAGCATATTCTATGTATACAAATCCACTAGAAATTGCAAGAAATCAAGGTAATTTGAGTGTGCATCATCTACTACTTCATTTGTAGATAGAGTGGCTTCTCTCAAATGTAATTCAGTTTCTATTAGGGGTAGTTGTGTCAATTGATTCTGAAGGCCTTATGCATGCTAAGAGTGTTTTCTCCCCTAGCCTTAGAAGAGAAGTGCTCCAATCCCTGGCTATATTTTCTTAGCTAGAGATGGCCCAGTTACTTGTTGCACATACATAAGAACCTAAATATGTATTCCTAGAACCTGTATTAAAACTGAACATGAAGATAAGTCTTTATACCCCCAGTCCTGAGGAGGTGAAGACAAGCAGATTCCCATATTCATTGATCAGTCAGACTAGTTAAATCGATGAACTCTAGTTTCAGTTGGATTGGAAGAATAAGGAGAGTGATGGGTAAAGGAACTTGACTGTGGTCTCTTGTCTACACATGCACACATATACAGCCCTCATACACACAGAGAAAATATGTAATATATAAAGTCTATGAGTATATTCTTCTTAATGAAGCATATTAGGGTTCACTTGTAAACTAGATGTAGGGTTATTTCAACTACTATGACTTTTCTAAGTATTAGACACTTTCTTGTCTATAACCCTATTTGAGAATACAGTCTCATTTGCTCAACTGTGACTGTACTTTTTCCCAGTTCCAGACATTAGCAAGATTCTCTCAAAGAAATGTATGACCTCTGTAGCCCTGTCCACTTTGGCAGGAACAGTTTGGGGCTGAAGCCCTTTTGTAAGTCTCTAGGCCCATTCTAAATGCAAAGCTCTCAGATTCTATTTTCTTGTCTTGAATTGTTCATTGTATTCATTAATTACCTATTTTGTGGAGAAAGGGGAAAAAAAGAAAGAAACCTCTCTCAATTTCCCTAAAGTCCCAGCCCTTTCTTAAGCTTCACAAGAAAAGCAATTATCTTTTTGTATGCTATTGATCTGTCTGAAAATTTTTTCCCAGTGGATCAGCTGTTTAGCCCTAGAATTAAAAAATCTTCACCATGCCTACCACTGTGTTGTCAAAATTCTCGATCTTCTGGCAGTGGCTCTTGACCAAGTCCACTATTGCATTAAGTTGTCTCATATTAGCATTTTGCCTACATGGGAAAACACCATGGCATTTATCTTGGTCAGTCTCTGTTATCTCTCCATAAAGCACCATTTAACACTCCAAATATTTACTAGTCAACAAACCTCCAAAAGTAATAGCATGATCATTGGAAGAGAGTGTGAGATGTGATTGATAGCAGGTGGTAAAATCAACTGTCATGGCATTTCCAGCGTTTCATTGACAAACATGATTTAGGAATATCTGGTAATAGAAGACCAGATCGTATCCAAAACTACAGAATTCACTCTATCAATAAGATGTTCTTCAAGTTTCACCAGGAAATGATATATTAGCATTGTATACCTTATAAAATTACTACAGAGACAGAGATAACAATAGCATTGGCTAAAATTACTAGTATAAATTGAATTTTCCTTTTACATTGTCATAAACAAAATTACTCATTATTATTTTCTAGCCAATGAACTATTTATTTCATTTAAACATTAAGACTGTAATTTTAATTTACCCATTAGATATTAAAGACAAAATAACTCAAGGCCTGAAAATTAAGCATATTCTGAGTTTGCCAAGTGAACTTAGTAACAGTAAAAAAATAAGTGATAATTTTCCTGATACAGACTCCCTTGTTCAGTACATGTACCAACAAGTTGTAGGAAGCTATCTATGAGATAGAGAAAGACGTTTATTATTGGTCTGGGTCACAGTTATTATGATCTATAATTATGAGTGGATTTTATCTACCAGACAACTGATTATCTCCAAAAATAGTAATGTCAATAACCCTAAATGAAACAAAATGGTCAAAATTTGCATGAAAGCAATATCTGACCAGAATAAAATTGTCTTTAATATTTAAGTATGTTCTCTAATTGAACTTCCTTTCTAAGAACAGATTATCTTACCCAAACCATATGTTCTACAGAAATCATTGCCTCTTCTCTCTCCTGCTAATTATCATGCAAAGAAGGGCTCACATGCCCTCCTTGTCCATTTTTATTCCCTCACCATGTGTGTGTGTGTTTGTGTGTGTGTGTATGCGTGTGTGTGTGTATGCATGTGTGTGTGTGTATGTGTGTGTGTGTGTGTGTGTGTGCATGCACATGAGTGTATATACGTATGTATGTATGTATCTCTATATATATGTATGTGGAGGCATGCATAAATGCTAGGGCATAAATATGAAATTCGGGGACAATGAGGGTTCCAAGGATTAAACTAAGGTTCTCAGGCTTGGCAGAAGATTTCTCTTTACCACTAAGCCATTGCCACAACACCCTATTTTTCTTAACATGAGAAAAGATATAGCATTATAGAACACATTAATGGGTCTTTGGAAAAATGTTAAGACTGTACTGGAAGGATTTTACGATGTAAGAACTAGTGTTCTCCCTAAAGACTGATCCTGGACTTCCTCTGTTGTTAAGAAAGATAGGAACCATTCATGCACATGAGTGGAGAAGCTGATAAAACAATCTCTTGGTTTTATCTTATCGTCTTACACTCTAGTGATCAGTATGATGACAGTGTGCTATAAAATAGAGGCCTGTGGCAGCCCAGTGATTCAAGGAGAGGATTGTACAATAGAAAAGGAAGGGAAATTCACCTGGATAGGCTTTGTTTCTCAGGACCGTTGGATTTGTCTCAGCTATTTGCAAACTGGAAAGAAGCAGACATACATACGACATACATACATACATACATACATACATACACACACACACACACACACACACACACACATACACACATATCCTGGCCTTTGTTTGATGCTTTGTATATAATAGTCACTTTTATTAAGAATGTGCCCTCAGTTGGGCATTGGTGGCTCATGCCTTTAATCCCAGCACTCAGGAGGCAGACGAAGGCGGATCTCTATAAGTTCGAGGCCAGCCTGGACTACAGAGTAAATTCCAGGACAACCTACAAAGCGATACAGAGAAGCCCTGTCTTGAAAAACTAAACAACAAAACAAAGCAAAACAAAAACTGCCCTCAATTCAAAGGAAATGTGTGAATTGGGTTTAAATCTCAAAGGTACAAAGGTACATGGGAAGAAGGGAAATTTCTAGGTATTTGAAGTTATGTCTAATTGCTGTTAAGTTCCCAGGTTAAACACTTCCTCTTCCCTGAATGCTCACAGGTGGGAACATGTCTCCTAATCATGTAAAATGTAATGAAGGGGTGATCCCAAAAGGGCTTTAGAAAAATGGAACTTAGTAAAATCCAATTTATATATTTTTAGACTATTCTTTGAATGAAATGAACTGATAGCAATGGCTGCTGTGCAGTCCTCAATGCAGAATCTAAATGTCTCAATATATCTGGGAAAACCCCACAAAAACATATTTTATTTACTGCTCAGCTGGGAAAGTAAAAAGGTAGTTTGAGGCTCATGAGTAGCAATGGCACCAACTCAAAATCATAGGGGACACACTACCCAATAATCAAGACATATACTTGGTGTTTCTATTAAACCATGAGCTAGTGGGCATACAAAACCTTGAGCTGTGAAAATCACTAGAGCTGAAGATAAGCCTCTGGAAGCAAAGTATGTAGACACCTCTGCAGACAATTGCTGAATTCAGGCACATACAAAGATGTGAGCCTCCTGCTTGGTCATCAGGTACAAATATAAGAACCCTGGATGCTATTTGAATCATCTCCCTTCAGATCTAGATTCTGAAAATGGTGGCAAGGGCTCATGAGTCAAGCATGGCATGATGTAGCTTAACATTAGAATCGCTGCTGTCGATGGCTCTGAACGTTTCTTTACTGCAAAGGTTAGAACCATAACATGTGGGTTGTTTGGTCTTTACTTTCAGAACTATTTTGCAGTCCTCCCTTCCCTGCTTTCTTCTCCACACAAAGATCGGCTTCAGCCATGGAGATGGACAGAAGTGCCTGTTTACCCTGAGCAGAGCGCACCAGCAAGCTAATAAACCAGTCACATCCAAGTCCATCTTATTCAACCAACTGGGTCTATAGGTAGTCCTCACAGATGCATGAACAGGAGATTATTTATAGCCACATAAGTGAGAGGTCACTTTCAGGACTACGGGAATACAGATAAACTCCAAAGAGTCCCATTCCCAATCTATGAAGAATGGATCTCACAAAGATATTTCATGAACTAGTTCCTGGAAGATTCATAGGTTGCTCACTTTGGGTAACTGTTATCTTACGAACATTCCTTTACTGCTTAAACAATATCAGGGTAGAAGTGGGGACCTGGTCAGGCTCCCGATTCTCAAGAGTTTCCCTAGCATAATGGTAACAACTGCTCTGATTCAACATGGCAATGGTCATGACCAAGCCAGTAAAAACAATTGCCCTCCTGCCACCATTCTGAAGACTGTCGACTTCTTGCCATGTTCAGCCCCAGCTTGTTAAATTTAGTCCCAATACCTTCCAACACAGGCAGCCCCTGCCTTTGTACACAGCCCTTTCCTTATGCCTAAGATCAACCCTATGGCCCCTCGACTGTCAAAGCACACACAAACCCTTGTTCTACTCAACCACCTTCACAAAACTGATATTTGAGTTCAGACTTGTCAGAGTGAGTATGCCATGTATAGTTCCTTTTTTTTTTTTTTTTTTTTTTTTTTTTTTTTTAACTTACTAAAAATGAATGGTCCCAGCTTGGATGACTCTAAGACATTACCATTCAGCTCTACAGTGGCAGATCTAGGAATGAAAGCTCAGCTCTCTTATTCTTTAGCCCAGAACTTTCTTCCTCTATTCAGTCCTATTTGTCAATCAAGGACCATGGGGGACAATTTTTGAGATGACTCCTTCAAAGTAAGGTCACTGCAACAAATTCCATGTTACTTTTGTCTCAGAGCAGGGAGCTTGCTTTATGCTCCAAACAGCTGCCAACCCTGGGTGCTGGGTCCTTGCTTATGATAAGTGACATATCTTTAATTATCACGTTGCCCAGACATAGTAATCTGTCCTCCCAGGTATGAAGGCCCATTAATAACTCTCTAGGGAAGGCTGGCAGTGCCCCAGATGCAGTCCTGTCACATGATCTGCTCTCTGATATGGAGCTCCCTTCATCAGGGCTAACATGCCCTCTAATGTGTCAGAAGGCTCCTTGTTTCTCAGCCTCCTGCAATATACTACCTTCAAGCACAGCCCTTATCATTTAATAACACTGCCTGATACTGAAAGCAGGAGAAAGTGGAAACATGTGCAGAGGGCTGGGAAAGCTAGGTAGGCACAGAAGTGACTGGGGTTGTAGTATGAACTGTCACCCAGCAAGGTGCTAGGCCAAAGAACAATACCCTTTAACTCCATTGCTGCCACTAGCCCCAGGCTGGCAGAACTGGTGAGAGAGAGAGAGAGCCCTGTGCCCACAGAAGAGTTGCTTTGGGAGGAGGCAGGAAGAAACAGAAAAGGATGGAGCCTGTGCCCCTGTACAGGAAAATGGGGTTTCCAGTAACTGCTTCTACTCTAAAAGAAGCACAGCTAAAGATGAGACATTATATAGGGAGCATGTTCTATGATGGTCCTAAACAGATCTCTGTGCATGGAAAATCCTTTGGTGTGCAATGTACCAATGAACTGCAATGGTCCAAGGGGATATGCTTTAGCATGTAAAGGCAATTATACTAAAATGAAAAAAGTAGTAACAATATTTGAAGGCCCTTAGGATGTGCTAGGCAGTATGCACAGGAACTTAGAAATGTTATTTCATGCTCAGAGCAACTCATGAAGAACTGTTCTTTGTAAAGACACAATCACATTGTACTCACACTGCACCTCAGGCTGGCCTGGAACTAACTATCTCAAACTCACACATCCTCCTGCTTCAGCCTCCTGAGTGTAGCATGAGTTACAACACCTGGATTCAAGGTTTACTTTTTTATCGCCATATGTAAAAATTGTAAAAAAAAAAAAAACACAATAAACTAAGGTGTAGAGAAAATAAATAACTTGTTCAAAGCCACAGAGTTACTAAGTGACACAATTAAGTTACCAAGTCAGGATCTGAATGCAGATAGTGTACCTATCGGGGTAGTGTGACTGGTAAAGAGAGGTCTGCTTTTAAGTGCCAAGATTTGGAATTAAAGTGGAGGTATAGGAAAAGGAGATGGGTGAAAAAAAGGAGGAAAGTAAGGGATAGAGAGAGGAATGCAGGGAAGGAGCAGAAGAGAGTGTGCGGGAAGGAGAGAGTGGAAGAAAGATCGAGCACAGAGAACTATTCAAGGATCATGGAAGGACCCTCTTCCTCTGTACACACACACAGACTGTCAGGCAGACAGATATACAGACAGACACACACACACACACACACATACCTCAACATGTATGTGTCAACACTTATCCAATTATCTTTATTTATAATAGTGCACTATACATATGCAACCTACCTTATGACCTTTTGTAATGTTTATAAATAAGGCAGGCCTCCAGCATTCTAGTCAAGTGCTCTACCACTAGGCTATATTCTCAATCCTTCCTGTGTCGTTAGACTCATCACTAGATGACTCATATTCACTAATACTGCAACTGAAAGAGTTGTCATGATCCATTAATGATAAGAAACAAAATCTGTATATGTCTAAGACAAATATAACTGTGTGTATATGTGAATGCTGAAGTATGTGTGCCTTTGTATGTATGTGGACAACAAAGGACAGCCTTAGATTATCAATCCTTCCCTTCAACCTTGTTTGAGATATTCTCTCCTGATGGGAGATGCCATTATGTATATATGTTTCTCATACTGGTTAATGAATAAAATACTGTTGGCCAATAGGAAAGGAAGATAGGAGGGACTAAGAGACAAGGAGGAAAGAGGAAGTAGTAAGGAATCAATAAGATGGAAGATGGAGAGAGCAGAAGGCTGGCAGCCATACTTTATGGTGGGCATTTCCAGGGTTCTCCAGGTCCACTAGCAGTTGAGGGGAAAATATTGAAAATTTAACTATTTTTATGTCTAAAGAATAAATGTGTCATAATTTGTCATATAAACAATTTGTATATAGCACATACCTATACAAGAGTATTAAAATGATACATGCTTACTTCTTTCTAGTACATTGTAACAAAGAGGTTTGAGAGTTTAAATAAAAAGGTGTTAGAGAGTTAAATTGGGCATTGACACCTATAGTTACTATGTCCATTGACAAAATGCTGGCAATGTCAAGACTTAGAATCATAGAACTAGAATCAAGGAGATGTGTAATGTAGTGTGATGTGATCTTCCTAAACAGAAGTATTCAGTGTTATTTCTATGTGTACACCACACAGAGCAGAATAACAATAATAGAAGCTTTTATGTGATTGTATTCTATGTGGGGTGTACTTTATTATAAAACTATATTTGAAGCCTGAATCTTTCAAGACATTCTTACCCTAAAGGGCAGACTTGAACAGATAATGGTAGGAAAAATTCCTACTCAGAAAGATAATTTTACTATAAGCTTCCAGGATTATTTTATCAGTGTACTAAAATACATGGACACACATTAACAGTACTCGGTTAGCTTTCCCTATCATTTTGTCAATTTTTCTGAGTCACAAAACAGATTAAAGTCAAATTTGAGGTAATCCTCTCCCTTAATTCCTCCATCTAAAATCAGATACCCACAGCAATACCTGAGATATGATATGCTTTCCTGACCTCCAGAGTTTAGGGAGGATATTGAAATATCAGAGATGCTACAAAGATAATCACACAAGAAAGGAGCCCTACAAAGGCAAGAAGATAAAACATATGAGGCGAGGCACTGAGAGCTAAATTTATAAAGTCTAGCAATGGAAAGACTGCAGGGAACTTGATCACAGCCTATAAATACCTTCAAGGTAACAATATAATTGAAGGGAAGGAATTAGTTGGATGCTCAGAAGATGATAAGGCAGAAAGCAATGGCCTGAAGCAATGAAAAAGATTGTTCAGGTAAAATTGCCAGGAGGTAAGAGGAAAGGGAATTCTTTACTATCTGAGGAATGGAGCAGGGAAAGTAATTCCCAGAAGAGACATCTGAAGCATCTTAATTGAGACAGCGCAACACTCTTACATATGAAACAGGGATTAACAACTGTGCTCCTGTATGCTCTTGTCAGAGTTCACAACTCTCCAAGGCACACTTGAAAGATGCCCACCTTCAGAGAAGCACGTCATCAGAGGTTTGTGTGATGACCCCTCATTCTAGCATCACCAGGGAAACTATGACACTCCAGTACCACAGAGTTATGAATTGACATAGAGAAAAAGTGCTCTTCCTGAATTCTATATTAAAAAAAAAAATCAAAAGTATCCATAAATAACATTTCAAGTTCAAACTGCAGCTCCTTTAAAGAGCACCAGGTCTTGGAGAGATGGCTCAGTGGGCGAAGTGCTTGGTGTGCAAGCATGAAGAACCAAGTTATCATCATCATGTATGTAAAAGCTTGGTGTGGCAATAGAAATCTCTCTGCTGAGAACACGTGGCCCAAAGGACATTAGTTTTTTACTAATCCGCCAATATAGCTGAAAAATAGACACCAGGTCCAGTGAGAGAGACCTTGCTTCAAACAATAAGGTGGGGAACAATAGAGGAAGAGAACCAACATCTGCATTTAGCCTCCCTGTGTACATGTACAAGTGTGTTCACATCCCTTTACACACACACACACACACACACACACACACACACACACACACACACACACACGATTCCAAAGCGCGGAACGACTCAGCCACAATCATTTAATGCACAATTCCATGTAAATATGCTTCATTGTATGACAGATTGAGTGTGTAAGCCCAAATGGTTCTGAAAGAAAATGTGTATACCTAGAGGAAAATAATGTAAATGTCATTATCTAAGACCTTCAAAACAAAGGGTTAAAAGCCTCTATGGGTCTGCCTGTGTGTGGTGTGCATACAAGCAAAGAGCAATCAACACTTATATAGGAAAATAAATAGCTTTTAAAAATTGCTGTGATACTAAATTTTTTTAAATTACTGATAACATATAATGTGTGAATGTAGGCCTGAAAACTCTTAACACATATTCTGCATGAAAAGTGTCCTAGAATCAGATGTTGATGGCAATGTTCTTTAGCAGAAACTGGCTATGTATTGGGATGACTTGAAAGTGTCTTTCCTCCTAAAATGCCAGAGGTTCCTCATTTTTTGTTGACTTAAGCTGCTTAGAAACCCTGACCAGGTATAGGCAAATAACCTAAATCCTTAAGGAAGGTTAGAAATGTCAACGTGTGCATATAAATAATACTGGGATTCAAAAATAAGCATGTGTGTTCTATGGGGCCTAATGAACTCCCTGAAACATTTATATTGACAGATAGAAGACAAGACTACTTTATGCTCTAAAATGAGAAAAGAAGTCTATAGTAACATTAAGTAGAAGAAACATGCTCACATGCACATCATAGGCAGGCATTTGGGAGAGAGAAATTAGAAAAGCCTTCTCTCTGTTTCTTAATGCACGGGTTCTAAGAAGAAAAGAGTGGAATTGTCATGTTTTAGTCTATTTTCTCATATTACTTTATTTTCTTGTGCTTGTGAGACAGGGTTCCACTATGGGCAGCAAATTGCCTCTAGAGGAATGTCACACACACAATATATGTATTGCGTGTGTGTGTGTGTGTGTGTGTGTGTGTGTGTGTGTGTGTGTGTGCATACATAAGAGGTATATGTACATGTGTTCAGGTGCCATAGTGGTCAGAGTGATAAGATCCCTCTGGAACTGGAGTTATAGGTGGTTGTAAGCACTATTAACAACAGAACTGTATCTCTAGCCCAAGGTATTTAAATTGAATACATTTTATATTCAAATTTATAAGATGACTCTTGATAGGTAGCAAAGTTTGAGTTCATAGACCATTGTTGTTCTGTATAGATTTGAAACATGCAGAGACATATCACACCCTATTATGTGAAATGAACTCTTATCCTGTGGTTTTGGGCTTCTACACTATAAAGATCTGACTGGCTCTTGTATCTTTGGATTGGCTTCCATCAAATATAACCTTTGGAATGATGGCTCATTATTCAGCTAGATCAATTGTTTCCTTGAAGGGAAAAAATCAGAATTCAGTTGCCTGTCTGAGAAATGACGTCTTCCTCTTAATGTAGGGTTGACTTTGATGTCATAGAATAATCTTTATTAATTAAAAGATATTATAATTAATATATCTTTATAGCAATACCTTCAAAGAATAAGCATTTGTACAAACTCTAAAAACATTGCTATCATACCTTTGAAAATCTCCATCATCTATTATTCTTTCGTATCCCTTATCAAAAGTAAATAATCATGTCTAAGGAGAATGTTAATTAACTTTCCATTCCCAGAAAGCAGCTCTTGGGATATGGTAAATATCCAAACTTAGAAGAGGCACCTTGAATGCCACTAGAAAACACTCTTTTTTAAAATCTAACAGAGCTAAATAAAGGAGGGAGAGGCAGAGAAAGGAAGGAAAACATTTTCTCTAGACCTGCCTTACTGTATCTGCATTCCATCCAATGTTTGTGCATGTTTAATGCACACACACAGCTTGATGGAGAAAGCTCCTTCTTTTTGTTTTGCAGTGTTTGGGTGTGAGTCAAAAGGAAGCATGTGTTTCCATTCTGTATTTTGCAGCTCAGTTTAGGAAAGGGAAAGAAACTTAATTCATACCTCCTAATACTGATAATGTAAATACAAGCAAGTTGGGGGGTGGGCAGTTACTATGTCAGTAGGATGACATCCTTTTTGTCAGGCCAAGAAAACAAGCAGGAAAAGATGCTGTCTCTTCCTAGAATAGTTGGGATTTCATTTGATTGATTTGAGATTTTTGTCTTTTCTTCTGTCAGTGTTGCTTGCATGCCTCCAGCAGGCTGTTTGTTTTACTTGGAGTTGAACTTCACATGCTAGGCAAGCACTCTACAGTTGAGCTGTATTCTCAGCCCCCTCTGGCATTTTTCTGTCTGTGAAAGACAGATGAATATTCAGGAGGGAATCTGTGCAACTACAAGCTAGAATCATAGAGAGGGCCTTGTGATTTTTACAGAAAAAGGGGAGTTGCATTTAAAGGCACATGTTCTTCCCTCATGCTTCACTTTGGCAAAGCAAACAAAGTACTGTGGCTCTTAGGAGGTAGGAATGGAGCCAGCTAGTGAGTGTATACTTGGGACATTGTTTTCACTACACAACCAGGAAATGCTTAGCTAGTCATTTGAGAATTAGAAAATACAAACGCTAAAATAAAAGTTTAATGGACAGTTTCCTAAACTCTTAACTTGTTAACTAATGAAGCACATGCAATATCACATAATCACAAAGTACCACAAATCCAGTACCCAGGTTCTGGCCACATCCTTCAGACTCCTGCACTAGAACCTAACTGCTTAAGGATGGGGAGTTCAGTTCATCTATCTTGTTTATTTCCAAATCCTAGACACTCAGCACAATACCCAGCAGAGCAAGAGCTCACTGAAGAAATACCCTATCATGTTTTGGTTTCAGTGAAATGAGTTACTGATCCCTAATGCTCTGGCTAATTTTCATCTGTCATTTCTATTTCATTAACTGGCCTCTAAACTAACCTAAATTTGATATTTCCTTGATAGATGCTCCTCCATATGTTTTCAATTCAAATTCTGGGGAACTTTTAAATTGCTTTCAAATGAAGCATGTGCTTTGTAGATCATTTGCCAAGTATTTATGGTGTTTTAGAGGAGTGCGTCACTTAAACGTCACACCAAAATTCATTTTTGTTTTTCACAGTTCAGTATTGAATGTGAACTTTGATGTCTAACTCAGTAACAAATCCTGCTGACCTAAGAAGCAAACTTGAAAGTCTGTTAACCTTAGGAATTAGGCATTATGTCAGGAGCAAATTAAACAGGATTTGCTCCTGCTTCAATAAATGTGATTTGCCCTACAAAAGCCTATCTTTCAAGCTCTGACTACCTTCTGCCACTAGACATTAGAGACTACCAGAGCTGTGAGAAACAGGCCTGCGCTGCTATGAAGATAACATATCTGGCTTAAATATGGCCATATAAAAAAAATCAAATACTTACTACAGAGAGATTAAATGTATTTACATTATTTGAGATCATTCAGGGTCTTTAAGCAAGTATATCTAAAGCAAGTATATTCACTGGAATATGAAGCTACAGCTAGATAACAATTTCTATGCTGATGAATTAAGTTTGAAAGGATTTACTTTGAAATTTGGAGATAAAAGTAACTTCTAAAACTCTCCATCTTTCTCAATGTATTTAAAACCCTATAATGGTTTCCCTATGTGCCATAGGAATGCTAAAACACTCTAAGCTGGGTAGACTAATATCATTAAGAAAGAAAAGAAATGCAGGGAAGGAAATTTGTGTCAAGGCTAGAGAGATGGATCAGCCAGTTAAGATACTTGCTATATGAGCCTGGATACCTGAGTTTGGTTCCCCAAATCCATTTAAAGATGGAAGGAGACAATTAACTTCACAAGTGTGGTCTTTGATCTCTCAATACATGCCCATCGCAAAACACACACACACACACACACACACACACACACACACACACACACACACTTTTAATAATTTTAAAACAAAATTAAATACTTTAGTTGCAGCTCCATATTCTGCATTCATCAAAATATTGTATTACATACATCTCCTTAATTTTGTGTGGTTCTGAGGCTCAAACTCATGGCAAGTTAGACAAGCACTTTATTTTAAGCTATACCCTAACTTTCCTGTTCACTATTTTTGTTAGAATGTACTTAAATAAGCATCATTTTTCCTGATAAATTTACTACATCTCACCTATATTACCCATGAGCTCTAATGGATTGCAAAGTTACTTAACACACACACACATATACACACACATATATGTGTCATTAGAATATAAAATAACAGAAATAACAATCTTTAGATCTTTTAGATCATCTTCAACAGGTGGTAACCTAATCTGTAGACTTTTAATGTATTCATGTTGATAACAGGGCTAGCGCTGTTGATTTAACTGTGCTGAGGAGAGTCAATGAGCTGACACAGGTGAAATGATGAGCACATTTCTGAGACAACAAACACAACGTCAAATGCAGAAACAATTACAAAACTATGCAGACCATTAGAGAATAGGTGGTCTTGGCCCCAAACAACAAATGACTGGGTTGTTTTCAAAGGAGTTCACTCGTCTATGTATAGTAGTTCACATTTACTAAAGAGCTGGATAATTGTTATGAGCATTAAGGGAATGTGTAGCTATCGAGGCTAAGATAATGACAGGGGTTATTAAATTCTATGCCTCATTGTGTATCATTTGGGGCATTGGGGATTTGTTCTTTAGGGGATATCAATACATTCAAACTGTTCTCCCACAAACTGAAGCTCCAGAAGATGAGGTACAAGATCTGAAAGAGCATCTGGAGAGGATATAATCTGAGGCTCACAGGCATGCACAGGATCAGTAGTTGGACCAGTCTAATATTTTGTTTGACTTTGAACTGCCAGTGATGGGGTTGCCAACTGCTGTGATTTGAAAGTGAAATATCCTCATAGGTTCACACATGTAAGCAATTCCTCCCCAGCTGATGGTGCTATTTGAGAAAGTTGTGGAATGTAATGGAGGTGAAGCTTCACCACAAAAATGTTAATTCACACAGAGCAAGCTTTGTGTCTTTAGTAACTGGCCCTACTTCCTATTTACTCTCTCCTGTCTGAGTAAAGAAGCAATGTGATCACCTAACATCCTGTTCAGGCCTACTGTGACTTCCCCTGCCTACTGCTGTGTCTTCCCTGCCTTGATGGAATGTATGCCCAGGGCTGTAATACAAATTAAACCCTTCTCTCTTAAGTTGTTTTTGTTGGGATGCTTAATCACAACATTGAGCAAATAACTAAGATACCAAGCTCTTTAGAAAAGGAAAAAAAAGATAATTTGTTGTAGGTTGGAGGGCTATAATGAGAGAAACACATCAGTTTGTATAACAAATATACACTA
The DNA here is from genome assembly GCF_943737965.1 of Phodopus roborovskii. Lineage (NCBI taxonomy): Eukaryota > Metazoa > Chordata > Mammalia > Rodentia > Cricetidae > Phodopus > Phodopus roborovskii. The sequence continues at coordinate 10,230,375 of NW_026126515.1, read as the reverse complement.
ATTAAAAAGAAAACATAGTTCAATCACATTAGCATGTCTTTGATATTCTTTCCAATTCCCCAATCATAGTCCCTTCTACATGGAGAGGTTCCCCCACCCTCCTCCCCCCAGGAGGTGGCCATACCAGTCTTATCATGAAAAACGATTATATAGTTTAATGAGATGGCTCAATGGGGCAAACATGCTTGCAGCCAAGTCTAAGGAGCTGAGTGTACCATGCACCAATCCCTACCCTCAAATAAATAAATGAAAATGTAAACATATTTTTAAAAAAGCTATTATACCCATTTTGTAAGTAGGGTCACAAGTGCATTCTCTCATTTATCATTACCACAATCCTATGAGGTTGTCAGGATAATACTTATATTCCCACCATTTACGTAGAGCAAATGCTACATAATGATGGTAATGGAAATGAATGTTGTGTCCTCTTACTCTTGTTCAGTAAAATCCATGAAAAAAAATCAGCAAAGGAAGAAATAGAAATTCTGGTAATAAGATAGTAATGACCAAGTTTATATGTTCATAACTATTAACCAGACAAAAAGACATCACACATGAAGGAGGAGTGACTAAAGGGTACTGAAACCCAGCATGGCCTCTATTTCTATTTGAAAACCTCCCCAAATTCCTTTGATTTTTGTAATGCTTTACTATCTAGGTTATCCTACGCCTTCTAGAATTTTATTTTTATCTCACCTCCCTAGTCTTCCTTCATCTTATAAATTTTCTTATGTATTTCCCTGGTTTGCACTAAGCAAACTCTTCAAGCCTCTGCTGTCATTGAAGGCTGAGATATTCCACTTTGTAACTCCAACCCTGACATTTTATCTGATGCCATTACACATTTTCAGTTGGATATTTCAGGTGGTTAACTTTTTTATCTCCTATATTTTATACACCAGAGTTAAAATCTTATCTGTCATACAATTTTTAATGTATGCCGTGTTTGACTATTTGTTGGCAACATCACAATTTTCCTCACTTTTTATATTCTTCATCTCTCTCTTTCTGTTCAATAGCTAGAAATGCCAGTTTATTCTTTCTCTGAAATGTCCTTTACTCTCATCCTCATTATCTTCCTATAACCCATTATCATTTATTAAGTCTTGAAGAAATTTTTTTCTTGGAACTTCTAAGCAATGTTATTTGTTTACATTGAGCCCATTGAAACACTGTTTTTGTTTTCAGCAACTCAAAGAAATCTTCTCAAAAATTAAGAACTCTTGATTCTAAACTTAGCTATTCATACATATTACATGAAAGAAAGGCAAAGGCAGGACCAATTAGGAGAAGAAGAAGGTCATCAAAGGGAGACAAGGGAAGGAGAAATGTATTACAAGAGTGAATATGAACAATGTGTGTGTTTGTGTGTGTGTGTGTGTGTGTGTGTGTGTGTGTGTGTGTGTGTGTGTGTGATATAATTAAACCAAATACTTGGTAATTCTAACTTTAAAAGAATAATTAAAAGACCAAACTAGATATCTGGATATTGGATATATCATCTTCTACATACAAACTTTCAGTGTCTTCTCCTATTAGAAGTAATCTACCATCAATACCATACTGAAATACTTCAAGATAGGACTATAAAATTCCAGAAAAGAAAACAAACAAAAAACACAAAAAAACCATCAAAACATGCCTTCCATTACCCACTGTGGACCAGGTCCTTGTTAGGCATTCTTACGTGCATTCCCATAAATCCAAAAGTCAGGCTGTAAATAGCATTATAATTAGGATCTGTATTTCCACAGCAGTCAAATGATTCATCGAAGGCCATGGAGCTAGTCACAAGCTCAGTTAGAATTGAGTGAGATCCTATCAGCATCTTCGACACCAACACCTTCCTCTTTCTGTTTATTCCTACTGTCTGTGTCTCTCACAGCATTTATTGTATTCAAATGGACCTTATCAAAATTCGAAGGTGCATCATATATTACATTTCTTTGATCTTCTACTCAAATCAGGAACTGTTATCTGGAGTGCTTGTTCAGCTTCCATAAGCTAAACTCAGCAGACACCACTTCTTCTGTGCACATTTGTAAAACCTTAACACAAACACTATTCTTACCTCACTTAGAATATAGCCAATCGTGTGTTAAAACAAAATCATAGGTATGGCTATAATTCTGGAGGTTAAACTTCTTCATGTCTCCAACAATTGCAAATGAATTGCTGTTTAATAACTATGCGGTGAATTAAAGTGATCATGGTGATGCTTTCGACTCTGAATCTTTCATTAGTATTATAATCATAATTAAGAGTCAGGACTGGGTTTGAAAGCCCATTCTGCTATTTATTGGCAGTGCTATCTTGGCAAATTTCTCTGGCTTCATTAAACAAGAGTTGACTCATTTGTAACAGGAAGATTTTAATAGTGAATGCTCCAATAACAGAAGCTAAACGAGGTTCCTAACAGAGTCCTGTGCTTGATATTTTAGCCATCAATATTAGTGGCCATAAGACCAATGAGAGTAACACAACATCTTCTGATAATATCTTCTCAAATAAATGTCAATAATAACCATCTATTCATTAAACAAATTGCCATGTTACAGAAAAGAGCAATAAACACAAAATGAATCATGGAGTCAAATCTAGACTAAAAGACTTGATTGTTGATCATCCTTTGTCACCCTGAGTTTAAAATGACTGTGGGATGAAGGTTGGCTTGGATAGATCAACAGGACTTATCTAAATGTCTTTAAGTGATCCTAGGCTCCAAAGGTGTCATCTCAGCATGGGAAAGTCAGGTCTAGCTGTCAGGAGAACCTTTGAGGCAAATTCAGTTGTACAGTTCCGTCAGCCATCTATCAGTGAAACACTAACAAGTTAAAACAGAAGCAATGACAGCACCACGATCTGAGAATATGATGCTGTGAAGTGGGTGGCTAATGAAGCCCCCATCAACGCACTCAGTTTCCTTGCCTTCTGAGTGCAGCTAGAGATCTAAAATCCATCATTTGTAGCTTCAGGGTGGCAATGAGTTATTGCTTTCCTGGTTGCACTGAACAATACCCAGGAGTAATGACTAGAAACAGTATAAGCAGTGGGACAATAAGATAATTCATCTCACTGGCATGTCCGGCAGTGTTAGTCAGACTTGCCATTAAAAGGCACACCAACACCAGCTCTCATTTAATGGCATCTAGAGTTTGCCCAACATATTGCATTAGACTCCTATGTGGAGAAATCTTCTACTACACAAATTTGTTTGACTGGATGAACATAACCACACAGGATATATGTCATCAGACTTACCTCTAGATTCTACATTTTATGCTAAATATCATTCCAGATCACAAATGTCGATTTGGTTCATTCATATTTGTAGCTTTTGTTTTTGCAAATGCAGCTAAGCAGACTTATAGAAATACTTTAAAGGAAAGCTTACATTCATTTATATACTGGCTTTAAGTCAGTAACAACCTGACTTAATGGTTCCTTAGAATTATATCCTACATGGATTAATATCTCAGAGACCAGATTTAAATGTTATCGTTGTTTAGGAATACAAAATCAAAGTGATTTCTCCAAATTGAATAGTTCACAGAGGAAAAATCATAAAATATCAATAGAAAATCCATTCATGACTCAAAGCTCAGCCTAAGCCAAGAGCTAGGCAAAATGTCTAAGCTCTCAGTTCATAATTAAAGGTGTATATGTGTCAGATATGTGTGTGCCAGACATATGCCCATGTAATGCATCATGAAGATGAGAACATATATACACACTCAGTACAGAGGCCAAAGGAAGGCATTAGTGTTTGCCTTCATTCTCTACCTTATTGTGTCTCTCACTGAACCTGGAGGTAGCCTGGCAGCCATCAGCCAGGAAGTCCCAGCAGTACTGATGTGTCCATTCCACACAGATTTGGTGTTAGAGATGCATACCGGGCCAAACTCAATGGTGTGTGATGTGCTCTGAACTCACATCTCACAGATGCACAGTAGCCCTAGTAGCAAGAAGCCGTGTCTGTGCTCATTTCTTTTTAATTATCCTTTTTATCATTTTAAAATTTTAAAAATAATCTTTCCTCATTTTCCCTACCAATCCCAGTTCCCACTCCCTACCTTCCTCCTGCTACCTCCTCTCCCCCCCTCAATCTACCCCATCTACTCTTCAGACAGAGTAAAACTTCAAGGAACTCTGACACCTTACTCTGAGGCAGGACTAAGCCTTCCCCATCCACTATATCTAGGCTGAGCAAGGTAACCCTCCAAAGAGAATGAGCTCAAAAAAAAAAAAAAAATCCAGTTAAAGCACTAAGGACAAATACTGATTCCACAGTGTTCCTTCATTCTTATGAGCTGAAGCTAAGCCAAGATTGATCATAGCAAACTCAACACAAAGCACCTTGCCTGGCACAGTGTATATTCAATAGGTGGTGGCCATAACCTTAATTCTATTAATACTAATTTTTCAAACTTCATATTATATAAGCATTGAGGAAGTTGAAGGATACCAATCTAAAAGGAACTTGTGTAAGTGATAAATGAAAAAGATGCAGACATTTGGCTTTACCCTGTCATAATTGTCTACCACACATACAAAAAAATATTTTCTATATACTCTGTCAGCAAAGGTTTTATGATGACATTATCATATGTTTAATTTGCATATTAAAGTTATTATTCATTTTCCTTCACAATTTGGAGAATTATGATCTATGAATATTTTTACATCTTTCTGGCTTCTAGTTTATTTTTATGAGATTAACTATGCATCGGTATAATCTGGATACATTCATATCAGGAACTTGGTTCTAACAATGATTTGGTTCTCCTTATTAATCCCCAAGTAAAAGATCATGGTATTTGTGTCTTTATCTGATACAGCATTAGGTCCAAGCTATTTTGATGCTGGCCTTATATAGAAAGGGCTTTCATTCCATGGTTATTGCTTACTATGCTTGGTATCAATGATAGTGCTAATGGTGCCACACTTTTTGCCTGTTTTATTCCTCTTCTCTAGTCTCCTTTACCACCTTTCCTTTGCAAAGTAACAGATTTCCATTTTATATTGGAAATAAAATGAAGACACCAGGTTAGGGAGTGTTGTGCATTCACTGTGAATCTAGACCCCTATGAAACTTTCCACAGAAAGGGGACTGAAGCATGGTTTTTAGCTCACCACACAGAAAGAGACTGAATGCAACACAATGAGGTGTAAGGAATAAGGTTTTTCCTCCTGCCGCTGGTCTTGTCCCGCCACCATGCCTGCCCCAAATAACACACAGACTCTGTATTTGATATAATGCCTTTGGCCAGGTACTAGTTTCTTATCGGCTAGCTCTGTCTTAATTATTAACCCATTTCTATTAATTTCCACGTGGTCTTATCTTACCAGAAAGAGAGCCCTCCAGCCTTCTGCTCTCTCCATCTTCCATCTTGACTCCTCCTTACTACTTCCCCTTTCCTCCTTGTCTCCTAGTCCCTCCTATCTTCCTTTCCTATTGGCCAACAGTGCTTTATTCATTAACCAGTATGAGAAACATATTTACAGAATGACATCTCCCTTCAATGAGGGGCAAAGATTCTGAGTCTTCAGCTAAAGGACCACTCCCCATCTCAAATGTAGATGGGAGATCAATACTCAGATGTCATTTTCACGTTATTTCATAAAATTGAGTTTTGGTAAGATGATGGCTTTGTTTTTGTTGTTGTTTTGTTCTGCTTATTTGTAAACAGTGCCATCAGACTAATAAAAATGCAAGGAAACTTTACAATCATTTACAGAACACATCCCTCTTTTGGCTGATGTGTGTGTCTATGTACACACATGCTGCACACATATCCTCTTGGTGCAATCATCATACAGTGTGTATTTTTTTTCAAGAAAACTATTCCTTATTTATGCAGGTTCGTAGATAGCTTCTGTCAGTTGATCTTCATGAAGAACTGGCAGCATAATCTTTTTATTTCCCTTTAAAAGAAGTCACAAAGTGCCAAATGGTAGAGTTATCTTCTCTAACAATGAGCACCCCCCCCCTTTTTTTTAATTCAAATCTTTCAGCTTTAAATTGAGATCTTTGTACCTGGCATGCTACCCTCAGATCTTCATATTTAAAAGGAAGCATTATGTACTTAATAAAAATTAGGGAAAACATTCCTGATCTCCCAGGCACACAGCTGTCTGTTGTCCAGCTTATGTAAGCAATCACCTCAGTTCCCCCATCCCCTGCTTCCTTCTCTCAACTGCTCCAGCTCTGCTGGGATGGCACAACTAAGCTGGGAGCTGTGGGGAGGATGCCCAGCAAGCCCTCTGTGAACAAGTGGCTAATGATCTGGAAAAGCTCCTAAGCCCTGAAACTCCAAAGAGGCCCTTTGCACTAAGAACAAATAGCAATGAAAGGAAATGTGAGCCAACCTGCAGTGTGCAGCACTCTGTGGGAAACAAGATTGCCTCTGTTGGACACCTTTGCATTTCTCTTGTTCTCTCCCTCTTGGCTACCAGCAAGAACATCCTTCTGTACTCCATTGGACATCCCCTTAAACAAAGTCCGGAGTCCAATCCAGTTCCATCAATGGCCACACTCAAGAATGAAGCTGAGTTAACAGCCATCTAACTTCACTGAGAACTAACCTGGCAGATGCCGATACTTGACTATAAATATTCATGCAGAGACAGCCACATTGAGGCATCCAAAGTGAATTTATAAATGCAATAGACCAGAGGAACAGACCATTTATCACATTTCAGCTCTGCTCCCTTTTATTCTCAAGGAGTCTCTTTGAATGTCATAAATTGTAGAGAAACAATATTATACAAGACAAACTTAATAAATACTCAATTTCCCCACATCTGACCCGAGAGATATTACTAAAACTTTTTTTTAGAGAGCATAGTTTGGGGATGTAATGCTGCGGGTGGCACAGGGACTGTCCAACAGTTTTCCTTTGTCTTGCCTAGTTCAGCTTACGGATGTATCTGCATTGTAAGTCAGGAAGGAAGTTGGTGGACAAGGTTATAGATTATTGTCAAACAAAACAGATGTCCTGACACATAAATTTTCACTAGTCCTGAAAGGCTCATAATTAAAAAATGCATCCAAGAGGATTTACTATAAATTACACACAGGGAGAAAGAAATTAATATGATGTCTTTTCTACAGCAGTATTAACTACATAGAGAGAGGCTAATTGCTGCCCAGTTCTCTACGACCTTCTGTTTTATAGGTGGTGAAAGGCAGTTGTCAAAGGCTGCCTGGGAGCAATAGCAACACTTCTTGGGAATCCTTTCTGTGATCCTGTGAAGGTGAGCATAACATGACACAGCTCCAGACAGCCTAGATGGGGACAAGAGGCAGATGTCACCTACAAGTAACACCAGCTGCTCTTCAAATGCTGAGCTGATTAACTCAACAATAGATTTCACTGGAGGGAAACTTATATTTGAAGCAATTATTTGCCAAATATCCCTCAGCCCCGAGGCATCTTCCCTGCAAAGAATCTCATTTTATGCACATGAACTTCAACAGAGATTTTTCTGCCTTTGTCAAACACATTCCATTCATGATTTCATTAATAGCTTCAGCAACAATTGACATAGAAAATAGTGTATCAGAGAAGTATGAACCCCAAACAAAGAATGTTAGCTAATCTGAAATAAACGATTCCTAGGTTATTTTGATCTCTTGGCTTTTGCCAGTTTTTTAAAAGGGTTCAAGCTTGTCATGTTTAATACTGATGGCCAAAGGCCGCTTAAGCCCTTGGGGTTTCAAAGAAAGTATCAAAAAGGTGGGAGGGAGAATCTCAGTGTTTTGGTTAGAGCAACTGACAATCCAAGCAATTATAAAATGAGAAACAATAAACAAACAAAATCATGCCCAGAGCATCTAACCAATTCAGCCTTGCTATCTTTTTCTTTTCTTCTCTTTGATCCAATTAAATGCCTTCATTTTTCCAAAAGTTTCTCTACATAATACCTGAATTTAATCCCCTGCACACACATAAAAGCCTGGGACAATAGACTATGCTTGCAATCTCAGCAATAGAGATGTGAAGATAGGAAGATCCCTAGGGATTGCTGGTCACCCAGCAAGTCTACCAGAATGGGCGAGTTCTGGGTTAAGTGTGAGACTCTGTCTCAAAAGGTAAGGTAGAAAGCAATTAAGGAAAATGCTTGCCATTGACCTCTGGCTCCCATACACATAGATATACACACACAAACGTATACCCATACTGAAATAAAAGTACTTTAAATGAATTAGTGAATGAATCAAAGATGTCCAGTCGACTAGAAGTTTAAGAAAAAAAAATATTTTCTTGAAGAGATTTTAATGAATGGAGATTTCAGGGAAACCAGGGAATTTGAAAACTCATGTGAGTTTAGGACACAGCATGTAGCTGGAAAACATGCAGCGTGCATCCACAAAGCCCATGTCTGTACCTGGGACAGACATGGCTAGACGAAGTCAGTGTTACTTCATTTAGAGTTTATCCATTGCTCTCAAACATCTTGCCAATGTAAAGGTCACACTGAGTTACTAAGAGGCATGGAGAAGTTTATTTACTAGCCTTGCTATATGGAATGTCCTAGAATCAGTGATCACCGTTGGATCAGACTCACTGGTAGTCTTCCTTCTGGTAAGACAGAAGGGGTAAAAACAAGTTATTTCAATAACCATATTAATAAAAAATTAACTTTGAGAATACTTAAGAATTATTTTCAGTGCCAATATACAAGGTGCAATGTTATTTTTGCCTCTCACTATTGCTTTCCTTCTTTTTCTTACACAGACAACATATACACACAGCATTAAGTATAATATCAATCTATACTTTGTTGTATATCTAATTTAATTAGCCTGACTACCACTCTAAGGAACATGAACACAGAACTTTCATGATACTTTACTTCCATGTAACCTCAGTAGGAGCACATCTTCACCAGATGCTTGGCCCTTGTCTCATGTCAGTGTAGTTTATCCTACTGCTCCGGAATGACATTGCCCCCCCCCCATATTCATGACTTGGAAGGTTAATATCCAATGAAACAATGTGGAGAGGAAGATCTTTTTAAGAGGTGAGATGTATGTTTTCATAAAACTTGAAGAATGGGTTCTCTCTCTTTTGCCATGAGAGGGCATATCCCTCCCCTCTACATAACAGGGTGTACACAGTACTATACTGGAGGCTCAGCTATGGAGCCTGCTTGGTCTTCCAAGTCTTCTATGAGAAATTGTGAGAAGTAAAAGCTCATGATTTACAAATTGGTAAATTTCAGGCGTTTTGTTACTAGAGCACAAAGTAAAACAACATAGGTGCCTTGCATCTCTTCTTTTTTTCTGCCATAACTTTGTCTTCACAGTAACTTATTCAGTCAACAAATGGGATAATACACTGAATATGCAACTCTGCAAAGAAGCACAAATGGCCAAAACTATTTTGTTGCTGTTGTTTTAATTTGTGTTCAACAATCATAGCCATTAGAAACTGGGAATTACAAGTGCTTGGAGAGTCACTCACCCTGCCCCCCATAAGTGCTACAATTAAGAGAAATAAAAACACTCATCTTCTCATATTCACCCATTCCTAGTCCACCCGCTAGAATATACCTTTTCTATTCCCCTGTCCCTGGGAGATCAATGCATCCACCCTTGGGACCTCCTTGTTACTAAGCCCCTCTGGGTCTATGGATTACAGCGCAGTTATCCTTTACTTTACAGCCAAATTCCACATATAAGTGAATGCATTCCATGACTTTCTTTCTGGGTCTGGATTCCCTCACTCAGGGTGAATTTTTTCTAGTTCCATCTATTTGTCTTAAAATTTCATTATTTCAAATGTCATTATATTTAACCGTTGAGTAATATTCCATTGTGCAAATGTACCATGTTTTCTTTATCCTTCCTCAGTTGAGGAACATGTAGGTTGTTTTCCTGTTTTGGCTATTATAAATAAATCTACTATAACCATAGCTGAGGAAGTGTCCTTGTGGTATGATTGAGCATCCTTTGGGTGTATGCCCCAAAGTGGTATAACTGGATCCTAAGGTAGATTGAGTCCCAATTTTCTGAGAAATCACCTGGCTTTTATTCCTCATACTACATTACCTTTACCAGTATTAAAACAAGGGGAGGAGGTTAGTCCTACCCCAACTTCATATGCCATGCTTTGTTGATAGCCATGGGACACCTGCCCCCTTCTAAACAGAAACAAAGGAGTGGATTTGGGGGTGGGTAGAAGGGAGATCATGGAAGAAGAAGAGGAGAGAGAGGAAACTGATGTCAAGGTGTAAACTAAATGAATAAATTTAACTTGAAATAATAAAAACAAGCGGTGGGATGGATGTGAGGGAGACGTACTGTCACACTGCTAGTGAGAATGCTAACTAGTATGGGCACTATAGAAATCAATGTGGAATTAACTAAATAAAATGTAAATGAATCCCGAGGACATGTTCAGTGTTAGAGCACTTGGCTGCATGGGTGAGACCCCTCAGCATTGCTGATAAATAAATGAAAATATAATTTCCACATGATCTTGATATACCATTTCCTAGTAGGTACTTGAAGGCTATGCCAATTTGACAGAGAAATACTTGCATATCCAGGGTTACTGCAGTCCTGCTCACAATAGCTAAGAAACAGGAAGATTATATGTCTGTCAGCAGAGGATTGAGTAAACAACATGTGGTACATGTATACACTGGGATTCCATTCAGCTCTTTAAAAAACTAGATTCATGATATTTGCCAAAATTTTTTCTAACAAGAGACAATTATGCTAAGAAATTTACTGGACTCAGAAACAAGGAATGTTTTCTCTCATATGTAGGCTCTAGATTTAACGTGTGTGTGTGTGTGTGTGTGTGTGTGTGTGTGTGTGTGTGTGTGTGTAACTTATGGAGAAAGGGAATCATGATGTGAAAGGAGTGGAAAGAAAAGGATCTTGATTTTCAAACACATTCTTTTTTCTGTTTGTGATGTCTGTTTGCTCATATTCATGTGGCTGCTTGCAAAGGGCAGGAGAGAATTCTACCCTCCGGAACTATAGTTACAGGTCGTTGGAAGTCACCTAACATTGGTGCTGGGGACTGAACTTAGGTCTTCCAGAAGATCAGCAAGAGTTCTTACTGCTGAGCCACCTCTCTTTCCCCTCCAGAAGGGATCTTAAGGAATTGGAGAAGACAGTAGAAGAGGGCCATGAAGAGGAGCCCAGAGTGATGAAATACATACAATAAACACGGTGACATTCTCTACTTTGTATGCCAACTTAAAATATAAAAAAGTCGGTCAAATTAATTTTTTAAAAAGACCCAGTGTGGGATGAAAGAATTTTGTCTCCTGTCCAATCATTTTTACTTTTTTATTTTATTTTATTTTATTAATTTTACATGTTAATCCCAGTTCCCTCTTCCTCTCTCCCTCCCTGTTACCCTCTCTGCCCCCTAATATGCACCATGACTACACTCCTCTCCCATCCCCCCACCCAAATTCCACATGTAGGGCAATGCCATCCAGGTGCGATCATGTAAATCTGTCAAGTTATCTGAAGTAGGGACTAGGACTTCTCTCCTGTCTCTAGGTTAAGGCAGTATCCCTCCATGGGGGATGTGCCCGCAAGGTCCTTTTGCGCACTAGGAATACATCCTGTGTCCACTGTCTGAGGTCCTTTAGACTGCTCAGTCCTTCTAGCTGAGACCCATATTCAGGGGGTCTGAGTCAGTACCATGCTGGATTCCCAGCTATCAGTCTGGGGGCCTGTTAGCTCCTCCTTGTTCGGGTCAGCTGTCTCTATGTGTTTCTGCAACCTGTTCTTTTCCTCTCCCTCTGCATCTCAATTTTAGTTCGACTCAGTGTTTAGTTATAGGTTTGCTTCTGTTTCCAACAGGTAATAGATGAGGGCTAAATGATGGTGGATAAGTTAGTTGTACTTTCTACAAGGTTTCCTGGGTGCTTTTCTTTTAGAATAATCTTCTTACTACAGTGAAGCAAACCTTTCAGCAGACTAAGCCATCTTTTTATAAGACTGGAAGTTTCTCAGGAAGAAACCTAACCATTATTTATTGTTTTGTTTTCTTGATACCTCTACTTAACTGTCCAAAATGAGAAGCTGGGTTTTGCACCAATCTTGTGATTTTATGTTCCCTTCATTGATTCTGTTATTTGATTGGGTGGGTAGAGGGATACAGAAAAAGCCAGACTTGTTAGCAGATTAAGGTTGGTTTCAAATGACTGGAGCAATGAAGGGGGCATGCTTATTAAAAGTGTATTTAATTCCAAAATGTATGAAGTTTTTCACATTGTAGTATGAAAAAAAATTGACTCCTTTATACAGTCCCTACCATAAGTTTGGAAGGAAGCATCTTTGGGTCTTCAATGTTTTGTTAATAGCAACCTCATTGACTTACACCAAAATGATACTATATACCCTGAAGAAAATTTTATAGTGATTTTTTACTTGTATTACTAAAATACAATGTCAAAGGAAAGTACATTGTTATACAGAGAACATGCACTCACAAGCAAATGCATATTACTTGAATGCCAAAGCATGGTTAGAGATGCTTTCCAAAGTCACCAAATAACTACAGAATTTAATAAAAGCAAAGTATTCTAGATCCTCTGAGAAGTTCTTAGTATCCACAAATGGTTTGGATCAAACTCCCAGCCAAACTGCCAAAAAGTGAGGCAAAAATCTCTTTCTCTTTTTTTCTTTTTTATAGCTTTATTTATTTTTATATGCATGTATATCCACACACCATATGATTGCAGTGCCCTCAGAGGCCAGAAAAGAGGTTCAGATCCTCTGGAACTGAAGTAAAAGGCAGTTGTTAGCCACCATGTGAGCACCTGGAACTGAACTTGGGTCCTCCTAATCACTGAGCCATCTCTCCAGCACCCCCTGTGTCCATTTTTAATCAGATTGGCTTATTTTATTGAACCAACATCAAAAATCTCTTTCTTAAGAATGAAGACACCATAACAAACTTGAATGCTTAGAAATAGATACACTGACAGCATATTTATTATCTGATGGCAAAAAGATGTTTATGACTAGGCCAAATTATATTTTTAGGAAGTCACACTGAACAAAAATGAGAGAAAATAAATCACCATAAAAATGCAAGTGAGCTGGTAATAATAGCCTAGTTATAGCTGCCATGAAATAGTCATTAAGTTATATGCAGTATAAATCTCTCAGTTTTGTAAATGGTGGTGGTTTGTAGAGGCTAAATAAAGATAAACTGTAGTGACTATGGCTTCCTCTCTCTTTGCTCCTTGGCATGGGCTTTTATAATGTTTAAGCTCCAGCTCTTAGCACCATATGGTTCCTAAAGCATCTGAGAGAGAATTAAAAATCTGCAACTAGATTCTACATTTACTTGTGCCTCATGCATTTTGAAGCCCAAGGAGGGCTTTTTACATCTAGCCAGTCCTACAGCCAGACAAAACTGCAGAGTACTGCTGGGGCTAAGCCTGCTGCTATGGACCCAACTTGGCAGCTCCAAATCAGGAGCTCAGCAAAGAAACTCTATATTCTGTCTTTTGAATCTGCAGATTAGCAAGAAGTTTGAGTCAAAGATTTCCAGCCAATGTCCCCTTTCCCCTTTGTAAGATTGCAACTAATCCCAGGTGATGTTTCTTAACTGCTTTTCCCTCTACTGTTTAAACTGCATCCTTTCTGCTCCAAATTAAACCCATTCTTTCTAGCCCTGTCATTGCTAACTAATAAGAACAATTCCTCTCTCTGCTCTTGGTGGCCACACGTGGGGTACTTACAGATGAGAATCATATCTTTCTTTAGTCTACTTTCTTAACTGTAGACTGCACAGGTGATAAAAATGGGTTAATTGATGTTATAAAAATATTTTCCATCCTCATAAGGAAGAACTTCCCCCCTCCAAATCATTTTAATTTCTTTGTTTTGCATGATACTCTTTGTTATTTGCAGAGACTGGGGCATAAACACAAGATCTAAAGGACAATGTTAAATATGCAATATGCATGCATAACTTAACTTGGGTTCTTTTGCCACACCCTCTGCTACTAGAGCCTTAGCTTTCATCACATAGTCCTTTCAATCCTGTGATCACATCTACAGCCAAACTTCTGTGTATGAATTCTTATTGGAACAGACTCACGGCATCTTAAAAACACACTATCTATAGTAAAACCAACAGACTGTATAACTTGCAAAGTCCATAATGCTGATGCACTAGCCATTTAGGAAATACTTGACAATCCCTACCTTAGGATGTCACTAACATTCCTCTTGGCTATGCTTCTTGCAACATCTCAGTTGAACCATAACAGATAAATCTCTTGTCTACACCCAATGGTCATCTAAGAGATTCCCTTCAGGATCAAATTGAACAGTTAAAAACAGGAGTCTAGATGGAACTATTTTCTTTTTTGACACTGAGGTCTTTGAGTGTGACAGTTTGGACAATTGAAGTCAGTCTTTAAAATTATCTACGCCTATGTCACATTTATGTAGAATGTTCTATGCTTGTCTAACTCACAACTCAGATAACGAGGATGATAAAAAGAATCCAGGCCAGGCTGGGCAGGTACTCACTATGTGAAGCTGGAGGAAGTCGCCAAGTCCTGGGGCACTGTCAATGCGTACTAAGATTCCATCCTTCACAGTCGTGCTGAAGCCCACAGCCAGGCGGTCAGAGCGTGTGCTGGGTCTGTCATTCGCTGGCCAGGTGTAGAGGATGAGGCCTCCACTCTTTCCAAAGATGTATGTGGCACCAGCTATGAAGACAAAGAGAAAGGGCACATCAGGACCACTATCTTATATATTGGCTGCTCCAGCATATTGTTGAGACTGGAAGAGACATGTTTAGGAGGAAACCTTCTCCTACTGGACAGCATTTAGTTATTAAAGGGATGCCTTCCAAAACATCCGAAGGTATCTGTCTAGCTAAATTAGAGATGGGAATAAATAACAAAACAGATGTTACACACTCTGTATCCTCAGTTCTTGATGCATAGCTGTGGAGTGTGTGTGATACGGTGCATTATGAACCTTGTAACATAATAACAAACATCTTTCCCTCTTCTGCAGCAGCAGAATACACCTGCCATTTGGCTAGGACAGGCATGAGGTAGAAACATGTCCTTACCTCTGGCTATCATTATAATCTCATCAGTGGCATCAGGAGCCTTTCCAAGGGTACTGTACCACAGTGCCAGCTAAGAAGACCCAAGGTACTATCACTTTCCCAATCCACAGAAAGGAAGTGTGGCCTAGTGACAGGAAGCTATAAGGGTGAAGCAATCTTTCTATGAAATGCCTGGAAACAGTCGTGTTTTACATTTTGGAATTTTTGGATTTTGGAAACTCACATATATGAAATTGAGATATCCTACTTCTGAGGCTCAAGTGTGAACATCAGATTTGTTTGTTTCTTAAAGTTTATGTGCAAGGGCTGCAGATGACTTTAGACAGCACGCCGGTGTCTTGACACTATGTCAAATAATATTTCCCAAACATGGCACCTGGCTAACATTCAAACATTTTTGTGTATCAAATTTGGGGTTCTGGACTAGAAATGATCTAGCTAGATGACTCAAAGTATGTATGTATTTCATTGCTGTATTATTATAAGCATGCTGACAGAAATATTTCTGGAGTCTTTTAAGAATAAGTATTTTCGCTCTCAATATTTATCTGAAAGCATTTATCTGATATTAGCACAGTAGGTCTCAACTCATTTTAGAACTTAAAATCCATAAAAGAGATATAGGAGATGTAGAAAGCCACATGAAGATCATGCCTTTTTAAAATGACAAATGATTTGTGCAACTGGCTTTATCTATGCTGTTACTATTTAGTTGTATGTTTGCTATTATCAGTATAAATCTTGGGGTTATCAAGAATAAATTAATCGAAGCTACTTATAAAACCAACAGAGAGAAAACAAAGAAAATATTCTGTGATGGTAAGTCCTATTTATCAACATGATGGGATCTATTAATCACCTAAGAGTAGAATCTTCTGGGCATGCCCATTAGAGATTATCTAGACTGGATTCATTGAAGCATGGAGATAAAACCTCAACACACAGGTGGGTGAGGTCATGAACTATATACTAGAGTGAACACCAGTAGTGATCGTCCCAATTAATCACCTAAGAGTAGAATCTTCTGGGCATGCCCATTAGAGACTATCTAGACTGGATTCATTGAAGCATGGAGATAAAACCTCAGCACACAGTTGGGTGAGGTCATGAACTATATACTAGAGTGAACACCAGTAGCGATCGTCCCAGCTTCCAAACTGCTGATGGAATATGACTGGTTGTCTGAAGCCTTTGTCACCATTGTCTCACTGCCTGATGGGCTATATCCTGGAACTGTGAGCCTAAACAAACTGTTTCTCCTTTATGTTGGTTTTTAGTGGGGTATTTTATTATAGAAAGGTGTCAAGTAATTAATAAATATTTGCATTTTAAAATATTTTAGAGTCTATTTTAAGAAATGAGTATCTAATTCTTTTTTAGAAACGTTTATTTATTTATTATATATACAGTGTTCTGCCTACATGTGTCCTTGCATGCCAGAAGTTGAAACCCTGTCTCATTACAGATGGTTGTGAACCATCATGTGGGTGCTGGGAATTGAACTCAGGCCCTCTGGAAGAGCAGCCAGTTCTCTTAACCTCTGAGCCGTCTCTCCAGCCCTGGGTATATAATTATAAGTAGGGGAAGAATATTTAAATTTGGTAGCTGAAATATACTATGGCATTGTTGCCTCAGGAGATTTATACCAGTTACCAGCAGTAAGTAGTTTCATAAGATATACTTTTTTAATGTAAAAATATCAATTGTCATTGGATTTTCCTGTGTGTTTCCCAGTGAACTTGTCGCAATGCTTACAACTAGTTTTGTAAACACTATACAATCAGTCATTCAATCTTTAGCATTTACTAACAATCTCAATCTCTGATACATATCTATTGTCCTAGTTAATACACAGAATATACCGGAATAAATTATACTGGTTGTACAATCAAGAAACTACATAGCTGGCTTAGAAATGATAGGCTCATTTGGGCTTGAATTGGGAGATTATGTCATATGCCATCCTTGTTGTTGGATCACTAAACCATTTGAGATGTGTGGAAACCCACTTTGCTTTTTGAAAGGCCACCTATGTGGCTTGTTTCTGTTAGCTCCATTTGTCTATCACAAGTGGCACAGAATTTGTTTTTGTCTTGTTTTTTTTTTTTTGTTTATGAATTTCTGAATCCTTAGAGGAGTCTCTAGAAAGCCCTCCAGAGCCATCTAGAGAAATTGGGACTATGGTATGCAAAGTTTGCTCCCTACTACCCACAAACACCCTCAGAGCTGCTTAAAATTAGACATCTTGGTAAAAACAACTTGTGCTTGATATAACTCCATCTGTGAAGAGTTTAAACAAGTCCTTTACTGAAGATGAACACAAATGTCACCATTGTTCCCTTCATTCTTTATTTGGAAAACTGAAGGTTACTCAGTGATTAATGTATAAAATCACCCAAAAATGCAAATCAGCCTCTGACATTTCATGCCAGTTTATAAAGTCTTATTCACTTATGTCCTACATTTATAGTGGATTTGCTACAGACATTCATTCCTACTCGACCAGTGAAGAATTTTATCAGCACAAAAATAATTTCAAATATGCAGAGCAAGACACAAGGCTTTATAATGTGTAACACCTTTTCAGTATCTTTAGGTGGAGCTCAGCAATTTCAGGGGCCACTTCATTCATCAACAGTTTTAAGGATGTGCAAACATAGGCTCCAAAGTCTGTCTTAAATCCAGGGCATCCAGTCTTAATTGCCTCCAAGAACTTGTTTTATCACATACCAATGTAATTATAGAACATGATTCAACAATGAAGCAAAGTTTTCCATATTTAGCCTTATATATTTCATGTCTTCTAAGACTGAAATAGAACATAAGCATCCCCAATGTGGGCATGCTTATAAATAGTATTCTAGTTTTCGGTAAGCAGATAACTTCACAAACTCTATTTACTTCTCTGTTTACCCACTATTCTGTCCAATAATTCCCTGTGCTCCACATGAAGTAGCTGTTAGAAGATAATACACAGACTCTTACATATCCTGTTTAGAAGTCATGATGGTTCCACCTTTTAAATCAACAGGGAAGAAAATCTCATTATAACATTAGTAGATAGATTAAATTGATAGAACATCTAATTTTACAATGATATTCTTATTCATTTTCTAGTTCTGGATTTGCAATGGCATAATCTTAGATAATTCTGACATTGTAGTTGAAAAGGCATAAGAGATACAGTGTGCCAGTGCCTGGTTTATTTCACAAGGCACAAGGACTGTAGAAACCTGTTTCTGGGATTGCGTGTACTAGTAAGGATGACCAAACTTCCTGAATAGTCCCACAGTTTAACAATTCTGTTAGATGAAGTTAATTCATTGCCATAATTTCCTATACTGACAGTGCCAAATTATAGCTTTTGTAGTTTTGCTATCTCGAGTGGTTTTTAGAAATACAAACTTCCTGTTTATTTTAAATAAAAAATGTCTAGCGCTCAAAAGGGACACAATTACACTGCTTTAGAATTTCAAGTCAAAAAATAATTTTGCTATTTTTAAATTACAAATCAATGTTGGGAGACTATCCAGGAGACCCTAAGAACCTTGATGGAGTCCATTAAGGTTCTTCATTATGAGCCACATAATACCAGAGTTTGTGTTGTCTGCCTTGAGCTTGCATTTCTGATGGATAGGTTTCTGACTGGACTCAGTCTGGTGGTGCCAAGATCAGGCTACACTTGTGAACAATCTGAACAATATAAATTTAATCCTTTTGAGTAAACAAATGGAAAAAATACCAACTGAATTAAAAATGGCTATGTCTGTCATTCATTTAAATCCAGAGCATTTGTAAGCAGCAGTGTGAGATTTCTCTGAAGGATCTCATCAAGACAATATTTTAGGAATGAAATGTTGTATGGTTCCACCAACTGAGATTAAGTGTATATGTGCCTTATCTTCTGCTCTGTCACTACTTTACCCACAATCCACAATAATGGGCTTGGGTTACTGTTTTAAACTGATATCCATATACTGAGATGGAATTGGAATTGAGCAGATGAAGCCATGAGGTAGGGGATGGGACATCAGAAAAGTAGTTTGGCTGGAGATAGGCAGGGTCCAAAAGTCTGCAATAGAATCTGGATGAGGGAGAAGTTCTAGAAAGCAGTTGGATATAGACATGTAATATAGTGTTAAGTAGAAGATTTAGAATTTTTCAAAAGGATAGCTAGAAGATTTTGTTTTCTATTTCACAATTCTTTCCAATATTGTGAAACATTGATGACTTTTTTTCTTATTTTACCAGAATTTGGTTGTTTATGACAACTCAATATTTTCTTTTTCTTGTTTGGACCACTCAGATAATAATCATAGCTATTGTTTTGACTTAGAAACTCCAAGGCCCTGTTTTTATAATGATCTTTTGGTCTCTAGGCCCTCATCCAATTCACCTATTAATTTTTTGGATGATTATCAAGAAACTAGTATTATGGGCTTGCTTATGAGTCACTTCGTATGTGTGTGCATGTGCGCATGTGTGTATTGTGTGTGTGTTTATATGTATATATGTATGTAGGAAAATTGAGACAGAAAAAATAATTGATTATCTGTGATTCATTTATAATTTTGTCAATCAAATAATTATATATGATAACATGGCTTTAAAAATCTTTCAGATAATATGCTAATTGAATGTTTATACTGTTTTATATTATAATATAAACCATATTTCCAAAAAATGATTTTTATTGTTGAAATGGAAATTCTTTTTGGAAGTGCAACCCAGGGGAATCCTGTGAGCACTAAATTTAGCAAGAGTTAGATAAATTACTGAAAGACAGGCATAGCAATAGATGAACAAATTAGTATAGTAAGTATAAAGTTACATACCATATGGTATGCAAAATTGGATAAGAAATAGGATTCCACTACTATTCTGGTGTCTTTGAACACTGTGAACACAGTCCTATATGACAGTGATATGACTGAGAGCATAGATCAGAATCCTATAAATCAGGGATGTGACACCAATCTACTCTATGACTTCCCTATTTTTCTTGGATAAGTCCTCCATCAAGCACAGTGTGGAGACACCATTGTGATCTTTATCACAAAAACTGGCAAATCCTACTGCAAAATAAATGAACTATCAATGACACAAATATATTCTACCAGTAAGATTCGCTTGCTGCTATTACAACTATCTTTTATTCATAACAAATATAGAAAATTAAAATAAAATAGACTTGTGGTATATAGCTGACCTAAACTTCGTCCAGGTATTGAAAACCCAAAGCCTGGGGGTGTGTCTCAGAGTTACTTATGCCTGAATGAAATAATTTCTCAATCATTTTCAGAGAGATCTACCATCTCTCCTCAATCTTCCTCCATATTTTTGTGTCTTTGGGGCATTGTATCACATTCATTTACTCCTAATGGTAGGAACATATAGCACACTGTGTTTTCAAATTGCCTTCTCTGGGAATGTTTGTTTTGATTCACCTTAGCTCAGCACTCACTTGAATTTTACTGGAAAAATTTTTGTTGCTGTTTTAATTTTTATGGAAATGATGGAAAATCACAGATTCAACAATGTGATGTGGTGCTAAGTGGTGGAACGAGAATACAGTCACATCGTGCCATTTATCAACTTCACCTCCTGTCCCTGTGCACGGGTAGGATCACATGTCCCTAGGGAATCCTGAGAAACCAACAGCATAAGGAGAAGGAAAGGATGAGTGACAGGTAAAAATCTGCAGGCAAGACCTCAGCATTACTAAGGCAGTCACTAGGGAAGAACAGGGTAACTGATGCAGATGTTACCAAAAGCCCTCCAGTGAATTTATTAGAAGGATAGCTTCCTGATCTATTTTTCCCACTAGGAAAAACAAAGCAAAACATAAACAATGATAAAGTGACCTTAGGTAAAGAAAAAAAGAGTGCACTTAATCTTAAAAGAGAAAATTCACCCATTGTTCAAACATCACATTCCTTTGGCAAGGAAATAAGTATATTTGCTGCTTATTAAGTTGAGAAACTGAAAGCAATACCTACAAGTAAAATATGACCCCGGGGAGAGCCAAGCTCTATTTCTTAAGCGATGCTTAGGCAAATGTGTGTGTGTGTGTGGTAGGGCTCTTACAGATGGAGTGATCTCCTTCCTTTTCACAGAGGAAGAACCATGAAAACTAAATCAGAATTAATCCTACACACAATTCAATGTTCTAATATTCCAGTAACAGGAGCTTCTGTGAACAGCACCAGTGCTGATTCAGTATAGTGTTGAATCTGTTCAGCAACATGGGATTTCACACTTGCCTGATGAAGCCCTTGGGTAGTATATCCAATGTCACAGAACTGCTTGTGGCAGGCAACTAACAAGTTAACAAAATGCTTTTCCATGAATGTCCAACATTATCTAGTTACAATAGTAAACAAAATCAAAGAGAACCACTCTTCTTGGAGATGAGTTAACTGCTAAACCAATCTACAAATATTCTTGGAACTGCAAGGAGAATTAAAGAAGTCATTTCTTTTGTCTAAAGCTTAACCACCAATGGACATATCTATTTCTGTGTTACTTTTTATACTTTTACTTCCCCTAAAGTCTGAGTTATATAAAATGATGCACAGTTTCAGCAGGCCCTCAGAAATACTGGCAAACACACCCTACCCTATCTAAGTGCCAGGAATAATGTTATTTACTGAAACAGCATTTTGGAAATGTCATATCAGACAAGTATAAAAGACAGGTATCTTCCTCATAGAACCCCAGGCTACTCTGCTAAAGATAAAGGAGATTCTTGATGATATTTAAATTGATCTGGAAACAAAGTATCTGGAGGCACTCTCAAACTCTCCCTAGTGGAACTAGCTTTTCCTAAGCCCTCTGTTTTTCGTATGGGGCAACTTTTTTCTTCCTGCAAACTCTTTGGCATTACTTAAGGACACTAATGTTAAGGATGGGATTAATGCCCATATCACTTCTGTGAATGAGTGATATCCAGCATATAATATAGTATTCTAAACCTGCAGAGAAGAGAAATTACTGCTGTATTTACAGGGAGACATCACAGCTGGCATGGGTAACTCAAACATCTGAAATTTATTTTCTCTCATCTTTTGAGACAAGAAGCCTGTCTCTGTGGCTTGTAGATAGCCATACCAGCCTCACTGTTTGCATGGGCTAACACATGAGTGACAACAGATGGGAACTGTAGCCATTTGTCCTAATCTCTTGTTGTGAATATAATAGACATATAGGATTAGGAGTTACTCTTGTAAGCCCAGTTTAATGCATTTAAATATTCAAAGTCTTTATCTCTAAACATAGTCTACAGATTTTTGCTATCAGTGGGGGTTCTTGGACCAGTCACCATGGATACCAAATGATCTCTTGGCATGAATTTGTGAAAACACAATTCAGTTCCTAACAGTTACTGTCCCAGTTTTAATGATGAGACAAGCCAAACTGTAACAGACCCAGGAGAAATTATACTACCCTCATAAAATTGTCAATTCTGAAGGTCAGCCTCCATTCCTAGGTTCATACTAGAAATTATCCCACAGCCAACATAATTTAACTTTCATAACTGTATTGGTTTCTTACATAGGAAAACAGAGTAAGTCCTAGGAAATTGCACAGTATGTGGATTTTAATAAAATAAATATTAAGTTTTATTGTCAAACAAAATGAAAATCCAGAGTCCTTCTGTACTATGTTTCAGAGGGATGGGAATGGGGCTGTTTAATTTATTATCTTGGTCAACAGTTGTGAGTGTTGGAAAATAAATGTTGCTGAGTTCATCATGGCCCACCTCTTTGTATGCATCTTTGCATTGCCATTCAGCCATGGAGAAGAACTGCACGAAAAGCAAGAAGAAGACAAAGCCCATTCATCCAGCTCAGCTATTTGTCATTTCATCTCAACGTGGAAATATTTAATAAATGCTCATCAATTAGGGTTCATAACAGTGAATATGATCGAGTAGCACACAACCTTCAATTTATGAAAGAAAACTACCCACACACATATTTGAATGATTTTTCTTCAGTGAATTTTTGGCAGGCTCAGATAAGATAATCACACCCATTTTGTGTCAGATTGTTTTCTGTTACCCTTTCATTCCTAAATCATATCACAAAAAAAATTTTTGTAAAAAAAAAAAACCCTAATAAAAATATACCTCAGATTTAACATCATAGAGGGATGTACGGGAGGGCAATAGGATCTTTATTTTATTTCATAGAGCACTAGCTAACAGCAAAGACCATATGTATATGCCTGTTAGGGAAATACACATGAATGAGATGAAAAGCAAAAATGACCATCTGGTAATTACTCATCAGCCTTTCCTGTTGCATTAATTTTTCAAACCTCATGGTTTGTAATAGCATCTCTAGGGCTCAGGTTAGAAGAAAGAGGAAGTTCCAACTGTTGTGGTTGCCTCCATTTCTTCTTTTACACAGTGGTTTTGAAATGCCTTTCCTGGGCATTTCAAGGGGCTTCTATGAGCTGACTATTCTCTGAAAGGAAAATACAGATGAAAAAGTAATAGCTTTAATTTAAATGATTGATTTATATGGACTTCACACTTTCTAGGGCCGGGGGCTATGCAAAGATGATTCTGGTGTTTCAATTACTCTAATTTATAAAACATGATTTTCCTGAAAGAGTTGTCTAACATTTTTGAAGGGTAATGTCTCTGAGTTGTACAGGACAAGTACTTAAGCTATTAAGACCCACCTCAGAGTTAGGAAGGAGGAAGGCATGGAAACTATTATGGCTCATCCTCTTCTCTACTTAATACTCATTTATCTTTACTGTCTCTCAGTTTCTATGTGACTAAAAAGGTGATGGGACTCATGAGGTTCCTGCCTTAGCAAAGCAGATACTGCCGATCAATTGACACTGTGGAAAGGATAACAATTTCTCTTTTGGGGTATGGCCATTGGTGGTTTGAAATTGCATGCAGTATTTATTGAAAACATAGAAGAATATTTGGAAAAGAAGATTGAGTAGGGACATGTTAGGGCAGGAGTGGAGTTAGAGGAGCTAAGGGAAATACATATAATCATGATATATTCTATACAGGTAGGAACTAATTTTCTTACTTAATAGTCTTAATGAGTTGTAATAAAGATTGCAGTAGAACACTGAGAAGGCTGGCTATGCAAAGTGTTTACTGTAAAAATATAAGGACCTGAACTGAGATTTCCAGAATGCTCATAAGAGCTAGGTATGGTGGTAAATGTCTCTAAACCCTAGGAAAATAGAGGCAGGGTGATCCTGAGGCTTGTTGGCTAGTCAGTCCAGTGTACTTGATGAGCTTCAGGGACAGTGGGGGCCCTGTTTCTCCAAGATGAAAAGAGATAGAGAAAGATGCCCAATATTCACTTCTGACTTTCATGTAAACATGCACACATGTACCCATATATGTGACTACCTATTGGAACACACACAACATATTACATAGGCATATGTTAACTAACATGGAGTCAACAAAAATGAAATAATTTAACATTGCCATTCTGTCAAGAACAAGTCACATGAACTGACACACCTCTTGTCATTGTATCTGACCTGAGCATCTGTTTTTAACATAGGAACAAGAAGCCCCTTTATATGCAAATTAATGTTTTTACCCAAAGTTTCTGATGAAACTTTTCAGGTTCAAAATACTGAACTCTACACATATCAGAGTCAAGGGTCCTTACTAAAACTTTAAAATGTTTTTGAAGTGATAGTCATCCCTGATGACTCTCACAGGAGCTGAGAAGTAGAGGAACAACCAGTTTTGGTGAAATGAACTGACTAGGAATGACTGTATTGACAGCTCAGGAGTGTCCCCAAGAGAAGAAAATGCTCATTAAGATTTTGCTTGTCTGTTTGCTTGCTTGCTGGTTAAGACAGAACTGCAGGCATCACAGGCTTGCCTTGACCCGCTAAGTTGCCCACACGAGTTTCAATTCTAGATCATCCTTTCCGATACTTATCAAGGGCTGGGATTTACATGTATGTGCCCCCATAGGAGTTTCAGCAGTTCACATCAGGACACATTGTGTTCTGTTCATGCTCTTTTGAAAATGCTCATGGATTTTATAGTTTGTATATAATGGACATAGGAGGCTGAGAAGCAATGCCATTTGTGAGAATGTAGACCCTCACCTGACGTTCATACAACATGCCTTGATAGGGGACTTCTTGGGTACCAGGCACATAATATACAAACTTTTGTTGCTTACAAAGATAATCAGTTTAGAGTACTTTGCTTTAGTGGCCATGTGAACTAATACACTAAATTATTCAATAAACAGATTCCTGCTTTCTGAAATTGTTAAGTTATTGGACAAAGGAATGGGATTCGTTACAATATTTTAATAGTTCTTATTCATCCCCTCTTCTGTTGCCTCCCCACATCCACCATGTCTTTCCTTTTGATCAGGTCATCCCCCACTTGCATGATGCATGTACCCCACTATGCTCTCATTTGTCATCCCCATTTAAAGTGTCTTAATCCCTTCTCACGGCCCCCTTTTTTAACACACTCATTCATGCCAATAGATAATAAACATACAATGACAAAACAAAAAAAATCTTAGCTAATTTCTCTCATGAATACTCACATAATTTTGAGAATAAAATCAAGGGTGCATAAAGACTTGATTCCAGGACTCTAAGTAGTACATTATAACATTATAGGTAGCTACTCACCATAATTTATTATTTCACCTAATTAAAGTAGAATTAGAATATAATTTTATCTAGGATTTAACAAAATCCTAGAGCCATTCCTTTTCATTTTTTAATTAAAACAGGAATGAAGCAAAGTGTTTTAAATATGTTAGTAACTATCAAAACTAACTAACACCACACCAAGCAATAAAATATGTAGCCTTTGACAGGAAAACAGAGGTGCTCATTAGTACAGTATTATCAGACATCATTTAGGTGTTCTTATTAAAACAGCAAAGCAATAAAATAAAATAATCTGTAAACACTGGAAAGGAACATGATAAGGTTTAAAGGATATATGAGTAAATACCTATGTAAACCAAATAACTATTCAAACTCTATTAAATTAACAAGAACAAATGGCAAGTTGATATAAGTTACATACATGGAAATCAATAGCTGTCACCCTCTCAAAATTGATCCAATGATTTCCAGAAGAGTAATAAGACCATTTGACACAAAAATTACAGTCTTCTATTGGAAAAGTAAATATGCATGTGAAAAATGTCTCTTGACACTTGCTTCACATTATCAATTAATATCCAGGAAATAGAAAACCAAACTAAAATTTCCACTTAGAAAATGGAAAGCATTGGAGATGCATCCTGTGGTAGGACTTCTTCAGCATTTTCAAGGCCCTGGTTCAATGCCCAGCAATGTCAAAGAAGAAAAAAATATGAGGGTAAACATGTAGACAATAAAGATATGAGAAGACATTCCATGTGACTAATTGATATTGAGATACAGATCAAGTCTACCCTGAAATACTCCTTAATAAATATTGGCAAGAATGTAGAGGATACTTTAGTGTCATTAGTGAAAAATTACAGTACTGTAGCCACTGTGGAAAAATAAATGGTGGTTTATACACACATACACACACACCCACACACCCACACCCACCCACCCACCCACCCACACACACACACACACACACACACACACACACAGAGAGAGAGAGTTATGTGGGCTGTTTAGTTCATATCTATCTGTATGCTGGTATGAACCAAAAACATGGAACAAACTACATTATTTATATAACTTTGTTCATAATAACATTACTGACAATATTGGGAAGGTATTTTTTAAAAAACCAAGTAACTATTGATGAAAGGATAAAAATTAAAATTAAGTTACAGTGAAAATACTAGTCAGCTTTAAAAAGAAATGCAATTGTGACACATAGTAGCATTCAGATGACCCTTGAGGAAATTGAAATAAGCTAAGTGAAATAAGCCAGACACAAATCATATAAATTGACTAGAATATTCAAGAAAGGAGAGTAGTGGTCTTTATGCCTGGAGAATGGTGGTTTATTGTGTGAAGAATTACAGTCTGTGATGCTTGGGAAGGTCTTGAAGGATGACACCATTATTGTTAGTCCCGTGGAATGGGACTATAAAATATAGTTAAAATGGCAAACTTTTTGTTATGTATTCTTTACTATAATGAAAAAAAATCAACAGCTTACCATGTTGAGAAATTAAAAAAAAAAAAAGAAGACAAGGAAACCAAAGAAAATCTACTTAGAGTATAAGTTGGAAGGGCATACAACATTTATATTTGTGAAAGTCAAATGACAGTGATAACTAGGGACAGTGGGAACATATGAACTATGTCATCCTTTAAGGTATGTCTGAACAGAATCTCATTGTTTTTGAAGTTCATAAAGAAAGATAAATGCATACGATCTGCCAAGAAAAATTTACAGTGAAGATTAAGGAAACTGGAATCTTCTGAACATGCCTATAATGTCAGGAGGGAGGCAGGCCAGGAAGATTGCTACAAATCCCAGGCCCATCTCATCTACACAGTGTGTGTCAACCAACCAAGGGGATCTAGTGATACCTTATCTCAAAACAATCATGAAATTAAATATAATAAAGACACTTTAAACATTAAAATTTAGTAAATGGACCAGAATCAGACAACGTCTCATTAGTAAACAAATTGCAACTGTGCAGACTTACTGAGAGTGGACTATGAATTTGTAGTTACCCTATCCTACATAATGGAAGGATAGCCCATTGAAAGATCATGATTAAAGACTGATAAGGCATGGTGTAGTGTATTTGGGCAATCCAGAATAATCTCTTGTGTGTAGCATGAAGGTTGAAGAGCAGAGAACAACAAAAGTAGTTCTTGAAGAAGTCAGAGGAGCTGTTGAGTGCCAGTGTCCTGGAAGGTGATGTTTGCTGGCACCTTACTAGATTTGTCAGTAGGCTCCTTAAAGTGATTTGTGTTCATAATATAAAGCCTTTAAAGAGTGCACCTACAACTGCCAACATTTAAAAAGTAAATCTTCTGAACATAAAAATTTTAGAAAATGTATTACCCTCCACTATCATATGCTTAACAGGAAAATTTTAGTATTTTAAATGTTAGCAAATGGCCACTTTGGTCAGTGGAAAACAGGTGTGAAGAAGAGAATGTTGTCTGCTGTGTAGAAGACAGAGAGAAGAGAAAGTACACTTTCAAACTTATAAGCCCCAATATATGCTTTCTCCTTGAAGTTGCTTTTATCGGGTACTTTGCCACTTTCTTGTGACAAGAAATTTAACAAATAACTGAAAACAACTTCACTTTTAAATTTTTTTCTCTAATCTATCAGGCCCTGGAGTAGAGCACTTTTGACACCTGCTCATGACCTCATGCTTTTATGCATGAAGCCACATTGCAAGTCTATAAAAATTCATTTCCCACCACTCGACTTAGTGCTACTACGATAACTTTAGCATTGATTCAACAGTAACGATATGACATTCTACAAATAAACAGCAGTCACTTCCATCAAAGTCGGAAGATTTGTTATGATGGATATATTCAAACACACCAGTCTCTTTTTAGAAAATGCAATTTTATGGAAAACTACAAGATAATTGGTCTTCAGCTCTTGCAATAAACTTAGATGGCACCTGCCACATTTAAATTAATACAGTGGTTCTCCATGTTAGATTAGGCCTTCTGATTGAGTCAGTCTTGTGAAAAGACTCTGACACACTTGTGTGTGCTTGAATTGTAGGCTGCTTTTTGGATGTGAGTGCATTTCTTAAAATGCACTTGTCCATCCAGTAAGAAAGGAAACTGAAAGTCCTTTATTCAGCCACATATCCTGGCTGTCCTTATCTCTCTGCCTCAGCTTTTGCTTCACATTGTTCAACATAGGTGACAGGTTTTATAGGGCACTGGAAGATTCTCCAAGGCCATGCCGTCAGATCTGCTGCCTCTGCGTGAACACTGGGTCTGCTCACCAGACAGCACATACACGTGACTCTTGATTCATCCCCTCTCCCATTGTCTCCAATTCCTGTCACTCAGCTACCACCATGAATATTAAGTAGATCAGAGATCCACTTGGCTCCTTTAAATTTCACTTAAACCAGTAGCAAGAACAGAGCAGATTCTGTTGAAGGTAAAGTACAGTGGCTGGCATGGTAGTGAGTGTGTGTGTGTGTGTGTGTGTGTGTGTGTGTGTGTGTGTGTGTGTGTGTGTGTGTTAATTCCTACTTTGTCCATTAATGATATGGCTTGTGTAGTAAAAATCATTACAGAGCAGTTTCTTCGAGGAGAAGGGTGAATGGAAAATACACACACACACACACACACACACACAGAGAGAGAGAGAGAGAGAGAGAGAGAGAGAGAGAGAGAGAGCAGGGAGGGGCAGATAGATAAGGAGAATGTTTATATATGATAAGAACTTGGTGTATGACAAAGGTAGAAAGAAGATGACATATCTCAGCTAGGCCATAACATAGTCTGTTTATTTATTGTGAAGACACTTCATTGGGCACAGAATCATTCAAATCTTTGTACTTAGATACACAGGGCAACATCTTATACAGAAGGGTATCCTATCCTTACACATTGGCCCATAGGAAGTGAAGCCAGGACAAGTGAAACTTGAACTACTAAAAGCATTTTGGCTGAAAGAGGACTTTCTCCACACCATAGGAAAGGATGTATTTGAGAATCTGCATTTTGGGTAT
This sequence comes from Phodopus roborovskii, assembly GCF_943737965.1. NCBI lineage: Eukaryota > Metazoa > Chordata > Mammalia > Rodentia > Cricetidae > Phodopus > Phodopus roborovskii. Next base: position 10,200,623 of record NW_026126515.1, on the reverse strand, counting down.
GTTATTGTTGTTGTTTTGTTTTGTTTTTTTTTTACAAATCCTACAGTTTCCACTATAGGGGAATACACAAATGGAAGTGGCAGTCTATAAATCTGTCCAGATCCCACAAGCATGAGGCTGACAAGGCAAAGTGCTTTCTCTGGAGGCAGCAAATTGAGAGCTTGGGAGTGGTATGTTACAACCTGGACAGGGTTCCTTTGGAAACACTGCAGTCATGAAGACAAATATAATGGCTATTAATCATCTTCACAATGAAGTGCTGATTCTTCAGACGGTTATGACACTCATGAATGATGTAGGAGCTGGCTGTGATGAATATAGAGGGATTCCTAGTGATACATACATTCAGGGAATTTATGCCCCTCCCCACAGGACAAAGGGGCTCCTGGGCTCAGTTATCATTTGTTCTGGGGGAGAATTTATACTCTCACCAGAAACTCCTTTTACCCTCCTCAATACAGTGCTTATTTTGATATACTGGCTGTGATTGTTCAAGAGCAACTATAATCTTGGAAATTCCTGCATGGTGAGCAGTCTTGCTGGCTTACTTTCTTTCTCTGCTTGCACTTTTGACAATCTTCAAATCATATATCTCCCCATTTAGCAAAGGCATATGTCTACATGTACACATCTCTATATTCATGAATGTGAATATATAGCATATGAAGCTATGTATGGATAATTGTATACATATATACCTGACACATAAAGATATTGTTCATGAATGTGTGAAAATTCAAATGATACCTGGATTTGCTATTAACAAAAGAATCTGAAGTTTTTGAAGTGTTAAATGTTATTCTGTATCCTTTGCCTGCACATCACCTGCTTGTCTGAAATATTATCATAAATATTTTATTAAGCTCCTACTAAGTATAAAAAAATACTTTTATGTGTCCTAGTAAGAGTTCAGATAACATATAATAGTCTTATTATTAAAAGAGATAGAATTTAATAGGAATGCAGGGTAGCATTCAGATCAATATGATATTTGGAAGGTTTAAGTGTTAACAAGGCATGATAAGAAAAGGGTCATGATGTAAGCAATATCACAACATGACCTGAATGCTGAGAAAATAAGCTATGCACTTCCAGAAGGAAGGGGCTCTCATCAGCTGTAATAATGGCAAAAGAGTAAGTCAATGAGTATTTGGCATGCTTGAGAACAATAACCAAGCAGTGTGTCTAACGTAGAGAGTTCAAGGAACGAGGTGTGAGAAGGATTGTCTGCAGGAGTGACAAGACTACTCAGTCTCCTGGGAAATATCTCATTAAAGTTAGTTTATTGTCTGCCTCTATTCAGAGATGGCAGATTAGTTCTCCAAGTGTCTCTGCTAATAACCTAAAAGACATTGAAAAACAGACAAGAGAGACAAGAAAGAATGGAGAAAGTTACAGACTAATATGAAGAACAAATGAAGTGATCATTTCTAGATATGTTTAAGAAGTGGGAGAGAAAATGCACAAGCCATTGGAAGCCAGAACCAATGGCTGAACATTTCTGTGCTTAAGATTGGCAATAAAATGTGTGAAGGAATTTTTCGGGAGCTATCCAATAATAGGATGGGTCCTCCAAAAAGAGTAAAATTTCAAATCAGACATTTTCCTAAGGAGGCTACAAATTCATTATACATAGGTCTTTTGTAGGTCCTTTCTGGATGGTTTCCAAAGGACCCACACTAAGAAAGGAACAATATATGAAAATATATAAATTTTAGAATAACAGACATGTTCACCTCTATTAAGTATCTTAACTCACTTGGTTAAATCATTTTAACTTTTTGACAATTTGCTGTCACTTCCAGTGGGGGGGGGGAACAGTAGCCATTTTGTATAGTGGCGTAGATAAAGTCATATTTTGACTACAAATACTTGAGCACAGTTGGCAGAAATATCCTTGTGGACTTGATCCTTAAGGATATTTTGGGTATATAATCTGCCATCTAGAAAATCCCACTAATAAAATCTTCCATTAAAAATATTCCTGTCAGAGGCAGGCGGATCTCTGTGAGTTTGAGACCAGCCTGGTTTACAAGAGCTAGTTCCAGGACAACCTCCAAAGTCTTGATTAAAACTTCTACTTCTACTACTACTACTACTACAACTACTACTACTACTACTACTACTACTTTTACTACTACTACTACTAATAATAATAATAATAAATATGCCTTTGACCCCTGAAATAACAAGCACCCAAAAATAAATTATTATTTCTTTAAAAGCCTGGAGTAATGGTGTGGATGCAGCAGCTAAAATTGGCCATTCTGAGGGCTGGGGAAGGGGCATCTTCTCACAATCTCTTTGATATACTGTCTAACATAAACTCAATGTCAAGATAGCAATAGAACCAAGGATTTGAGTCAACAGGTATGGGAAGGTGTGACTTGGGAAATCTTTCTTCAGTCACAGATAGACAGTTGTAAAATGTCAGCGATAGAGAACAAGTGGTTTTAGAAGTCTTCTGCACACTTAATACTATACAGTGAAATAAATTATGTACTCAGAAAATCTCCTGCCAAGTATTTCATCCACAACAAAATGCAGAAAAAATAATCTCCAAAGGGGCCTTCTTAACAGCACACAAATTCTCAACAAGTAAAATTCTTACTTATACATAAGAATTTACTGTGGGTCATATTAAATGATAAAATATATTTTGCTAATATTGTGGAGATATGAAAAGTTGGGGGGAATTGAAAGAGAGAGGATTAGTCTATATCTAATGAGAATCAATCTATTGGCTATATCCTACTCAAAATGCATCTGAGTGAGATGACTGTTTTTGCAGCAACTTTATTTTTGTGTGGATAATAGGAACAACAGGAATGGTTCAAGAGAATAAACATAATAACCATGGGAAACTTTAGGAACAGAAACAAAGCCAAAGCTTAAATTTGGGAGTCAGTAAGATCCTCAGTGCTAATGTGTTTCCTCTTCAAACCTACCCACCTGAATTTGACACCTGAGCCCACATAAGGATGGAAGGAAAAAATACTCTCCAGAGTGTTGTCCTCTGATCTTCACATACAGGGCATATGGACCCCCTTCAAACCACACACACACACACACACACCACATCTATACACACAACATATGTGTATGTTTTCAAAAGGCTAAGTTCATCACTGTTGGAAGAAATGAAACATTTTCTTGAGATGAGACTATTATTGAAAAGCCATTTACCATGTGAGTATAACAGAATGAAAACTAATGGAAGAAAATGGAAGGAGTCAAAGCAAGGGCAGAATTCTTGATCATCAGGAGTTAACAACAAAACTCTGGGTTGAAATGAAAGTGGAAGTCCTGAGAGTTTTATCTCCAAAATTCTACCTTGTTACTTTGTATTATGCAAATTCTTCAGTTCCTTCATGGTTTTTATTCGTTTCATTTTGTTGGAATGTAAAGGAACAGAAGAGGCAAAATGAAATGAATAAAGACAAAAATACCACCATATCACTCATTTTTTTTTTAATTCCTGGAGCAATAAATGATGGAAAGTGAACTGTGAAACCAGAAATGAACCTTTAGGGGAGTGTGTCATTAAACTAGAAGCACAGACTCTGTTCTCATCTATCATATACTGGCCACCCATCTTACTACTCCAATGTATCATTCTCTAGTACTTGCTATTGATTTAGAATAAAACAGAAATCTTTAATATCTACCAAAGGCTCTCCATGGCCTGACTTTTACAAACCTCTCCTTGATTCACCTAGCATCACGACCCCTCTTTCTGTGAGATTTCCTCTGGTCTTTCAAGTGTAGGTCATCTGTTGAGAAGCCTCCCTTGGCCTCACAATCACAGTAAAATCTTCTGTTTATCTCTGTTACTCTACTTCCATCTCATAACTTCTACAAATGTTACTCCATCTCTTCTCTCTGCTATGAGAATTAAGTGCATGATAGTGGTGACTCCCTGTTTACCTCACAATGGTACCAACTATCCAGACAATGATTAGCTCAGAAAAGGTACCCAATAATATTTTGGACAAAAGTAAGTGGCTCTTTAAGAACAACTGCTTTCAAAAACAAGGACAGGTGATTTCCTGTTGGCTATTTCTAATAGCTGTCACTATTCATATCCATTCATGTACTTTGGCTCCTGACACACACAATCTAATGCTTATGTTCACTAGATCCATCATATAAACATATTTATTTGAAAAGTGGAATGTATGATAGCAGCCTCTTCCTTGTTTCTCTGTTACTTGCTTGATTCAAAAACAATTATTTTCACAAAGACCATACTGAACTCATCTAACGATAGGGGAACCACAAATCCAAAACTGTAGATGTGACAATTTCTCTGTTGTAAAAGTGGTCAGAGAAGCTATTGTCTATATTTTTTCCATCAGGTAAAGAGATCAAAGTGGGTCACTCAAATGAGAAGAGCTACAACATGGGTGTGATGCACATCTGTAAACCCTGTCACAAAGCAAAGGAGGCTAAGGCAGCGAATCTTTTTGAACTCAGAAGTCTGTGGATAGCTTGAGTGACATAGTCAGATTCCAGGAGAAAGATATGAGAATAAAGGAAGGAAGGAAGGAAAGAAGAAGATGAAAAATATATAAGTGGAAAGGAAATAAAACAAAAAAAGTTGCAAGTACCATATTTCGGGAGAGCATTCTCTCTATGGTGTAGCAATGAAAGGTTCAAGTTCAATGGTACCCACATCTTCATCCCAATGGTTCACATGGATATTCTTAAGAGAGGCTAGATAAATAAACTCTGAAAATTCTTCTCTTTCTTGTCTCTGCTATAATGCAATGTATTGATTCAGGGCCCACTATTCCATGGCACTCACATGCTTCAGTAATACACGGGATTTATATTTTATTTTTTATCTAAGGAAGCTGGGTCTACCCCTACCCTGCATAAAACTACTACTTTTCTCTGTTCTTCCCTCTCTATAACCAACATCCCAAAACCTGGACAACAGGGTTAACAAGAAGACTGTTACACGAGTACTAAATTTACACTTAAGTTTGTTTTCTCACTTGTTCAAGGTCAGTGGGGGGGGGAACTCTAAGAAAAAGTTGCTAGCAGTAAATCAGATGAATTATGGCAAGTGGGTGGTAGTTAATCGATTGCTTACACCTTCATGGGGAGTAGTTGATATTGTGATTTGAAAATAGTCAGAAGTTCCTTAAAAATACTAGATAATGCCTTTTTCCCACCCTGATACAGTCTCATTCAAGACTTCATGAGAAAAATTTTCTTTGTTAAACTATTTTAAATTTATACTTTTCCTTTAGGAAAATGAGCCTACTAGGATAGACTTTCTTTTCTACATTAGTCTTGGTTAGTTTCCATGTTGATGCCACTTATTGGGCCACTCCTACTGTAAGACTAACTCAAACATTTATTAAGCATCTACTACTATTCTTTTAATAAATGCCTCTTTGATAGGGTACTTGTCTGACCCGTATAAAGCCCTGGATTTGATACTCAGAATTATTTAAATTGGGTGGGTATTGTGGAACATTACATTTAATGCTAGCACTTGGGAGACAGAGGCAGGAGGATCACAAGTTCACAATCATTCTCTAGGATAATTTGGACTACCTGAGACCTTGTTTCAAAATATGGAAACGAGCAAACAACCTGAGTCTACCATATGTTAGACCATTGCACATTAACACTTCTAAGATATAGGAAGGAGCAAAAGGAAACCAAAGTTCTCCCATCCCACTCATCCTTTTATGACCCTGTGCCCTCTCCTTCTGCACAATGTAGAAAATGGATGAATATTGTAGAATGAATAAGCTACATGCATGCATTTCATAATTTCCTCACTTGTACAGCGAGGAAGTTACATCCATGAACTTGGAGGGTCACCATTGCTGTAACACCAGAGATCCTGAATGATCTCTCATTTACTGTAGTTGTATCAGACACAGCTTGCACTGGCTGACAAGCACAAGCTTCATGGACTCTCAGCAGCCTGCGAACTCTTTGAAGTGGAAATGATGCACACAGAGCCAACCCATAGCAGCAAGTCACAGATGTTGCTTTTGGCCTCACCTGCTCATCTCTCTCCCCACTGGGAGGAATGCCATAAGTACTCAAGCTCATGTAAAGTGCAGTGCAAGCACTCAGACCTTTCAGGGTTGCCACTGATCACAGTGAAGGTGTGGAGCATCCTCTACTCACTTGTAATGATCTCCTAACAGGTAAAATGGGGGAGGATGGTAAAAGGAAAGTGTCAGTCTCAGAGACAATAAATAACAGGATGGGAGAAGAATAAAAGGGGGGGGGAGTAGACAAATCATAATTTGTATGATGTTCCAACAATTATGACTTTTCTTTCAACCCATTCTCGGTACTACATTTCAAATGACCAGTTCTGTGAGGAAATGAAAATAACCCTGATTTGTCAGTGACCCTTGCATCCAACCTTCTAGTTCTTGCTATGGAGCAAAAAAAGCATATTTTCTTTGAGGAAATAAGGTGGTGGAAAAACCATATTTTTTTTCACAAAACAAAAAATAGACAGGTGATAGGTTCAGCATTTGGATTTGTAGAAACATTATTATAACACATTGTGAAGGAAGCCATTCTTTCTGGATATGTATTCACGATCTCTTCATGCACACAACTTAAATAATCTTAGCTTAGTTTTGTGTCTCCTGATCAAAGCAAACTAAACTTGATTTCCTAAGACTCTAGTACTTCTCAACTCTGTCACTGTTATAAACAATGGGGTGATATAAGCAAACAACACCACACCAGGCCTTGTGCCTCTAAGAGCTCTGTAAGAGCTGGAAGATATAAGATATTTTCATGAGCATTAGCATTGCCCTACTTACTTTTTCTTGTTCAGTCATTACACAAATTCATAGAAAAATAATTTCAGAGGTGTGTACAATGCAATGCTCTTTACCCCATGATCTTTACAGCCTCACCCCCAATTGTATTCAACTGGACTAGGAAGTTATGATGTGAGAATAGGAAGGACTGAAAAGAATGCCATATGCTAGTAGTCAATAGGTTAAGGCCATTCAGGCTGGGGAGACACAGATCCTGTATTTAGAAGAGGAAACAGATTTAAATAGCACATCCATCTCAAAGGACTGATTTATAGGGATTCGTAAGGCTTTGGCTGAAGAATTGTTCTCTCTTCCGATGTTTACAGTCTGATCCACACAAGGTGCTCTGATTTGCTTCTAAGATTTCCCCATAGTCAAGGGCAATCTCCTGGCAATTCATTTGAACAGCTGGTTATATCCCTCAGGAGTTTTGAAGCAGGGAAGGGAAGCCAAGAAGCTAATATGGAAAAACCCCTTTTCTCTCTACTGGCTTCTGAAAAGGTGAGGCTTCTAGGAAGGACTTTTGCTACTTGTTTGAAGCCAATGAGGTTCCTTAAATGGGACTTCTGCTAACAAGGAAAATGAGGAACTTGGAAACTGTCACTGAATTAACTCTGTACCAATTTTATGGCTGGTTGGTTTGAGAACAAAACTGCTTTTGTCAATAACCAGAGATGGGTTAACCTAAGCATTTCTTCTACTTCTGTTCATTTTCTTATGTTATTCAAGGCTGTAGCAAGGTCAATATGTATTAAAATTTTCTCCTGAGTAGCATATGGATTTGGCAATCTACTACCAAGGGGTCATATATCCATAAATAAAGAACTAAAGCCAAAAAAGCCATACCATATGCTGCCTAATTTACCCAGTAAATACTCTGTAAACACTTTTGTAACTGTTTTGATCAATGGTGCTATTTTCTAAATTTTTTTAAAAAAACAAGTATCAAGTATAAAAATTTGCATTTTGATATCAGACTATTTTGGACCACTTTTTGAAACATAAAATTATTTCTATTTTATATAAAGAATACCTTACATGTTAGACTTGTTTTAAGTTCTAGAGTTATATAGATTTCTAAAAACTGACTAGCAATGTTCTAGATAAAATGACAGGCTGATCAGATGTCTCAGAGGGTAGAGGTACTGGCTGTACAAACCAGACAGTCAAACTTGACAACCACTGGATACACAATAGAAGGAAAGAACTGACTCCCAAATGAGGCATACACACACACACATACACACACACACACACACACACACACACACACACACACACACACACACCCTAAATCAAGCAATAATAACAAGGGAAGACTGGGTCCTTAACTCATCAGGAAATACAATATAAATATACCAATAACAAATTTCATCTGGTGGTTGTGTTGAGGTAGGAAGAGATTAGCCATTTAATTTGTGTTAATAATATTATCAAATAGATAAGTACCAGTGAAAGAGCAAGGGGTTATTTGTGAGATATACCACTTAGACGTCTTGTCATTAACACTTGTAGGGGGAAAACATAGCACTATCAGGAAGATGTCAGCATTTCCAAACTGAAGGTGACAAAACCAAGGCATAAAAAGTAAGTGGTGTATATAAAGTGACTATGCTGAGCCTACCTAACCTGGAATTCATATCAATTTCTGCCTCGGTCTAATATATAGGCTTATATTTATTATACCAAACTGCTTCCTCATGTTTGCTTTATGCTGTCTTTTGCTCCAGACTGTAAGGTTCAAAGAGGTCAAAGCCTAAAACTACATACCCCCTTCCAAAGTTTCCCTCTCCTCTGTTAGGATGGTGCCTACATAATATTCCTACAGGTTTGCTTTCAACAACAAACACACACCTCATTACACTAAGGCACAGTGAACTTTGCACTGCTCAATAATCTCACTGCACAATTCTTACCTTATAAAAATGGCATGCATAATTCCTGATGTAGCCTGAGCTCAAAAAGTACCCAAGAGCACAGAAGCCAGAAATCCAACCCCGTGACATGCATGTATGAATCTATAGCTTTCACTGTTAGTGAAGATATATCAGCTACTGTAACACTTGTGTGTGTGCCCAAATACTAGTCATTGGTTTGTAAGTTATACTCCACTTTCAGAGATATAAGAAAACCCCAAAAAATGTTTTAAAAAATCACAATTAGGCTTTTCCCATTCATATAAGAGGTCAGAAGGAAGAAATACTCCCTGACATATGAGGTTACTAGAAAATGAAGAAGGGAATATATCCTGACATATGAGGTTTTAACTTCTGTTGAATATTTATTTTTCTTTATATTAACCCTACAAAGGATACCTAGCAGACAAGATCTTCAGAAATTTGGAACTGGAAAGCAAGACAGAGATTTTGTTTTTACTTTCTCAGAAGAATACTAAGCTCACTGCAAGCATAAAAATGTTTTTATCTCTGGTCCTGGAGCAATGTCATTGGGATGCAAGCCATCTTATCTGTAACTGGGACACACTACAGTGCCATTTGGTTTGGGAATTACTGTTTTCCATTTTTAATGCCTAGAGCAAAGGAAAATACGCATATATACACATGCATGTGAAAGTTGTATATTTATCTATCTACATATGAGCATAGTATACATAAATTTATTATACAAGGACATAAACAAAGCATATACTGAATTATATAGAACTCAATGTATTTATTTTAGTAGCTGTATATTAACTTTCTGTTTGATTTATCCTTATAGTTTCTGATTTAATAACATGTGAATAGAGTAGTCCTATAAATGGTGATGAGTGTAGCTTATATTGTAAGTACAATGTCAGTTGAACTGTTTCATCATACAAAGCACACACATCATGCACACCCACATGCTTTACAGCTACAACAGACTACATAAAACCACAGAAACCCTCCTTTGTGGGTGGCATAAAGGTGCTGCACTTCTCAGCAGCTGGTAGAATCAAAACCCAAAGATTCACAAAAGAAGGCAGAATGCATCATGCAGAGAAAATCACAGCATGGAAGTGGGTGGGAAATGCCTTTCTATGGGCTTCAAACCCCTGTTAAAATATCTTGTACATGACTTACAGCGAACATTAGGGTGGGAACTGCAAGAGGCTGGGCCTGTGACAGGCATCATGTGGTAAGAAACTGTGCATCTGGAGTGGTCTTCTGGGGGATCTCTGGAGCAAACCCAGGCTCCTGTTTTGAGGCTCCATGGTACCCCCTCTTTATTACTATGCATATTTTGACTCTTTGCATACATTATGACATATGCAAAGTTTTCCTCACACATGCTCTTTTAGGTATCTTGCTGCAAGTTTTAGTTTTCATTTCACTTTTCAATGAGACTTAATTAGAAATAATTCTTTGAAAAAAATGACTTCTGGCACTAACCAGAAGATTCTGGCAGAAAATGGTGTTCCCTTATAGTTTTCTACTCCACTAGTCACTGATGGCACTTCTAGAAACAAACATGGAGGTGATAAAATTTATCTAAAAAAACTTAGTCTAAGTTGGGGATGCAGCTCTGTGACAGAGTGTTTTCCTAGGCTGGGCAAAGCCCTGCTCTCTATTCCTCTGGTGATTTTTAATAGGAATAGCCCCAATAGGCTCATATTTTTGAATGTTGATCATTATGGAGTGGCCTTGTTGGAGGAACTGTGTTACTAGGGAAGGGCTCTGAAATCTCAAGAACCCAAACCAGGCCCACTATTTCCCTCTTCTTGCTGCCTGCTGATCCAGATGTAAAACTCTTACCTCCTTAAGTATCATGACTGCCTGCATCATGAACCAAAACTTTGAATATAAGCAAGTGTCAAGTAAATGTTTTTTTTATGAGTTACCATTTATTCACAGCAAGAAAACACTAAGACAATTCCTTAGCATGCATAACAATATTGCACAAGACTTCCAAAAAAGAGCAGTTATCAGTGAAATAGAGTCCATACATAAGTAAATGGGACTTTTTAGTAGTCATTCATTTAAATGCATCATCATTTATTTGACACTGCAGATATCTCATTTGTTTAGCAGTATAGCTCTTATAAACCCAAAGGTAACTTTAATCACCAAATTTTAAGATACTAGGTAGGTAAGTAGGTGGGTTAGTTCTATTCTATGAGTCCAAGTAACAAGCACACCCTGAACCAAGGTGTCCCATGCAAATGGCTTAAGGAGATGCAACTTAGAGGTGAGCAAGAGGAATAGTACATATGGGAAGCCAGAAAGGGAAGAACTCAGGTAGAGGTCTAGAGCTAAGTTGCATCCTGACCATGGGAGAACTCTGAAATACTTTGCATTCAAGAGTTTTCCAAGCAGCTGCAAAGAGATCTGTAAGCTCAAGACAATTTTCCTAAAAGCAAAATATAAAATCTTTACTGGCTGTTGCAAGAGAAGACATGGTACAGCTGGAAGTCTACACAAACATGATAAAGTGTTATCCAAAGAAACTGAGGTACACCATCATCATTTGATCCAGATGGGTAGATACTTATCCAAAATATTGAAATATTTAGAACTTTTTAATGTAAAACTTCCTTTTGCATGGCTACAATATAATTATTAAAAGGTCAAAGAACATTTTTGGAATCACACAGGCTGTAACTGGTAAACCAAAATCAGGGATACCATTCTTGTCCAAGGAGTTTCTCATTTCTTCTGACTGCCAGTAAAGATATCCTCCCTAACAACTCCAGAAATCAGCAGAGGCTACTTATTTTGAGGTCCTCTGTGCCTTAGCAGCCACTCCATGTATGAGACAGTCATCTATAATGATCTTTTTATCTTTGAATTTTTTCTATTATACTACAAAGTCTAAGGAAAATGACATGACACATCCTCATGACATCAATAATGTTAAATGATGTAGCAGGCAACACAATTCAAATTTGAGAGTCTTGGGCATTTCAATTGGAGGTGCAATGACTTTTCAGATGGAGCTCTGTTTCAGAAAGCACTTGACTGGATTATTATGAGAATCTTCAGCACTTTACCCAGTCCCAGGAAAACCTTGAGAGCCACTTAGGCTACTCATCAGCAGGGAAATGAAGTTTCTAAAGTTGGGATAAAGACATTGCTTGCAGTGTCACAGTTCCTCCAAAAGATTGCTCCAGGCAGTGAGAACCACATGCACAAAGTCCCAGAGCTACCAGTCATTATAAACAAGAAGAACACCTAAGAAGATCAGACATTTTGAAGCAAGTAGGCAAAACAAACAAAATCCAGACACACAAAGCCATGAGAGGACACATGAGTGGAGGCAGGACAGAGAGAAGAGAGATGAAGTGGACAGGTGATTACATGTGGGTTGTGAAGTACTGTACTTCTTTATAAGACATGGATAACTGCTTTGTGGAGATGAAAGGGAAAAAAAATCAAACAGTGAAGGATTTTACACAGGACTGCAACTCAGGAAAACCTAAGGTTGTGATTGTGTGGAATAATATAAGAGGATCCAGGAAGGAACCAAGGGAGTGGTGAGAAGGTATTACAGTGAAGACTAGGGTAGTAACACTTACTAGATAAGTACTTTTGGAATAAAAAGAGATAATACATTAAAAAATAAAAACACCCAGTTGGTAGAATAGAAAACACTCAAGCCAATTAGTAATTAACTGCACTTGTAAGTGGCTTCACCTCTAGGTATTCTGAAAAACTACTGAATGCTAACCAAACAAGACTGTTTTTCAATTCCCTTTTTCTCAAGGTTGCTGCTTGATTAATGAAAACAAACAGTAGGGGTATCTTTTAGGCAAGCAGAAACACATTCGCGTGCACTGCACTTGAAAATATTTGGACTACATAGAATATGGGGGCATGGAAGAAGGAAAAAAAGGAAGGGGAGAATAAGAAATCATTACTGAAACAGAAACAAGCTTGGGGCCTGCAGCTGGATGAGCAGGCTGAGTTAGTCACCAGCTGCTTAGGGATGATAGCAATTAAAAAACAAATTCAAAGAGAGTGATATCCTAGCTCAGCCACTGCTTTTTTTGTGGTGCTGGTGATGCTGAACTGATACTAGCAGGCACTTCAAGACCAGTGAGGAAAAGAGAAAAGGAAAGAGGGATGGGGAGAGGAGAAGAGGAGGAGAAGGAGGAAGGAGTGGAGAAGGAAAGGAGGAAACAGAGAAAAAAAATCAAAAGCAAAGAAAGACAACTCCAATCCAAAAGGATACAAAAGTCATCAAATAAGTACCTTTTTGTTTCCTAACAGCATCATACCTGTTTATGTATTTATAATGTCCAACATTTCGTGGACTTTGGTAGCTTTTGGAACAATGTCAATCAATGGAAAAACAGCATTGCCTTCAGAGGATGAATGTCTGTCACAGGTTACTTTAGACACAGAGAAACATGGATTGGAGGTGATACTATGCAGAGAACATTTCAATAGGCAATAGGTAGACAGATTAGATAGATGATGATAGATAGATAGACAGATAAATAGATAGATCCAGACATACTGAGTCTATCAAGCAAGCCTTTGTCCTTTAGAACAACTATTGCATGTTCTACACCTTAGTCATCAATATTAAAGCAAAGAAAAACCATGTTCATTGTCAGGGCTCACATAACACAGAGGACCCTCCACTGAAGACTGCTACTCCATTTGAATATAGCTTTGACTCTTGATATCTCAAGTGAGATTCTTTCATTCAACATTTCTAGTGTCCCAATCCCTTTGGACATAAAAAATAATTATTGTTTTCCATTTTAGAAAATTGTAGCTGCCACAAACTTTCTCTTCTAATCACAAGGCTCAATAAAAGCCATTGCTTTTTGGGAGGAGGGGAAGAAGTTTCCTCCTCCCTTCATTATGCCCCAACTTTGATTCACCTGTCGATTGACACTCTTACTTTATTAATTGCTGACTGCTGAAAATGCAACCCTGGTCACTCAGCCAATTACTTCTAATAATTAACGTTAGCCTTTCAGTTGACTGCCAGGAGCATTCAGCATGCAATGGAAGACCAGAGCCTCTTGTATCTCTGAGGTAGACAATGTCTGGCCTCCCAAATCCGATATCCAGTTGAAGAAGATATGCTGCTGGACCTCACTTCCTTAACATTTGAGATGCTGATTTCTCTACTTTGGGGAGTTGGTGGCTTCTCACACCTCAATCCCTCTTTACAACTAGCTTGAGGCAAAAGGAATTTCCTAGCACAATAACTAGATGGTTGGGTAGGGATTAAAGGCACAAAAACTTTGATCCTTTGCTCAACATGGACACTATAAAAAATGACTGACTAATTGCAAAACTCTCTGTGGACCTGGTTGAGTTTTTGGGGGTACATACTGCTCAATACAAATGACCTTTCTACCCACCCTGATCTACTCACTTCCACTGAGAAGTCATTTGATTTCCCAGCACACGGCCCCCACACTAACACCCAATGCACACATTGTTCATATCAAAGGCTGTCTTCAGGGAACCTGGCCCAAGGTAGCAGGACAAGTTCTGCACCTCTTTGGGGTGATTTACATATTCTTTCTCATGAAAAGATGACATTATTATTATATTTTCATCAATGGTGTGAATTTTCACTTTTTAGATGATTGTTCATTTTAAGATGCTAACAGGGTCCTTGGCTATAGGCCTTCTTGCTTTTCTGACCCATGCTTAAAGGTCTGGGCACCATTCCCCAAATGACAGGTGTTCATTAAGAGACATAAAATAAGGTGCCAGTTGTATGGGAATTTACATTTTTAATTAAACTCTTTTGATTTCAGCTTCAATTTTTTTCTTTTATAGAATTGGTCTCATTTTTCCCAAATAGTGCACCTGTGCTCATGGTTGGCCCTGAGCTGAATCCCATTCTTTATTTTCTAATCTAGAATCAATTGGGGCACATGTGGCTATTGGATAACACATACTAGAGATTTCTCAGTATCACAGGCTACTAGCTTTGGTTCAATAAATATTATTGTTTCCTGTCAATGTTGCATACAAGCCTATCTAGGGATCAAGTTTTGTCTGATATACTATGTACTATAGGTAGGCTTGTAGTGACATTTAATGTCCTAAAGGCATATAAGTTCAATGACAAGACCGAAACATGAAGTTGCCAGGCATCATTCATCCTCTATCCTAGCCTGTATGATGGAACTAGTTACAATAAATCTCATATTTCTCATACAGTCCAAATGAGGAAGCCTCAATCTTTTCTTTTTCTTTTTCTTTTCTTCTTCTTCTTTTTTTTTTTTTAATCTTGGATCCAAGGTTCTAAGCACCTCATATAAAAAAGTCAGTTCAATGTGATAATGACTCCTCCAATTCATTTGAAAACTTCTAGGTTGTGAAGCATTGAGTCCAGTTTCTGTTAAACTTCTTTAGACCAGACAGAATGAGCAAAAAAAAACTGATAAACTTCCAACTGAGTCCTCATCATTCCATATGAAAAGTCATCACATATTAAAAGTCTGACTTCCCTTGTTCCTTCATATTCCTCCCCAATTCATGGTACCATACTTTAGCAAGTTTTAAATATTGTGAACAGAGAAAATAGGCATTGTAAAGTGCAACTTAATATTTAAAAGTAATCTGAATAAGTAGAAAATAATTTTAGTACCAGGGATATTTTCCTGGTCATTGTTGGTAAGCCAGTGTGAGCCTGAAGAAAGGACAAATACATCTCATAACCTCTGAGAGAATGATGACAGAAAAACAGAGTGTTACAAATCTTATAACAAGGACCTGACCTCAGGGAGAGTAAAGTTATGGTCAAAGAATGAAGAGGCACAAAATAGACTTTTGCTTTTAACTTCAAGGGTTGTAAACCCAAAGAAGAACAGTTATCACTGTGGTTGGAATCTAGCCTCCAAACCACCAGGATATCCCAATATGATACTGCCTTTTCCTTTTATGGCATCCCATAAGTCTGTAGGAGTCAACTTTTTTTTTCTTATTTTACATATCGATCTCAGTTTCCCCTTCCTCCCTTCTTCCCATCCTCCCTCCCTCCCATGCCCCTGGAAAGCCCTCCCATCCCATTCCCCCCAACACACTCCATAGGAAAGTTGAGGACTTCCAAGAGGGATCATTAAATCTGTCAAGTCATATGGAGTAGTCTCTTGGCCCTCTCCCCTGCCTCTAAGCTAAGGGAGTATCCCTCCATGGGGAATGTGCTCCCAAAGTCCTTTCATGCTCCTCTGACATTGGAACCAGGATGTATCCCTGGTGCACGAAAAGAGTCAACTCTTTCACAGAAAAAAAAAATGATTCTTTAAGAGTCTTGGAAAATCTCAACGTTTCATTACAGAAGCTCTGGCATTCCACAGAGTGTCAACATCTTTCACTGTCTGCTTCCTTTCCTGTGAGTTACGAAGGACAATAGATACAACCTCTTTCATTTACTGCACTATAAATTTGGGATGTAGCCGTGTATCATGAAGATTACATTATTAAGTGTCTGTGAAAATGCAAAAGGTAACAAGAAATATATGACTCTAAATTAAGATGAAAGGGCAAGGCAAAAGGAGTTTTCAGTCACCCATAAAACACAAGTTCTGACACTTTCCTCAACTTCAACCTGCACATTTTTTTCTCTCACAATAAACTGTAATCTGAAAACCCAGTCACCATGATTGCATGGTTCCAGGTCTGAGTAAACTCTCAGCCACAAGCATTTTGAAACTCACTACAAAGCTGACTGGCACTCAAAACCATGGCTGGAAAGCCCCAGGTTCTTTAAATTTGTCTTAAAGGCAAAGAAAGGCTCATGATGCTGATCTTACCACTTTGCCATTAAAATATCCTTTTAGAGAAGAGACAAGCAATATTTTAGCAAACTTTAGAGTATTAAGGATTCTACCACAAGCCATTAGGTAATGTGAATACTTAAAGGGGGGATGGTAGAAGAGACATATTCTGTATTACTTTTCCTTCAGACTGGGATCATCTCAAGCTTCATATTTTAACAGAGTCTATGGCAGAGGTTCACAACCTGTAGGTAGGGACCCCTTTCGGGTCAAAGGACCCATTCATGGGGATCATCTAAGGTCATCTGCTTCTCAGATATTTATTTTACAATTCATAACAATAGCAAAATTATAGCTATAAAGTTCCAACAAAAATAATTTTATGCTTAGGAGTCTCCACAACATGAGGAACTAAGGGGTTGCAGAATTAGGAAGATTGAAAACCATTGTTGTATGATATCTGTTTAATTAAAGACTATCAGAAGGTAAGAATAAACACAGATGCAGCTAGCTGACTGAAGGGAAGAGAGGAGTTCCTTCCACTCTGTGACAGAAGTAGAAAGCAGCACAGAAGTAGAGTTAGCACAGGGTTATCCTGTCTAACAGGCTTTCTCCTGTACTCAGGCTGAGCTACCAAGAGATTTTTCCTGAAGTATTTGGGTCTCATAACTGCCTAGCTATGGACAGAGCCAAAAAAGTTTCTAAAAAGATGCCCTGAACAAATGTATTTAAACAAATGAAAATACAAAGCAATTTACTATGCTGTGGTCCAAAAGGTCAACGTGTGTTAAAACTTTAGGAAGTCCTGGCACTATAAAAACAAAGCAAAGATAGTAGAGATGGGAAGTCATGTTACAGGGCTCTACTCTAGGGAGTATTTGACCCCATTATAATTGAGAAGCATTGCATGTCTATTGACTTAGGGTTGAAACTACCTGTTCTAATTCACTAATGATAAGTTTGTTGCCAAAGTTGACACTGAAGACAGTTTGGCACAGAAAGGAAAGAAACAGAGATGTTCTCAAAGAACTACCATCAGGAAAACGTTGACAAGGTCTGGGATTGTGCCATTAAGGAGAAAAAACATCAATGGAAGAAAGGATGGAGACTTTTAAGATGAGGAATCAATGTAGTTTACAAGTAGACCAAAGGTGTCACTGATTGGAAAGCTGTTTTCCTCTCAAGCTTTTCTAGCTCATTTTGAATTACAGCTTTCATTTTAGTTCACAGGTTATTAAAAGGTTTAGATCTTATTTGGCCTAAAATTTTATCATATGAGATCTCCTCTATCTGATATTTAAGAAGTTAATTTTTGTAATCATAATGTAAGAGTTTACTTACATTTAATTTTAGCATTATTTGGTAAACTTTTAATGTATTTGTTCAGAATGTTAACATAAGTTTTATCTTGGCCTATAAATCTGTGGTTATTTGAAATCTTCAAGTATTGTATAGTAATTTTTATTAGTTTTTTATATGATACAAGTTAACTATAGAACAATGTATCCTCTTAGAAGTTTGAATCCTTCACTAAACTAAAATTCAACTGGTCACCGTGGTATTCTCATTGTGCTGCAGAAGTCTGTGACTTCTGTGTGTTCATCATATGGCAATGTATTCATCTTCTGGAGGTTAAGGTATCAGAATCAGAATCTCATGAACTCTGAAAATAACCAAGAATTCAACACATGAAATAAGTATAAATAAAAGAGCAGCAACAGACAAGGAAGCAAATTAGTAAAAGGCAAAAACCATTTCAATATATAACTTCTTTGAGTAATGATGTTTAACAACAGCATATACTTAAAACATCACAAGTTCTCAGTGGAGACCATTGGGTGACACCTGCAATAATTTCCTGTTTGGGTGAGAAAATTATTCTCTATACAACCTACAGAACTAACTGTTGCTAATAAATTGTTCTATATAGAGGACACAGTGGCCAAAATGATGGTTTGTAGGTAACTGGAAACACTAAAAAAAAAAAAAAAAAAAAAAAAAAAAAAAAAAGAACTCAAGAAGATGCTTGACCTTGGTGGGTCATTATCTTCTTTACTTGCTGAAGCTGCTAGACCTGTGGGAAAACCAGAGCATGGTGACCACAGTGCAAAGAATCTTGTTAATTTGTTCTCAACCACGTGGATCTCTATAAATTGTGAAGTCAACTATGGCAGAAGGAGGACATCACTGCTACCACTTTGCCTCTTAGGTGCCTGAATGTCAACTGCAGAACACCAACATTCTCACCAATAAGACACACCTTCATTTTCAGGACTTAAGGAGGCTTCTCAGATGTCCTAAAGGCCAGCCCAGATTCAGAAATGTGGAGTTTTTGTTCAGAATCCTTTACTATTTACATTATTGAGGCCAATGCCAGAGAAAGCCAGATTGAATCATTTTTATTGATACTAAAGGATTTTCAAAATAACTTTTCAAACATAATAATAGATTTTTAAAAATTTAGTCAAATGTAGAAAATTATACAAAAGACCCAGTTAGTGGGATGGAAGTACTTACTACTAAATAAGTAGTGCTAAAATGGGGGGAGGTGCTTATTTTTAACACAAATACATTATAGTCTTAGTTTCTACACCAAGAATCAGACCGCCTGAATATGGGTCTCAGTTACAAGGACTGAGCAGTCTATGGGACCTCAAACAGCGGAACCAGGATATATTCCTGGTGCACAAAAGGGCCTTGCGGACACATCCCCCATGGAGGGATACTCCCTTAACCTAAAGACAGAAGAGAAGTCCTAGTCCCTACTTCAAATGATTTGACAGATTTACATGACCCCACCTGGATGGCATTGCCCTACGTGTGGAAACGGGGTTGGGGGATGGGAGGGGAGGGTGGTCAGGGTGCATGTGATGGGGGAGAGAGGGAAACATGGAGGGAGGGAGAGAGGGAGAGGGAACTGGGATCGACATGTAAAATAAATAATAATAATAATAATAAAGAATCTTATAACTCTTTCCCTTTCTGAAGAAATTATGCACAAGATAATTTTCAGTACATGGCATTGCCATTATTCCTTGCCTCAGGAACCATCTATGGGACAGCACACAGCTTTCACTATAACAGGGTGTTTTCTGGTTATTTCTTTAAATGAGGCATGGTGGATTTTTACTGGTAACTCTGTACCATAATGGCCTTTTGAAGTGGGGGTGTATATCTGTGAAAGTCTTACAGTGTCAGTTACTCTATAGTTTTTACAAGTTGGGCATCATAAAGGCAACTTTGAGCTGGCTATGATGGTAACACATTCAAAATTTCAGTCTCTAGAGGCTGAGACAGGAAGATGGCAGGTGCAAGGTTAACTTAGACTATAACTAATAGTCTGTTAAAGAAAATAATGAAAGAAGAAAAACAAAAAGAAAGATGAATAAAGAAAGGGAGGAAGACAAGAATGGAATGAGTGATCATACTCTGTAAAGGAAGCTTTCTGTGCAAAGAATTCTGGAATGATGCCCTGAACATTACGATTGATAGTAATAGTGAGGATTTATTAAGTTATGTCACATGCCAGGTGCTAAGTTCAGTTGCTCTGTGAGCTCATAAGAAACTCCCTGACGTAGTTTAGAGATGGAAAAATTGATGCTCCTACAGGTTAGTGAAGACCACTCACCAAAAGATTCCAATTCAAAAATCTCCCTCTGGAGGACATGGTCCTTCTCTCTCTCTTTCTCTCTCTCTCTCTCTCTCTCTCTCTCTCTCTCTCTCTCTCTCTCTGTGTGTGTGTGTGTGTGTGTGTGTGCTGTACCACTTCTACCACTGTTCCATCAGATGAGTGAGGCAATGCAGCCTGTTACTGAATAGGAAAAGGAGGCCAACTTAGCCAGAGGAAGATCATATCCTACACTTGTATCATCTTCTGATCCTACACCTGCACTATCTTCATATCAATTTCTGCAAGAAAGAACCTGGTATCTTAGAAATACAAGATAATATATTTGTTTTCCTAACTTTGAAGACTGAAATATCAAATTCTGTGATTTCATATTACTTCGATATAGTTTGTTTCTGGTATAAAGATAGTGCAAATGGAATGCAAAGTGTGGGGGCTCCATAATGCAGTTTTACTCTAATTTGCAGTCGCATACATGTTCCTGGAGATCACTAACATGCCTCTTTTCTCAATAGCCTTTGTTTCATTGTCTATTGGTAACTCACAAAAAGCAAACATTTAAATGATGAAGACCAATAGTCTGCACGCAGAGTGACTGCCTCAATAACATGTGGCTCACCCCATTACTCTTTCCTTATCCATCCTTCTGTATTTCCTTGAAGATGGATGCTTAAAGATTTGTTTCAAATGAAGAAGATTTTAAATCAGACTCAGGGAAGTCAAGCTTTGATTTAAATCCTCAATATTGCTTACCAGTCACTTCTCACATTATGTACCACTTAAGACTTACAAGTTTCTAAATCTTGCCCCTAAGCTGATTTTTTTCTGTACATATTTTTTTTTAAAGAAAATCTAAGATAGTCAAATCCGTCTCAGAGGTCATATTCAATAAAACAATATGCTTGCCTATCTCACATGGTCTGTCAGGATCCTAAAGGAACTTGATAAAATAATTGGAAAGAGGTGCTGATTAGTTGAAACTGGACATCAGTAAAAGTTAAATACAGCAGTGAAGAAAGAAATGAGAACAGGGATATCTTCATTAGCAGATACTGAAGCATTGCCTCCTAATCAGCCAGCCACTTTCATTATGCTGTGGAGGCGCAATGTCACAATCCTTATTAACTTGTTAAATATTTGCACACATGATCAACAGACAAAGCTTCTAGAGGAAGGGAAGATATTGCACTGGGTGGCTGCTATTGAAACATTCAAATGGATTGCAGGAGTGTCTATTTTTCATTTATTATACTGAAAAGCCCAATCGTTTCACAGATTCTGAGACAACTTAGTACTCTTCTAGTCACTTTGTAAAAGCTGTTCACTCTCCCCTTCAGGCAATCGACACCATCACTTAAAAAGCAGGTCAATGGGACTGTCAGGGTCTCTTCCTATTTGATATGGCTCCAGATTCCAGCTATTTCTGTCAAATCTGTTATGGACATGGGAAATGTAATCAAATGGTAACTGAATATATTAAGTCCGCAAATCCATTGTAAATGAAAATCCTCAAATATATATATATACATACATACATACATACATACATACATACATACATACATATATATATATTAAAGAAAGTCAGAGGAACAACCAGGAACACAGGCAGGTAAAAAATTCAAAACAAAACACAAAAGCAAAGCGATAATAATAAAACACCCAGGGGAGAAATTTTACTGACAACTTAAACAAACAGCATTAATATAGAGTATGTGTTCTTCAGTTTTTAATAACACTTGTATATAGCGAAGCTGGTCTAAGATCCTGTCCAAGCTTTTGTCTTTTATCTCTTGCCTCCAGCACTTCCAACACCCCCACAGCAACCACTCTCCTTTTCCTCACCCCTACATAGGAGCCACACAGAACCCCTTGCAAATTTATTAACAATGACATTTGGAAAACACAAAGCCTATTCCATTCAATTAAACAAACACAGTGTGTTAACCTTCAGTAAAAGAAGTGGCCATTCACTTTTATAGGTAGCTGTAAACAGACTTTGAGCTCCACAAAGCCAGGATCAATAGAGTGCTGGCAAACAATCATAATCTCATGCATGTTATTGACAGCCTCTCAGAAAATACACTTGGATACTAATGGGTCTGATACTTGGAGCCTGTGGCCAGATATCAACTTTCCTCTGAGAGGATGTCAAAATGTCAAGAAAATGCCTTTCTTGGGGATGAATTCCTTTGTCATCTTGAGAGGAAACAAAATGTTCAGGCTCTGACATGAGGGAACATGGACGCCCTCACGCCCCCAGGGGAAACCAAACCCTGTGAGATGGAGATGCTGTACATTAGAACGATGGGGTCATGGCTGTCCTGAAGATGCTAAAGATGTTGTCAGCCTTGTCTATTGTAATCATCACAGCCAGAGTAGTAATGGGATGGGAGCAGGGACACATTCACCACAGGTGGGGTCTTTTGTTTCCCGGTCTCTCCTGCCAGGTGAGAGATAAGGTCAAACAGTGGAAGGTGATGGTCTTCTAAATGTGCGGCTTCTGGTGCCTACTCTTGACCTAGCCTTCATCTGTGAGTTCATTCATTTTTCTTTAGCCTCACTTATTCCCTATTTCTGTACACACCCAGATGGTACCTGAACTGATGCTGCAGTCTACCTGATAACTAACTGAGTACCTTTCCATCTGCTACTTTGGTTTCCAGTCTTCTCATTTATAAACATGGGCAGACTCATTTCTATTTCACAATACTTTAGGGCAATGAAAGAAGATGCTGGGCTTCTTTGACGAATACTGAATTGGGATTATGAATTTAAAACTAATGGAAAAATAAGCATGGTAGGTATTAGCAACAATTAACTTAAGCAGTACCTGTAAGACTCATTGGGTTTTCAAAGCATCCAGCTTCAATCTCTTCATAGCAAAGATAAAATTCATAAGTAATATTTTCTTACTTTTTAAAAATAAAATACTATGAATTAGATTTGCTGGATATTTATCACAGGACAAACACTGGACTAGCACCTCAAAGAACTTACATGTATTAACAATCCTAAATAGTAGGTGCTAGTATCTGTTCCTATGTATAGCTATGTTTACCTATTCTGTATGATGTTGACTATACTATAATAACCAATATTTAATTAGTATTAGTCTCACTTTATAGAAATCAATTAATATGGATTGAGTACATGTTAGTTAAATGTTTGTGAGCTGAACCCTAAGGTTCACCCTCTCTGTGTTCTAAGGGACATTTACAGTGTATCACAGAAATTTTCTGATACTATGCAATCCTCCCTGCCTTTTCCCATGAAAGTTACATCACAATGACTTGTCAGTTAATCAATGCACTCTCAGTTCCTCGTTATCCACATAATTATGTTCACAATCAAAGAAAAAGTGGAGACAGTATTTTCTAAGTTCAGGGGCTCTGCCTCTGTCAAATCCCTCTGTTTCTCTGTTTCCAGAAGAAATTTGTCAAAAGCACTGGAGGAAAGGAAAGGGTTGGAATAACTGATATTATGGCATGCACTTTTCTAGAGTAATATTCTGCTTAGGATCGTCTACCCCTGAATTCAGTGTCATCTTCTTAAGTAAGGAACTCTGAGATTGTGCTAAGAACTTAGCAATTAAGTGCTTGTCTCGGGAATTAAAGGGCCTGGACTTAATCTCCAACTTTCCTCTTTATAATATTGGACATGACACAAGTTATAAAAATATCTCTTGTGATAAAATGCAGACAGTTTTTAAATGACTATATGCAAACTGTTAAAATTGCTGAGCTGTGCCTGTCGAATAGTACATGTTACTCTTGGCCATTGCCGTCCAGTTCACACAGTAGATGCTATTCAGTGCTATTGTGTTCTACCTCCCTTTCTCACAGTAAATGCTACTCAATGCTGTTGTATATAACTCTTTTTTTCCACAGTGGATGATAGTCATTGCTACTGTGTTCTACTTCCCTTTCCCACAGTAATTATACTCAATGAAATTGTATTCTACTTCACTTTTCTACAGTAGGCACTACTCATTGCTATTGTTTCTACTTTTCTTTCCCAGACTAGGCACTACTCAATGCTCTACTTCTGTTTCTCACAGTAGATTCTGCTCATTGCTGTTGTATTCTATTACCTAACCCACAGTGTATGCTACTCCTGGCTATTGTATTCTGCTTCCCTTTTCTACAGTTGGCACTACTCAATGGTATTGTATTGTACTTCTATTTCCCACAATAGACGCTACCCAGAAATTGTGTTATCCCTCCTTTTCTTCTTCTCAAAACTTTGAAACATATTAGGAAGTTTAGAAAAGGAATCCTAATGTCATGTTTATCTATAATGCTCTTTATTTTTGATTTGATGAATGGTCTTAACTTGAATGCATATTAATCTGTATTAATTGATGAAACTCCAAAATCCTGTAAGGTAGTCCCAGTGGGTATATGGACATTTTTAAATAACATACTTCTCAGGTGATTTCATTGTCTAAAAATAGGCCTCTATTTTAAAACTGGATAATTCTCATTGGGTTTCTCATGCAATCACTTTGATTTTAATGAGGTGTATATGTGTGTGTGTGTGTGTTTGTACATGCTTGCACACATGTGTAAAGCATTAGAAAGCATCATTCCAAATTCATATTTAATGACAAATAATAAGAGAATATTTTAGAATGAGCAGAAAGGCAATTAAGGCAATTTGTTTTTATGTCCCCTGAGCCCATATAGATATATATATCAATTTCTACCCTGTCTTTGTTATACACTACCTATCTCCTATTATTGCAGGATGGGATTAACCATAGAAACATGCTTGCTCACATGACATGGTTATGAGGTTATGAGGTGAACAATAGACACATTGCTACCTTGCAAACCACTAAACAAACACCAATGAAGGACCAATGGAAGAACACTCACTAATATGAGCCACACCAATGCAGTTCTTTTCTCACAGATAGAACTCCCTTCAAGGCTCTCAACAAGTAATATCATTTCTAGAAACAGTCTGAAACAAGAAGTTGATTTCATCTAATCATTTAGAATTGTCCTTTTATTTTTTGGGTACAGAATCATTAGACATTGTCAGTAAGTCTAAACCATTGTCCATTTAGCAAAGACACATTCATTAGATAGTGTGTCATCAACAGTGCTCACATGGTGGCCTAGAGTAGCTACTATGAATACTATACACAGCAGAGCATTGAACTGGATCAAAGAATGTTTGTCCTTGACCATGAGACAAAATTTTCAGCCCAAGTCTTCAGAAAAGTCAAGATACCTCAACTGTTCAGTTGAATTGGAGCTAATTGGCTCCAATTAGAGATGTTATATGAAAGCCTCACCTTCTTCCATTCTCTCTGCAAAAACAAAAATAAATATTCAAGACTAGTCTTTAAGATTAACAACATGTGACTGAAGCATTAGAAGTCTGTGGTCTTTGTGCTTAATCTAAAGAGTCATCATTTTGTTTTTTCTTATTCTTTTCCAAATAACATTTCCTCTGTTTTGTTTTATACCTTAGGAAATCACAGCTCTGAAACTTGCCTAATTGATGCCTACCACAGGTAAGTTTATGCTATGTTTCTACAGCACAGACCTGGAGGAGGACTCTCACTCAGCCCCCCCCCCCTTAAATAGTCTTTGGTTTCCATTCCTAAAGAAGATTCCAGAAGAAGGCAGAAAAAAATTAAAATTATGTCAAGTAGTCAGCCTAACCATTCACTGGTCACCTTGAAAGCTGCAGGTGAATTAAATGACTTTGTCCACACCCTTGACACTACCAAGCCACTGTGAATGTATTTTTGAAATGATGGTAGAAAACCAGAATGATGAAGGGTGGAGAGAGGATGGCTTATATGGCATAGCCTCTTAGCAAACAATGATACCAAATAAATTACTACTACTGTATGTCTACAGCAGACAGAATGAAGCATAGTGAGCATCCTCTCCTCCATTCAATCCATCTAAACACACAGAGGGAGCAAACCATATTAGAAACAATAGAACAACATGTGTAATTTTTCTGCCAGTACTTTTTAAAGTATGATAGAAATTAAAGGTGAAGGGGCAAATTAATTCTTTTATGCCCTGTGGCATCTGCCTCAGACTCATAACTTAAAGCTCCCTTAGCACAAGGCAACCTCAGTGGGCCTTATTAGGCAACTTTTAAGTTTAGTATTAATAATGAGATAATGTCTCCTACTATTGAGCTGGGCCTACATTTTACAAGCAACAGGAAAAGAAAAAGAAGATAGAAGCTTCTCCTCATTTCAATTCTGTATACTTCTGTGACCATTTGTAGCCCATTATTCTTCCCAGAATCAATTTTAGTCTTCCATGAATATCCAGGGCATTTTGCCATCTGGCATGAGAGGGAAGAGAGTAAGTATAACTCTATAAATAAAGGAAATAGATAGAAAATGTTCAAACCTAAAGCAAACAAGGTTAGTTTAGTCAAATCACTATGAGGTCCAAAGAGGAAGGTTTGTCAAAAATTACCAAACTCCACACTTTTAGACCAGAGTCTTTCCACTGAAATATATAAAATTACTTTAATGCCACAAGAGCTATGTCTCATATTACTGGAGAATAAGCCAGCCTGAACTGAATTGAAGCATACCCACATAAAACACCCAGTGTTGTATGAAAGTCAACCTACTTGACTCTTAGAAAATCTTTTAAAAGTATCATATATGCCTCCTTTGTAACATTGGGTATAAATATATCATTTTCTTTAAAAATTTGATAAAATCTCTTTGCATGTTAGAGTTTAAGAAAAGCTCCAACATCACAAGTCTCTAAATCTCAACAGAGTGAGGCAGTGAGCTCTTTTTTTTGTTTACAATAATTCTATAATCTTGGCACAGAGAAGTTGTCCCAACAATCTATGTTCATGGATTTGGACCTTTATTTCTCCTAGTTTCATCATGTTGCTGTTAGTTCCAATACCACTCTGCCACTTAAACATTATCTTCTCTTCTGCCTTAGACAGAGAACAAGGTAGACATACATAACATTACATAAGCACCTTAGCCTGTTATGTGTTAAAAAGAATTGATGACAATTTGTGCCAACACACTTTCAATGATATGTCTTAAAACTCTTTAGCAAGTGATACAATGATTCTGGAAGCTGAGTAATCTGACCTTATGCAAAGAAGAATCAGGTTTAAATCACATTCTGATTGTCTCCCAAATGAACAGTCCCATACTCACAGAGCATCTGAGATTCCACTCCTATATCCACAAAGCAAGCAGGTTTCTTCTGCATCTCTACTCTGACTTTCTTCTAAAGTACTATGTACCTTCAGCTTTTAGTACTATGGAATAATCCAAACACAAGTCCCCAACTACTGGTCCCACTTGGACAGAGATTGAGTCTTGCTCATCTTGTGTCTTAATTTCTTTCCAGGTAAGGCTTTAGTCTGCTTCTTTATATTTTGAATTCACCACTTCAATCTCGGTCTTAAGGATTCCTGACCATTTAGCTTCTGCTATTACTTGGACATTTTTAGATCTACTATTAACCTCTCACCTCTCCATCTTCCAATTGCTTTGTGGCATTTGTGCTCAAACACAGGTGATAATGGTGATACTTATCCATCACTGAAGTTATTTGGAAGTAAACTTGCATCAAAGTGGCTTTTTCTCAGTCTTATGATCCTACTAAATCTGCCCTCATTTTCTTGTCAAAAAAAAAAAAACATATATACACTGAGTGAGTATTCTCCACAGTATGAATGCTCAGAGTTTCTTAACCCATCACTGAAGTGAAACCACCTATAACAGTTATTTAAACCAGTTTCATTCATAAGCCAAACTGTCAGGTCAAATGCAGCTTGTAGTGGAATATTCCCTTACACTGTGTGAGATGTGTCACTGTGATTGGTTTAATATAAAGCCAAATAGCCAATAGCAACTCAGGAGGTCAGGAGGAAAAGGCAGGGGTTCTGGACAAAGAGAGCTTTGGGAAGATGAAAGGTAGGGGCAAGAGTCAGACAAAGAGGGAGCAAGACATGCAGGAGAAGACAAGTCATGTGGCAACACACAGCTGAATAAAAACAGGTTAATTTAAGTTATAAGAGCTAATGGGACAAGTCTAAGGATAGGCAGAGCTTTATAATTAATAAGAAGTCCCTGTGATTTGTGTGTGTGAGAGAGAGAGACAGAGACAGAGACACACAGAGAGAGATAGAGTGATGGCATCCCAAAGAAAAATACATCTACAGCAGGTTCTGTTTCTGTATATCCAGTCCTAAATTACAAAGGCTGTTCAAGAATTGAAAATGTAATCAGAAATTTATAATTTGTGAACACAGTTGGGGAGGTACCTTAACTACAAGACAGCACTAGACTAAACTCTAGATCATCAGGACATTGACCAGGGAATCCAGTGCATGTTTCCTTCACATTTCCTTCATTTGTGGGTAAAAGTTGTTAAAATACAAAGCAAATGGATGATTTTGTTTTAGAGATTTTTTTTCAGTTTTGGTTTAAATCATAAGCTGCCTTGTCCCTCTTTTCACTGAGACCTGTAAACCCATTTTCTTTGATTTACTTTGCACCTGTTTTTCATGTTTATATTTTTCAGATATTCTGTACTGTTTTTTTAGCTATGTTAATCTATATCTATCAATGAAAAGTCCACTCAAATTGAAGCTAAAGAAACCAAAAGCACAAACCAAGCAAATAACTCACACACTTGTTTTTAATAATAATAATACTAATAACGCTCTTTGGAAAAATTGACCTGCGAGACCAGGACGTATGGGAGCACATCCATTCCACAATGAAGATCCAATTTTTCAGTTCCTATTACACAAATATAGGAAAAAACCCAGAGCTTTCTGAGCTGTTCTCTGCACTTTCAATCAGTGTCTTCTCACAGGCTTTGTTTTAGAAGATTAAAAGGACAAGGAATGATTAATGAAAGCACCGTTCTCCTTAGCTGTACCTAGCCCCAGGACAAAGACACTGTGAGGAGCTCACTCACTGGCTTGGCTCCTTGCAACACCAATGTATTGTCCAGGTAGCCTCTGGAAGCTGTGGAAGCGGCAGTGACTCAGGAGCCAGATGCAGGGGTAAAGGCAGCAATAGAGGTAGCTGTGCAATGATTTCCGGTTTCTGCCATCATTTGGTTTATAAGAAGAGTGCAGCAAAAGGAGGGAATATTTAAGGATTAAATGAAGCACACAAAATATATGGAAGAAGGATATGGAAGATATAATTAGTAAAAGCTCAGTGTCCAAATTTCTAGTCAAATAGTGATGCCAGTAACAATTACCATTACAACAGTTAATACAGCTGTGGATAACTGAACCACCAGTTAAGGGCTTCCTTGTATATTCTACCAATCCTGTCCTTGGAAGAAAGTTATAATCAGCATCTCCAACATGCATATTAGGAATCCAAAATCTAGAAAGCCAGGCAACAAACTGTAGGAGAGGCACCAGGGAGTGGAATTACTAGGTAAATTCTAGATCTTCCTCATTCCAAAATATGTTTGTATGTTCTATTTTCTAGTACCTTCCACTATATACTGAGTGACAAAT
This sequence comes from Phodopus roborovskii, assembly GCF_943737965.1. Taxonomy (NCBI): domain Eukaryota; kingdom Metazoa; phylum Chordata; class Mammalia; order Rodentia; family Cricetidae; genus Phodopus; species Phodopus roborovskii. The sequence goes on along the minus strand of NW_026126515.1, from coordinate 10,170,994 downwards.
ATCATGGAAATGTTCTTCAGTGTCCAAAGTTGTCCTTGATTTTTTTTTCCAATTACATTTGCCCAAACGTGGTAAGGGACATTGTTGTTGATTACTAGTTTGACCAAATTTAAAGAGAGGTAAGCATATTTTTAGGAAAGGAACACACAAAATGACATTCTGAACTTTGAGAATAAAGTTTTCAATGAAGATAATAGGGCACTTGAGACGTAACAGTCACCCTACAGTACAAAAGTTACAAATTCCAAAGAATTTACCTCACAGAATTCATGCTGTGTTCATGTTACAAATGCAGAGGCCATCTCATCAAAGCATCATGTGTCATCTAAGATGGTGTTCTTAATTCCTAAGGAATTATCTGCATCCATTTGTAAATTTGCAAGAATTGTCTAGTCATATAACAGCTATAAGCCTACATCAATTGTACTTGGCTTTGTGTTTACACAAATTTAAAAAAAGAACAAAATATTTGAAGTCAAATATGACCATTTCTAAACATACTTAAGAAAAATGTCTTTGTCTTCTCACATTTGAGATAAACTTCCATAACTGGGGACTGGAGAGTGGAAAGCTAATCTAACACAATAAATGATGTTTTTGATCTGACAGCAAGAAGTGATTACAACGGGGTTGATAGAAAGGCATTTTCAAGAAGGAAAAGAAAGAGGGGGGAGAGAGGAAGAAAGAAGAAAGAAAGAGAGGAAACAACAACAACAAAAAAATACTCAGAGGTACAATACGGCACAAAACATCATATGTAATGAACATCAAAACTGCCTCTGGAATTATTCAAAAGATAAAGACACTGGAGTCTAGTAGATGTAACTGCAGAGTTATATGCCCAAATATATTTTGCAAGCATCACAGTAACTAACATGCTTTTACATCTACTCTGTTAAGCATCAGAAGTCCTGCATTGAGAACAAGACATTTCTTAAAATATTCTCAAATTGTAGCATGCCTATGACTCACTAAGAGACCTCTTATGGACAGATTTTGATTCAGTGTTTCTGACATCAGCACTATGGGTACATATCCCTAAGAAGCCCCTAGACAGTTCAGAAATAATTTTTTGAATAGCAACATCTTTACTTATTGAGTAATGGCCACTTCAAATTACACAGACATCATTTAAACCAATTAAAACCTAAAGTTAAGGTTGCATTTCTAGTCACTTTTATAGTTGCATGAATGAATCAACATAATGACAAGTCATAGAGTGATATACATAGATATAAACATACATGGAAACACTCCTTGAAGTATACATGGATGAATTAATAAAGACATGATCCAGCAATACACTATCTGTGCATGCATCCAAGGTCATAAAAGCAGTATCCTTAAAATATATAAATTACTGCATATTCACTCTTGCAATATTTACAACAGTCCAGATATGGAATCAACATAAGGTCAATCAATAGACCAATGGATAAAGAAAATAAGAATAAGTATTAGAGTAAGAATTAATAATTTTCTAAAATAAGGGTGTTTTTCCATCTGTACCAGCACAGATGATCCCAGAGGTCATTCCACTAAATAAAGTAAGACACAGAGGAAAAATAAAAATACTATATCATCTCACATACACATGCTATGCAGCAGTTGGCTGCATAACAGCAGTGAGTCTAGTGTGGTTACTGGGGTCAGCTAGTATAAGTAATGGGGAGATGTTGGTCATAGGGCGTTAACTTACAGTGATAAAATGAATCTATTCCCAATACCCAGTGGCTATAGTTAATAACAATATACTTTACATTTATAAATTAACTAAGAGAATAAATCTTAAGTAACCTTGTCACTCAACAACAATAAAGGTAACTATGCAAGATGATGGTTATGTAAATTGGCATGACAGTATTCATCGTTCACAACACATTGTACATCTCATAATATTGAGTTTTATTCTTTAATCATACTGAAATGTAGCTATGGGGTATAATAGTCTTTAATTCTTTATTAGATGTAAATTTTGTTAATTTCTTTGCTGTAGAAGAAACCAATGATGAGTTTTATTTTAGGATTCAGAATTTGAAATTATAAAATTTATCACAAGTTTGGGGCTAAAAGAGCTAATATCTAAAAGCAAACAGGGAATAATATCCAGAGGCAACTTTTATATATATTGTGTACAATGAGAAGGTTTTGTGTAAGCAAGTAGAAGCTACACTTTATTTCACCAGGGTCAGACTTCAGGAAATTATAAGCAGTGGAACAGGGTTCCTAACGAAAATCTTGAGGTGAGCAGCATCAGATGGCATGATGTTGGGATGATAAACTTATCACCTAGCAGGCTGCTGACCTACTCACACCTATCGTACCCTGCATAACATATGGCCTGTTTTACATTTCTTATTTAAGCATCAATCTCTATTCTCCAAGGACAACATGGCCAAGAAAGGAAACAAGCTGGAGTGTCCTTCACAAGTCAGCAAGCAGAAAGCCTGGGATCTTCTGAATCAGTATATCAAATGTTTTTCATTGATATAAACTGTTGGTATATTCCAGATATAGCCATATTAAAGAGTCAACCTTTAATCAAAGCTTAAAACTTCAATTATAGCAATAGATGCTAGGAAATGTTATTTTCTTCAACCACTCATTTCTAATACTATGTCATGAAACAGATGACCAAATATATGTATATAAATCAATAAATTTATATCTTCATTTCCCAAAATGTTCACAAAATAGTTTCTCAAGGACAAGCCCCTCATCAATGACAGCTCGCATATACCTTGCCTTAAAGAAATATAATTCCATGGTAGACTGTGTATCTTGGCTTGAGGACTAAAAAATCCCATTTACGTATCTGTAAATGGATACTATTGGTACAGACAATAGTTCTTGAGAGTGGCCTCCAACCATCACCCTCACTTACCTTCACAAAAATTCAGTAGGCTTCAAAAGTTTGAAAGAAGGGCAAAGACAGAGGGACTAAGGACTGCCAGGTAATATGGGATACCTTCTTGAGAAACTCAAAGCTATTGCATCAGCCTATGATCACATCCCATGATAGAGTATGATCTCATGTATGAGTTTATGGTTAATACCCCCAAATCTGGCATGATCACCACCACTCATGCCTCAGAAGAATTACTGTATTTTACTCCTACAATTTATTAACATCCTTTTACTTTTAAATTAAGAGAGACGGGAAAGCTAAAACTATTAGTAGGTGATTATTAGTATCATTTTAACACATGAAGGTCAGGACCTTCTGTGTAGAAGCTTTTATGTGCTTCAGGATTAAGGGTTGTCTTTAACACAGGTGGCAAGTGCTAGAAGGTGTTTGTACTTGGCCTTTCTTTCAGGGGGCTTGAAGTTCATCAGCCACAAGGTGTTCTCTTTGTGATACTTATCAAATATAAGAGATAATACTGCCATCCAATGGCAGAAATTCTCAAGCTATAGGAAGGCAGCATCACTGGGAGGTGGGAAGTCATGTCATCCAAGCATCAGGATAAACAGTACGACCAAATTTCCCATGTGGGATAGAAGAGATGTTTCTAAGAGTACTACTGTTCTGTGTGGTGAACCAATCACTGAGTTATGTGTCCATCTGGAATTGCCTCCTGGATATACAGAGACTTCTAAAACTCTCTGAGGAATAGAACATATTTGATCTCAGAAAAAACAAACTGGGAAACAAGCCAAGGAAGGACTTCTGGGAAGTAATCCTGGTGAAGGTAATATAATTAAGCAAGGCTCTCAAACTCTAGCACGTATTAGAAGAGTTACTTTGCCAAGCTAGATCAAGTGTCTAGCAGAATGTTATGAGAAAGACAAGATCAACTTGATGGCTAAAAAAATCATCAGACTATTTTATAGAGACTCTCAATATTTGATTTGCTGGGTTCTGCTAGTGCTACACGCCTTCAAGAGGAAGTCTTTCGGCCATTATAACCAGTCCTCTCTCCTTGTTATGTTAACTACCTCCCTTTTTACTAAAAAAGCAGTGATGTTTGCAGACGAAACTGCAGCCTAGCTTTCTTATTCACTTAGGCTCAAAACTTACTATTTTCTCTTAGATCTCAGAATATGTATACCTTTCTTCTGTGGCTGATGACAGGCCTACCTCCTTTGACCATAGCCCTGTTTACTATTGAGAACATATACGACCTCAAATCTTTTATAGCCTATTTATTATCCCTCAATATCCCGCCTTATTTCCTAAGAGATGGCATCTTCCCTCTTCTGGCTTGTTTTCCACTATTGAAAAAATTTAGACTACACTTGACTTTTCTAATATGCCAGCAGCTAGAAAGTTTTTGGTCCAGGAAAGGATACTTGGCCTGGCTTTCAATTCATTTCTCTTTACATTTTACTCTCTCCTGTTTCTATGAACACATACATGATCCCCAGAGACATATACTTTAACTCCTTTTTGCCACAAGAAGCTTTTCAGTGTCCTTAGTCAATTATACTCATCCTTGTAGTAACAGAGGTGTGTCTAAATAACAGACAACTTTAACTACATGCTCCTTGATGTCAACATGGCACCTTGTCCAGATCCATAGTACTTTACAGCACATACCACAACCCACAAATAATCTGTTATCATTAAATAGACTATGTTGTTGTAGAACACATTTAGCATGCATAAATGACCATTTTGCTAGTGGGTGAACATGTGGATAATTGAACAAATAAATAGATGATAGTTGAATGAGAGTGTAAAGGAGTAAGAACCAATTGTCCTGCATTCTAAATCAGATGCCATTGCATGAGAAATTTGGGACACATAACTCTAAAATTTATATAGCTGTGTAACACAGCTGTAAAAAATGTTCTTTGAGACTATGGGGATGGATCTGTGGATAAAGTGCCTACTGTATCAACCTAAGTTCCTAAATTTCCATAGCTGGTACCCATATGAGAACTAGGCCAGAGAGTATTTCTGTGTAACTCTAGAACTGGGAGACAGACAGGAAAACTGCTTAAGTTTGTTGGCCAAGCAGTCTAGCAAAAAGGGTATTCTCTAGATTCAGTAAGAATCTTAAGCAAATGAGGCAGAGAGTGATGGAGTACACTTGGCATCAACCTCTGGCTTCCATGAGAGCACCCACACACATTCTCTCTCTCTCTCTCTCTCTCTCTCTATATATATATATATATATATATATATATATTTTGAAAAGAATATGTATTTGTTTGTGTAGCTTATCCTCTTCCTTATTTGGATAATGATTACTGATAACTTAGATAATTATATCAGTGATAATTGTAATTAAACAAGAGTCAAAGACTCAAATGCCAGATAGTGAAGCAGGATGTAAGAAATATGAAGGCACAAACTCAATGATAAACAGAAACAATCACACATCAGTAATGAGGGGTGCGTGAACTATAGGACTAAATAGTGAGCTAGCCAGTTCCTGCCTCAGTCAAGGAGGGTTGATATCATCATGTATTGTGTAATTTCATTGTAATGTTCCCAGATTCTCTGATTATTAAAGAAAATTAGAAAACTATATTACAGTATTAAATATTACTATTATTAACTATTGTGCCAGCCATACTTGGAGTGGGGCCAAAAGCCTGCTACTCAGATGTCACCATTGGTTAATGTCTCATGGAAATGGAGAGAAGTACCTATATAGGAACCCCTTAGAGGGAAACAATCTTGTATGAAACTTAGCAATTGAGAGAGGGTCATACCTGCAATCCAGAGGGCTGGAGTCATTACTTGCTGACTGATCCTGAGTAAATTCACATATTGTGTTTGATGAGCCATAGCTCCCTACCTACTCCTTCTCAGGGGCCTATGAAATGCACTTAAAAGTCACAATGCATAATGCAAAAAAGAATGCCATACCCATGGCGAGATTCAACACAGGAGAAAGTGTCAAGCCTTCCCCTTGATGTCTAAGACTTAATAGAAGCTTAAGAAATAGAAAGGCATAGTAAATGAGAAAATGGAAAGGAGTTTGAAGACAATAGCCCTCCTAAGAAACTATATAATAATAATGTTTGGTTTCTAAGTGTGACATGAAGTACATTTAGCCTTCAGTTTATAACCAACAAAGGCAAAATACAAAGAAGTAAACTATTAGTGGAGAGATAGCAAACAGTCAGAATCTGAGTAGAACTCATATAACTAAGAACTGCCTGCTATTATTGTTCTGAGAATTTTGGCTATTTTAGGAAACACTTGGCTTTAAGCTACAGAAGTTTGGAGTAAAAGGGAGGAAGCACCTAGGCCTTTAGAAGTAGTTTATGCCAATGTAGAACAATCAATTTAGTGTATTAAAAAATTCACTATAGAATCTCCAACAAATAATACATTAGTGGTTGAGTTCTTTACACAGATTGGGATACTTGGTATATGAACGAATTCAACAAGTGAATTAAAAGGAAAGAAACATTAAGAATGTAGCTGATCTAATTAAAGAGAAGATTAAAAATGATCATGTGTGATTACTTTGGTAACAAACACACATATATGCTAAAAGTGTTGCAATTTACAGTAATGAGGAAGAATTAAGAACATTATTTTAAACGATCTAGATTGATGGCACTCATGTTCATTCTGGTTACAGTGCTCCTAAAAAGGACCCAATGAAAGCAGTCAGAACATGAAATAGAACTTAAAATCAGACGTGTGACTATGACCCCTCTGTAGTGGAAACTTATGCTAAAGATATACTCTGTCTCTTAGCTAAAGACAAAAGGGGAAGATGTGGGAGTAAAGGCCTATGACTGGATGAACGTAAAAAAAAGAAAGGAAACAGAAATGCTTAACATTAAAGACTCTACTTCCTGAATGTCAAAATCTAACATTGAAGCAAACTATCCAATAGACTAATTCAGGGTTAGCACTCTATAAAGACCTGGGGACTGTAGAAAGGGAATATAGAAATGTGATGAGTATAACCGAGGAATGGAATGAGGAAACCTTAACACCAATCTTGATACCATATTGATCTCTATATAATTCAGGTACTTATTTTTTTTAATTTTTGAGGAGCATTAAAATATGTATATGTAGTCAGTTACACTGAGATCTTGTTGTTATGTTAACTGGAAAACGTTTTGCTTTCTCTAAGCAAGCATTTCCATATTAGTTAACACTAGGAAGATGGTAAGTTGCTCCTTCAATTGAAAGTCTTAGAGGTCTCCACATCCAGACCTACTCAGTTCAGATGAAGAAATGGGACTGCTTTCAATAGACTGTGATCTAATTTCTTGGTTGAAAAGTTCTACACACTTCTGATTCCAGAGACAGAAAATATTTCTAATAACTATTCTATTGAGAACAATGTCCTTTGTAAAACACAGGAAATGTGAATTTATTTGGATTTAATGATTTTCTAAGGAGGACAACCAAATGAAGCTTTCCTTACAAGTGTAGTTCATGGGAAAGGCAGCTAGCTCCAGGAAAGAGGCAAACAGTGAAAGGGAAGGGGGCTGAGGAAAGGTGCAGTGAACAAAACTTCCTTCCTGATAAAATGAGAGCCCAATTTCAGATCCCCAGAACCCAAGCAAAAGGCAAAGAGAGTGGCAACCTGACTGCAATACCACTGCTCAAGAGACAAACAGGGATTCCCAGGGAGAGCTAGTTGGTCAAACTAGTCAAAGTTGGAGAGCTGGGGTTTCAGTAGAAAATGACAGAGGAAGGAATAAGAAGAAGTTAACTTTGAGTCTACTCATATCCATCCACCCCTACACACACACACACACACACACACACACACACACACACACACACACACACGTGCATCAACACATGTACACACATTCACACATACACAACACCACATGTCCACACATACAGGATAAGAAAAAGAAGAAAGCTCAGTCATTTTGTTTTCATTTTTGATCCACTATCCTTTAATATAGCCATTGTTACTGTATCTGTTTCATTAATTTATAATAAGTACATGAAGACAAATAAAAGTAAGAGCCATTAGAGAGGTCATATGATAACTTAATAAAGTAGAAGCTTTGAAAAATGTATATACATATGAAGACAATCTAAATGAAATTGCCAAATAATGGAGGGAGACAGAGACCTGACTGGAATCTCTTGTCACCTAATGAAGCCTTTAATAAACTGGGTTACATATAATTGAGTTGTTGGCCAAAAGAAACCCTCCAACAACACAGGCTATTACCAAGAATATAGGTTGCTCTCTACAAATTCATACCAAGACTCCATTGCTTTAGATAACACCTACACAACCCATTGAACATGGAGATACTACCTGCATGAAGCCTTTAGCCCTATATGCTAGCACTAGCAGCTTTGGTGCAGTAAAGTACTCAGCAGGCTACCAAAGAGAAATGTAAACATCAACCCAGACAAAAACCCTTTGATCTACAGTGCGGTCCTTCCTGACAGATATGCTAGTTCAGTGGTGGCACACACTTGTGGGAGTTATTTTGACTCAAGACTCACTCAGGAACCTATACCTGACATGTATACTACATGAAACTATGTAGTATGTCCAGGGACTTAGGGAAAAACAAAATACTACTATTCTAAAAAGAAAAACAAACAAAAAGCAAGCAACAACAATAACAACAACAACAAAGTAGCAACAGAATGACTCCTAAAAACATTATACCTCACTCATAGATTTGTGTCTTGCTCAACTATCATCAGAGAAGCTTCATACTACAGCAGGTGGAAACGAATATAGAAACCCAGACCCAGACATTATGTAAAGAATTAGAGATTCTGGAACACTCATCTCTAAACAGGATATCTTCATTAAATCCCTCCCCTCAGGGATCTGGTAACTCCACAGAAGAGGAGACAGAAAGGTTGTTAGAGTCGAAGAGAGAAGGAGGACACCAAGAACACAAGGCCCTCTAAATCAACAAGATTGATGCAACAGATGGCGGAGCTAACGCTGAAAGAAGAGGACACATGCCCCATCCCCAACCCAGACTCCAGTTGATACTCACTTGCAAATGACAATTAAGTTTTCTCCAAGGAAGTTTTACTGTGGGAAATAAACTACTCTTAATGGCAGACTACATGCCCAGCATTAGATGCCCTATGGAAATGAATTCAGTGGCACCTTGTCTCACAATACCATGTCAAGGGCTTTCCTTTTTTTATAAGTAACTTTAACATAATTTAACGTAATTTTCAGGATTTTACCATACAGGTTCTTTGCTGATATTATGGTTTATTGTTTAGTGATTTTATGGGGTTCTTGAGTATATGAAAAAGTAGGTTTAACTGGGTCTCTGTTGTCTATATCTGTTTCTTGTTCTTTTATTGGGCTCTTTTCCTCCTTTGTGCTGGTTTTGTTAGATATTTTTGTCTTATTGTATTTATTTTATTATTATCCCTTAGAAGCCTAGATAATGTTCTAATAAAAAGAAAACAGAAAAGGTGTGGGTATAGATGGGAGGGGAGGTGGGAAAACCTTGGAGCAGTAGGTGAAGAAGAAACCATAATTAGGATATATTATATGAGGGGGAAAAAAGTGCATGTGAACATGAATAGCATTATAAGTGATTCTTTTGAAGAGGAATTATAATTTTAAATCATTCAAAATAGTATTTACCAATGTTTAATTCTGAGCATTAGCCTTATGTACAGAACCATAAGGAAGGTGTAGTCTTGAAAGTAAAGAAAATGTGAAGAATGGAAAACAGAAAGTCAAGTTCTTCAATAGGGACACACACACACACACACACACACACACACACACACATTAGAAAACTGCTTTGCCCAGGTTGAAGAATAACCCTATAAATTCTCTCAATTCCTCCTGAGAGGAAACAATGAATTCCAGTCAGAAATGATGAAACCCCTAGGAGAGTCATTGTGGGAAAGAAGACAACTGAGAAAAAGCATCTCTGATCATCTGTATTCAGGACTCCACTCAGGGGAGATGTAGCAGCCCCTTTGTTAAAATAAAGCAATCATTTCCAGCTTCATTAAATAAAATATCATGGCATTATTAATCTATATCAGAAGCCCCAGATACTGCAGAAATACTGGTGAATCTTGCTTTAGGGAGCTATTATTGGTAGCAAATACTTATAAATAAAGCATAAACAATGCTTTAATCATATATGGTTTAGGGTATTCACTACATATGTTTACTTTGCTGCTGAAAAAAAACCTCACGTTTCTTCATCATCATTGTATGAAACCATAATAATATTTCTTTCCTAACTGCACTGTAGAAAAAATAAGATGCAAAATCTGAAACTACAAAGGTACACATTTATAGAAATGCTCCAAATATGTTTTCCGTCTTTATCCACACACATATATGTGTGTGCATGTACAAAGGGAAAGAAAGTACTAAAAATAATGATATTAAAAATAAAACTGTAATATGTTGTATGGATTCAGGCTCTCAATATATGTCAAACTTAGAAAGTTTCCTGTTACTTTGGCAACTATAGTTTTAGGAAATTAAATACAGGTTCACTCAATGACTTGCTAAAACTTTCAAACTAATCTGTTTTGTATTTTGCATATTTAATGCACTTGTTATATCATTATTTATGTTCTTTTTATTTTCATTTTATGCAAAATGAGCAAAAATTGAATCCATCACATTCATGAGTATATTCCCAGTATTTCAGCCTGGTGGGTACTCAATAAATACTTAAATAATTGTCACACCGTTAATCTTTGTGCAGTAATGAGGGTTTTTTTTTCTCATCCTTGATCTGACTCCATATAGAGAAGTTTCTATACTAGAGTCTGAGAAAGCAGGAATTTCTAGTATGAAAACACAAAATAAAGTTTTCCATATAAAATACAAAATATGAGAAAGTCTTCCAGGCATAGCATACTTAACAGCTTAGTTTCAAGCGAAGACATGAAGGAAAGTTTGTCACAGTGGTAAAGAAGGGAGTTATTTTCCCCTCTTGGAAGCTTACATATTCATTTAAAATAAGAAAATATCTATATAGGTATGGTGGTGAATGCCTGTAATTCCACACTACTCAGGATGTAGAGACAGGAGGATCCAAAGTTCAAAGCTATCCTGAGCTATAAAGGTTCACCCGACTTACATGAAACCCTGTCTCCAGTAATAATAATTCACTGAATAACAGAACCAATATGTAGGGTGATCTTGGCTAACGACAGATTTTTTAGAATTATCTTGCTGGAATTCTTATTTCTGGGTAACATCTCACTTACTCTTATTTACATGTCCAAGACTGCCATCTTAAGTTCCTATCTAGAGCCCCTTAAAACTTTAGCAACATTGCTCTTAAACCTGATAATGTGCAAAGGACATATCCACCTCAGAATAGGCCTGTGTCCCGGAGTCTTGATCTGCATTATAGTTTTCAAAAATCTGAATTATGCTGAACTTTTCCTAATGGATTTCTCTTGACTACTCCTCACTGCTCTGGGACATTGGTAATCTCTTGCTTTGACTGACTGCTCTAGCCTCTTTACACATTTAAATGTATAGACTCTAAAGTAGAACCATACTAGATTTACTTTCTGCACGATATATAAATAATAGCAATTTGCTCACTCTTGTGTGGTTTGCATGCCTAATGAGCCCTGTTTTACCTTTTTTATTCTTTATCAGACATTTAGAAAATTGAATATTCTCATAAAGTTAATTTGATAAAATTTCTCAACTATTCACTCTTGTCATACATATTGAGATATTGGGTTTTTGTGTTTGGCTAGGAAACACAAAATCTATGTTTTCAAGAATAAACCTCATTAGAAAGTCTTCTATTCTTTTCTTCCACATGGAGGTTTTGAGTTGATTTGACTATACTATCATTTTCTCAGTCATTCTGGCTCGAAGTGATGATTATTACAAGTAGAAGGATCCTGACACCGCCAGGGGATGCTCTGTTGGGCCAGAAACTAGTATTGAAAGATATCTTTCATTATCAAAATAAAGATTTGACCTCTCTGGACTGCTGTTTCCATCTTCCCACTGCCCTCCCCTCCTCTTACCCTACTAATGCATACACAGTTAGTCTTAAAGACAATAAACTTTGTAGCAGCACTGATGACGCATCCCCATTTGAACTAACAGCCTCACTATGCACTCTACCCTGGAGTATGCTGTTTTAATTAGAAAGATGGATCTAGGAGTTTATATGTTCTGTTGTGCTATAATTCCTGCCTTTACAGTAATTTTCTCCTGCTTTTCACACTGTAATGTGTCATAAATCCTAGTTAGGCTGTTTCATTGGCCTGTTGCTAGTTGGAGTCAATATTTCAGGCCTTTTGTTGCCATGGTAACCTGCTGCCATATGCCCGTTCACTGGAATATGATACAGTCTCCTGGGGAAATTGCTATGAACTTCATCATCACATGGATTTAGGCATCCTGATGCAGCAATTCTGCTCCATTTCTCTTTACCACCCACTGACTTCTTACTGCTCTCGGTTGCTTTGTGCATGTATCCACATGTCCATGTAGACATGAGCACTTATCCACATAGGTGTGCACTTTCCTAAGGCAGATATATAAGAGAAGGAAGCAAACAAATCATGGGAAACACGAGTCTTTATTCCGCCCTCATGAAAAGTTAAGCTTGGAAAAACAGAACACATCAACAGTTTTAGAGTAACAAATTAAGTAGGCATCTCAACAGGCTTCATTGTTCCCTTTCTTCTTGTCTTCAGTTGTCTTCCTAGTTTTCCATTCCAAGTGTCCTTCATTCATCTCTAAATCCCAGAGCACTTTTTTTCAAATTTAAGCATAGCACATGCTCCTAGATTAAATCCACTGTGCCTTAGCTCTCCTTAGAGGAACTCAAACCCTAGCCCTAGCTGGTTCTACTTTTCAGACAATCTTTTTTTTTTTTTTTTTTATGTGAACCACTTCCTTTTCTCACAACATCCCTTAAATGTAAGGAAAAACATCTGACTAGTAATCAATATATCTGGGCAAATCATTCTTTTACTCTGAATCTTAATTTCCTAGACTCTATAGTAGCAATGGTATTATTTCCCAAGAGTTACTGTGGAACTAAAATTAAAGAGAAACAGTGAATTCTGAAGGAATGTTCTACAGTGAAACCTCAAAGATGCATAAATTCTTTAAAGTAAACTTATAAGCTCCCTCTCTTCAAAACCTTTTCAGCATAAGTATTAAAGGTCTTACTGTACAACTGAGCATTACCCGTGTAGATGTGTGCTTATGTGATATAATTTACTGGATTAGGGTTTGAAGAATTCCTTTGTATTGTCTGCGTCCACCCAGTTTCCAGGCACATCATTCTAGGTTTGCATCTGCTCTCATTTCTAAGGGTCAACAATTTTTCTCTGAAATTCAGACTCTTGGAAAATTTCTAACAGGTTGTATTTTCAGCAATTAATCAACATTTGAAGGCAGGGCTCAAGGTTATTCTAAGAGGGAGGCTCAATTACAAAGAATTAAGTTTTCTTCCATAGCCATATACCATTGTGCCTGGACAGCAAAGTACTAACCAAAAAAGGAGGCCCGTGCTCTTCCTATCCATGCATAATTGAAAACAGGGACCATTGTGGATTTCTACCACACCTGAGTTAGTTCCGCAAGAACAGAATGAAAGAAATAATGACCTGAGTAGCAGAGACAATGACAGTGGTGACCTAGTCCACAGAACTCACAGTCCAGAAGGACACTTGGTTCTCTTCTCTCTTCCTTCTCACCACCGAGACATCCCCCTAGCCTTTATCTTTTTTTTTTTTTTTTTTTTTTTTTTTTTTTTTATCTTTTAAATATCCTTTATCATGTGAAATTTCACTTATCATTGAAAGAAGCATGGTTGTGTTCCCATCCCTGGCCGCAGATTCAAGAGGTCTGAAAGTGACTGTTTCTTTACTGTCTACTCACAGATAGAGAGTGAACATTTGTATACTGTATACTCATGAAAGTGTGATCATTTGTACACTGTCTACTCACAAATAGTGGCTTTGGGTGATTCATTTGTCCTTTCTGGATCAAAGTTTCTCATTTAAAATGACAGAAAAAAAATCAATTCGGATAAAGACTGAGTCAAGTGTGCTTTCCTATATCACAGTCTGTGATTTTATAGATAATGCCTGTGACTGAGCTGCATCCCACAAGAAACCCAGGTCAAGATTCCTGAGATTCTCAAATTATAGTTCTAAATCAATTCTATATCTTTAATTTGCATGTTTTGTTAAATAATTATTTTGCATTATCCATATCATGATAATCAGTAAGTTAATCTATTTCAAAATAAGATTCTTGGTGTTTTTCAGAACTGAAGCTTTATAAGATCTACTTGATGATACTCCATTGGCAGCACTTTGCATATTAAGAAAACATGTAGGCCTCTGACTGACAATATTATATAAACAAATAAATGAATCAACCAACCAACCAATTTCTCTTTAACCCCATTCTGAGAAAACCTTAATGTGAATGATACCTTTTAAATTGTGGAAAATAAGTAACACATTGAAACAAAACTGAATGAGATAGGCCTTCCAATCATTTCATCTCATCAAGTAAATGAGGTTAGAGGTATTCCTTCTTTGGCTGCTACAAGATGGCATTCACATTTAAGAACTACAAGATGATTAATATTCCTAATTCACACCATTAAATATAACCCCTCTCCAACTCAATGTGGTCTTAAAGGCAGTAGAGTACATGCAACATTTGACGGCAATTATATGATTTCTTTTTACAACCAGAAGCTTCTTCTTATCTCTCCAGAGTTAGCGATAGGAAATCTTATGTTTGTTAAGTATGCATTTGTTTTACACATTCCTAGGTTTCAAAATGACCTAGCATTGTGTTTAGTGACATACTTAACTGTTGAATGAGTGAAAAAATAAGTATGTACATTATAACTGGGGTCAGGGAGAATGGTGTAGTTGTTTTTCCTTACTGGGAAAGTTAATTCACTTTATACATACTTCAATTAAAAAAATAAGCAGGAAAAGATGAATCAGTGAGGTGTGGGTGGTAGAGGTTTCAGTATGAGGCACCAAGTGAAAGACCTTAAGCAAGCTCCAGCACACCTCTAGTTGGCATTGCTGCTGTGTGGTAAGATGTCCACCTGCCATCAGGTAGATAATCATTAGCCACCCAAATCTTGGCAGATGCTATTCTCCAATGGAGATAAAGTGTGATGAGGAGTTGTAACTTACCCATCCATCATGCTTCTCAAGCATGTGGTACATATCTCAATCATAGGAAGCCTTGTTAAAACACAGGGGGCTAGGCTCACTGAAGTTAATAAGATAGGACAGCTAGGGATTTAGCGTTTCTAACAAATCCCCAGGTAAAGTTAACATTGTCTATTCAGGCACTTTGATACCTGGTATTCCAAACTTGGTATGGTAACAGAACTTCTGAGAGTGAGGCAATAAGCATAACTATATAATTCAAAAGACACAGATAAATGATGAGTGATAATGATGAGAAGACAGAGGGCATCTGTGTTCCTTAAAGTCACCTAAATCCCAAGATTATCTAAAAACACACAACTAAACAAAACAGGTCCACTGGAAAGATGTATCCTACAAGAAACCTTTGTGAATTGTGTAGTATGTGGCCATGTTAGAGTATAGGTCCAAGACAGGACAGATGCTGCCAAGAGCCAAAGAACAATGAAAATCAATAGCCACAATTACTACCACTGTTACTAGCCACAAAAATCCTAGGAAGAAGAATGGAAGGATTATCTATTGTGGCCTCCAAAATAAACAAAGTCCTTGAATTTAAGCTTTGAAATATAAACTTACATCAAGCCACCTTTTCTTTGTAATGGGTCACAGAACCCAATAAAAATCAATTTATTATATTGGAAATTGTTTCCACCCCTAACATTGAGCACATGAATTTCTAAAAATAAATTCTCAATAATTATTTGTCTCAAGGCTCATACATTTTGGTAGGGCTTGAATTCATCTGGATTTACATTATTTCTCCAGTGCAATGGGTCCCAATCACATTCTTTGCATGCCCACCAATATAAAACACATATCTCACTTTTCTCCTACATTCTCAGTGTTGGATCACTAATAGATACTTCATCAGTGTTCAATGAATTACCACTTATTTCCCTATACAGTACTTACAAATAATACTTGAACACCCATACCCCCATCCAGGATCATCTCTGAGAAAATGTGATAAAGTGAGTGTCAGAAGCAAAAGCACATTGAAGAATTTTCTGTAAGGCAAGAAATTGGCTTCCACAGATGGGGACAATCCACAGAACTCAAAATATTATGTGTGGAATGCATAGTAAGAGAATGGTATACTGTGATCAGAACTGAGAGTCGGGATTTTGCTTGGGCTTAAGGGATATAAATTAATGAGATTAAAGTCTGGGAACTGTAGAGACTATATGGAAGCAGAACATTTGAACTTGGAGGGTTTATAAGAGTTGCAGAAAAGCATTGTGTAGCTCTTTAAAAAAAAATGAACTCTTTATTGACATGGTGTCTGACACCACACTGAGATATCTTTTTTGAAGGTCTATGACACTCTAGGTTTGATGTTTAAAATCTGAAGCATCCTTTTATTCCCTTTGTGACATGCTTCCTTTCCAAGCTCAATTTCAGTAAGGCATGATGGCACACACCTGTGCTCCCCAGTGCTCTGGAGGTTGAATCAGGAGGATGACATACTGAAAGCTAGCTAGGGCTACCTACTTAGTGAGAATGAGGCCAGCCTGGGCCATGTTAATGCAAGCTGTTTAAAAAATTAATTAACTCACAGTTTTATCTTTAGTGTAGGTACACATTTGGAAGAGGCAAAATAGTAAAGAGGTTTACCAGAAGCATTGTTGTCAAGCTTCTAAGAACCTTAAATAATTAAAAATCACCCTTTCTGATATTCTGCTGGTTAGAGCAAGTTGAGTATCTTCTATCTACTTACTTTCTAGAGAGGTAGAGAGTATAGATAGCTATGGTAACTTTGGAGGAATAGTAGTGATGATCTTGGATGCTAAGTTTCAATTTCGAAGTAAGCATCCTCAGCTTCTATATTCATTGCTCAGCAAAGACATCTTACAAAGAATTCTCTACAGGGCATGCTAAAAAGGAACCTAAGTCTTCCATAATTGATTTAAAGAAACAATGGAGGTGTAAGTTGACTACTTTGTAGCCTGGCATGGGAAAGTTCATAGGACAATAGCCCCCTGCAGAGAAGGAAGAGGCATACACTACTAGGACCTCTCTTGGGAAACTGCATTTGTTTTCACTCATTGAAGACATGGCCAGGGGGAAGGCTAAGTAAGAATAGACAGCTCACAGAATGTTCTGAACAGTGAGCTATCTTCCTGTCAGTTTCCTTTCCCTTCTTTGATCTAGAGTGGTGGCTGATAGACATTGTTAGAGCAAATGAAGAGCAAGAAGCATTATACATGAGCTCGGGGTCATTATCAAGACCACATCTAAAAACAGAAATGTGACTTGTAAATGAGCCTACTGACCCCTTAAGCAGGCACAGGAGCTTATTAAGCCAGCTTTGAGTGGTTGTCCAACACTTCATTTGGATTCCATGTAAATCTACAGTTTGACTGGCCCAGCTCTCAGCCAGTGACTTTTTGCTAAAGATTGTCTGCCTACTGTCAAGATTCCTCCTAAAAGACATGGAGTCCAGTCCCTCATCACTCACAGACTTCAAAACATGAACTCTTTTTCTTCTCCCCTGGCCACTCATCCCCAAAGAAAATGAAATAAACTCTAACACTTAGCCAAATTCATGAATGCTAGAATTTGAATATTTATTTATGTCTTTCCTAAATTTAAAATAATGCCAATGATTAACAATTATGTTCAGGTACAAAGCAAATCTTAAGGGTTTTACTTTTTAAACAAACTTTATGTTATTTGGGTACTGAGGCATAGTACTTACTTATGAGAAACATGAATACGTTCAATGCCACCAAGAAACAAACATTCAATGCTCAAGGGCCCCTAGCTATTATGGCTGATTTGTGAAAATGGTTTTGAATAGAACGTAAAACTCAAAACCACCTTGACTGGGTTTTCAGTTGTCTCAGGAAGACAGTTTCAAAGAAAAGTACCAGTGCTACTACTAGGTCACACCTCTTAGGTAAAAAGTAACAAAGAAAGTCTTCAGATCTTCAGTCTGTGCATCTTTGGCATACAATATGGAGAAAACTACAGATGCCTTTCCAACAATTCATGAGATTTCATGGGCTGTCCAGAGGTCAAGATGGCGGACCCCAGGTCCAAGCCCTTACAAAGAGATAAAGATCACTGAGAAAGAAATGCTTGATATCTCTTTCTACTTGTTTTGACAAAAACTAACACAATGCCTTTACTTGGAGAGTTGTTAAACACAGCCTGTCAAATGGCTCTGTTTGTGGGATTTCAATAGTGAACACAAGATTGAGACCAAAGCTAACTAAGTTCTACAATAAACAATATCATTGCACCGATAAAAATGCTAGACACTGGATTGAAGCATTGGGGAAAATGTGGGCTTCTGGGCCAAAGAGTCCTGCATTTATGTACCAGCTCAGCTCTTTACCTGGCAAGTGACCTTGATGGAGCAAGTCAGTGTCATGTTTAAAATCACAGTCCTCATCAATAAAATGGGAATAATACACATGTATAGATATTAAAGTGAATATTAAATGCAGTGTTTTAGAAGCCGGACTGTTATAATCTCTGGGGACACTTTTAAAATGTTAATGTTTATAATGCACTTCATAGAGACTGATGTTTATATGTTTAGAAGACTGAAGCCAAGTCTTGCCCCATGTCTCCAGAAGTTTTGAATTCCACTGAGGACCAGTCTTTGACATCGGGATTTTAAAATGCTCCTCAGTTGGAAACCTGTGGTGTGTACTCCAGTGAGATAAGCAATGCATGCAAACATCATCTCAACTTCAGGTTATTAATAGGCCTTGGAAAGATACTATCTTAAGATGGTCTGAGTAAAACACCACTTTACTGTTTACCAGTTAGCTATGTAATGCAAATCAAGTTCTTCCGGTTCTTGGGACTTCACTATCCGCATTTGAAAACTTGATGTTAATTGGATTGGCTGTCTGACTTCATGAGAAATAAAAGATATTCCAGATATTACTTACCATGGTGGAATGCATTCTGATTGCAATGGTTGTGAGCTAATGTTACTGTCAGTATCATTACTTCCAATTTCCTGCTGACCTCAGAACTACATATGAAGGGACACCCATGCCATTAGGTGAGAGCATACATGATGATTCCTTTCAGTACTATTTTTTAAAAAGTCATGATCTGTTTTATTTTTTTTTATTTCTTTATATGCTATATCACATAAATTTTACCTAGGTTATAATGCATCTGCTTTCAGAAAGCATCATTACTCAAATAGCATCATGACAATTTGAAATAACTAATTCAACTTAATGATTATTTTTTTAGATAAAAATTTCTGATTCCTAGCTTATAGGATCTGGTATAATTATACTACAAAAATAGACAGACTCAATAAAAACATACTAACAAGTTCCAGTAATAGTCATATATTTAGGTCAGTGCTGTTTGCTGACTTGTATATAATAAATATTCCAAAATTTAACTTTTATTTTAATCAATATATGCTTTTAAAAGTCATTTTCTTAACAGTCTATTAAACATTTTCTTCTTTCTACCAGACATTTTAAAATGTAGTCAATCTGAATCCATTACATACATAGTATTTATTGAGGGGGTGTTTTTTTTTTTTTTTCTGTCTCTCTCATAGCTTTATCCTGAAGTTATGCAAAGGTTTTCCAAAGCTGCTGTTCTTGTTCTTTGCTGTAAATGGAATACAGAATATTCTGTTCTGATTTCTTGCCTTTCTCTTCATTCTTGGGATAGAGCTGTTAGCATCTGTGTTTTTTGCTCTCTATTTAATTCTCATACAGACTATGATGATTGGCTCTGCTGTGATTACAGTGTCTACCTGGAAACACAACATACTGCAAGCAAAGCTGCTATCCTCACTCTACCCAGAATAACAATTACCAGCCAGATCCCTCATTACTTACACTGTGGGAAGATTACCTGCTGGGTACTAAAGAAATCTCCCCTCCCTAGGAGGGAATATAGGACACAGCTTATTGTACCTTTTCTTCTAGGGGAAGAAAAAGCCAGAATCTACCTTTTCCTGAAACTACAATCCCTGAGTCCTGAGTTAGACAAATGGACTATGACATGTTCAGCCTAGAAAGAACAATCCCATGCAATCACGTGGTTGAAACCCAGGAAACTTCATGGCAAATTGTGAGACAAGATATGGGGCAGGGTAATAGAGAAAATTTCAACTATTGTGACTTTCAGTAATTTGTTCCTTTAACCATAACCTACCATCCCCCAATTGTGTATTATTGCTTTTGTGTGTGTTTTGCTTGTTGTTTGTTTGTTTTGATTTTTGTTTTGTATTTGAGAGAGAGAAAAGACATGAACTTGGATGGATGGGGAGGTGGGGAAGAATTGGGAGACATTGGGAAAGAATATGATCAAACTATATTGTATGGAAAATTTTTAATCTTATTTTCATTCAAGTCCTTCAAAAGTTCCAATATTGTACATATTTTGCTTTTATAATATTTATGACATTTCTTAAAGACATTAAGTACATGTTTCAATTTTTTTATAAAGCAGTGTTTGCATAATGTGTCATAGTTTCCAGGGTTTTTTCAAAATCCCTAGTTATTTTAGGCCAATGCCATGAGTAAAAGAGGATTGAAACACCAACTTTTTTTTTAAAAAGACAAGGGAAATGGAGAGCCCTAAGGTTTAAACAAGCTGCTTTGAGTTCCCCTTCCCCCCTCCATACTGAAAGGTACAGCCATACCCAGAATTCAATAAATGGGAATTCATCTATTGTCCTAAAAATGAATCCTATTGAATTTTCATACTCTATCTGATAGAGAACACTCAGTGTCTGGATAGTCATAAAATTCATCCTGGAATAAAATATTAAAATCTCTGTAATCACTTTTTAAAATGTAGGCCACTCTGGTCTGTTTCACTTATTCCAATAAACACAGTGATAAAAAATAAGTTTCTGTGCACATATTGACTTAATAAATGTTATGTTCTCAGGAATTGTCATTGTCCCAAAATAAACATCACATCACCCTGCTGTAAGGCTCTACATATATCTTCCTGGTAATTGAAATAAAGGAGAGCTTCCTAATTGCCATAAAGTGGGTACATTCACTAGTGTTTGGTGGAGACTACTGTTTCTGAAGGGATACACCAAAGCTATTGACCTGGTCTTGCCTTATGTCTGATCCCTGTTTACATGTGTTGGGAAATATGAGTAGGTTTTCACAGTGACAGCAGACACACATGGGGAAAGAAGGGTAAAGGCAAGAATGTGACTTGGGGATGAGATAAGCAAGATGGAGACTGGGGAATAAGTCACAAAAAGAATACTTTTCCAGTTAACAAATACAAATCAAGTGCTACCCAGAAACACATTTTCTTTTCTTGCTTGTAAGATAAGGGAATAGATAAGGCTGGCTGTTTTCACTGTTTATGGCTAATCTGAAAGAGACCTTTCCTTATTTAGCAGATTGAATGGATTTTTTTTTTCAAGGATAAAACTAGGGCATCATCCCTCTCATAATCAGGTCTTAAATAAAACCAACACTTCTACGATGTAATGATACATGTAACTGATACAATAGTTAGCAATGATGAGTTCTTGTGTATCAAGCTTGGAATTCCCTTGTCCACATGTAATTACTATTATTCCTCCATTTAAGAGATAAGGGAGAGAAGGCGTAAAAGCTTTGCCAGGGGAGAGATACCCTGGCAGGCTTCAAACCTGTCTTACTCCCTTGTTCACAGGCTCTAGAGTTGACTCCCATTGACTTGTAACCATGATTTATAAGCAGTAAGGGATGGAAAGTAAATCAATCTTCTATGCAGTGTTTCCTGGGATCACTACATGTCCTAGAAAGAAATAACCCCATACAAGAGGGAACTGCTCCTCATCCCAGGGTATCTGTGGAGCATGCAAAAATCAGTGAGAGAGGACTGAATAATGGATGTAAAGATTTGGCAGCTCTCAAAGGGGAAGGGACTTGGATTCAGCTTTGAGCTGGGGGCCATGAATCTCTCCATCATGCTTTGTCATAATATACCATAAAATGCCACAGGGAAATAGAAAAATAAAATCATCTGGTAAAGGGAACTGTCTTATGTTCCTAAGGAAATCATTTAGGAGAAGCCCCACATTCAGGTGGAGTTATACACACAAGGCAAACTGATAAATCATCTACAAATAGAGCCAGTAGAATTTAAAATATGCTCTCAAAAAGGGAGACACTTAAAAATACATCTAAAGCAGAAATTGATGAGTTGGACACTGCTGAAATTATATTCTAGATACCATAACCAAAGTCTGAAACTGTCTGAGTGGAGAAAACAAGGTAGGGTGGGGACCTCTCCAGAAACAGTGAAAAACTAGCCAACTAATATGAACAATAACAATAGCTCAGTCAAATACTCAATGAAAATTTGTGTTAAATCAGCTATAGTGACAAGTGTTATATTCATAATTTTAATCAGCATTTTCATTTTAACTTTATTACATTATTTAGTATATTATTTTACTATATTATTTAACTTTAATTAAGTTGTTCATCCTGCTTTATATGTCAAGAGACAGGATCAAGGAAAATTAGCACATTTTCTCCCATTTTTCAGTCATATTTTGTTCGGGTGAACTTTTAACTCAAGACTTTCAGGTTCTGAAATGTCACAGATAGGAGGCTGGGGAGATGGCTCAGTGAGTAAAGCACTTGTCTTGCAAGAAGAGGAACTGAATTTGAATTTCTGAGACATGTATGAAAGCTGAGAACCACAGTACCTTGCTATAATCTAGGCACTTCTATAATGATATGAGAGGTCAAGATGAAAGAATTCCAGGAGGCTTGCCTATCACCAGTGACCAACAGAAATCTCTCAAAGAAGACAGAAGGCAAGTATCCATACCCAAGGATACCCTTTGATCTCCATACATATTCTGTGGCACATTCTGAACACATACATATAAACACATATTATATATATATATAGAGAGAGAGAAACCATACACATAAAGATAAAGAGCTTTAAAGTCCTAAATATCTTCACAATTACAAAGTAAGTCAAAAGTGTTTTCATCCTAGAGTATATCACTCCTCATTGAGAAATAAGGCCACAATTTCAGGTTAACAGATTGCTAACTTTCTGGCTTAAGAAGGTTTGACTTTGAAAAGCCTTTACCTCCTGAACTCAAGTTCAGATGAATCTTCTGTGTGGCCAAAATTAAAAAAAAAAAAAAAAAAAAGAGTATTAAGCCTATGATATATAGGCAAATACAGAGAATGTTCTTAATTTATAGATGTTTTTTAGGAAAAAAATAAAAACTTCACTCCTAAACTCAGTCAATGGTAAGAGGTTCCTTATTCTCGCATTTCTGCTACACTATAGACTTCACTCAGCATAGAAGAAACCATGGCACAGTGTGGTTTTGTGTATATTGTTGCCTCCTCTTTCCTAACTACCTAATTTCCTACCCAAAACCACGCAGTAGGCATAAAGTCTCTTGAAGGTTAATTGCTAACCTTTTCCTAAGTGACATTCTTTTCAACTACATCTTTCAAGTGTATTAAATGGAAGGCTAGCAAAAAGGTTTATTCAGTATAGTAATTCAATCCCCAGAACATACATAAAGGGGGAAGGAGAGAATGGACTCATAAAAGCCCTCTGGCGTCCACATGTGCACTGTGTCTTTACCCCACCCCCATATACACATATTATACACATGCAGTAATAATAGATTAATTAATTTTTAAATGTGTTAACTGGTTACACTAATCAAACTGACAGATGTTATAGGCTGGGGTACATGAGAAGTTTGTCAGTTCCTGTTTTGCAAACCACAACTAAAATGTATTTGCCAACGCTATGCTTCAGGTGAATGTCAATTGGGCTTGGTTTTGTAGCTAAGAGGAATCCAATATAATAACGTTAAAATACTAACTTGATTAGAAATACAGTGATAACAAATTTACATACTGTCAATGAGATAAAGGCAAGGAGGGAATTTGCATATTTGAGTACCATAACGTTAATAAAATGCCTGAGAAAGCTGAAAGTACTAAGAAGAAATGAATCAACAAAGAGTTAAATTTATCTAGCTAGCTTACACAAGAAAGGGAAGCATGCATTGCAGCCAGCTCCATCCTGAGATGATGAAGCAGGAGCTAGTACAGGCAGGAATACAGAGGAGACTGGGTAAAGAGTCCTTTTGCTCTGGGATGTACTATTCCAATGGTTCATGTAGAAACTTCAACTTCATACTGTAGCCAGGACTGAGGAGCTGGGAGTGGTGTGGCTTTGCATAACACTGAAGGAGACAGACTCTTTTCCATTGGGGATGTCAGATCAAGCAAGAAGAAAAACAATGGAGTTTCATAGAATTTACAAGCAATAAAAAGAAAAAAAAAAGATTGTCAATTTTGTTTTATATATGAAAAGAAGTAAATGAAAGGTAAGTTAGAGAAAATATTAAGTTTGCTTCCATGAGACACAAGGTGGAATCATACTACAGTTACTTTCTTTGTCCTTAGAGAGAGGAGGGTGAATATATATGGGAAATTTGCATATCCATTTCATCACCAAGAGGACTGGTAAAAATGAGAAGTCGAATATGCAGAGCAAGTCCAAGGTGCAGGAAGGTTGGATGCCAAGATAACATGCAATAACTGTGGCTGTATTTATGTTTTGCGGAAAACAAGGAGGATTCTGGAAGGAGTAGGGAGGAGAGATTCAAGATGGTGGATACGGAGAGAGAAGAATGCTGGGGCCTCTCACGGGTAAGATGAGACCACGTGGAAGTACTTAGATGAATAGAAATGGGTTAATAATTAAGACAAAGCTAGCCAACAAAAAACAAGTAACTGGCCAACAGAATTATATCTAATACAGTGTCTCAGTGTGTTATGTGGGTCTGGCACAGCGATGGGACCAGGCTGGCAGAGAAAACCTACTCGTAACAACAAGCTGTGGTTCATGCTTAACATGGAGGACAGGAAATATGAATTTAGTTATGAGAAATGACAAAATGAGTAAGCAATAATAAAACCCATGTAAAGCAGTGAAGCAGTTTGATACTATCAAAAATCTCCTAAAAATATTCAAAATGATCTCCACCTCTCTGCCCTGACTTTGATTATAAGGCAGAGGAATACAAGCCCAGGTTTTGGCATTTGACCATATTGCTCAAATACCAAGTCCAGTTTTGCTTTTTTATTTATGTGTGATAAGAAAGTTAATCATTAAGTTGAAAACCTAAATCTATTTACAAGGCAAAGCTATTATACTCCATTTATTTTATTCTTTTATTTGTTGAAAGACACATGGTGTTTAAATAGTTAACAATATCCCATCCTGTGTAAGAAAACATGATTCAGTTTCTTCCTCTAAGCTTGTCTGCCAGATTTCCACTCCCTTTTACATTTTTACAGAGGCAGGGATAGCTAAGAATATCATTTCTGAAATATTCTCTGTCTATTATCCTAGTAAGTTTATGAGGATTGATAATGTAGAGATATCTTCTACTTTACTGTATTCACTCATTTAATTCTTATAATAACTCAGAGATTAGATATCTATGCTACTATTTTACAGAGAAGAAACTGGGGGACAAAGAAGCCACATAGTTTAATGTGTGATAAGACCAAAATTATAACCCACTAATGATGTCTAGAAGGAGGTCTAGACATCTGTTTTACAAATATAGGACTGGTAATAAGCACTCAGGGGTTAGCAAAAGTGTTTTTGGAGGGCAAAATATGAACACCTGATTCTTTATATTATTTTTCAAACACTTCCTGTTACATGTTACATAGAAGCAGGTTGACATGATTCAAAAAGCATCTGTTTTTACATTCAGGTTTGTAATAACTACACTAAGTTATTGAATACCTATAATTTACTTTTTCTTTATTCCTCTTAGTACTGTAAAATTACAAAAATGGACAGGAAGGGCAAAAGCATTTGCATATTTAAGTAAAGACATTGCTTTAGTTGTGACAGATGAATTATTCATAGTCTCCAGGACATAAAAAATAGAAAATTCCCAATTTTCTTTGGTAGTATGGAGGGGCAAATCTAGGTCTATCTTCTTCAGAGTAAAGGAAGCACAAGAGATAAAGTCTATTGGCAACTAGAGACAAAGCTTTATGACTGAAGGGGAAAGGCCTGGAAGCTCCTGTGTGTTTGGTGGTAATAAAGAATTCAAGAACTTTCAGAGCAGAGACTTCAGTATTACACAAAGTCTTTCAAGGAACACTGGGTCAGAGAGATGATAATGTGTCTCAGGGGCATTTGATTCTTAAATTAAATGAGAGATAATGCATTCCCTTATGCTTTAGAAATAGTTAAGACACAATAGAACACTAGAATTCTGAGGAGCTGTCTTGTGAGAAGAACATCATCACCAACAACAAAAGATACTTGCTTATAACTCTGTTTATTCAGAATTTTACCAAACACATTTACTTCAGGAATATTGTTTTTCTTCCTTGAAACACCTGTTAAGACCAGATAGAACCTTAAAATGTGCTTTGGAAACATTAAAGTGGCTGGGAGTCCTGAACCAGTGTCACCCATGGTCATGTACAGACTCCTCACTTGCCTTTGAATCCAAGGTAGCAACCTTCTCCTCTCAGGAACAGGAAAAAGCTTCCTAAAGAATTCATCACATTTGCTAGTGGTTGCAGATATCCTGGAAGTGATATCTAAGTCTCTGGACCTTGATATGATACAATGGAATACTCCACAAAATGCCCCTACCATGAATTCATTTTTTTCCTTTTCAGGAAAGCTATGTTGGACAATCTCTGGAGGCTACAGCTAGAGATCCTGATGGATCATTTCTACTTTCAGCTTTTTTGCTTTCTCATCTACCTGACTTACATGCAGAACACACAGTATAGATATTATAATTACCAGTGAAGTAGTAGGAACAGTAATTAAATATAGAAAATAATGGAAGGTTATCATAAGAAAATAAAGGCTTTTTCAGTAGAAGCTGGGAAATATGTATTCTAGACCAGAGGAACTCAATGGGAGAAACTGGTCCAAAGCCAACTAACTAAATATTCACAATTTGCCTCCCTGCACAATGTCAACATTCCACTTTCACAAGTCCTGAGTCTCACCATTTTATGAAAAAAAGTGGCTGTGTTTAGAGCTGACATTTGTGGAAGTTAAGATTACAGTCTGCAAAGTTATAGCCCTGTAGTCACAACTTTGAACTGCTGTCAGTATTCCACAAGAGAGGATGTTTCCATAAGAGAGCTTACAAGTTAAGGTTGTGACTGAAAGTGGGCAGATCCTGCATCTAGCCTCTGTCATCTTAGGGCAGAAAGAGCTGTCATCAGAACTTGGGGAGGACTGCAGGGATCTAGCCTTGCCAGCAACCCTTACCTGCCATGGACAATACTGAACACACCTTGCATAGTACTAGCTCCCTAGGCATCTTAGCAGGAGACCTTCATTCTATCATTCCCTTCATTCAGCAGGAAATACTGCCACTAAGAGTAAACACCTAATGCCCAGAGATTCTCAAAATCACTCTAGGAGCTTCAGTGTGCTCAGCTCAGAGATAATTTTTGGAAAAGAAATTGCTTTCAAATAGATTGAGTGTTCTTTTTTTCTGGAAGAAAAAAGAAGAAAGAAAACATTCTAGATTGGGTGTGGGAAATTAAAAAGAAGTAAGTATGTATTTAAAAGAAACTACACAGTTGAATGGTTAGTAATTGAAAACAGGAGAAGCTGGGATGAAAACCATCTATAGTTCATATGCAGAAACTAAAGCAAGGAAAGGAAAACATCTTTTGAAACACTTGTTTGCTTCCTGCAATCAACCCAAAAGAGAGAACGCACAGCAACTTTGAAAACTAAAAAGTGATTAAGGTTGGCCTTTTGGGGTTATTTTTTGTATTTGCTTATTCCCTCATTCGGCTTGCATTTCAAGATGTTAATGGGCTCATTATGAGTTAGGTTCTATAATCAAGTGATACAAACTTCAATTTTAATCATTATCTATTCATTCAACAAAATGAATGAATAATAATTGTTCAAGGCTTAACATGTACATCAGCTTCTACCAGGTACTAAGGATAAAGCAGATTCAGACATGCTCTCTTTTTGCTAAAACTTATTGTGTAAGTGAAAAACTGATATAACTACTCACAAAACAACAGACCATGGCATACATCATGATAGACCTGCATACAAGGTGCTGTAGAAACACATCACTTCCTTCTAGCTCTCCAGCTTGAACTATTAATTTTTCCAATTCATCTTTTTGCTGTTGTTGTTCTAGAGCTAATACATTGACATCAGAACAAGAAATACAATGACAGGACTGGGTTCTAATCAGCCACCCAGCATGAGGCATCAGACAGCAGTGACCTCTGATGATGGGTACTGAATGAAGCTCCAGGTCAGAATGTCTCCTGTGCTCCTGACACCAGGCTGAACACGAAGCTTAGAAAATTGCCTTCATGCCAGCATCATCAACATCTTCTTGGGGAACATTTTGCCTGGCAGCTTATTCTTTTGAATGAATGAAGAAATAGATCACTAGAAACAAAATTAGATAAACATATTAGCAAAGGATGGAGGGGTCATCACATCCCAGGACACTTTTTTAGTTTGAGAATTAGAAAATGGAATTTCATGTTAGAAGAAGTTATCCTCTCAAACCTATGATGTCATAGTAGATACTTTTTTGTCACTGTTGAAAATGCTTGACATAACTTAAGGGAGAAAATATTTATTCAGGTTCATGATTGCAGGAAGTTAATCAGTGTCTGATTTCTTGAACTTATGTTGATGTAGCACAACCATGACAATGAGACTATGTGGGAGGAGGGTTTCATAGAAAGAAAAGAATTCTGGCTTGTTCCTTTTCCCTCTTTATTTCATCCAAAGACTATGGGGTAGAACTTCCAACCTCTAAGGTAAGATTTTCTTACTCAGTTAATCCTCCCAGACATGCCCAGATAGTGTGCACCATCAATCTTCTAAGTGGTCCTCATTCTAATCATATTGACAATGAAGGCTCACCATCAAATATGACAAGTACATGATTTCTTTTTATTGACAAGAAGCTTTATATGAAAGTGCTCATAGCAAGTATTTTCACTGCTCTTGGTTTTTATGAGATAGAACATTGCTATGTAGCTTATGCTGTCCTGGAACTATGCCAACCTGTCTTGTCTCAAACTTGCAACAATCCTCCTGCCTCTGAGTCCTTAGTGCTAGGATTACAAGAGTCCACTACCATACCCAGTCTATTCACACCAACTTCTCCTACAGACTCCATCAAAGAAAACCTCTGAGAGTATAGCAGGTCCAGGGATTTCTTTCAAATATATAACTGGTATTCCACACTAAACCTATTCTTTTTAATGCCACATTTTGTGAGTCATCTTTCATTTATATAGTCCATTCTTTCCTTTGTCCATTACTTTACCAGTTACTAAAGAATGGCAATGCAAATCATGAAGTTACACTTGTAGTATTTTGGTTCAAATGGTCTGAAGAATGGGTATCTCAAAACAATGGTACAAAGTATGCACTACCAATTCAGTTCCTGGAACTGTAAATGTTAAAATGTCACACTGTCTATATGAAGACTCTAGAAGTTTCTGAAGTTTCAATTGTTAATAGGGTGTCATTTTTTAAAAATTGTTCTTCATACAATTATTTATATAAAGAGAATGCAAGTTACATACATTCTAAGCAAGACTGATTAATGGGAAAATCTCCCAGCAGCATGCTATATGTTGGGAATCTCAAAATACTACAGAGAGAGCTCTATTTTTTTATATGTTTCTTCTTACTTGTTGTGTATTTAAACAAGCCATGCCCCTAGAAGTATCTTTTAAACATCCACACTATATGTAGAGTTCTTATTATTTTGTTGGGCACAGACAAAGTGCCTAATAAACACCTATCAGTCATCCAAGAGAATATTTGAGTATCTTACACTTAATAGAGCAATTTGATGTTTCTGCAATGGAGATTTAAAGTATTGAAGTAAAAAATAGAATCTGAGTAGTTCTAATCTATAAGTGCAATATCCTAGATTAATAGAATCACATAGTATCTACATCTTTGCTGTTGGGCTATAAATCTATACTGGCACCAATGCACTGAGAGTGAAATCACTCCAGAGACATCCATATTCATCACTGTCACATACACAGCAAGTGTGCAACATACCAAACCATTGCAACTTCCCAGTCTGAGACAAAGAGTCGAAGAGAGGCAGCTGGAAGGATTTTTACAAATCTGTGGGTCACACTAAATAATTCTTAACGTTCTTAATGTTCTGAACTCAATATTCCTATCTTTGCAGTTACAGTAATGACAAAATACACCCTAGAAATATTTTACCTTTGCCAGGGAGCTGAGCTGTGGAAGTCATGTCATGAGCTGTGAAGCAGTCTATATTTCCCCTGCCTTTGCTTCTGGGAGAAACACCTATGCATCTACCTTTGCAGCGGTTTAATTGGAGTTGGGGGAATTTAAAGAAAGAATGGGTTCTACATGTCCATGTGAATCTCTTCCACTATACCAATGAAATATTTGTTCGATGCTCATTTGGTAGATGTGGGAAATAAGTTAAGGAAGTAACAATGTGTATTTCAGAGGCATTAAGAGGCTGGACTAAGGTCTAATGAATTAAGAAAGTAAGTTAAGTAAGTCTTATTCTTCCAACTATGTACATGCATTTTGAAACAGAATGGCTTGATGGGAAACAAGAAACCAATGACTGTAAGAATGCTCTTTGCTCATAACATCAAATTACAACTCTTAATTAAAATGAACAGGGTTTAAAAATTCATTCTTTACATATTGATGAGAAATATTGGATGAAGAATGTGTTGAACTGAATATTATAAATAAGGAAGAAAACAAGCAGATTGCTAAGAGATATAAACTTAGTGGTAAAATGTGGCTATATGTAAACCAATGTGATCTTAATATGTAGTCATACATATGAAGAACAACAAAGTCACCCTGAAAAGACAGACAAACTATGATGAGTCATGATTCACCTGTGAAACATTTGCATATCACATTGAATAAACAGGCACACATTGCTCTAGAAGGCACTGCTCTCAAGCAACTAATAAAGGATGAGCTGTTAAGGGGAAAATTGTGGACATGCAGAATGCATTTATCATCTTCTTTTCCATGTATATAATGAGATTTAAAATAGTGGATTACTTAAAAAAATCTTCATTTATTTTTCTATTAAAACAATAGGGTCAATAAAAATAATAGAAATAATTATACAATCATTTGCAGGTAAACAATTTAATACTTTGGACTTCCATAATTATTCATTAAACTAACATCTTTCTTTAACCTAATAGGAACTCATGCGTGTCAAACAAGATTAATTCTAGGATAAAGTCCAGTATCTGGTACCTTATATGCCTTCAAAAGATAGTTAAGGGCTAGAGAAGATGGTGCAGTAGGTAAAGTGCTTATTTGAAAAACCTACTCTTATGTTAGAATCTCCATAATTCCTGTAAAATCAGAATGCTATAGCACATGCCTAGAAGCTTGCAAGCCAGCTTTCCTGCCATAAAGCAGCCATTGACATCAAGAATGAATGTATCTGAAAAACAAATGGTTAGTGACACAAACACAAGAATGTCTACTGACCGCCATACACTTGTACCTACATCTGCACTCAGAGAAATGAGCACACACACACACACACATGCACACACACATGCATGCACACCACAGGAATATATACTCATACACAAATAAGTATAACATATTTACAAATGTCTTCCAGAATATTTGCTACTAATAATTACAACCAAACAAGTTATAAGTCTCTAAAAATACTTGGAATATAAATGTGGTTCCAGGAAATTAATTACTTCTAAAGAAAGAAAAAGTAAAGAGCGAAAGAAAGGAAGAAAGAAAGAGAGGAAGGAAGACAGAAAGAAAGAAAGAGAGGAAGGAAGGGAAACAGAGAGAGAGAGAGAGAGAGAGAGAGAGAGAGAGAGAGAGAGAGAAAGTTCACCTTGTATTCATGACATAGCATTTCTCTTGCATTTATGACATAGCATTTCTCTAGGTTGACATTGGACTTATTTAAACATCTTGTAAGGTAAGTTGGCCCATAGGTTGGTAGGCTGCAGAGTTAGTCTGCAGATGAGTAGAATGACAGATCAAATGAAAAATAAACCATGAGGGAAATTCCCCTGTTGTCAGAATACTGAAACATGACATGATTACTTCCATAGACTCCAAGTAGCTCCTGGCCCCAGCAGACTTACAGAGATGAATGAACTAGAATTAATTTGAAAAAACTATAGATAGTAAGCTCGTGGGACCAATCCATTTATGCATTTATTACTTTTATTTTGCTAGAACCACAGCCACCAAAAATAAATCTTAGAGAATAAATGCTGCTTTTCGGGTGTATCCTGGCGAGAGCAATATAAAAATAATTTAGCACCAACCATGTAATTATGTGCATTTATTTCAACCTTCCATTACTAGAGATAACAAGATGAATAGTAAAATGTGAACTTTAACAATCCTGTAATTATAGCCACTGAACCATACATTATGGAAGGGATTGTACAAAACCCAGATGCAGAAGAATCAACTTGGTATGTAAATAGAAACCAAACAATAAAATAATCAAGTGATGAAGAATTAATATAGAAAGTGAAGCACTTTTCAGAATCTTTTATTGCCATGTTTTCATTTCCTTAACAAATGTTCAGCTTAGTCTCATTATTTTGTCACATTTCTTATGAGGACATATTGTTCAACAACCATAAGGAGCCCAGTCAAATATTTCAGAGTTGCTCTTTCTTCAGCTTCCTTTTTGTAAAATCAGCTGTAAAATTGGGATTGGTAGAGTGTTTTCATGAGCATTTTCTGTAACAAGGGTAATAACATACACTTCACTGGTGTTTCTTGCAAAAATTGTGCCTCTAATTAGGAGGTACAAGTCCTAGAAATAAGAGCTACCTTTAGGAAAGTCTGGGCATATTTAGGTATCAGAATGAGCAAATCATATCAGAATTCAGCAAGAACATCCCAATCATTAGTAGGTGGTTCAGGATTAGTTGAGGGCAATCAGAGGTGTTAAGAAGCACTGTCAGTATGAAAAAATTAAGGTAGGAAGGTAGTTTATTCATTAAGAAGAGAAATCTCAAGGGCTGTTCTAATATTCACTGGGGGAAATAATTTAATACACACCATGAAAATATTTCTACACAGTTGAGTGATAAATGATTCTCAGTTATGCTTAGTCTAAAGCAGAAATAATAATGCATGATAAAATTAACGACAAAGAGCATGTTTTGTTGGAATTAATGATATAAAGGGATACAAGAATTACAGAATAGAGGGTAGAGACAGGAATTAGAATATTTATATGGTTAATGAAAATTTATTTAGGCTAATAGTAAAATTCTTCAACTACTAAAGTTTACTTTGACTCATAATGTCTGGAAATAACAAAAAAACAACTGAAAGTAACACACTGCATAAATTGGAAAATCAAGGCCAAAGTAACACTAGATATTATATAAGAGCCAGTAGTGGACAATGGTCAAATTGGTACTTCAAGTATAATTTCCATGTAGTTTTAATTTGTCTTCAAGTTTCTTATGAGAGACTACTATAAGATATAATGAATGAATCAATGCATACATTTCCTTGGGGAAAGCTTTTGTGAAATAGAATCTGGCCTTGAGAACTATTTTATTCTACCAGAAAGAAACAAAAAGAATAATGAAGAGAATTGTAGGGAAGCTTAAGTGAGTGCAAGGAAAGTTATGAGAATAGAGTACCATGTTGGTAAGATGGCTCATGCACACTTACACACATGCTTGCATACACACAAAAATTTAAATGTAATAAAGGTTATATAAAAAGTAATACTGACCTTGTATGTAAAAATAGGCCATTTTAGTCTATTATAGAAAGGGCTTTAAAGGAATTACTGAGTTTATTTTTTAAAATGTAAGCATACTTTTAAGACAGTAAGTATGCTTTTGAGTTTAATTATTTTCTCTATCCTTGGCTTAAGTTGTATATGAATAATATAAATGCCTTTTAAATACAGTGAAAGGAGCCATCTATATTAGTACATAATTGTGAAACAAAGTAAAAACCAATTTAAAAGCTGTTTAGCAGCTTTAGTCACTAATATTGAATTTTCCTTATTTTAAAGGGTTTATCTTGCTAACATGTCATTCATGGTGTAATTAGTTGGATTAATTGTCTATTTCAAGCTGAATCAATCATAGATCTGTGATAAGGAAGTCATTGTTCTATATTTTGTGTTTTAGTTTTTTTGAAAATGAAAGAACAGCATCCCTATAATGACTCATGTTATGTTTCCATGAACAATGTATTCACTGCTACTCAATGGTGCATATAGGTACATATAGTTTACTCAGCTTTGTGTCATCAGCAGACAGTTGATGGTAACCACAAGATGAAGACACAGTCTTAATACAATTGTCTGCTTGCTATCAAACAGACAAAATCACCTGAGTGTTTTCCTCCTCAATCACACAAAGTTAAAACACAGGAATCTATTTAAACATCATTGCCTTAACATTTCTCAAAGAAAGACATGGCATGTATTTTTTTAAAGAAAAAAAACTATAGAACATTTGATGGTCATTTATGTGAATGACATTCAAGCATGCATTTTACGTGACCAGTTGGTGATTGAAAAATATATACAAATCTCTCCAGGGACTCTCATAAAACCTGCCACCATGAGAGGCCAGGAGGCTGCTGTGTGATACTTCACCCAATTCCTACACATTTGGATTCAGTATTTAATCATTGCATATTGTATTTTGGCTGCCATTCCTTGAAAATGCAAAAGTAAAGAGAAAGAAGTAACATGGACAATGCACACTTCTCAAGTGGATGGACTGAGTAGCCACAAGAGTCAGCTTTTCAGCATTGATAACAAAGTTTCTCTGGTCTGCAAGACACTTGGCTAATGTTCAGTTATTTCAGCGATAGAATGGCTAAGAAAATGTTTTCTTATGACACTTTTCTCACATAACCTAAAAGAAATAGCAGTCTCATTAGATTAAAAAAAAATATCTACTTCTCTGTATGACTTTGAATAAGTTATTTACATTCCCAACAAACACATTGAGACCATAAAATAAAACAATAGAACAACACTTATTTTGGGAGCTTTTGACTTTTTTTTTTTTTTGGCTGTTAACTGTGGATTGAAAATAACATTCCAGAAGGAATTGTCACAAATTATACAAATTAGCCTTCCTTATTATTAGTAACATATCTAACTGTGAATGAATTCAAGTCCTTTTGTGAAAACATACGTTTTTAATTTGGAAAGAGAAAGAAATTACCTGAAAAAGATTAATATTTGTTTCTAGCAGACAGTAGGGTTACTGGTATACTGAGAGTCACGGAGTTTAGAAGCATAGGTTGCATAGGTTGGAGAGCTAAGCATACCAGCATGCACATGCAGGCAAGAAGCTTTATGGGTTTTTAACATGTATTTTTCTTATAAAACACGCATGATAATATTCACTTCATTCTAAAGCAATGATGCATTTTATGAATTCAGCTCAATAAGCATTAAAAGTGATGATATGAATGGGGTGTCCACCACATAGCTCTGTTTATTGTAAAAAAAATCAAACTTTTTTCCTCAAAAGGAAGTAGAGATAGAAGGAAAGACAGGTTGAACAGATCACATAGAAGGACTCTACTTTATTAGTGCTTGCTTGTCTCTGATTAGTACCAAATTGGTAAAATAACCAAACAACATATGAAAGCCAATGCAACGCAAAAACATTCCAAATGATACCAATACAATGCTAAATACCAAACGAAATACTTCCAGTTCAAACACTGTGAGGGTGGTATATATACCCGTGAGCCTTCAGTAGGCCAGTGGTGGAGTAAATGATAGTCACTGGACACACTATCAACCATGCGCCATGCTCCATGTTACTCGTGTTCTTTTTCTTTCTTTCAAGACAGGATATCACTATATAGAAGGCTGGCTTAGAACTCATAGTAATCCTCCTGCCTGTGCTTCTTGAAGGATGGAATTCAAAGAAGTGTTACCATGCTTAGCATTGCCAGTGTTTTGTAAAGGTTGAATCACTCTTGACAGTCCAGTTTTTGAAAATACTAGAGAAGTTAAGGTGATATGACACTATGAAGTGAACTGATTAAAGTTAGACTATATATATATATATATATATATATATATATATATATATATATATGATTTTTCAAGGTAACATTTGTCTATGACTTCCTTGAATGGCTGTACAATTTAAAGGGAATATTAGTAAATACTTGCATAAGCCAAGTTGGAATAATTTGTTAATTTAGGACAGTGATGGAAAATCAAGGCAATTGACTTCTTCAAGTTCTACTGCTCTAAATCATATTTTTTACATAACCTTGTGAATGTTATGCCTACAATGTGCCAGGATAATATTGATTTTTCAATGAAAAAATCTAAAAGTATGCATAAGTTACTTGAGATGAAATGAGCCAAATGGTGAGTCACTCATTCAGTGGCCAAAGCAGGAGTGGAAATTTTATAACTGCCACTGAGTAATCTCTTCCTCTTCAGGATGTCCCTGATGATCTGTAAGAGGAATCCTACTCATTCCAATTCAATATCCTTACAGCATTTGGATTCTCCTTCACACTGGGACAATTTCTCAGTGTCTCTGTCTCATTCCACCCACGAGGTTATCAAACCGTTGTCTTCCTGTGAATGTCTTTCAAGACATTCTCAAGTACTTACTTTTCAAGTAATATCCACAATAAAGTATTCCTAATATGCCATAGACATTTTGTATGCTTTACAAAGTTATTTTACTATACTAAAGTCAGTACCAATCGCCATTCCTATAAAACAATGCAATAAGGGTCACTCATAAATACAGCAGCCAAAGTATAATAGAGTGAAGATTCCACCAAATTGTCTACTTCTAACATCTCTCCCTATCATCCAAGCATTTCATGGGCTTTCTTCAGGCTTCTTTCATAGTCTCCTTTTCTTTCCCTCTTTTAAAAAAAAAATCTTTTTTTTTTTAAATTTAAATTAGAAACAAGCATTTTTAAAATGTCACTCTCAGTTCCCTCTCCCTTCTCTCCTACCCTGCCTCCCTCCAACCCCCCATCCCATCCACTATCTGCTCCCCAGGTAGGTAAGGCTTTCCATTGGGGATCTTCTAAGTCTATCGTATCATTTTTTAGTCTATCATATCATTTGGAGCAGACCTAGGCCCTCCACCATGTGTCTAGGCTGAGAGAGTATCCATCTATGTAGAATGGGTTTCCAAAGAACATGTGTATACTAGGGATAAATTCTGATCAACTACCAGAGTTCCCATTGACTGCCCAGGCCTTTTAACAGAGACCCACATTCAGGGAGTCTGAGTCAGTTCAATGATGGTTTCCCAGCTATCAGTCTGGGGTCGATGAGCTCCCCCTTGTTCAGTTCAGCTGTTTCTGTGGGCCTCTCCAGCCTGCTCTTGACCCCTTTTTTCATCACTCCTCCCTCACTGCAACTGGATTCCAGAAGTTCAGCTCAGTGTTTAGCTGTGGGTGTCCCATTCTGCTTCCATCAGCTACAAAATGAAGGCTTTTAGGATGGCATATAAGGTATATATAGTCATCAATATCATTATCAGGGAAGGGCATTTAAGGTAGCCTCTCCACTATTGCTTACATTTTGGTGTTGGGGGTCATCCTTGTAGGTCTCTGAACATTTCTCTAGTGGCATATTTCTTTTTAAACCTATAATGGCTCCCTCTATTATGGTCTCTTTTCTTACACTGACCTATCTTTAAAATTTCCTGTAGCATAACATAGGTTCATCCTAACCACACCACTTTTGAAATACCATTTGTAGACACTATTTACAAATATCGTTTGTATCATGTGTTTTGCCTCCATTATTTCACATGCTTATGTGCATTGGTATATGTATGTGTATGGACACATGTGGATGCATGTGTGTAGAGGAATGCACATTCAGGTATGTGGAGGCTGGAGCTTGACACTGGACATCTTCCTGGATTGCTCTGTGTTTTATATATTGAGTCAGAATATCTTGTTGAAAATAGAATGTCTCTATTAAGCCAGTGTAGCTCAATATCTTGCTTCAGATGTCCCTTTGTTTCTGCCTTCCAAATCTTGACATTACAAGTGAATCTCCATGTTTACCTGGCATTTATGTGGGTACTTATAACTTTATTCTTCATGCTTGTGCATCAAGTATTTACCTACTGTTACCTCTTTAGCTTTTTACTTTGTTACTATCTTTGTCCAACTCCAGACTTGTTTTACCCAATGTGCAAATATTTTTTTGTACCTATTAGTGCAGAAATCATTCACATGAAATGCATCCTTCTGAACAAGTTCACTGATTTCCGGCACCATTTGATATGATGACTTTGCTTTCGTTCTAGGAAATGAGGACTACCGAATTTTCACCTGAGAAAATGCTTTGCTACAACATAGGAAGAATGCTCAAAATTATCACATAGCATCACTTTTAATGACAGTCAAGTTGTTGCTGTTGTCAGTATATCTTGTCTGATTCTCGTGGTAACTAATGACTGAGAAATAAGTTGTAATTTTCTAATCTGTGCACTTTTGAGACAGAAGCATAGATATACAGACAGTAGACAAATAAGCACGTAGAAGACAGCAGAGGAAGATAGTTTACAGGCTCACTCTTCACCCTTGGTTACATGAGGAATTTCAATGGTACTATGTGAAGTATTGACCCACGATGGGCCAGTAATGCCTGGACTCAGAACAGCTTGGATTGTCTAATTTATGATACATAAGGCAGTTTTAAATTCTTTACAGAAAACATTATAAAGACAGTTTTTCTTTACATATTCTATGTTTATTAAAATATAATTCATATGCATTAATAGCCTCAAAATCTAGCACCAACTATGATGAAGTATAAGATTTAATAAATGATTGTAGAAATAATAAGTTTATTTCAGGGACTAAGAAATAATGGATCTATAAAATGGCATGCCTTAGTCCTCTTAATTGTTTTAATAAGCCACTTTATTTTACATTAACTCAAAACTTAAAACTAGGCTATTTTAAGGAATACAGTGTGTCCCACTACTCTGGCCCCCAGAGAAACCCTGTTCAAATCTGTCTCTTTATTGGCAAAGTCTGTACTTTGCAATGCCCCTTAAGGTCTGAGGTAATGATTCTTCTTCCAGTGATAAAGCATTTTCAGAAGCTCTGACTTTTTCATGTATGGAATATCTAACAGATGATTCAGAAACTGCAGGACTGACTCCAGATTAGAGATTGCTGTACACTAGAAACAGCAGGACGAAGGGAATATCCTTGCCACAGTGAAGTTTAGACCTTCAAGTGGACCATCAGTGTGAGCTTCCTTAAATCCTGGACCTGCCCTCTACTAGAGCAATGACCTTGATAAGGCTATTTGACTTACTAGTTCCCAGTTCTCTTATTGGTAAAATGAGAAATATGTGTTGTGAAATAAAAATAATGCACATACAGACTGTTAGCATTGCACCTGGCATGAAATTGGATTTTCTTACTTTTTTCTTTTCGTTTTTTCTTTTCTTTTCTTTTTTTTTTTTTTTTTTTTTTTTGACATGATTTTTTTTTTATTTTAAAACAATCTTTTCTCATTTTACATACCAATCCCTGTTCCCACTCCTTCCTCTTCTCCCACTCTCAACACTCCCCCCCCCCCACCCCACTCCATCCATTCATTAGAGACTTCCCCACGGGAAGTCAATGAAGTCTGGCATGTGTTTTTGAGGCCAGACCAAGCTCCCACCTATATCCAGGTTGAGCAAGGTACCCCTCCAAAGATATTGGGCTCCAAAAATCCAGTTGAAGCAGAAGGGATAAATCCTGTTCCCACTGATATTAGCCTCATGGACTGCCACTCACACAACTGCCACCCACCTTCAGAGGGCCCAGTTCAGTTCCATCCGGGTTCCTAAGCTGTCAGTCCAGAGTCAGTGAGTTCCTACTAGCTCAGGTCAGCTGTCTCTGTGGGTTTCCCCAAAATGGTCTTGACCCCTTTGCTCATATTATCACTCTTTGCTCATATTCTCCCTCTCTTTGACTGAACTATGGAAGCTCGACCCAGTACCTAGCTGTGGTTCTCCACATCTACCTCCATCAGTTGCTGGATGAAATTGGGTTTTCAATCCATGTAAACTCTCATTCCTTTTCCCATACCCATAGTTTTCTTCAATGAGATTATTTTTGATATTTTTTAATGAATAGAGGAATGAAATCAGAGTGAGGGAAGAATCTAAAATTTTTATCTGGTTCTTGAACTGGCTTTCCATTCTCTCTCCCATACATAAGCAGACAGATAAACAAAACTTTTAAAAATGAGTTAAATAGATGTGAGGAGTGTTGAATCTGGTCTATAGGCTTCTGACAGAAATTTTCAAAAGCCCTGGACTATCCAGTGTGATAGCCACTCAATAAGCAATACTTTATTTTACTAATTAGTTCTTTAATCTATTCAACTTTTTAAAATAGATTATTGATCTAGTTTTACAAAGGAATTTTTAACCTTGCTATAGAAAAGTAATGCTACTATAAAAATCCCTCCTAATTTGTCCATTCCAGCAGAAGGATTCTGTCATTCAAGGATTGGGCTTAGTCTTTCTCTTTGTAAGTAGAGTAATGATATCAAAGCCAAAGTAAAAACAAAACTGAGAGTTCTTTGGATTTTTTAGTAGAATTATAAATTTAAAAAAAGGGGTGTTGATTACCAGCAATGTAAAGGAGAAGTGATGTAAAAATCAATAATCTAAGCAAAGGCTGGAAAAAAAAGTTTAAATTTGTCAGGGAATCCCAGCATAATGGGATTCTTTTATTATGAAATCCAAAATAGGCTATATTTTTGACAGATTTTTAAAAAAGTTTCCTCAAAAATTATACTTTAAAAATTTATAGTAGAAAAGGAAAAGTATTCTAGCATTGATCATACAAAGAAGGTTTGATGAGATGGACCCTTGTCTTATTCACTTGAATTATCTTTAATCAGACTCTAGTATCTGTTATATAATAAATGCTTAATAAAGACTTGTTTCACAAAACTCCATTTTATCTATGTAATCAAAAAACTAACTGATCTTAATGCCCTTTTGAAGAAATATCAATTATAACATGTGTAACTGTGTAAAAATTTGGGAGAAAAATTTAAAAAATACTACGTGAGGTTGGAGAGATGACTCAGGAGGTAAAGGCACTTGCCACCAATTGCCAACTGATGAGACCTAAATTATAACTTCAGGATCCACAGGGTAGAGGAAAGGAATGGACTCTTGAAAGTTGTTCTCTGACCTTCATATAAACACAGTATCATATGTGCCCAATACATACTCAAGTAAATACATGAAAAAAAATCCACTATCTGTATATTCAGTTGTTTGGTACTGTTTATGAGAAATCTGAACATCTATCTATATTAGATGCATTCACAAACAAAAGTCTTGCAAGCACGGATAAAGCAAATGCAAAGTTGCATTTAATGATTCAGCAGTTAAACACTTGTGGGGTAAAGAATAAAAAATGAAAAATGAAACATTAGCTTCCTTACAAAGGTGACCTTTTCCTCTGTGCACATTTCCATGAAATGGGCTAAGTAGAAATGCTGTACTTTTCCTCTCTCTCTCTCTCTCTCTCTCTCTCTCTCTGTCTCTCTCCCTCTGTTCTCCTATTCAGTCTGCACAACCATCATAAGATATCTAGAAAAAGGAAGATACCAAAAAGAACAAAGAGAAATCTATTGTCTTGGTCAATACATTTCATAGTTCTCCATGTCCAGGTCAATTTGGTCATAGGAAACACCCTACCTCAACCCCACTGGGGGCCATCTCTCTTTTTCCTTTGCTACGCTAAATATT
Source organism: Phodopus roborovskii (assembly GCF_943737965.1). Taxonomy (NCBI): domain Eukaryota; kingdom Metazoa; phylum Chordata; class Mammalia; order Rodentia; family Cricetidae; genus Phodopus; species Phodopus roborovskii. Next base: position 10,129,075 of record NW_026126515.1, on the reverse strand, counting down.
GAAGTAGAGCTTTCAGGGTAAACATTTTTTTAATGTGTCAGAAATATAGCCTTCTCTGGATTTTATATTAAAAAACTACCTAAGACTGGAGGTTGATAAAAAATGCAGGCATCATGATTTAGAAGCATGGGAGATCTTTGAATGGCAAGTAATGGAATTCATATTCATCCATGAAAGAAGAGAGTCTCTAATTTACCTAAGCAAATTGCATTTTCAATAGCTAAAGAACTCCCATTTAGCACCTGTGGACTTCTGCACTCTGAAAGGAAAAATAAAATTTGAAAACTGTTATTCTAATGAGGTATTCAACATGTAATACAAATGTATATAAATGTGACAGAACTTTTACAATTCTCTTTGCACTTATGTAGTGTAAATATTTCATTTTTACTAAATTGATTCCTTGGAAATGGAATATTCTATATTTGTAAACAGATTGCTTGATTATTCAAATTTTTTGATTTTTGGTTTAATGTAAGCTTATTTCCCTCAATCCCTCGATATTAATTGATTTTATACTCCTTGTATGCTTGCATTATAGATAACTCCCTTATAAAATCAAGCATGGAATTATTTGCCTTCACATAATGAATGAGGTACCTTGTTTTCAGGCAAATGGGAAGAATGCTATGCCTGGAATTGAGTTCAGAAGTAAATAAAAAAAAAAAGCAACTTTTAGAAATAGTGTGGGTCATAACATTTTTGTATCACCTTTATGAAGGTTTGACAGGTGTTCATTTATTTTGCCTCTCAGCACCCAATCAGATGTCACCAAACTTGTGATGGGATCAATGGATCCAATGAAATTGTGAATAAACAGGAAGGTATTTAAGGTCTAATATATATATATATATATTCTAGAATCAAGAAACACAGTAAAACCAGCAAGAACTAGGAGATAGTAGAGTGAATTGAAGCAACAAATGAGAGGCTGTTGAGGGCAAACCAAAGAAATGAGGAGAATGGAATGACAGAGGTAGAGATAAATTCACCACAAAACCTCAGGGAAACCCCCCATGGGGTCCTCGCATACTGATTACTAACTTCCTCCTCCTCCCATGGTGCACCCACTAAGCACCTATTTCTCTCCATGCCTGCTAAAGAGCTGTGTCAAAATGATAGATGCTAGTTCACTGTATCAACATTTCCCTACAGCCACAAAGCCCATTATCAAAAGAGATAAACCTGTGCCAGGATAAATTTCTTATCAGACTACGGGCAAGGAAGACTTCAAAATGCTGTTAGATTTAGCAGAAGTTTATTGTTACAAGCTCGCTAAAGCAATTGAAAAGCACTAATATTCTATGCAGAACTTAGAATCCAAATATCATTCATCCAATCTGCATGGACAAGTGCTACATCAAGTACTCCTTTGAAATAAAATAAAATAATTTTAAATGACTGACCTGTCTCCAGTATTCTCTTTCTATTTTTTTGTGTTTTATTTACTTATTTATTTGAGATGAGGGATGTAGACAGCACTCAAAATAGTAGCACATGGAAAGAATTTCTTTAGCTACTGAAAGCTGCTACAGAGCTCATAGCTGGTCTTCCAGTTGGTTCTCTGCCCCCACCAAGGAGCTCGATTATAACTATCAAGCTGGAAGGACAAAGACAGGGAAAATATGTAGAGACATTTTAATGTTGACATCAATTGAACTGAGACATAGCTTCTGACAGATATTTCAATCCAAATGTGCCAGATTGCTCTAGGAAATGCTTAAAAAAAAAAAAAAAAAAAAAAAAGAGAGAGAGAGAGAGAGAGAGAGAGATGATTTTAAATGGTCCCTTACCATTTTAATCTACCACACACTTCTCAAAATATACCCTCCATATTTTTATCTACTGCCCTAGTCTAAACCTCATGCTGCCAGGACTCAGCAGATGAAAATGTTAGCTGGCATCCTTCTGAAATAAGGGCAGATGCCACTGTGCTCGGTAATGTAGTCACGGTAAAGTCAATGGGCTGGCACAGCGGTGAGAGGTGTAGAGAAAGAGCCTGGTTGTAGAACCAGGAAGAATGGTGAACTTCGAATTGCCTGTATCTTTGCACACAGTGCCTGGGTCTGACTTCTCAGCATCTGTGTCCCAGCCTCCCCTTTCTCTTACAGCTGAACAATGCCAATGCATTCCCCAACATTTTTCAAAGAGTATTTCAATATGAAATATAGGTGACACTTTATATTTGGGTTCTGTTAGAGAAAACATTATTTAGCAAACAAACACATGCTTTATGGTTTATGCCTGATCAGTTGGTTTATACCTGCCTATTTTCCCCCTTAACCTATGAAGAGTTGGATTCCCCTTTTTTTGAAATAGAATCCTTGTGCATAGTTCAAATTTAAACTTGTGGTCCTCCTGTCTCGGCCTCATGAGAGTTCTGAGATGAGTGTACCACTATATCTACTCTGAACAATTTCTTTACTAGGAATTAGTATAACTTCTGGTTAGTTAAAATGATTGTTTTATTACAGTTTTACTGAGATTAACAAAAGAGACTGCTGCATAAATTATGTTTGACCTCAACCATGACTAGATAGCCAAAGAAACAGATAATTCCACTCACTATACTTCTTTAGAAGTTGACATAAAAGAATAAAAAATATACTCTTAGCCCTTCAAACACTGGAAGTTATAAAAATTAAATCATAAGAGGGTTGTGAATTCTTAGGCTTTAAGCATGCTGCTTAGTCCTTAGCCCGTACTCATTCTCTAACTAAAAACTTGATGTCTTTAGTCAAACAAAAACACATAATTTGCTTATATCTGATGATTACTCTCAAAGTCCTCCATCAAAACCAGTTTTGTAGGTTAATCATTTCATATATGGGTTACTTCTTTGTCTTTCATTTCAGGCTGGAACCTCCTGCATATACGGTCTCTTAATCAATTTTATGGTAGAGATCAGGGGAAAGGGGAAGCAGTCATTTTATAACAAGAAATGTAGACAATAAGATCCAGCAGCAACAATTTCTATTGACACTTGTGGAATTAGAAATCAGGGCCATAAGAAAAACTGGTGAAGGGAGTATATCAAGGTAAACCAGCACCAACTATCTCAGTTTACTATTTCTATGTTATGCTTTATCTTAGAAGTGATTAAATGGCTCCTTTTCCAGAACCTTGTTAACACTTTGGAGCCTCTGATGATTTCATTTAGCATATTACCTCTTCAAAGTAATATCATTGTAATCAAATTACCCTCCAGAGAAAAATAATCTTTCCCCAGTATGATCACAACTATCAACTCTAATAACACATACAAGTAATTCCTCTTCCTCATTGATATTTAAAGATCTAGAGGTTACATGATATTCTCACAATAGTTTAAACATTATGAATTTCACTACTGTTTATTGAGCTAATAAATAGCTCACATTTTCACACATCATCTTAATCTTATAACATAATAGTCCTCTAATCTATAGATAAGAATACTGAAGTTCCAGACCACCATTATTTAAATTTTCCAACATCATACTACTGGAAAAATATGACAGCCAAGGAGTATTTCTATCAATCTCTTGATGCCAAGATCTATCTGGGAAAGGTTAATTATTTATACTTAGATTGTCTAGCTGAAATGTGGTTGAATTTTAGTTTCTTGGTGCAAGTGTGCATGTATGTATGATATAAGTGTCTACAAGGTACATGCTTGCCATGGCATTCATGCAGAGGTCACAGACCAACCTTGATTGTCAGTCCATATGGTCCACCTTGTTTGTGCCATGCTAATTGTTCAGCACTGTGTCTAACAGGCTAGCTGACCTGTAAACTTTAAGAGAGTCTCCTGTCTCTGCCTCCTATGTCTCAGTAGAGGCAATAAGGTTTACTCTTGGACATGTTACTGTATCACGGTATACATAGGTTCAAGGGATCTGAACTCTGGTCTCCATGCTAGCATTGTAATTGCTCTATCACCAAGGCATTTCCCACATCCCCCAAACATGGTTATTTTTAAAGAAGAAACCAACAACTAAACCCCACATAAATGACATTTCCCACCAAGGTGTGATTGACTACAACTTGAAGGCACAGGAGTCCCTTAACTGGGCATCTATCATTCAGCAGAACTTAGAGACGCCTTGGTTTGTGGGTCAAGTTTTCATTTTCACCTTTGTCCTGTTAGCACATAGTAGTTGCTTAATAATGTGCATAGAAAAAAATGCAATTATTGCCAAACAAAACAATGGTTTTGATTTAAAAATAATTCAACTTTGCTCAAATCTAAGAACAATGCATGCAATCAGCCCAGTAGCACAATATAGGAAATCTATGTTATGTATAGATATCTAGGCCTCAACAGGCAATGGACCACACACTGTATTATGATGCTAATTATTAGAGCAGATGACTGCTCTAAAATATACTACAGTTCCTCTCCTATATCTAAACCCAGAGGGAATCTACACAAAAATCGCTCTGTAGGGAATCATCCTTGCAATCCAGTTACTTAAAAAATTGGCAAGAACAGTCACCTCTACTTTTACTCCAAAGGTGACTTCCATGAAGCAGAAAAATGGAAAAATACTTAATGTCTTTATAAACCAATTAGACCTAAAGAGGACAGATCTATTTTAGAAGAGTTGCCTTCACTAACCACAACAAAACACCTTATAGAAGAAAATATTCACTTGCCATTTTCAATTATAGGAACTAATACAAATATTATCCCATTGACTCTAATGTGAAGAGAATTATGCTCTAAACAAATCCAGTTATTTAATGTAAAGCCACAAATCCAGGTGGCATATTTAGTGTACATTAGTGCACTCTGAGATTGAAATCTGTCTTTCATTTATTTCCCAAATTTAAATGACTTTATTCCCTTTGCTCTTTCTGAAGAAAAAAAAAGATGTGTAATTTCATTTTCATTTTAAGAACATTTTTAGACTTATGTGAGTAGGAGAAAAGGGACTTAAAAGGGTTAGTGGTGGTTGCACCCCATGGGCAGACAACAGTATATGGAGGTAGGACAGTTCGGGAAGGACAATGATGGGAGATTTGAAGGAGATGCTAATTGAAACAACCTTAGCAAAGTGAGAGTAAGCATTATGCAAATGACACCACATATGTCCCCCAAAATTCTTCCATGTCTTTAATACACTTTGCACTAACAGCTCATGACTCCTTGATCTAAGATAAATTGGGCAATATTCTAATATTTGTTTTTTAATCTGAAGGAAGTGCTAAGGCCTGATGACAAGAGAGAAAAAGCAGGAAGGCTTACCTTCCAAGGGCCTTTGCTCATTTTAAGAATATTGGACACACCATGTATAGCAGACACCAAAAGAAGCTATCACATGGTGTCATGTATACCTGAGACCTGAGCATGACTTCAAACCCAAGGCACAAACTAACTTCAAAACCCCCTGCTCAGCAACACTAACCTTTCTCCTAGAGAGGCAGAGGTATTCTGAGCAAGGACAAGTGAGCAAGGAACAGAGCAAAAAGAATGATATTCTACTTAAATAGTGTGTGGGTATGTGTGTGTGTGCACACTTGTATACATATACATATATATGTATATATATATGTATATATATATATATAACACATATATGTATTCTTGTATGCATGCAAGTGCAGAAGAAAAAAGACAAATCTTAAAACCAAGTATGAAAAGTTAAAAAGGTGTCATCAGCTTCATTATAGGTGTGGCATTCACATTTGTGATGATGTAACTGAATTAAAGACATCATTATCACCCTTTATAGGAATCATTTTTAGAGATGCACACTATCTATAGTTATTTTTCCCCCACAATTTTGAAACTGAAGGAATATAAAGCTGAGGTAGAATGCATCTATTTGGCCCTCAGCAGAAATGGCTAAAAGTCTTCGAGATCTTATTGGTAGATGTTGAAGAAATTGAAGATATTGAAGGGATCTCTAGGTGGTCACTTGAAAGTCAGGAGTAGGTGCTGAAAAGAAAAGCTGGAATTTTGAACAGGGAGTAGTCTCACTATGAAAAGACTAAGGACACCAGCTGCCAGCCATGTGTTCAACATTCACAACTGGAGCCCTAAATCCAGTTAATGGTGAATATATTTTTAGAGGTTAACATGAGGTCAAAGGAAGATATGAATATGTCATTTGTAATCATTTTTATGTGACTTGCCAACCAGTGCTATGTTTACATTATTGTAAAAAATCTTACAATTTTTCCCCAAAGTAAAGGTTTCCCAGGGATGTGAAATTTACAGTACTACAATTGGTTCCAAACCTGATAAACTGGAATGATTGGTCCCCTTAAAATCCACTAATCCAAACCAAATAATATAGTGTTTGCTGATGTTACTGTTTATGAGTTTGCATCATTGGAGGGTTATAAGTTTACACTTTTCTTAACAAATGTTTCTTTTCATTTTGTGCTATACCAAGAAAAATCCAAAGATTAAGAGTGACATGTAGCTTAGAGCTTAGAGCACTTCTCAGTTATGTTTATAGAGAAATTTATATTTATTTACATGTATTTATATTTTAAGCATATTATATATTTATTTTATACACATATGAAGAAATTTATAACAATATTTTTTCTTTTTAAAGTTAATTTTTTATTTAAATTATAAACAATCTTACTTTACATAACAATACCAGTTCCCTCTCCTCTGATCCTCCTAGTCCCTCCACCAACCCCCATCCCACCTCCATCTATTCCTCAGAGAGGCTAAGGCCTCTCATGGTGGATCACATCATTTGGGACAGCACCTAGGCCCTTCCCCATGTATCTAGGCTGAGAGAATATCCCTCCATAGGGACCCATTCATGCATTAGGGATAAATATTGGTTCCATTGCCAGAGGCCCATCTACTACCTAGCCCTCCCCCATCTGATACCCACATTCAGAGGCCCTGGTTCAGTCATTTTTTTTTAAATTTAAATTAGAAACAATCTTATTTTATATACCAATCCCAGTTCCCTCTTCCTCCCATCTTCCCAAGCTCTCCACCTACCCCCATCCCATCCCTCTTCTGCTCCATAGAAAGGGTGAGGCCTTCTATGGAGGATCAGAAAAGTCTGTCACATCATTTGGAGTAGGGCCTAGGCCCTCTCCCATGTGTCAAAGCTGAGAGAGTATCCCTCTATGTGAAATGGGTTGCTCAGGTCCATTTGTTCACTAAGTATAAAGCTGTTCCATTACTGGGGCCCCATACTACCCAGGCCTCCTAACTATCACCCACATGCAGTGGGCCTGGTTCTGTCCTATGCTGGTTTCCAAGTTGTCAGTCTGGGGTCCATTAGTGCCCCCTTGTTCAGGTCAGCTGTTTCTGTGGGTTTCCCCAGAATGGTCTTAACCCATTTTCTCATCACTCCTCCCTCTCTACAACTGGATTCCAGGAATTCTGCTCAGTGCTTAGCTGTGGGTCTCTGCTTCTGTTTCTATCAGCTACGGATGAACAAACTATGATGGCATATAAGGCAACCGTCAATCTCATCATAGGGGAAGGGCATTTAAGACAGCTTCTCCACTATTGCTTAGATTCTCAGTTGGGGTCATCTTAGTATATCTCTGGGCATTTCCCTAGTGACAGATTTCTCTTTAAACCTACAATGGCTCCCTCTATTATGGTATCTCTTTTCTTGCTCTACTCTATCCTTCTCCCGACTCAATCTTCCTGCTCCCTCATGTCTTCCTCCCCCCTCCTTTTCTCCTTTTCTTTTCCCTAACTTCCTCCCACCCACCATGCTTCCAATTTGCTCAGGAGATCGTGTCCCTTTCTCCACAGTGGGACCATGTATGTATCTCTTGAGGTCCTCTTTGTTTCCTAGCTTCTCTGGAGGTATGAATTGCAGGCTGGTGATCCTTTGCTCTATGTCTAATATCCATATATGAATGACTACATACCACATTTCTCATTTTTGTGGCAGGGTTATCTCACTCAGGTCGGTTTCTTCTAGTTCCATCCATTTGCCTGTGTATTTCATGATTCCATTGTGGGGTTTTTGTTTGTTTGTTTGTTTTCTGAGTAAAACTCCCTTGTGTAAATGTACCACATTTTTTTGTTTTTATCCATTCTTCAGCTGAGGGGCATCTGTGGCTTCCAGGTTCAATAGCAGTAACTAGAACCCCCATTGCAGGTTCCATAAAAGTCACAAATCCATCAGAACTGGCCATAAAAAATATTGTGACCCGATACAAACAAGGATTCTTTCCTTCCATATTAACTGTCCTATACTACATTCTTTTATCAAGCTGAACATATTACCAGCTTTAGTAAGTGGGTATAGAGAGGTAGATGTGGAAATAAGACCATCATGACAGACAGGCATTATAATCCAACACTAAGAAACCAGTGTATGTATGAGATAAAGCAAGAATAGATAATGGAGTATTTTTTCTCTATTAATAACCTTTTGCCTTTAGCCATTGCAAAGTATGCTGAAATTATCAATAGATTTTTCAGAGACTTTTTTTAGGCTTCAGAAGTGCAACAGTGTAGCGCTGAAGCTGGAAAAGGAGTTAAGAGCCAGCTGTGTCTGAGGTCTGGAGTGGAGTTTAAAGACATTTAATAAGAAGTAAGAGGACCACCACATGGGATCTTGTAGTCCTGGGATGAGAACAATATACACCCAGACAACATTGCACATATTCCAAAGGGAAGAATGCAGAAGAAATCAAGGGTTGTCATGTCATGCCCTTTTTCTTGAGATTAGAAGAGGTGGCAGAAGAGGTAGATTTTAATAAGGTCACTTGGTTTTAAATGAAAGTGACACAATGATGAAAATTAATTTCATTTAATTTAGTTGTTTATATAAAAACTTTTTCATTGTTAGACTGTTTGCTATGAGAAAACACACTGCTGATTTTGATTCACGAGAAGGAAAGAGTATCAGTTAGACATTTCACAAATTATCCTGTCCTCAAGTTGGGGGGCAGGGTTACTTTCCCTGTTCTTGTCAGGACTTTCCATTGTAAACACATTCAGTACGAACTGTTTCATAAGTAATGGAAGATACACATCATGATCTCTGACTTTTGCCCTTTTTCTGGGCTTGCATGGAGTATTTTTGGCACTCTGTATTTTTCAAACAACAGTCAAGAAACAGAATCAAGAAGAGTGTGTGTAGTTCCATGCCATGGCTATCTGTGTCTTTATTTTGCAGAACAGAAAAGAGTACTTTAAATGGGGTGGGGGGTGAGATGAAAGGGCAGAAAGAACTATAGAATTTATAAGGAAAAGAACAGTCTTATAACTAAGAGCCAAGAAAGTAATCAATACTGAGTGCTTGTTTATTTTGTTGTTGTTGTTATTGTTTGTTTTCTTACAGGTTTATAGCAAAGACTTTGTTAATAGTCATATCATATAAGAAAAGGAAGAAAGAGGTCTAGTCAGTTAGTGCTTGGATGGCAAACTCTTCTCCTTTGTATAGAATGAGAGATTCTTAGGATGGATGACTATTTGTGCCAGGATTTGGAGTTTCAGAAATGCTACAGGAATAAAATGGGCCACACCACAGCAAATGCTTAACAGTGTGCTTCCCACAGGAAAACCTCTTTGTTATAGTTTGCTGGAGACTGCCCTGGTTCTACTATTCAAATTCCCACACCTCAGGGAACTGAAATTTGATGAATATAAAATCATCTAAAGTGTACAAGTGGAGCTCAGGATATTAGACAACATGAGTAGAATTAACTTATCTGTAAACATGATGTTCAAATCCCTAAATTCAAACTTCTAGCTTGGTATGGTATAAAAGCTTGGTAGAGAGATACTTGTTTCAACCACAGTGTTGGGGGAAGGGAGCAGAGAGAGACAGATACTAGGAACTCACTAGCCAACCAGTATAGCTGAAAGGAAGAGCCTCTGGTTCAGGAAGAAAACCTGCCTCAACATAAGACAGAATGTGATAGAGGAAGATCTGACCTCTACATGGGCTAGCATGGTGCTGCCACACAATCATACACATGCAACACACACACACACACACCATCACCACCAACAACAACAACAACACCAACAAAAACTCAAAGGTAACTTTAAAACTATGGACAACATTTCTGGAAATTACATAAAGTAATACTTTCCCATTGTACAGAGGGTTACAAACAAGACCCAAATAGTTTTCATGATTGACCATGGTCATACAGTTCAGTGTGTGGCTAAGGAGGAGTGTAAACATCTCCATAGTATGATGCACTAATTCTCAGTTACGGCTGGAGCATGAGGTCATGAGTAAGCCAGGAAGAGGTGAAAGGGAGGACACGCATGCCTGGTGGACATCCAGCAGTCTCCAGTACTGGTAATGAAAGATTGATATCAATATGTTTTTATAAGCTCAGCCCTGAAACACTGACAGGGCACTTCACTTGTTGAAAGCATCAGTGCCTCTACAAGTCCAGGAGCATTTCAACTATGCTATGACCTTTTCTGGGCTAGATCCTCGTAGGGTTATAACTAGATAAGGAAATTCTATGATTAACTACATCTTATTCAAAGTCAGTACCAAGACCAAAAAATCAAGTTTAATATTTTTCATTCAGCCAATAACCAAATATCACCCTTCTCCTTTAGAAAATAATATGATTTAAATTTCCAAGGAAAAAGTAGAAGAGCGATCCCTAAATATGCTTATTGACCTAACTTTGTAAATCTGATCACTTGAAACCAACAACAACCATCTATATTTTGGATGAGATCTGTATGATGGAAGCAGAAGCCAAACATCACCATTCATCTTATGCAAACATTGGGCATCAGCATCAGCCACAGGGTTGCATGAAAGTCATGTCCTTAGCAAAATGTTCTTTGCAGCCTCAATAAATAATAACATTATTTCTGGACTGTTGAATGGGGGCATTTTGGGGTCATTAGAAACCTAAAAGAAAGTGGTGATAGTTTATACATTTCCCTATAGCAGTTTGGCAACGCAGGACTAATCTTTTCTCTTTATCAGCTACACTTTTAGACTAATACAATCAGAAGAGCTTGCATTTTCTATATTATATTTATACAATATGCATAGAGAAACAATGGCTGACCCATCTATCTGTGCATTTTCCATGTACATGTACATGAATCGGAGTTCCTAGTCACACAAAGAGTCTGGGTAAAAGACTCAGAAATAAAATTATCTTTCTGCTATAGTTAGGTAACTTCTCAGTTTTCATAGACTGAAATTAATAAAGTTAGGTAAATTTTAAGCAAATATGTTTTTGATGATGCAGTTCTAGTGTTTTGGAAATGCAACATTTTTATGGATAATAGGTTTAACTTCTCTTGACTACATATCCCGTCTTAACTGATGCTCTGTTTTTGAAGTACACTGCTTACAGGTTATTGTATATTTGTAAAATGTTATGTACTGTGGTTTATTTCTTTGACAAAACCTCATATCAAATCATTTTCCTGCAAAGGGACTTCTATTATTTATGTGGCATGTCATTAAGGTTTTACAACCATCTTCTAAATTTTCTCCCAAGATTAAACATTTGACTTTTATGAGGCCACTAAAGGAACAAAAATATGTTCCTTTTATTTTGGATCTGAAAACATCATAAGCTTGCAACTTAATCAGCTGGGTGTTGACAAAGGACATTTCAAATGTTACAGAATCTAGCCCAACAGTGTCCATACATTAAAATGTCTCCTGAAAACAAGTCAGCTTCCCTCCTTGCTTATGGGATTGGATAGAAAAATTTAATTCCTAATTTAAAATATATTCCTCAGACAAGAGGAATGGAGGATGCTGGATGCATCAAGGAAACCAATTGAGCCAGTGGTCAAAGATCATCCCCAAGCACATAAAGAAATGACCAAGAGAAAGGGTTACTCATTGAAATGCAAATGTCCATCCCAGGATCTTCTAGGATTTAAACTAGAAAATGTATGCAGAAGCATGTAGCAATGCATATGACCATCACAGATATGCAATAAGAGGAAGACTTTGTCATTACACTTATCAGCAATAGCAATATGCTGTGGCCTGATGGGTAAAACATTGACAAACAGGCTAATATATCTCATTTTTATTTATGAGTCACATTTGAACTTTTTGAAAACCTTGATAACTAAATCACAAAAGGAAAAGAAAAACTATAGGATGATTTTTTTTTGTGAAAATCTGAGAACTAAAGATAGGAGGAAAGTTTGGAGAGTAGGGAGTGAAGAGAATGAGAACTCAGAATATTCCTTCCTTTTAATAGGTACCCAGAAAAGGGCCAATTGAAAGAAAATAAAATGAAACAAAAATTTTTTTTGTATTCCGAAATTTCTTGTCCACTAGATTGAAGCATATGCATGTATACATATGCATAAATATATATTATTTTAAAATTTTCATTTGTTACAACTAATAACCTACATCAAAAAAAATAACCTTAACCTTTTCAGGGATATTTTGCAAAAATAAGAATAGTCTTCTAGATGGCTTCTCAGGAACTGAGATATGGGGAACATGTTCCAATTAAACTTTCTTTCAGTTTTCATTTGATCACATATATTGTACAGCAGAGTAAAAACGAGTACTGGTCTTATCCAGTACTGAACATAAATTAACACTATCAAATGTTTCACACAGTCTCTGGGCCTCCATGCCATTATTAAGGTAGGTCATGCTAACCCCATTTTACAGAAAACCAAACCAAAGCTATTGATTAATGATGTTTGAGAGGAAACATACTGGTTAAGGACACAGCCTCTGGAATTAAACTGTCTAGATTTAACTCTTGACCTACTGGCCCCAGTAAGCAATTTGTTAACTCCCAATCTACTGTTAGAAGTTACTTCATTTTATAAAATGAAGAAAAAACAATGACTTTTCTTCCCAATATTATTACTAGTTTTAAATCCACAGAAAGCACACAGAAGTTTCTGGAATATTGTCTGCACTTGATATATGTTTGTTATTATTGTTCTTGCTCTGAAATTTGAGGTAATAAACTCTGTTTATATTTATTTCTTTTTAACTTCCTTTCCAGAAGCAATTATTACTTGACTACCAATAAGTAAGTCAAGGGACTAGGATTTTTTGAACATGAGTTTCTCCAATCTATATAATGATTTTGCCCAAGGCTGTATAACTATTAAGAAGACTAAGGAAGCCTTAGTCTGTGACTCTTGGCATTAGGTCCTATGATCTTTCTCGTAATAGAAGAAAGAATTCAGGGCTTTATTCTTTGGGTTTGACTAATAACAACACAAAATAAGTGGATTAAAGAATACAGCATTTAATTGTAGATGTGTAGATGTTTCAGCTACTCTGAGGCCAAACAACTGCTGTGGTTAAACAAAAGTGTGTGTGTGAGCACACACACACACACACACACACACACACACACAGAGAGAGAGAGAGAGAGAGAGAGAGAGAGAGAGAGAGAGAGAGAGAGAGAGAGAGAAATTGGCAATGCATCAAATATGACTGATGTGAAAGAGAAGCAAAGAACTGTTAAAGAGAAAAAGATGGCATGGACTTCACTATCATCACCTGCACCAAGAATTTATTTGTAACCAACATCAATAGCCCTATTGGGGATTATAATATCATTTAATTTGTTCTACCATTTTGAGACGTCTAGCTCAGAAATTTAATTTAAAATAAAGATTCATGGAGCTAATATCCCTCCAACTTCATACTATTAAAGTACCTATTTTTGCATTGTGTAGAGGGGGTGAAAATCTGCATGCATAAACGAACACAGGGTTGATATACTGCTTGACATAAATACCACCTGGATTTTAGTGAGATACCAGTGGCTATAGAACACAAAGTTAAAACATTCAATCTCCATAGAGTGCCTTATAAGATAGTAGTCATGATGGGGTGAATCTTCTATAATCCCAGATATTCTGCAAGTACCCAGAGAGATAATAACATAATTGGTTACTCTAACAATTCACTTACCATCAATGATACAATTCTTGAGGACTTGTCCTTTTGTAGGCATTTGACTACATACCATTTATGTGCTTTCAAGTTTCCTTTTTTAGAAGAATAAACTGAGGCTAATAAGTCACATGTTAGCCCCTATATCTGTCATGATTTTTGAATCACCAACTTGCCACTTAGCTTACTGGTGAATCCTTAATGTCAGGGGGTAGTATGAAGGCTACTGGGTGGTAGGTGAGGATATTAGCAGCCTTACTCAGTACTGGGCCATCCATGATCCAATAATGATCTACCAGGCAAAATATAACTGTGGGTACAATAATGGGATAACTGTTATGATGGTAACTCTTTTCTTAGTTGGACTGAGGACTTTTCCACAGAAGAAAATTTTAAGTCTGGAACTATAATATTCATCAAAAGTATATGCTGGGGGAAGCATAGATCCTACTTCAAAAATTCTTATTGTGCTAACTGGTTATGTTGTCAATTGCCTTATAAACATTGATGATTATATCCTTAGGTCTGAACTTCTCTCAACCTTGATCATAGAACTCTTTTCACAGAGGACGTAAGTCAGTAAAACGTTTGTAACTGGCTAATGGGCTAGGAATTAGACTAAGTATTTGTCCCCAAATGAGACAATGAGACATCTACATCAACTCCACGATTACCTTGCCAAGATTTAGCAATTATTGTTAAAGATGAGGCAGAAAGAATGTAAGACCTATAGGATGGAGAAGAGTGCTGTGAAATGTTGTATTCAGGACATGACATGACTATTGCAACCATGAACTCATATGACCCGTGGTTACCTGTTCAAGACCTATACAAGATCAAGCCAGCCAAAATTCCAGCATAGAAGGAGTAAAACCTCTACAGACCCTTTACTGATAAGCTGTTGACAACACTTTCTAAGAAAGGAAGATTTATTCTTTTTTTTGAAGATGTGGCCACTGGTAAGTTTCTCATGCTCCATGGATGGCCCCACAGCCATGTGCATATAAGCAGTACTAAATGAACACAGAAAAAAAAAACAGAAAGGATATGAAGATAGGAAATGGTCATGTGGTTTTGAGAACGTGGGAGAGTCGGTATTTTACTGCCAGAAATATTATGAAGTTCTCAAAAACAGAGAAAATATTGAAAAATACTAGAAACGTCAATAGAGAAGTAGCATACACTTGGGATAAAAGAAACATGTATTGTGCAAAGGATAATAGCCAAGACAGAGAAAAACACCTTTAGAAAGTAGTTAACCCAACAATGGCATCCATAGATGATAACACCATCGCTCACCAGTTGCTTAAAATCACACATTTTTCCCCTCCATGCTCAGTTCTTGGAGTATTTCACACAATGAATGTATTTTGATCATATTCATACCCCTGTCCCAAATCCTTCCAGACCTCCCCCACATCCCTACCCACCCGACCTTGTAAAGAGTACACGTTTCATCATAAAGAAGAAAATTGCTCTTTCTGCTTAATGTTAAGGTAAATGCAAGTGTTTCAGCAATAAAGAAGCTCACTGAGACCCACCATGACGTTACCAGGAATTATTTGGTCAAACAAATGGTGCAAGAGCTATTTGATGGAGAATTCTGATTTCTATGAGAGTGATATTTAAGAATGTCATCTTTCTGTCATGTTACCTTCAAGTAATAGCTCCAGATCTCTTTGCTATGTGGCACTCAACTGCCTTAAGCATGAGTTGCTTCTGCACATTGAGGATAATAATAGTATTAACTTCAGAGAATTAATGCTGACATAAACAAAGCTTTATGTAACCCATGGTGTCTGATAAGTGCTTAATTAGCTCTAACCACCATCATGCTCCTGGGTAGTGTTGGGCTGCACGTTGACTTCATGAAACACCTAAGGCTAGCCCAAACATTGACTCCCAGAAATCTGCCTCTGACCTCACCCTGTGACTCAGCGCTGGCCCTGATTCCAAACTCAATTCCCTTATCAATAATTAATGAGCTCAGTATCCAGGAGAATCAATCAAATGGGCATTTGGTTATCACTCCTATAAAAACAAAGCACACTCTTCCCACCCACAACCATCAAAGATCGATCAGTGCTGCAGTGCACATACTCACAAACTGGATGGTGCAGAACAGAGAGTTTATGAACTTCAATATAAAATGACACATCTGATGGATCACCTTTGGTTCAGATGTATGCTAGTCTAGGTTAAATCTCTATGATGTATTCATGTTGCCATTTTATAACTCAAACACCAGAGTCCCATAGTAGAACAGATGTCATTTGACTTGATTCCTATAAATTTTAGTTCCTCACTTTTGGTTCGCTTGACATGGAGAATCAGCTTTGCAAACTCTGTGGCTTTCTCTCATTATCACAAAGAAAGGATGTTAAGACGTGTATGGAAATCAGTTTTAAGATCCACCCCTTATTTTAATTTGATTGCCACTTGAAAAAGCATGTATCTACATCAAGTCACTGATGCTAAAGGTTTTGTCATCTCATCACATGAAGCCTTTTAAGGCAAGAGGGCAATGATTCAACATACACTGAACTTTCAGAATGAGGTTAACAGACATTCACACCTCTCCCCACCACTCCCCCTTAATCAGCAATCTTTTCTCTGGAGATAGGATCATGTCTTCCCCAATCCTTCTTTCAGTGCTGTTTTCATATGTGCTTTCTACTGGGAGGTTGTCTTTGGTTATTATGGTGATGACATTTTTTATTTCAAACTATAATGTTAAATTTTGATAATTTTAGTATGCCTATTTGATCATAAATACCTTTAGAATCCTAGAGATATTACAGTATACAAATCAAAACCTGGCACTAAGTAATCCTGCATAAAAATATATATCTCAAACCCAGGGTCACAATGCATGCTAAACATGTACTCTACATGTGACTTACCCCCTTTAGTCTCAGAAAAGTTTTAAGTGTACTATGCCTTAGAAAATCAATACAGAAATATACTCCTGTCACTCTTCATGGCAAATCCATAATAATCTACATAGTGATAACTAATGATTTACCATAAAATTGACTTTATTGATCAAGCAGTCTCAATTAAATTAAAGGCAGCATTAACCAACTCCAGCAACAGAAGGACAGAAAGTTTCATAAAGGGGTAAGGAGATAATATTTTGAGGCTTAATAGGATATATGGAGTGTCAAAAAAAGAAAAAGAAAATACTAGAAATGTTGAACCTTAAGCAATTTTTTTTATATTTTCTTAGTACAAATCTAAAGTTGCCATCACTTCCAAGGAATAGAATAATCCTGACGAATTCCATATATTGGTAATTGCTCCACAGGAAGTGATATATTAAGAAGATTTACTATAGAACTAACTACCATGGATATATTCAGTTTAAGAAATTTCAGGTCTCCTTTCTATTTGTTACTTAAATTAAATTGAAATACCTGTGTTTTATCTAGTAATAAGACATTATGGGGATGTTTATTCACACCATATTGTTAAATAAGAATGAACTAAATAATTACAAGCTAACAGCTTTCTCATGGATTGGTAACTCTGCTATCCTGGATGTTTCATGTGGCTTTTGTTGACAATGATGAAATACAGCATTGAATTCCCTCTCAGCAGGATTTTGGCATTTGAAGGATTAATAGAACAAAAAAATCACAAAGGTTATGTAAAACACAAAGGGGCAAGAAAGTAGAGAAAACATAATTTGAAAATTGTAGTGTGTGTGTGTGTGTGTGTGTGTGTGTATGTGTGTGTGTTCAAATTATATCCCTGGAAATGGGCTGGGACTTGAGTGAGAAATTTTTCATTGTTATGTCATTGACAAAATTTATTTCTTAAAATGGGAAGAAATAAAAATGTTCTCGGCGACTTTCTAAAGTTTCTTGAGGTGGGTGCTATGTTTTTAACATGCATGTTTCAAGGTTTGCAGCTTTTGCCCATTTCTTTTGTCTGTGAGTTTTCCTGCACCAATATCTGTGATTTGGAGTGCTGCTATGAAGGGAAATCCTGCCTCCTTGTAAAAACTGCTCCAGATAATTGCTGAAGAACCCCAGGAAAGTGACAGTGACTCTGAATAATCTCCTTGTCACACGGCCTAATGAGGCCTTTTCTTGAAACTAGATCAAATTAAGATGTTGTTAAGACATTAAATGTAATTTTAACTTTGCATTCATTTTTAAACTTCTTTAAATTAAAACAATGCTCCCCCAAAATTGAAAATATTCATAGGCAGATTATTTTTTAATCTAAAACAAATGTATCTCATATTTGACTTTAGATAGAAGTAGTAATGAAAATATAGATATATTCTTTTCGTACACCTATTAAACTAAGTTGAATTTCAAGTATCTTGCTCCAATTTATGTAACTCCTCATGACATTCTATGAATAATCAAGGCCTAAGTATTTTACATTGATATTAAGTCTTAAAACATGCTTTAGGACACTAATTGAGGCTACCATAGGTTGCTGAAAGCCTACTTTATGGAAGGCACTGCTTTAATATGTTAGGGACAGAATAATAAACATGAGTGACACATCAAAACAGAGACCTACTGAAGTTGGGAAATGTGCTATCCATATAAATGAGTCAATGTATGAAACATTATTCGACAGGTAGTTGAGTCAAGTATTTTCACAAAGATAATATGTGAAGCTTTCTATTTATAAATAAAGGGAAAAATCATATCTCATGCAAAAACAAGGGCAAGTTCTAGGACAGCTTATAAAAAAGAAAGTTAGTGGTGACCCCAAGAGTATAATTGTGGCAAATGAGATCCGTATTGAGGCATTGCTAAGACCATGCAGAAACTTCCCAACGAGGAATTTTGATTTTGACTTTAACTGCTTTGGGATATCATTGAACCTTCTGTTTGATGGGGAAGTGTTCACATTTAAAATGATTAACTCTTGTTCCAGGTGGAAGATAATTGATGCAAGGCAACAATGAAGAATGGAGGTCAATAAAGGAGCTATAGCTGTTGTCTAGATAAGAAATAATAGTGCTCTAACTTGAGAGCGGCTAAGATTGTTGAGAACAAATTTGAGATATATTTGGAGAAGATTGATCTTGTTCATGAAGAATACAAATAATCTAATTGATATAAGTTCATGTTTTCCTTTCAAAACCCTGGCAACAGGAACTATGTCAGAAATTTCTTGCAATCTCACTACACAGCCCAGGACAATGTCAATAGGAAACATGAATCAATATATCCTTCCTTGGGTTCTTACGATATCCTTTAATGTCTCTCTGCTGTTTAAATATCAAAATGAGGATATGAATATTTTAGAGTTAGTAGGAACATGAAAGTAAGTTCAATGTCTACTAAGCACAGTGTTCATATTTGTTCTAGTGCTGTACCTTGACTTCTATCATGAGTGTTAAGTGTCATAGAGATTTCCAGGCAAAGATCTTAACTAGCAATCTCCTGGTTGATGCTAAAATAGACTCACCTGAAGGGGGAATTTAACAAAAATAGGGTTAAAGCAGCTAAACTTGAAAGGTTCTCTTATCTTCTTATTGTATAAAGAATTTGTATTAGAAAGAGTTAAGAAAACACACTGGGAGAAATCTATGAGAACTCTCTTCAGATTTTTGTGATCAATATGATAATAATCAAATAGTTTTGTTCCTCTGTAATATAAAGCCCTTATTGTATTTCTGTCTAAGTAATAAAATCTTGGACCACCTAGAATAAACTCCAGAACTTATGTAACTTACATGTTCTTAAGAATTTCTTTCACTGTTTTCAAGAATTTTCCTAACATTCTATGACAAGGTTCAGTTAAAACTGTATTTTGGTTTCAAAAGAGGTAACTTCTACTAGCATCTTCAGTGACAAGTGCATGAGGTATAGTTTTGGAGCTGATTCTGTCTCTTATTTTTATCACCTCTAAATTACTTGATAAATTTAGTAATAGACAAAAATCAATGTATGAATATTTTAATTGGTTTTAGATTCATATGCATGATACAGGGTTCAATGTATTAATTAACTATAATAGAAGAAAACTTTTCAACATATTCTTTTAAATCTTTCATATAAACAACTGGTAACCATGTTTTCCAAATGTTAAAGGAAATTGAAGAGTGTTGATGAAGTTTTTTTTTTTTCCTATTGTAAACAATAGACAGGGGATTCCTTAAACAAACTCCTCGAACAAATAAGTGGATTGGTCTTATTGACCCCAAAGGAGAGCAGAGGCTGCAGGCGTGTCTCCTTCTTTCTGCAGATGCTCCATACATAAAGGCTCCTCTGCAATCTGCTGAATCCTGGCAGGCTCAAAAGCCAACAGAGTTGTGCCACTATCCTGGCTATTTCATTTATGGGCTTTTGACTGAGAGCTTGCATCTGTGGAACAGTTGACAGTGCCTGCCTCGTGGGGTTGATGAGTCTTGAAAGTCAGGGAAAGTTAGGTTGTTAGACATTTTGTATTTCTCAGAATTTATTTCCTCAGGGTGTCATGTGGAATCCATGAAGTTCTAGCAAAGCTGCAACAGCTCCAGAGCTACAGCCTTTGTACTAACTAAACCCCACAACCTGGGCAAGGGGACTTTTCCCCCCAACAATACACACTGGTAACATTTGCAAATCCAATCTCAACAAATTTTGTATTTCAGTATATTTTCCTGAAATAGACTGATAGGTTTAGGATTCCTCTTTTCTTTTTTGCTTCAAACGGTGTATATGATAACAGTAATTCTAGAATTGTCAACCACTGCCCAGGCAAATGATAGTTCAATCTTGGTCAATTATCTTGTAGGTCTAAAAGAGATCAAGAAATAATGTTCTAGGCGACATTTCTCTACCCTGCCTCAAATCTGAATGAAATGATCCAGGCTGCTCCTTTTAATTCACCTGAATCTGTGACTTGTGTTTTTTTTTTTTTTTTTTTTTTTTTGAGGGGGGTTGGTTTGGTATGGTTTGGGACATTTAAGTCAGATTTTTATTTTCTTTGTACTCCAAAATATCCTAACTAACACACTTAAAGAAGGCCATGGAAGGCATTGCTCAGGAGGACAGAACTCTAAGGAAGTTACCTACAAAATGAATAGTAGGTTCCTGTTCAGTAATTCTCAAATGCTTAGATCTCAGACATCCTGATAACATCATATAACACATAGATCCCCCTCTTGGAAAGCAATAAAATGTACTTGGGTGCACACATAAAATCTTTTCTTTTATGATTTTCAAGAGCTCCATGGTATCTCTGACTGCCCTGTAGGGTAATAGAATATGTCATAAAACAAAATAGTGAATAGAAGAGTGGCCAGATTCTATTATCAAGAGAACAAGCCTGGGGAGAATACTGTGAGTTAGATGGTGGGGTAATGTCTCCATCTGTGCTCATCTTAGATGACGCCATTTTAACACAGCTGTAAGCATGCTGGCCCTTGCTCTCAGATAACTTCTTCCATTGTCTCTGAATAATGTATCGGATGAATAAGATACATAGAGAGAGAGAGAGAGAGAGAGAGAGAGAGAGAGAGAGAGAGAGAGAGAGAGAGAGAGAAATACTCAGGACATGAAACCAACCCCACCACACAGTTGTGAATAATGTTCCAACCCTCCCCTCACAAGATAACTGGAAGGGAAGCAAATATTTCTATTTGAGCACAGTAGGATAATGCATTAGAAACAGGAATATCCCCTCCAGCTTCTAAACATAGATTCCAAATCCTGGGAAACTCACAAATGCTGATAGAACCTTCCCGGCACCATTCTATTAAATAGCTTGCTATTTCACTTCTGACCTTAACCATGTCAGGCAGTTTGTTACGGCATTGCCATTTTTGTTGGTGTCAAAACGATGCAGCTTAATCAGACTTCTCTATTTCAAACTAATGAGAAAAAGTATCTTCTGTAGTCAGAGAATGGACAACCAACCTCATACTTTCGATTTGAGATGACTGAGTGGTTCATAATCTGTCAGTAACCTTTCTATCCCATCATAACTAATGTCATTTTTCTGAATTTGTAGTTCAACTGGTTTCAGATGTTTGCTGCATTCAAGTTTCCTCTCTTAAAAGAATTCATATTAAAGGAATGCCCCTTAAGCAGTAGTCTGCCCGTCCTGATAAACTAAAATTTGTATTTCAGTGCATTTGAAGTGTGGGCCTGGATTCTGCATTTATAACTAGCTTCTAAGCAATGCTGAATATGTTATCCCATAGACCTCACTTTGAATCACAAAGGCTTACAGAATCTGCTGTGCCAGGCTCTGTTCTTCATCTCCTCCACATACATTCACAACACACCTATCTTTCTTGCCAGAGGTCAGCAAGAGATGGGCCTGACACACTTGATAAAGTGCTGATACTTTGGGAGAGATCACCCTGTGTACTAAATAATCTCCAGAAAATTTTAACTGTAACTGTAGAAGCTAAAAATTTAAGTCCAACATAGGTTGTACATCTACAGTGACCCATCCTAAGAAACCTGTGTGTATGGAGCCCAACAGTGTCAGGAAAACTTGCACAAGCTGAATAACACCCAAGGTCCAAAAGCCATCTGTCATATATAGACTATAACATTGTAACCCAGGGGACACTGCTCCCATTAACTCTCAAATTGAATTGCCATAATTCTCATTACACTATGTTTTCTTTGCAGTCTACTTTCACAAATGTGACTTTGAAAACATGAGAGATTTCAAAAGAGAAACGCAAAATAGTCCAAGACATATGGTTCACTTCTCATATTATAAGGCTTGATAGGACTAAGATCCTCCAACTACCAAATCACTAGAATTTTAAACAGTTAAAAAAATGAATTATCGTTTACAGATTTAAATACTATAAATATCCAACCTGTTATCAGGTGGTATCAGGCATTGAAAATTAAATTTGATTTTTAAAATTCTATCTCATACTAATTTTTAAGGAGGGAAGGTAATACACAGGTTTTATCCCATGTTCTTCTGATAAACTGTGTCTTTCTTCCTCCTACATTTGTGCATGTCCTCAAACTCAGAGGCCAAAGCAGGAAGCTATGAGGTGGCAACATTGTTCTATTCCATCTCTGTACAGCTGTCACTCACAGACAAAATACCACTGTAAGGACAACCAAATGCCATCTGCACTGTGAAAATAGTTTCTCTCAAAGCAGGACCGATGAAAACACTTCAGATAGAATTTCAAATACCTCTTTCAAACAGCTGTTTCTAATGGTTTCACAGGACAGACTACCCATAAAAAGAAAGGACATCATTTCATACCACAACTAATTATTTGCAGTGTACATATATTATCACATTCCACATTCATCACAACTCTTAATGTATGACTATCCCAATTTCTTAGATTAAACTGGAAATCATAAAAACAAATAGTTTCTCCCAAAGGTGGGCCTCAGTACGGAATGGCATTGCCTAAGCATGGTTCTCAACTGAAGTGATGACTGAATTCTGTAAACTTTTTCCTGTAACCACTGGGTCTGTGCTGCTTAGACTTTAATGTGTTATCACCTAGGAAGGCTGTAGGAGACACAGGTCTTTGCACAGTGGATCTGGGTGGAATATAATGGATTTCATTTCTTTCAAAGTCTCAGGTAATGACAATTATTATGACCTACCAACTATACTTTGCAAAGCAATGTAATAGGCTTAGACAGTATTTCTCAAAGTGTATTCCCTAGGTTAGTTAGAAAGGTATAGTCAAGCTGTACCTGTGGTCAACTTTGACTAAGTTCCCAGATACCTGTGTCTTGTGCCCACTTGGAGAGTCCAATTTATATCTGAGCTTGAAAATCAATAGTGAATGTCTAGCATTTCCAAATATGTGAGAATATGATATAATTCTTATGTTCCCAGATGTGACTTTCTTTTATTTCTTTTTAGATGACAGTGTATGACTTATCTGAAAAATAACATATTAATAACAAACTCGTCTGGCCAGACAAAAGTTGTGACTACAAAGGAAACCTTGGCCCACAGCATTGTAGAAGTTCATTTGAAGCTTTGAAGAACTATCTCTAAGAGAAGGTATTGGGGATGTGAGGAATGACACTTACTTCATTAATCTTTCCTCTCCAAAAGAGGCAATATCTTTTGTGTCTCAATTAGATCTCCATGTTGTATGCATAAACCATATTCTTTATTTTACAACAGCAAAAACAAACACTTAGCTTCACATTTGCATTCTAAATAATGACTAAGAAATAGGCATTTTTTTTCTTAATTTGAGAAGAAAAACATCAAATAATTAACAAACACACAAAAATAGATAGCTATCTTAGACCTCCAGTTGGGATAAGCAGCTAGACTCAGAAGGAAAATTATAGTGTATAGATGACTCAGATACACATAATGAAAGATTTTAATTAGATTCATCTAAATAGTAGCACTATCTTCACCCATAACATCTCTCATAATAAGCAATTATACAAATTACCTCATCGAATCCATTCAGACATAAGCAAAGCAGGTATCACTCTATCCCCATTTTAAAGATTACATAATGGGTTTATTGAGGACACATAATCTGTCCAAGATTATATGGCTAGTAGAAGCATCAGCTGAGATTTTTTTAATTCAGATCTATGGGGTTCTAAAGTATAATAAAACATACAGTTGGAGCTCTGTAGTTTGATGTCATTGTTTCAATTAAGTATATCATAGTTAGTGCAGTGTAAACATTGTACATTTAAAAGTATAAATAATATATTCTATGTTCTTCCTGGGTCCACAGCTGTTCTCCTCTAAAGATTGCCATAACACTCAGGTAATGCTTTCCATACTCACTCTAGACAAAATGGTGAACTTTGAGATTTTCCCTTTCCAATGATGGCTTCTGTTCTGTTCCAAAATATTCACTCTCTTCCTGCCCATATGTGCTGTCTGCATTCATGAAATAAGTGTATAATTCTACTCTACTTATGCAACAAAATGAGAAAGTCAAAGATCACATATAAGCTCATCACCCAGCTAACAATTGTGTCAACTCCCCCATATCAGGTAAATGAATGTCTCTTGAGAATGAAAGCAAGAGTAGAAATAGTAAGTTGTGATCATCTGTACTTGAAAGGGCAGAACTATATTCTCCAACATAGGAATAACCACATAGAATCTTGAGAGGTCTACAAGTAGGAAGAAAAAAATGCTGTTTAATAAGGTAATTACACAGGAGGATACATTTGAGAAAAAAAAACTACCATAAATGGCTCTAAATTTGCAAAAGTAACACAATGACCCAGAATAAAAGAGCAATATAATTTGACCAATCTGACCTCAATAAGCCAAATTTCTCCAATAAAACATTACAGGATTTCTGTGAACTTATATCATGGTGTGTGGTGTGTGTGTGTGTGTGTGTGTGTGTGTGTGTGTGTGTGTGTGTATCTACATGTGTCCATATACTTTAAATATCTTAGGAAAATATGCTCATGGAGATAAGTATAGAATATTCAGTACTTCAACACATTCTAAAGCCTGGTCATGAATCTTAGTCATAAACAACATTCCATTGTAACAGATGTTATTTCATGAAACAATGGTACTTATATTTTCACTCTGAAATCACAATGGAACGCCAAAGGAAACCAAGTACTTTGTATGATGTAGTATTTCTCTAGCCTTTGCTTGAAGTCATCATGGGAGATTTGAGCCTCTGCATCTGTGTGGGCTTCCATTTGGGGCTGGTTAGTTTTGAGTATATATTCACATCATCCATCTGATTGATTCAAATAACTCTAATGATCCTAACAAAGATGAAGATATTAAACATAGAGCTCATTATTAGTCAGAAGTCTGCCATGTTCCCTGCTGTATAATTAGCTCCTTTCATTCAACACATTTGAACTAGCGTCAATGTAGAATATTTAATTACCTCCCTCCAGAAGAAGGTCTCGACTCATATTCAGTAGCCAGTTTTACAATGAAGTCCAATTTAAATTGTTCTTAAAATAATGTGTTCACTAACCATAGGGGAAGCTTAAGTCCAGGAAATTTAAATCTTAGAAGTAGAAATTATATAACAGAATTGGAAGAAAATATCTTCTTTAGCCTGTAGTTTGATGCAAATGTATGGAGCATATTTAATAGCTTCAATGGCAGCATATTTTCCTAAGCTATTTAAAGTATAAGGGTACATGTTCACACACACACACACACAAAAACTAGTGATGAGATAAAATGTTACATGAACATGTGTGACTAAGATGTAACATATCAACAATGGAATAAAGAAGATAATTGTTTTTATACCAGGCTGACCTCAAGGCTATCCATATCTTGCCACTAGAATGTGACAAGGATGTAAATCACAAAAGATACCAACCAAGACTACCCTTCACTTACACACACAGGGCTAAAGGGAACATAGCATAGCACAGGTAATTTATCTGGTACCCTTGTTTCTAACACATTGAATTTTATTCAGCCAATAGAGCACCTGGTTCATGATATAATACATGTTCACTACTGTGGCCTTAGGTCGCAAACCACTATACCAAAAGGAAAGAACTATGAACACAAATCAATTTTGCATGTTAACAGACCTCAGAATCTGCTTGTCATTCTAACTGTGAGAACTTGTTTCTTTTATTGTCACTGTTACTGACACTAGGCCAGTGCACAGCGCCAACCATGGACATCATTTGATAATGTTTGATATTGCAATAACCGTTTAATATTTTTTGGGAGTTGCTTAGAAGCTACCCCATACTGATTCAGACCTCTTTGAACATGGGTCTCAGCTAGAAGGCCTGAGCAGTCTAAGGATGTATTCCTGGTGCACAAAAGGACCATCCCCCATGGAGGGATACTCCCTTAACCTAGAGATAGGAGAGAAGTCCTAGTCCCTACTGCAAATGACTTGACAGATGTAGATGACCCCTCCAGGAGGGCATCAACCTATATGTGGAGTGGAGGGGGGATGGGAGGAGGGGCCTGAGAGGGCGGGAGAGAAGGAAAGAGGGAGGGAGAGGGAACTGGGATTGATATGTAAACTAAAAATAAAAAAATACATTAATATTTAAAAAAAGAAAAGAAAAGAACAGGAAAAAAAAACAGAAGCTACCCCATATTTGGTTTTCTTTGGGAAAAGTGGTATCTCTTTCCCACTGTTTCCAGTCACCTACAACTATCAAGCATGGCTTTTATGTGTTTCTCTTATCATGGCATGAATGTATCAGCCAACAAGTCTGCAATTCTTTGATTCTGTTTAGTCTTTTGTTAATATTCTTCGCTTTGGTTCTATAAGCTACAAAAAGGATTTGATCCATTTCCACCCACTTAAAGGAATCTAATCCAGGTTCTCTTGATTGGAACCAGATTAATCTGACAGTTCAGTGGAATTGATAGGAAAAAAAAAACATAAATGGATTAAGGGGTGCTGCTTAGTGGTAGTTCTTGTATACAAGGCATGAATCTCAGCACCAAACAAACAAGTGAAATATAAATACTATCTGTAGGTAGCCAATGCTAAGTGGAAGATAAGTAAGATCAGCACTTGAACATAGCAGTGATTACTACAGGAAGCATAGGAGGACCCCTCCTATAGTCAGAATGTGGTCAGAATGATATTAGCTAAATGCAGATCAGCAAGCCAGCAATAGGAGGGACTTAGGAAAACCAAAAAGTGACTCTGTGTATTTAACATAATGTAATAGTGATGCATTAATGTAATTGTATAGTCTCATAATATATGAATTTAACAATACACATTTACTTTGGTTTTCAGAATAAGACTAAACACACACACACACACACACACACACACACACACACACACACACAATCCAGAACACTTTAAAGGAAAGAAATAAAACAGGAGTAGAATACAGCATGACCTTTCTCTCATGATGCTTATTTAAGAAGAGGATGAGGGCTAGGGATAAAGTTAAGTACTTGCCATTCAAGCAAGTTTATATCCCAAAGACACATAAAAAAATAGGTATGGTGACATGTATCTGGAATCACAATGCTTGGAGATGGAGACAAGAAGTTAGTCTTGTTAAAATGATGGACTCCAGATTTGGTGAGAGACCCTGTCTCACAAAATAAGTTGGAGAATAATGAAATAAGGTACCTTTTGTTGATGACAGTGTCTAGATGCCACATAAACACACACACACACAACCACAGAACACAGAGAGAATATGAGCATCCAGACATAATAGGAAGAATGTAAAAGATAGTAGTAGGAAGACAGGATTTCTTGTGCATCTTCTGTGAAGATAAACAAAATCAACTAATGTCCCAACCACTATATCATTTTCCTCCAAAAATTACTTATTTTAATGAAAATAGAGGGAGTGGTGGAGTCAAGAAAAAAAAGTGTGTCCAGTACATGCATATCAATCTGCACATACACAAATAGACACATTCCACATTGCTAATCAATCATTGTCTTTAAATAAATAGACTATTCTCTGTAGCTAAAATCAACATTCTTAGGTAGCAACAGCACAGTGTGTTGTATCAATTAGGAGTGTTCTTTTGTTGTGTGACTCAAAGGACAAAGAAGGGAGCCCAGGAACAACAAAAAAGAGGTGGTCAACCTCACCTCTTAATCACAGTCTGATGGGCATGGCACATAAGAATAATTTTGCTCTAGGGCCACACAACTTTATCACTGGTCTAATATTTAATTAATCAATGCAAAATATAGGCTGTAGGAGTTTAAGGCCTACCAGGCCAATAGATGAGCCAATCTGGAGTCTGCCAGGTACTGTCAGAGGGTCTAATCATGTCCAGCCAATGAGGGACAATGTCAATGGATTGGACCACCTGGGTGCTGGGAGGGTATATAAAGTTTCCCTATTGCTAAGTAAATGAGTTTGCTGTTTCCTTTTCACCTGAATTTCTGTGTCTGTGTCATTGGCACCACACCTTCTCACCCCCTCCCTTGAAGGACCCAGCAACAATGGCCAATCTTTTTAAATATTTTATATCAGTTTACAGGGGGGAAAAGTATGTGTGAACTTCAAAAAGAAGCAGTGATTCACCATTTCGGTCAAGACACAGCTTCCAATTTTGCTGACTTATGAAGCCAACAGTTAAGAAAGCAGAAAACCTCATGGTGTTGTCATCCTCTCACCACTAGTGCTCTGAGACACTTTTCCTGGGCTCCTGGAGTACCCTCCTTATGTCCCATTTCACCATCTTTTTAAATCCTACCCAGGCTTAAAGTTTTCTACATTTTAACTCTAACATGAACTCTGAAATAGGGAGTACATTTGAATTCCACTGAACAAGAACATATGAAGATAATGCAAAGTCTCAGAATAATAATCTAACTGATAGGGACTTTTCTCCAAAAGCCATCATAGATGCCTCTACCCATTCTAGCACCTGAGGTGGACATAGTAAAGGCCAAACTGAGAACTGGAAGGCTTCTCCTGCAAGAAAAAGGGAGTATATGAGTATAACTCCCCCTTGCTCCTTAGCATCTCACCATAATCCAATCAAGCCATAAACTACTTCTGGAGGACTCATTACCCTAGCCTTCCTCCCCAGGCTCCTCTCCAATAGAAAGGAGAAGGACCCCACCCACTACATCATCTTAATCAGCAACTTAGAAAACAGTGCCACATAAAACAGCAGCCAACCTGAAAAAGTGCAGTAATTGCACTAAAGCTGCTAACTAACCATTCAGCTCAACTTCTGCATAATTAAGAAGGTGGTTTATGACAGGCATTTGTGGCATTTAAAGCATTAAAAGGAAAAGTAGCAGAGCATGCCACACCAGGAGCTGAATTCAGAGGAGGTGGAGAGAAATAAGGCTGAACACCAAGAAAACACAGTCTCTTTTCTTTCTGGAGTCTTTTTTTTTTTTTTTTTTTTTTTCTTTCTTACAACACTTTTTTTTCCCCTCCAGTTTTTTATTTTTTCTTTCTCTTCCTGCAAAATGAGTAGCCAAGGGGATAATTTAGCAACTGGGCTTTTGCAAAGGTAGCTGCTGTGTGCTTAAATTACCAGAGAAATGCTTTCAATTTCTCCTTTTTAGAATGAAGGCACTGCATGGTATTTTCCCAGGATCAGAGCTTTGCACTCAGCAGGAGGGTTCAGCTGAGTGATAGGAAGCAGGATGGGGAGGAGAGAGGGATGGTTGGAAGGGAAAACCTCTAGTATATCTACTTTGGGATGCAATGTTACAGAACACAGAAAAGAATGGTCATTATATATGTAAGCAAGGCATCCCACTTAGTACCTCACAGAATGGGTTCTGATAAAACAAATCATGTTCCTAGATATCAGATACTTAGTGTTACACTATTTTACAGATACAAGGAGAAATGCTGCAAATACAGAAATGTAGAAGAAATCAACTCTGTGACCTCAGGAAGACCTCAGGACTATGGAGAGACACAGCCCAGAGAATCAGCACCAATGTGAATAAGTAATGATTGACTAGCAAGTGCAAGAAAAACCACCAAGAGGACAGGATGCTTGAGTCCATTTAGATGAAGATTCCCAGAATGCAGCAGGAATTAAATTAATGTTTCCAAATGAAAGAATCAATAAATGATAGATATGTCAACTCATCTATAAGGGAGATATTGTCCTTCAAGCATAACTAGGCACATGCAGTAAAGGCAGCAACATTTACAAACGTTTGCCAGCTGGAGATGATGAAGGCCCAAGAAGTGCTGGGTATTAGCTGCAGTCACTGGTACACATTGGTGTCTATTAGCCAACAGGCCTGTTAGCAAGCAAACAGGGCATATACAAGGCCATGTCAATTTTTGAGCAACAGTTTAATGTGACCAAGAATATAAAAGTAAGTAAATACAAGCTAAAACACACAGGCCAATTGAGCAGTTTCAGAAGAGGCAGAGGGAAAGGAGCATCACAATAAAGGTCTGATTCAGTCATGCAATTCAGAGTTCAGCAGACGCTACCACTGGTAACGTTCCCACCCATGACTAGTAAAGAGTGAAATGCATCCATGCAGATAGGCAAAATGATTGAATCCATGCTAAATTCCTACTCTTAAGATACACAGATGCCCTGCCAACATATACTCTCACCTGGGAAGATAACAGAGTGGAAGTGTGTACTTGAGTCAAATACAGTTTAAATGTCTTCATGATAGCAATAGCAAAGCAGTTAGCATGTACAGTGTCTTCATACATACAACCACCACACTCACACCAACAGGCACATGAAGCAAAATCCTCAAACCACAGGAAAAACACTCAGACTTTTTAAAGATATACTTTAAGCAAGGGACATGTGTCCTTTGATATTTCTTTACAGAGACTTAGACAATTTTATGGTTGAGGGTCATCACAACATGAGGAACTGTATTAAAGGGTTATAGCATTGGGAAGTTTGAGAATGACTGACATAGAAGAAAGGATACATTGCTTTTGATAACTTCTTTTTATTTGGGGGTAGGTGGCACTGTCATGGTAAAGGATAGCTGAGGCAGTTATCTCCTTCCACCATGTGGGTTCTGAGAATCAAATTCAGATTGTCAGGGTAGGCAGCAAACACCTTTGTCAACTGAGCAGTAGCACAGGTCCCATTACTTGCTAATACTCTGTGGTACATATGTCTGTAATAAGCAATATGTCCTGTAATGAGTACAGGACTCAGAGGTACCCATGATTCACATTTAATGAGACTCGGTGCAAGTATAACTTTTATTGCCTCAACTTCCAGCAGGGTAAAACTCTGACAATGCTTAGAAGACATGTCTCCTGTTGGAAAATAAAATTTCCTTAAAAGAAAGAATGGAACTGAATTCTAAGAAACATAAATGGCCAAAGAATCTCATCACACCCTTCTCATCTGTCATTTCAATAAAGTGATCACTCCCTTCAACTGAAACGTCACAAAGTGATGTAGGATACAGTAACCATGTCATTTTAAATGAGCAACATCCCATATAGGCTCAATTATTTGAAAGTATGGTCCCGAGTTGATGGTGCTGTTTTGGGATATTGTGGTCATAATATTTTAGGAAGTAAAGTCTCACTGGAAGAAGATGGGGTGTTCCCTGGAGGCAGACCATCAGGTTTCATATGCTGCTCCACCTTCTGTCTGCATTTTTCTTGACTGTAAACACAGTGTGTCCAGCCACCTCCTTTTCCTGCTGCCATGTCATCTACACAATCATGGACTATATGTCTTCAAGTGTGAGCCAAAATAAACAATTTCTGCCTCAACTTGTTTTTGTTGACTAATTTGTCATAAGAACAATTGAAGTAGCTAATACAGTTTCCCATGGAGGATTTTTGTTTGTTTTCTTTTGCTGTCAGCTAATCTTTAGTCCCTTCTTGCTCACTAATAAGCCAGAGCAAATAAATGTTGGTACAACTTGTATCATTAAGAAGTGAAAGGAAAACAGATGTATGAGCCTGTGATGCCTGATCCTACTGACTGTCAAGACAGTTTCCATTCTCCTTTCTGTTTGGATGAGTAGGTCTTATCTTTAAGACCTACTCCAAACCCCAGGGTGTTTCCAGGTTTTGTACACTAGGGCTGACATCACTCTTTTAAATTTTGTTTGTGTCCTTGAGAATGCAGTAGGTTCAACTTTATGATGTCCACTACGGCATTCATCACACGATCTGCATTTCCTGGTTATCCTACCACTATCAATAAAGTACCAAATGGATGCAAGTACAAACAAAGGGCAGAAGTGGAAAAAAAATCACCATACTTGAAAAAAATGAAAGCCAAAATAAGTGAGACCTTTAAAAAAATGTTTATCCATGAACTCAAATGTGTAAAGCCAAGTAATATATCATCAATTGGTTTTTCATACAATTATACCAAAGGAAGTCTCTTGCTGCCACACACTTGTGCAATGAAAAGATATATGGCAAATGTAATTACTGTAATCAGAAACATAGGAAAAATTACTATGGAAAGGGTAGACATCATACAATAGGAGTGATATCTAACTAGGGGTGAGAAGAATCATGGCAATTGTCCTGTAGATGTGGGAATATCAATGTAGATGAAGGACACTGCACTTTAAAGGACCTGGAGGTATGTATGTGTATATTTTCATGGGCAGGTGGTAATTCAATTAGGCTGTCTCCTCATTAAGAATTCTGAGGTGGTCTTGTGTCTGGCTCCCTGAAGTGGTAGAAAAGGAGACACATTCAAAGAAGACATCATTCTCATCTCTCCATGTCTGGCCTTTGAGTTGAGGAGCTCTGTGGCTCTACTAGGAAAAGATTAAAATCTATGTCAAAAAACTTGAAGCGTAGAAGACACATCCCAAACTCTGATGGCACTGGGAAGTTGCAAATATAGTAAATTACCCTCCGCAAATAAGGAGCCCTTAAAGGGCATCAAGGAGGAAAACATGATTCTGATCCCACCTATACAGCTAGCTTCTCCTGATCTGCCATTCAAGAAAGAAGAATGAAGTAAAGGAAGAAAATTAAGGCCCAAACTGCTCCTTGCTTTCTACTTTAAGGTGAATACATATTTTGTACTGCTTTTTGGAGGAAAAAGAGCTCTACCATTTTCTGATGAGGGGAAGCAATGGAGGGGGTTGGTGAGGAAGAATTCCAGTCATTGACGAGACTTGGATGACAATCACACAAAAAATGTTTTACCGATGTAGGCCATAAAAATACTTAGTAATTTTTTTTAATCCATTCCCTTCCAAACCTCTGCTTGTAGATAAAACTAAGAAGACATACTCTGGTAAATAGGTGCCAGCTGGCAGGTTTCCATATCTGGCGTCCAGCATTGCCAGGTAGCTTTATCTCAAGGCAAACATGGAGCTTTTATGCTCATCTCAAAGAGGGATTTGGGACACACCTGGAGCAAAGAAGGGAACAAGTAGAACAGAAGTAGGCCAAGGTTACAATTTCCCATTGTTCCTTCTTTTTATTTCAAATGTCATTTCCTTAAAACAAATCAAAGAAGGGTTCCTGTCTCATGTGCTTGAAAGAATAAACTATGAGGAAGAATATAGAGTAGCAGAGAGTAAGGGTAGAACCCTCTGAGTTAGATGTCTGGATTCAGAACTTTGCAAGGTTATGAGATTTTCTGGCTTTACACTTCTTTACTGTGTAATGGGGAAAATGCTATCTACCCTCACTCTCTTGTCACTGCGCTGAACAATGATATGGAGACATGTACCTAGCTGAGTGCCAGACACATTGTTGGCAACTAATAAGCAGTGCTGTTAATATGATTTAGGGAGATGGACTGGGGACTCATTTATGCATTGAGGCCCTCAACGAGAAAGGGGATGAGATTCAGCACCCCATGGCCTCTGATGCCCATCCGAGGTACATTATCATCACTTCCAAGTCTTGAATTATGTAAAACACATCCCTGTGGTG